>NC_135816.1:45505405-46105405 GCF_964213995.1 Mustelus asterias
TCTGGTCCCGCCTATGGTGTGCTCCCCGCTGCAGGTTTCCTAGCGGCATGGGACGCAGTCAATGGGAAATTCCAGTGACGGTGGCTGGATCAGAAGATCCTCCCACTGACAAATGATGCACCGCCTCCTGCTGTGAGAAACATGCTGCAGGGACCCCAGAGAAACAACCCCAACCCCTGCCATGGTTTCTGGAGCATATATTTTAGTCTGAAATATAAATGGAAGCCAGGGGCTGGATTCTCCTCCACAATCCTATAGTTAATGAAATTTTAGTCTGGCACCAGCACTTGATGTGGAGATGCCGGCGTTGGACTGGGGTAAGCACAGTAAGAAGTCTCACAACACCAGATTAAAGTCCAACAGGTTTATTTGGTAGCAAATACCATAAGCTTTCGGAGCAATGCTCCTTCGTCAGATGGAGTGGTCTCTGTTCTCAAACAGGGTGCAGTGCAACTGCAAATCTCAAGATCATGCCTGATATGAAAGTGGCCTTTACTCTACTTTCCTGACTGATCCTTTACTCCCTTGGTGATTAAAAATCTGTTTAACTCAACCCTGACGATATTCAATGACCCGACCTCCATTGATCTCTGTGGAAGAGAATTCCAAATGACTTTCAGTGAAGAAATTCCCCTTATTTCTGTATTAAATGGGAGACCCCTCATTTGCAAACTGTGCCCCCTTAGTTCTAGGTTCCCCCACAAGAAGAAACATTCACTCACTATATATTCTCAGAACTTTGTGGATTAGATTTCCATCCTGAAGATGGGTAATGGGAGTCGGTGAAATTCCTGGCTCAGCCCACCCACTTCAGGAGAAAGTGACCACCAAGGTGGGGTTTTCATTGTTGGGGGAGTGAGGGAATGGGGTGCCGTCAGGCCAAATGACCCTGGAAAACAATCACAGACAAACATGGGGCTGCCAGTTACAGACGTGGGCTGATTAGTAGGATTAAAAGGCCTGCCTCAGTATTGTGGGATGTCATCCCAGAAAGGCCCTCCAGCCCTCACCTCTCATACCACCTCACCTCCACACAACCATGCCACATCATATCCTCACCAATCCCAGGGTCTTATGCAAAGATATGCCCCCCCCCCACAAAAAAACCCAGCTCTTATGCTCCCCATGCCAAACAATGGAACTTCCATACCCATTCACTCACTATATACTGGAGAGAAACAAAGTAAAGTAAAGTTTATTTATTAGTCAGAAGTAAGGCTTACATTAACACTGCAATAAAGTTACTGTTTAAATTCCCCTAGTCGTCACACTACGGCGCCTGTTTGAGTCAATGCACCTAACCAGCACATCTTTCGGACAATGAACCCTACACTGACATTAGTGTGTACAATAAAAGGTTTAAAATTTCGTTGATAACTTTGTAACATTTTTTAAAAGTCCTTTTAACATTAGGCCAATAAAAGTGCCAATCAAATAGACCATTTAAATCATCAATAGCAGAAACTGCAAGCACTGGAAAATCTGTGCATCTTGTGTAAATAATCATTTTGAAATTGACTGCATGGAGCAGAGAACCAGATCTATGAATCAAACAATGCTTTCTCTGGGGCTCAGGCGTTTCAAAAGGGTGATGGACTTATGGGCCCTCAGCCAAACTTCATTATGTATTCTTGGCGAAGAGCCCAGACACTAGAGCACTGAAACACTTGAGCTCCAGAGAAAACACTGCTTCTTTCTCCCATACTGATGGCAGTGTCCCATGAGCTGAAACCCATTTCTTCCACACCAATCTTTCAGCTACACATACAACTCCCTGATCTTTATTCTATGTCAATGAACCCATGGCTCAGCTAGCAATCCAGAGATTATTTGCACTGAATTTCCACCTGCACCAAATCCTAGTACCTCATCACACCTGGGCTTTGTCATTTTGTGCTTTCCTCACCCCTTTCTCTAGTTAAGATTCACAAGGCTGAAGTACACACTCATTTGATGAACTGGAAATCAACTAATATCTCCATAACATTTACATGTTCAAACACGCATGATTACGTGAGCATTTGATGAGAGCTGTAAATACACATTATTGGACAATTTCAATCCATCGTGGAAATTTGATGTATTCAAATAATATCTAGTTCAAAGCACTTTTAACTTAATTGACATATTTTTGTCCAAAGTAAACAGTTTTCTTTACAGTAGATCTTCATAAATGCAGCATGTCAAATGGCATAAAAGTAAAATACTGCAGGTGCTAAAAATTGATAAAAGCAAAAACAAAAATCTGGAAATGCGCATCTCGTCAGTCAGCATTCGTAGAGAAAACAAAACCTTTCAATATATATGACCTTTCCTCACAGCTGCAAAATATTCTTCTTTAAGGATTATTAACTCTATCATGTTTCCAGGTCTTATGCGAGAACAGTGTTCGATGGAAATTGTTTTTCCTTAGCATAGCCATGCAAGAGAATTCACTGCTCATCTCCTAAAATGTCTTCACAGGCTCAAGTCAGCAAACTGCAGCAAGTCAAACCCACACAAACCGTCTCTAAGTCTGAGAAGATAAGTACCTCTTTTCCACGATGTTCATAGTCATTCAGGACAGTCATGTTATCTTAGACCCCAAGGTGACACGACAGGAATAGTCGTGAGGAAAAAGAAAGGGAATGCTTGACGCTGAATGTTTATGAGCCTTAATGTCAGGAATGTCCAGAAACTTACAGTATTGTTAGAAGCTGATATAGTTAGAACAATCATGAAAGTCTAAAAAAAAATGGCATGGGAACAAGAGACAAGATAGATGTTTGTAACATTCAGTTCTTCAATGGACATCTGCTTATAATGTCCTTGCCATAGGATCATTCCAAGGGGCAAGTGGCAACTTCTGACAGGTCAGTCAATTTGCTGTCTGTTCTTGCATGAGGCACATAATTAATGCCGTGTTTGGCAGGTCATCTTAGTTAATTAAATTTGATGCAGAAGCAAGACAGATGAGTGAGCGTGCCATTACTTTTTATCAGCTCACTGGCTTCCTAGGAGGGCTGGGAGCAATAGTTCTAATAATTGGACATTCAGGGCCATATGAGCTCCTGCTGTGAGCCCACACTACTTTGTGAACCCAAAGAGATTTCAGTCCCCGAGTGTCCAATTAGTGTATGGCTACAGGCATAGATTTTTACACATCAATGTCCAATATGCAGAAACCTGCCATACCTCATTAATCCTTCAGCAGACTAATGCCCTTGCACTCTTCAGAATCAAGGGCAAGGTGAAGGTTGGCTTCTTGGAGATGAAGGGTACCTAATTGTACCAAGTTGGCTAACGCCACTGCAAAAGACCATTAGTACGGTGGAAGACCACTATGAGGCTCACATCAGCACATTAATTAAAATCAAACAGATTATAAATGTATTGAAGGAAAGATTCAGGTATCTAGATAGGCCAGGGATCTCCATAGTAATGTTCAAGAATTAATTTGTGAACAACACTACTATGCTATGTCCTCCACAATTTTGCTCTTATAAAAAGGCCTTGAAATTGAAAAGGAAGGTGAAGTTAAACTTCTTAAGCTAGGACCTAAGAAGATAATACATAGGATCAGGTGAGGTCATGCAATTTACTCCACCATTGAATAAGATCATGGCTGACCTTCTGCATTGACCCCACCCTCCCGCCTTAGCACCATACCACTTATTTTCCTTTGGTGCTCAAAAATTATCAAACTTAGAAATAAATAGATTCAGTGACTAAGCATCAACAACCCTCGGGTGGAGATAATTTCAAAGTCTCACAACCATCTGAGTAAAGAAAATATTCCTCATCTTATTTCAAAATGGCTGACCCCCTATCATAAGATTATGAACCCTAGTTCTACATTACCAATCCAGGGAAACAGCCCCACAGTATTTACCCTGTCATGTCCCCTAAGAATTTTATATGGATAATTTCACATTTCCCTACATTGTACCTGTTGTCTTCTTGCCCAATCACTTAACCAGTATATATTCCTTTGCAGTCTCTCTCTGGATTTTAGTAGGTGGTACATTTCTAAGGATATCCTCACCGATTGCCTGCTACTCCTTTCCTTCCTCCTCAACGTATATGGTAGAAACGTATAAATTATTTAAAAAAATTTTTTTTAAAAACACATCCAACTGTCATAGCGTTCTTTCATTGTACATGTGTATATTTTTTCAACGGGGATGGAAGTGACAGAGCTTGGCATAGAGAGCATGAGGGACCATAAGGGGAAGTTGGAGAGTGTGAGAGGATTGAGGGGATGTGAATGGTGATGGGATGAGGGCTAAAAGGCCTTTGTGTTTTTATTTTAACTGTGGATAAGTACCACAGTATTGACCTGGACCTTTTAAATGGCTCACCTCGGCACCGGACAGTCTGTGGCTGCCTCTGAACATATTCCTGAATCAGCTGGCCGGACTCCAGCCCACAACCCACCCACAACCACCTTTGCAAGCATTTCTTCCTGAGGTGATCTGACGGCAGAACCAGAAATGGTTTCAACTCCTACTACCCGCATCAAGGATGAAAATTCATGCCATGTCTCTCAAAACTGGCAACCGGGACAGAGGCAATACACGATTTTGGTTCTTGCAGGATTTTGGTTGGACAGTGGGCGGATCAGACTAAGTAGGTCAGGTGAGAGCAAGAGTTGCTCCGACCCCAAGAATAGACTGGTGTGGAGTAGACTGGTGTGCAAACAGTCAAACCATAACTAGTACAATGTCACACTGCCAAAGCTGTGCCTAGCCAAATTGTCCAGGTAAGTTAATTATTTTTAAATTTTACTCAATTCAACTTGATGCACAGCACATTCTAAAAAGTCTGTTTTTCAGACAACTCCAGTTTTTGGACAGTTGGATTTAAGACACTACTGTTCTCATGCCTTTCCAGCTTTTGATAATCATGGATAACCAGTAATGATTTGTTAAAGATAAATTTTATCTGACCTGAGTAGGTTGCTCAAGGTAGTCCAGTAGATGTTGAATGCATTCAATAAAGTGCCACACAGGACACTTATTTAGAAGATGAAAGCACATGGGAATAAGGGGAGATTATCGGTTCAGATATAACACTGGTTCAGTGACAGGAAGCAAAGGGTTGTGGGGGATGGATGTTTATTCAGGCTGGGGACAGTTTTTAGCACCATTCCCCAAGGCTCAGTTTTGAGTCCAATACTCTATCAAGGTTTAGGTAATCTGCAAACTTTAAAACTGAGAGTGTTACTATGGCTGACAGAGTGATGGTGTGAATTTCAGATGATTCTGTATAGACATGGCATTATGCGTAGATTCAGTGGCACAGTGGTTAGCACTGCTGCCTCACCATGCCAGGTACCCGGGTTCGATTTCCGGCTTGGGTCACTGTCTGTGTGGTGTCTGCATGTTCTCCCCGTGTCTGCGTGGGTTTCATCTGGGTGCTCTGGTTTCCTCCCACAGTCCGAAAGACGGGCTGGTTAGGTGCATTGGCCATGCTAAATTCTCCCTCGGTGTACCCGAACAGGTGCCTGATTGTGGCGACTAGGGGATTTTCACAGTAACTTCATTGCAGTGTTAATGTAAGCCTACTTGTGACTAATAAATAAACTTTCAACTTTTCAGATATAGCTGCTTACTGTTACTTCACTGTCTTGACCTTGGGTTTCCCTTTCCTGGTGAAGTTGAGGCTAATGTTGGCTGCCCTTTCCCTGCACTCCATTGAAATGGTGGCAGAGACATACCTACCTCTCTGATAAATTTTCTGCTCCTTGATGTCGCTTAGCCTCATCCAGGATCATGGTAAGCCTCAACTAGCTCTCATAAAGGGTTGGAGTGCCCCCAAAGAATGAAGGTTTGTAATGCCCTCCTCTCTCTCTCTCTCCAAGTAGCCACCAGCACTTACTTGCTGAAGACCTCTTAAGAGGTTTTCAGAAGGAAGCTCGTTGCCACCTTTTAGGTGTTTCTCATCCACAAAGGACACAATTATTCTGGCACAATGGCAACATTGCCAGGATTCTCTGCCTTGCTCTGATGGCACGTCCCTTTAGATGCCTTGCAATGTGCAAGGAATGAATTTTCACGCAGGAAAAAACGTTAGGGTTGAGATAGATCTGGAAGTGTAGCTGAAAATGCACTCCTGCCAGAATTCCACATTGAAGTATAAAAGGACCCTGCCTGCGCACTTTATGCAAGGACATTTTGTTTACAAGTGATTTGGGAAGCATGAAAACTGGTTCTGGAATTTTGCCAAACATTTTTTCAACAATTTTAAATTTTCCACAACAAAGCTCGACTTTTCACACAGTAGAAGGCATGTTAGGAAAACAAAGAGTCTAAAATTCTAATTGGATGAATGGGTGCAAACTCAATTGTTCGATGGAGGGGTCCAGAATTTTTTCAGCCTGCAAATTCTCAAATACCTTACAGGGAAAGATGGACAGATACTTGAACATAGCCATTGTCTATTAATTTAATTTCTCGGAAAATGTCCTATAATATATATTTTTGGAATATTTACATTGTATGCTGCTTAACTAGATCAAACCTGAGATTTCTAATTTATGCTAAGATCAAAATAACATAACTGCCCGAAGGCGAGAGTACTCATAAGAACTAGGAGCAGGAGTAGGCCATCTGGCCCCTCGATCCTGCTCCGCCATTCAATAAGATCATGGCTGATCTTTTTGTGGACTCAGCTCCACTTACTTGCCCATTCACCATAACCCTTAATTCCTTTACTGTTCAAAAATGTATCTATCCTGGTCTTAAAAGTATTCAATGAGGTAGCCTCAACTGCTTCACCGGGCAGGGAATTCCACAGATTCACAGCCCTTTGGGTGAAAAAGTTCCTCCTCAACTCAGTCTTACATCTGCTCCCCCTTATTTTGAGGCTATGCCCCCTACTTCTACTTTCACCTGCCAGTGGAAACAACTTCCCTGCTTCTATCTTATCTATTCCCTTCATAATCTTATATGTTTCTATAAGATCTCCCCTCATTCTTCTAAATTCCAATGAGTATAGTCCCTGTCTACTCAGTCTCTCCTCATAAGCCACCCCTCAACTCTGGAATCAACCTAGTGAATCTCCTCTGCACCTCGTCCAGTGCCAGTATATCCTTTCTCAAGTAAGGACTGAGGCTTTCAGCTCGAAAACCTAACAAATATCTATAGGGCGGCAAAGCTCTTCCACGATGAACTTATAACCTCCTTTGAACAGCTGTGGGAAATTATTCCACAACTGATAATGGACTATGATTCAATTCCATCTGATTGATTAGCTTTGAGTCTTTCACCAACAATCAAGTAGCACACTGATTGGAAAGCCTTCTGGTTCTTCTGCCAAGCTTAGCCTGCAGTCAAACTTGATAGAGACGGGGCCCAAAAGAGATCAGCAATGGTCCAGAAGATTTTTGTGAGGCCAAAAGGAGCATTTGTGACCTCAGACAAATTATTCTGAAAATGTACACCTTTTCTTTGCCAGATTAGTCTGCAATGGTTTAAGGACTGCTTGTTACATTGCTGCTCTATACCCAGTATCAATGGGAGGATGTTGAGGGGAGGGGAGAAAGGAGGGGGGGGAGGGGAGAAAGAAGGGGGGGAGAGGGGAGAAAGAAGGGGGGGAGAGGGGAGAAAGAAGGGGGGGAGAGGGGAGAAAGAGGGGGGGGAGAGGGGAGAAAGAGGGGGGGGAGAGGGGAGAAAGAGGGGGGGAGGGGAGAAAGAGGGGGGGAGGGGAGAAAGAGGGGGGGGAGGGGAGAAAGAGGGGGGGGAGGGGAGAAAGAGGGGGGGGGAGGGGAGAAGGAGGGGGGGGGAGGGGAGAAGGAGGGGGGGAGGGGAGAAAGAGGGGGGGGAGGGGAGAAAGAAGGGGGGAGGGGAGAAAGAAGGGGGGGAGGGGAGAAAGAAGGGGGGAGGGGAGAAAGAAGGGGGGAGAGGGGAGAAAGAAGGGGGAGAGGGGAGAAAGAGGGGGGGGAGGGGAGAAAGAGGGGGGGGAGGGGAGAAAGAGGGGGGGGAGGGGAGAAGGAGGGGGGGGAGGGGAGAAAGAGGGGGGGGGAGGGGAGAAAGAGGGGGGGAGGGGAGAAAGAGGGGGGGGAGGGGAGAAAGAGGGGGGGAGGGGAGAAAGAGGGGGGAGGGGAGAAAGAAGGGGGGGAGGGGAGAAAGAAGGGGGGGAGGGGAGAAAGAAGGGGGAGGGGAGAAAGAAGGGGGGAGGGGAGAAAGAAGGGGGGAGGGGAGAAAGAAGGGGGGAGAGGGGAGAAAGAAGGGGGAGAGGGGAGAAAGAGGGGGGGGAGGGGAGAAAGAGGGGGGGGAGGGGAGAAGGAGGGGGGGAGGGGAGAAAGAGGGGGGGGGAGGGGAGAAAGAGGGGGGGGGAGGGGAGAAAGAGGGGGGGGAGGGGAGAAAGAGGGGGGGGAGGGGAGAAAGGGGGGGGGAGGGGAGAAAGAGGGGGGGGAGGGGAGAAAGAAGGGGGGGAGGGGAGAAAGAAGGGGGGAGGGGAGAAAGAAGGGGGGAGGGGAGAAAGAAGGGGGGAGGGGAGAAAGAAGGGGGGAGGGGAGAAAGAAGGGGGGAGGGGAGAAAGAAGGGGGGAGGGGAGAAAGAAGGGGGGGAGGGGAGAAAGAAGGGGGGGAGGGGAGAAAGAAGGGGGGGAGGGGAGAAAGAAGGGGGGGAGGGGAGAAAGAAGGGGGGGAGGGGAGAAAGAAGGGGGGGAGGGGAGAAAGAAGGGGGGGAGGGGAGAAAGAGGGGGGGAGGGGAGAAAGAGGGGGGGGAGGGGAGAAAGAGGGGGGGGAGGGGAGAAAGAGGGGGGGGAGGGGAGAAAGAGGGGGGGGAGGGGAGAAAGAAGGGGGGAGGGGAGAAAGAAGGGGGGAGGGGAGAAAGAAGGGGGGAGGGGAGAAAGAAGGGGGAGGGGAGAAAGAAGGGGGAGGGGAGAAAGAAAGGGGGGAGGGGAGAAAGAAGGGGGGAGGGGAGAAAGAAGGGGGGACGGGAGAAAGAAGGGGGGAGGGGAGAAAGAGGGGGGGAGGGGAGAAAGAGGGGGGGAGGGGAGAAAGAGGGGGGAGGGGAGAAAGAGGGGGGGAGGGGAGAAAGAGGGGGCAAGGGGAGAAAGAAGGGGGGAGGGGAGAAAGAAGGGGGGGAGGGGAGAAAGAAGGGGGGGAGGGGAGAAAGAAGGGGGGAGGGGAGAAAGAAGGGGGGAGGGGAGAAAGAAGGGGGGAGGGGAGAAAGAAGGGGGAGGGGAGAAAGAAAGGGGGGAGGGGAGAAAGAAGGGGGGGAGGGGAGAAAGAAGGGGGGGAGGGGAGAAAGAAGGGGGGAGGGGAGAAAGAAGGGGGGAGGGGAGAAAGAAGGGGGGAGGGGAGAAAGAGGGGGGGAGGGGAGAAAGAGGGGGGGAGGGGAGAAAGAAGGGGGGAGGGGAGAAATAAGGGGGGAGGGGAGAAAGAAAAGGGGGGGAGGGGAGAAAGAAAAGGGGGGGAGGGGAGAAAGAAAGGGGGGGAGGGGTGAAAGAAAGGGAGGGAGGGGAGAAAGAAAGGGGGGAGGGGAGAAAGAAAGGGGGAGGGGAGAAAGAAAGGGGGGAGGGGAGAAAGAAAGGGGGGGAGAAAGAAAGGGGCCGAGGGGAGAAAGAAAGGGGGGGAGGGGAGAAAGAAAGGGGGGGAGGGGAGAAAGAAAGGGGGGAGAGGGGAGAAAGAAAGGGGGGAGAGGGGAGAAAGAAAGGGGGGAGAAGGGAGAAAGAAAGGGGGGGAGTGGAGAAACAAAGGGGGGAGGAGAGAAAGAAAGGGGTGGAGGGGAGAAAGAAAGGGAGGAGAGAGAAAGAAAGGGGGGAGAGAGAAAGAAAGGGGAGGGGGGTGGAGAGAGAGAAGCTTTGGGTGGTGCTGACCCCCCATCCTGCTGAGAGCCAGGACTCTTACAAGAGGATTTCAGTTACTGGTGAATCTAGGGCTGTCCACTGTAGATTGCGAAGATCAATGGGGGATTTAATTACAGTGTTCAACACTTCATAGGCTTGTGATAAAGTAGACGTATATCCCACTGGTAGGAAGTTAGGAAAAGGACACAGGTTCAAGAAAATTTGCAAAAGAAGCCAAGACAGAATAAGGAAAAAACTTTTTAATGCAGCAAGTTATGAATTGGAGTAAACTGCCTGAAAGTAATTTTCAAAAGGTAATGGATAAATGCCTTGAAAAGTAATAAAAAAACTTAAAGGGCTATGGAGAAATAGCAGAGGAGTGGGACTAATTAGATGGTTCTTTCAAAGAGCCAACACAGACACAATAGCCAAATTGTCTCCTGTTGTGCTGTAAGATTGTGCGAGCGTCCAAGGATAGTGCTGGTGACAATGTGGCGAGGACTGCATGCTGTCCCTGCAGGCTTGTGATCTCCCTCTACATCCTCAGATGTGGCATTCACTTATTAATGTTATCCACCTCAGATGGATGAAAGGCTGTGACTTAACCCCAAGGGCCTACCACCTTCAGTTTAGTACACCATCAGCTGAGAGACCCCAGTACTCTATCATAGGAGAAGAAAACCTAATTGAAGCAAGGCAATGACTGGAATGCATCCTGGAGCCTAATGTGATAAAAAGATATACAAGGATAGACAAGTACAAGACTGTCCTTCAAATGCATTTCAGCCACAAGCTGAGACAGAGAGAGAGAGAGAGAGAGAGATGCTGGGGAATGCTTTATGTGGATTTCTTAATCTATGACAAAGTATAGCTCATTGCTGTGTGAAGCTATCATGCTGCATTGTTCCAGTAATGGTTTATTGTTTGAATATGCAAACTGCTTCTTCATCCTGTGTATATACAAAACTTGAAATATACATCACATATTTACAAATGCTTTTATATTTACAATTTTGTCAAAAACATTGCATTTGTCATGTAACCAAATATGTGAATGGAATGTTTGCCTAATGAGAATAGGACTAGAGTACAAAGACAAGGACATTTTGCTGCAGCTACACAAAATCCTGGTTAGACCACATCGGAGAGCTGTGTGCAGTTCCGGGCACTGCACCTTCTAAAAGATTCATTGATCTTGGAAGGATTGCAGCGCAGATTCACCAGAACATTACCAGGGATCCAAACGTTAGATTGTGAGAAACATTATATGAAGTAAACTATATTCTTTGGAATATAGAAGGCTAAGTGATAATTTGTTTGAGATCTAAGAATTGTTTTAAATAATTGAAGGGTGGATTCCACTGATAAAAGGAACACATAATGATAAAATTCAAGTCTGGCCATTCAGGAGAAATTAGTTCATAAGATATAGGAGCAGATTAAGGCCATATGGTCCATTGAGTCTGCTCTACCATTTGATCATGGCTGATATGCTCCTCAACCCCATTTTTCCTGCCTTCTCCTCATAACCCTTAGGGAACATTTATTCACACAAAAGGGTGGTAGAATTGTGGAACTCTCCCACAAAGAGATGGCATTTCATTAATAATTTATAAATTGGAGGTTAAACGGGGTACAAAGGATACCCATGTAGGTGAATGGAGTTAAGAGACAGATCAGCCATAGAATGGCTGCACACCCGAGAGGAATATCTACTCCTGTTTCTATGTCCCTATATCACACTAACATTTAGGAAATGCACAACTTCCAATTACAAATAAACATATTGAAGTTATACTCCCTCATATTTGATAGTTGGTACCTCTACAAGTTTTAGAAGTCCCAATGCATGATGGCTGGTTTTGGAGTAACTAATGAATGATTTGGAATATGGACTAAATAAATCAAAGAAGATAGGTCAAATAGTAATGTGCTCAATGGCAACAGAAATAAATGATGGCATCTTGGACATGAATGGAGAAACCAACATAACTGTATAAATTGAAATGGCTTTGAACACAATCCATAGAATCCCTACAGTGCAGGAGGAGGCCATTCGGCCCATCAAGTCTGCACCAACTCTCTGAAAGAACATTACACAGACCCTCCTCCCCACCCTATTCCCATAACGCTGCACATTTATATTGGCTAAACCATGTAATGTATTGCACTTCGGGGCAATTTAGCATGGCCAATCCACCGAACCTGCACATCTCTGGACTGTGCGAGGAAACCTGAGCACCTGGAAGAAACCCACACAGACACGGAGAGAACGCCACACAGATTCTCACCCAAGGCCTGAATTGAATCCGGGTCCGTGGTGCTGGGTGAGACAGCAGTGCTAACCACTGTGCCTAGTTTTAATGTTGAAGGGCCATATAAATATGCCAATGAGTTGCCTGTATGTTTGGAACACAGACAGGGGGAACATGAAATCCACTAGTTCCTGTGTGTCTCTGTTTCAAAAGTCCAGTGAAGCTGAAATGCATAGATATTAATGTATATTGAAAAATGTTCCTGGGGTGCATGCCCCAAGAATCCCGTAGAGATGTACCATGGATTTTGCTCCATCGGCCTCTGGATTTCCCATTCCGCCTTTCACTTTCATTGGTTGTAACTGCTTTGGGATGCCCTGAGGCTGTGAAAGGCATTGTATAATTCAGGTTCTTTCCTTTTCTTTTTGAACCCAGCACCTTCTGATCTATAAGGTTTTCAATCAGTAAAACATTCACCATAATTAACCTGAATATTTTCTTTGCATAACAACGGCAGTGGTTCCACTTCAAAGTCATTTATTGCATTTGAAGTGTTTGGGATTTGTGGTATGATAATGTGTCTCATAAATGTAACTTTTACCTTTCTACACATCCACAACAAATTGAGATGGGATAATTTGGGAAGCTTTGCTGCTTCATGTGTTGCTTGCACTTTGCTCTTTATAAGTCTAAGCAAAATGATAACACAGGATGCAACTGTAAGGCATGAACAGGATGAACAAAGCATTAAACATCCTCAACGTTAAGGCACTGAAATTGGTTTGAGGTAAACAGTTAATTAAATTGAGCCACCGAACAAAAAACAAAATCTCTACTGTCTGACCACAGTATACCATCATAAGCTAATTATAACCGCCTCATAATTGCTGAATTATTCAATGGACCTAACCAAATGGGATGCACTGAATAAATAGTGTGGCCAGGACACTTATTCAAGATGCTACTATGAGTGATCCAGCAACACCATGTGGAAAGTTTCCTTATTCAATTTAAAATATACTCAAAAATATATAATGCAAACAAATAAATAAAATAATAATTTCCTGTTCCTAAAACAGAATAGAGAGTGAAGTAACTGGAGTGATGAGTCAACAAATTGGTGGAAACCACTTTGTTTTATTTGGTTATCGGTTGCTATAAGATATTAGGGAATTTATATACAGCCACAGTGTTAAAGGTTGTTATGAGATGTTAGGGAGTTTCCACGAGAGAAGGGAAGAGAATCTTAGCAGGATTGAGTTAATGTTTCAGCTTGATTTGATGACCTATCATCAGAATGGAAAGACAGTGGAGGACAAACAGCTTTCAAGCAAGTACAAAGCCAGGAAAAGAGTGAGTGGGGCCTGGGAAGAAGAAAGCAATTGAGGTGAAGGCCTGTGAGCAGCTTTGAAGATGCGTTTTCGCACTTCAAATCTCCTTCCAGGAAATGCAACAATGCCACCAATACCACTGCAACCCTACACCATAATGTCACCAGCTGCTGCCCAGAGAAGGCTCTTGCCTCAGTATTGTCACCCCCTTGCTGCTGCAGAGAGCCAGCCCTGACTGAGAAGTAATTGGAAACAAGACCAGTTGATGGGGGAAACAGAGACATGGGATGTGATCTTACCAGCATTCATGCCCCGCTGCTGCTGCAGCAAGGACGAAGAATTTGGCGCCCAGCCAAATCTCCATTCACTGCAGTGGGACCAGAATATCCCACCGGCGTGAACGGCTGAAAGATTGCAGCCATGAGGGTTGTGGGGTTAGTTCAGAAGGAAAGGCTTGCAGCGAGAGTTAGGAGCTAGGCTAAACAGACAATGTGGGGTTCAGGGTAGGGGAAGGAGGTGACAACTGTTGGGCTGAGCTGAGCAGAAGTGGGGAGGGATAGGAGTTCTGAGGGTGATATGGGAGACTAGTGGAAGAAAAAGGGAGAGAGACTGAGCAGTCAGATGGGGGAAGAGAAATAACTGGTTGAGCACTGGTACAGTAAGACAGAAAAAAGGAATGAGGGTGGGATGTGTGTGAGAGAGAAGATACAAAAGACAGATTTATGTTGGGTGCCTTAGTTGAGAGAAATGCAATGGAAGCTGGGTCAATAGGAACTTTTAAAATTGGATTACTTGAAGGGAAAAGCATATACAAAACTATGAGGAAAGAGCAGAAGAGTGAGGCTAATTCTAAAATTCTATGATCCTGTAATTCTGTTTTCTCTGGATTTCAAACAAGGCTGGAGTCTCAAAACATTTCCCACTGGAAGTTGCCACAAGAGCCATAAGTTGCCCATAATTCAGCCCAAAATTTCAGACCTATTCAGAAGTCCAATGATAATGTTTGGTAGTACAGAACTTTATTATTGCTGAAAAAAGACCCATGTCAAAGCTTTTTGTCTTCGACTTATCAAAGCAGTTGTAAGGATACCAAATATCAACAATTTATACTTCATGAGAAGATAGTGTTGATTGATTGGCAAGTTGACTCTAATTGGTATAGTTGTTGTAATGGAGAATGCAACACTGACAAGCTTTGTTTAAATTCAAAGCAGGTAGGTTGACCGATTGGTCAAGGCATTGCCTTGGAGGGTGAACCAGAGGATGGTTATTGTCTATTCTGTTCATTTGAAACAGATGTAATGTGTGTTCATGTTCGTTTGAAGAACAGGACTCTGTATTAATGCACATATAGATGCTTCTAGCATATGCAATTGTCCCACAGTGCAGAGCGAAGGGAAGAATTCATTTTTCTTACAGGTGCCCAAGGTACAGGAGGATGCAGTGTTGTGTAGGTACTGATGCATGTATTTGGCCCACGGGCTGTGTCAATCAACACAGATTGGTGCAGGCAAAAGATCACGCTACCAGCAGAGCTAATGTGAAATGGTGCAATTTGTTTCAGCCATCAGAAAACAAGGTCAATGAAAGTAAATCATAATGTATACCTCCAATTTGGAGCCACTGCTTCGTAGAAAGCAAAAGATTAAAAACAACATTGTAAAGATAAGTATTGGCAGCTCACTCAACCTGTGATCTGTTAGCTATTAAATTGTCAAAGGCCTGTCTGCCATGTTGCAGTTTTGCAATGGTCTTGGCCAGTGCCTCATCCTGGCCCTCATCATCACCATTGCCTTCCCTGTCCTCATCAGCAGAGGAGACACCTTGGTCCTTCATGTCTCCCTCTGCAAAGACATCCTCCGATAGTTGCACAAGGTTGTGCAGGGCACAATCAATAATGATGATCTGGGACATCCTCTGTGGAGAATATTGGAGTGCCTTGCCTTAGTGGTCCAAACATCTAAACCTTAGGAGTTGTATGGTTTGCATTGGTCAGTGTGAAGGCATAGACAGCAGTGTACCTCATTTTAGCAGCATTTTGCGAATTGGTGTCATCAGTCAGGTCTTCTGGGATATCCCTCATCTCCAACCAGCCAACCCTGCAACTGATGAGGTATTTCAAACATTTGTGGCACCCTGGGAGTGCTTCAGAATGTAGGCATCGTGAGAGGTCCCTGGGAACCACTCAAACATGCAGGATTTGTCTGCTGTGATCACATATCAGCTTAACATCAAGAGTGGAAGCCTTTCCTGTTTATGAATGCAGCTGGCTGATTACAGGGAGCTCTCAATGCCACGTGTATGCAGTCAATAGCCCCTTGCACTGTCAGGAATCCTACAATTGTTGCAAAATCCAAAGATCTGGTTGTCTGGCTCTTGGGATCGAAGCATTATTGGTGCTTTCTCCTGAAGAAGGCATGTCACCTCCCAGTTGCACTTGTGCATTGCTGACTGGAAGATGCTGCACTGGTCCTCAGGGAGTCTTGGAAGGAGCCATTGGAAAAGAGGTTTAGGGCTGTAGTGACCTTTAATGCCACTTGTATGGGATTGCCTCCCAATACGCAGGTCCTCACTGAGCAGTTGCCATACACTATTAACCACATCCCCAGGACATCCTCAGGTGCCTCTCACTCATCTGCAGGTAGCTGCATTCTCTGTGATGAAGCCGACTGATGATGGGCCAATGCTCCCCATTGCATTGGCCTCTGGTTGCCTGCATCCTGTGGTTTGATGCTCTGCTGCCGTTGCCTCTTGCTGGTCTGACTGTTGCTCCTCCTGGACCTGGGCCATCCTGTGACAGTTCTTCCTCAGGCCAATCATGACCTTTGGAAGGCCAGGGTTGCCTGGAGCCTGCAGCATGTTTCCTGAGGTGATCTGGGAACAAGTGGCAGTGATCCATCTAGTCAGCACATTCTTTGAAGCTTCCACTCCATCACTGATCCATTTGAGCCCGTGCTAAGCCCTGTTCCTGGCATCAGTCTATTCTTGGCCGTCCCCTCCAACCACATCAAGGTGAAGGACATCCCGGAGTGCTACAGATGGTGTTCCTCCTGTTCTCCATGTGAATAGAGACATTGCACATTGACTGGGTAATAAGAGTCTTGTCTGTGAACCCTCCTCAGACACCATTGAACTTTGCCTTCAAAGCACAACTGAGAGACTCTTACCTTGCCATCTAAGATATACCACCCACCCACTTATTAGTCATGAGCATGTAACCAAGAGACTGGAGGCCTAGGCAGTACTGCCATCCCCCCTCCATGCCTCCTCGAGGTACTAGCTCCCTCTCTTGGA
Organism: Mustelus asterias; assembly: GCF_964213995.1. Lineage (NCBI taxonomy): Eukaryota > Metazoa > Chordata > Chondrichthyes > Carcharhiniformes > Triakidae > Mustelus > Mustelus asterias. The sequence goes on from NC_135816.1 coordinate 45,522,063, forward strand.
CAACAAAAGATGCCAATCAGCACACAACATACTGCAACTCCCCAACTTGATGGGTTCGCGCTGGAATACAAGACATGAATCCTGGGGAAATGCTGCGCTACATTTTTGAGTTTGGACCATCGGGAGGAGAACCCAGCTGAATGTGGTTCTCCATCCAGTTGACTCATGATGTATAGGTTGCCATTTCCTCACCCAAAAAGCAATGAATTAACTCCCCGTCTAACCCCTCCCCCCGTCCCCCAAAGTTCCTCCATATCAAATGTTTGCTACATTTTACTAACTGTACAACAACCTTGCAACATTCAAAATGATGCTTGAAATTCTTTCACACCTCCTTTATCCAGTCTCAGGTTCATGGCGTCCCATTGACCCTGCGTCCTTTGACCAGCCTCTGTGCAACTTGAACTACCGGCACCCAATCCCATCACCCACCAATTTCCCCCACTCATCCTGCACAACTACTACCTTGTTATTATTCCTCTTCCTCCTGTGACCCTAAAACATCCCCCCTTTACCCTGGACCCTATTGTAATCTGTGTGGACATTATGGCTCTCCCCCAAGGCCATACCCATCAACGTACCCGTGCCCCTACAGAGGCTGACCCCTCCCATTCTTGTGGCTAGCTGCTCTTTCCATGACTACCCCAAAGAGACCATCCACTACCTGCCCATAACCCTAGAACCTCTACCCTACCTGATCCAACTTCCCCACCCCCCCTGACTGTCATTGCACCCTCTAAATCCCAATATCATCATACAAACCCCTAGCACCCAATTCTCAACATCATCGATCCTACCCTTTAGACCCATCTCTCAATGATGCTCATGGCCCAGAAAGCTCATCCACCACCCAACAACAGAACTAATGTATACAATATAAATGATTGCCCTCCCTGCCAGCCCCAGAGAATTTGTCTTCCTTCCCTGGGCACCCTCTCACCCGACCCTTCCTCAGCCTCTGTTCCATCCTTCCCCACTGATTCCGCCTCCAGTGTTCAGCCTTTACTCAGTTTGGACGACTAGCACCCAATCAGAATCAAGAGACTGACATTCACGAGCAGACTCCATGAATGACAAAAGAGTGATTACTCAGTCCAAAGTCCAGGAAAAAGTCTACTCGCCAGGTGCACTCCACTCATTTTCAGTTGTGAATCCAAAGACAAGAATTTCTCACTCGCAGCAAAGTTATGAGGGAGGGACAACTTAATTCTGCCAAGCTGGCCTTTTAGTGAGCATGCATGACATCAAATGCATGCAAAAGGATTCCCGACACTGGTCGTCAGGAAGCTCGATCCTTCTGAGAACTTGATTGCAAACATTCATCCTGCCACTGGCTTAAGTTCAAGTAATTAAGATCCCCCTTCTTCCTGCTCCAGACAGGCTAGGAAGATTCCATCCATAAGATGTTATTTGTGACTTTGGCAAGAGCTGTTTCAGTACTGTAGCAGGGGTAAGAAACGCGATTGGGGAAATTCAAACAAGGAGTTCCAATAAAGAGGTGCTAACGCAATCAAGGGCTTGGGAGAGGAAAGGGACATCGGAGGTAAGACAGTAGTTTTCAAAGATGGTAGGAATCAAGCGGAAGGTGATGATGGCAGATTTAAAGGAGAGAGATAGCACACCTGAAAACAGAGACTGGTTACATTATCAGCCAACACTGGGAGGAGGAGAGGAAAGTGGAGTGATTAGTGGGAATGGATCAAGGAAGCAGGAAATGGGGCTTGGGGGATAAGATCAGCTGAGCGAGAGCATGAGGGAAGATAGGATAGAAACTAGCAAAGGATGCAAGCTCAGGGCTAGGGTGGGGTGGGGAGCATTATAGGCAGGTTGACCAGGTGGGCTAATGGAAGGAAGATACGGCTGTTTGAATGGTCTCAATCTTAGTGAAAAAGAAGTCCATATGTTCCTCGTATTTATTGTTGGTGAGGATTGAATGCATTTGTTCCTTCCTTGTATTAATTCTGAAGGCTGACCCTAATTTCCAACAATGTACCCTGTGAATGTGTCTTATTTAACTGTTATAGGGATCCTTGAAAGCAATATAGATAATAAGTGAACCATGTCATAATGTTTATGAATGCATATATGACATTGAACTGATCAAGCTTTTTTTTCCCACTTTCCAATAATAATAGGAAAATTAGAGGGCATGGACTGTTTTGTACATTTACTCACCCTGAAAGGTCAAGATATTTGTACCAGAAGATGCCAAGCAAGAAGAAATGAGGTGCAAATGTAATTATAAAAATATCGTCAAAGACAAACCAATGAAGAGAAAATATTAAGTACTTCCACTTTGCAAGCTCAGAAGATTTTTTTTTCCCCCAAGATGTGATAATGCAAATGCAGATTATTTGTTCCGCTTGGTTGCAGTTTTGATGTAGATTATCAACATGTCAGATTTTTCCAAAACAAAATGGATCATTACTGAATAGTGAAGGAATAATTTGAGTCCTGCATTAGGTACCTTGCTGACAAATTGCATTACAATTTACAGAAATAGAGTAGCAATTGTTTATTAAAAAACAAATAAGCGTAATACCTTGCCCATAATACTCAATAAGAATGTCAACTTCATGCTTTATAAGAGTCAAGGTGTTTTGGACCTCAAAAAATCTAATTTAAGAGAAATTTATGTTTTACAGTCATTCATCCTTAGTATCTTTCCATTTATCAGCATAATTATTTCTTTCGCCAGCTCTCTCAAACTAAATGGTGCATCAATTGCTACTGCTACTCTGACAGCTGTCAGAATTTAAGTTGATCAAAAGTTATTCTAAATTGGCTTTCAAGTACTGCCATCTATAAATTTTCATTGTTTTATTTATTACTGTCCATAGAAACAGTTAGGCTTGTTTGACTTTTTCTTCACTGGTAAACCAATAATCTCTCCATTCTCTTTCTATCTGTATAACTTGTTTCTTTTTCCCCTCACGTGATCTTGAAGTTTCTACTCGATTGCAAAAAGGTCATTAGAATCACTTTGTATTATGCAATCCAGGGTAAGTAAGCCATTTATTTTACGCAAAGGCTATAAGACAAACACATTTAACCTAAGTATGCTAGTACTCAGGGGCAATTTGAACATTTTAAAGTGTCTAATGTTGTTCAAAATTTAGCAATTTAGCTACTGAACTGCAATATGGTGTTTGAGTTTTTCCCATTGTGCGAAGTGTCAAACTAATCAAGGATATCCCCATTAATTCAATAGATAACCATTTCTCAGTAACCAATGGCTCGAGGCATCAGAAGCAGAGAATGCCTTCTGGTCTCTCCTTGTGTGCAACTGTCTTGTTATGATTATTTCCTCAACAGGTTTTACTCAGGTCAGTAACTCAACATACTGAAATCACCATAGCAGCAGCAACATGTCACTGCACTACTCCAGCAATTCATTCTGACAGGAATCTTTGATATTTGAGCAATTCAAACATTATCCCTGGAAGATTAGAAGTTGACAAGTCAGTGTGAAATTCACCACCCAATACTAAAATATTGGCTCACATATTGGCAGACTCCAAACAATTTTAACCAATGTGGGATAAGGGATCCAAGTAACCAGCCTGCACTCCTGACCTAGCTGGTTATATTGCAGTGGTAGATACCTCATATTTCGCCCATCACTACAACTGCAGAACCCACCTCTCAACCCCTACCAAAACCACCACCACCCCATAGTTTTCATGGACCTCAGGCAGCTTCTTCCCTCAAAGGGAACATGAACCATAGTCTGGATATGGGACGCTTTCAAAATGCAAGTTCAAAAGCTCACGCCCATGCATCATCTTTGGAAGCACAGTGGTTACCTCAGCAACCTCACAGCACTAGGGATCTGGGTTTGATTCTGGCCAGAACCACTGTCCATGTGGAGTTAGCAAGTTCTGCCAGAGTCTGTGTGGGTTTCCTCCAGGTGCTCTAGTTTCCACTCTCGGTCTAAAGGTGTGTAGGTTAGGTGGATTAGCCATGGTAAATGTGTGGGGATACAAGGGAAGGGTGGGGTCGGCCAGGTAAGATGCTCTTTCAGAGAGTTGATGCAGATTTGATGGGCCGAATGGCCTCCTTCTGCATTGCAGGAATTCTATGGTGATATGGTTCTATATCTCCCATGTCCCTTCCATGACCTCCATATCCTCTGCGTCCAGTCACCCAGTATCCACTATGTACAGAGCCAATAAGTCATATTTTAACAATGACAAGTCTTGAAATATTCATTAAAAAATCACCCATAAGTCTGCTGCACTTTCAAAAATACATAAAAGTGGCAAACTGACACTACCATTCATAGTTTCAATAAGAGCTTTACCCTACTTCACATGATTAATTTTGACAAAATAAATAGAGTCATTGAAAAAATTGATCAAAGTATAACTCATCATAAACAAGACTCAGCCTGTGTAAACAGACCTCTGCTGAACTAATCCATTATCGGGTCTTCGAGTTAAGCCAAGTATTCATAATGAGGTGATCTGGTAACTGTATCAACAAAATCAGATGGTCAGGCCTTGACACTTTTTCATGCACAATCCAAAACTTGCCATTATTATTGCAGAACACATTGATTTTCGAGTGGCTGATCAGGCATGGAGGATAGAGGGGGGCATGGGGAACACTGCGGTGTGAAGGGTGAGGGCTAAGAGCCCTTAATAAAACTAGGCCAAAGACCGAGAGATCTGAGGCAGACCCTCGAAGCAAGCCGCCTCAGTACTCACATGTCTGCATGGCCACCACCAAAATGTTACCAGGGCTGACTCAATACCACCCCACCTCCTTCAAGTGAAAATAATGTACACAAGTCCATTTATTTGAAGACAAGGGTACCAAGTTGGGAAAGTTCATGACTTGAGCTTTCTGCCTTTTCTTTGTGAATGACCTAACTTAGCATTTATGCATAATTGGTAAAAAGTTAAGTTGGGAGAAGGGGACGTTGCTGGGTAGTGGTAACAGTAGAATCTGTGGAATCTATTCTAAAGTGCAGAACTACACCTCATCTATGCGATATATAATTATCTATAAGCCTTAATACAAAGTTCTAGATAGAATTGCTTTTGCAAGTCAGGATGATCCTGATCTATTTAAATAAGTCAAGGGCTTAAATAAAGTCCATAACCTATTAAATGTTAAGAGACTCAATTAAGTTTGAATGGTAGACAAAATGTATCTGGATCCTCCATTTGTGAATATATATTACCCATAAATATCAGTTATTAAGAATTATGATGCACTTCTGTTCTGAACGCTTAATTTATCATGGAATCATAGAATGATATGGAGCAGATGAAGGCTATTCACTGCATCATGCCTGTGCCAACTCTTTGAAAGAGCTGCATTTATTCCCACCCATGCCCTTTAATCATGCACTGCAATTGTTTTCCCTTCAATTCTCAACTGGTGAATCACCACCCTTTCAGAGTGTTCCAGATCATAATTCACTGTAAAAAAATGCTCATGTTCACTCTGCTTTTATTGCCCATTATCCTAAACCTGTGTTCTCTCACAACTGACTGTAATGCCACCAGAAATAGCTTCACCTTATTTACTAAATCTAATAAATCTCCCTTTAACCTTAACTTTCTCTGCTCTGAGTCAGGACAATCCCAGCTTGTCTGGTCTCTCCACATAACTGAAGTCTCCATGGGACCATTCTAAGAAATTGCCTCTGTCATTGACATTCCCCTCTCAGCATTGACATTCTTCCCAAAGTTTATTGGCTTGAAATGCACATAGCACTCTAGCTGGTACCTAATCAAGGATTTAGAAATATTTTCCTTTTGTTTTCTCAAGGGATTTTTCCCTGAAAGGGGAGGCAGGTTCATCTGGGAAATTAAACTCCACAGTAGTGACATCAGTTTGGGACCCCAACATCATTACACCTTCTTCTGGGTTTCCCCAGGGCACGTGGGGAACCCCTTTGAAACTGTTGCTTAATGATTCAAAATATCCTCATTAAGTTGTGTTTCAACCAAAGGTTCAGGCTTTAACAGTGAGATGATCTATTTCCCGAACTGTCAGCAACTCACCAGTGTCACCAAGTTGAGTGCACTGCAGGGAGTGCATGAAACTGACAAGCTGGGAAGCTTTTGATCCATGGAACGGAAGAGCTGCCACCGTGGCCAGGTGAGAGACTCCAATGTAGATCAAGAGGAAGGGCAACACCACTTCTTCGGCCACTTCCATCCATGCCAAACTGGTCGGGGGGGGGGTTGTCCTCTTCCCCCTGTCCTTAGGAAATACATCTTACTGCACCCCCTCACTCCACAACAGGACCTCCAGGTAAGAGTGGGAGACCCAGAAAATAACCTTCCCAAATCTCCTCTCTATTCTTCAGTTGCTCCTGCATTGAAAATCCATCGCCACGATTATTCAAATCCATGGCAGGATCCCTTAATTACAAGTCTTTTCTATGATGAATTGAGCATGTCATCTTACTCACCCTCCCTTGATTGGATAAGGAATTTGAAGGTGGAATGCTAATGCCATGATTCAGTTAAGGAGCCTTGGCAAAGCTCGCTCCTGTTGTGAATTGGTTGCTGATTTACATCTATCCCACCACTGAAATGGTGGGCCCAATTTCAGAAAGTTTTACCCTATTCCTCAAAGTTAAGAATCCCATAAGCTTTGTTAACAATGTTCTCAAAACCTTCAAGATTTGTTTACATACATGCCAGGTTTCTCTCTGTTCCTGCAAACCCTCAAAGAAGTTATCATTTAGTTTATATTTTCTCTACTAATTCTCCCTACCAAAATTCACTATTTCACACTTTTCTGTATTAACTTGCATCTGCCATGTATCTGCCTATTTTCGACCTTGGGTGGAGTTTGTATGTTCTCCCGCGTCTGCGTGGGCTTCCTCTGGATGGTCTGGTTTCCTCCCACACTCCAAAGATGTGCAGGTTAGGTTGATTGACCTTGCTAAATTGCCCCTTAGTGTGAGGTCAGGGGGCTTAGCAGGGTAAATACGTGGGTTTACGGGATAGGCATTGTTGTTGGCAGGCTCGATGGGCCGAATGGCTTCCTTCTGCACTATAGGGATTCTATGATTCTATTTCATCAGCCCATGTTCTCCTGAAGCCTGTTACTAATCTTCTTACTTAACTATAATTCCAAGCTGTATGTCATCTGCAGTCTTTAAAATATTATCCTGCATATTCAAGTCCAGGCTATTAATACACATCAAAAAGAGCAGTGATCACAATACTATCCCCTACAGAACATCGCTGTATAGTTCCTTCCAATCTGAAAAAATAACAATTTAACCATGATTCTCTCTATCTTTTAACTGTTAATGTATCCACACTGCTGCTATCCATTAATCCCATGGGGTATTCTGATATCAAATATAAAATGTCAAATTTCCTTGATCATTGACGAAAACTCCCACCATGACTCCAGTTTGAGTCCCAGTGCTGCTAACTTCTCATCGTTCCAAATCCACAGTCCTGGAATTTATTAACTTTCTTTGCACTTAATAGCCTCAAAGTCAACAGACATGTAAATCAGGTAGGTTGTAAAACAGAGTCGAACTATTGAAGCTCATTTTTTGGCATGAAGTGAATAGTTAAAATTCACCCAAAGGTCTTTAACATAGAACTTCCCAGCACTGTCAGGTGTTACAATGCAGTTGGTTAGTTGTGCTATTTTTTATCTTGGCATGTATGATTTTGAAATCTTGGTGTACAAGGTCAGCTTTATGGAACTGAAGTATACATGCTGGCCTTGATTTTCAGTGAATTTGTATTTGCCGGAAAGTGGCTAAACCAGCTTAAGATGGCGACTCAGTTTAACTTTAATGTTGGCAAAAAAAATCAAATCAATGGAACGAATTGGATCCAGCCTCGTGCCACTAGATCAAAGAATGAGCATGGAGAATTTGACAATTGCCCCCATTTGTGGTGGATTTTTAAATTAAACTTGATTTTTAAGTGCAAATTCACCTGTAGGCACATTTTAAACTTTATTAAATATTATTTAACTTACTAAAAAACTGACTGCTATACACCAATGAAACTCAAATCTTTCAGTATTTTTTTTTAATTCAAACCCTTGGTTGGGTACTCAAATGGACATGAAAGACAAAAGACAGGGAATTATCCCTCACTAAACATCAAGAACCTGGTCATTATCACATTGCTATTTATGGGAATGTGCAAAGTACAAACTGAAAGCCATGTTCCCTACATTATAACACTTTTCAAAAAGTACTTGAGTGGTTATAATGTACTTTGAGACAGCCTGAGGCACGTAAGGTGCCAAGTAAATGCAACTCTTTTATTTCTTGTTCAAAATGAAATTATTCACAATTGGTGAACTGGGTGCACTTATTAAACGCATATGTTTTGTGATGAATCAAGTTTCAGCTGTATTAGTAAAACTGCAACAGTTTACCACTTTGGAATACAGCAAGGATATTTTTAAATCAAGGATAATACAGTAAACAATTACATTCTATTATGCTGCCCACTTGTGCTGGTTAATGGAAATAATTTGCATTTGTGATTGTGCAAACGAGCTTGGTTAGAAGGTTTTAACCACATGTTCACTTCAGAAAGTAACCTAATTTCAGATGCGATTAAATGAGCACTTTATTTGGGGCGGGGGAGGGGGGGGGGTGGGAGGTTCAGGTGTGGCGAAATAAGAAAAAGAGCAAAGCAAAAGTGTTGGGTAGTGACATGGATGATGATAACCAGTGCGTGACAGGAAAGGAAACATTCATACAAATAGAAGAAGTGTATACCAGCAAAAAAGGGCCAGAATAGGGGACTATACATTTTTTTTATTAAACAGAGTTCATACTTTATCTGAATACGCATAGCATTTGCAACAAGATAAATGAATTGATAACATGAACAGAAATAACTGGTAGCCATTGTAGTCATGGTTGCAAGGTGAACAAGGCTGGGAACTGAAAATCCCAGGGTATTGGAGATTTTAAAAGGATAAGAAGAAAGGAAAATGAGGTGGGGTAGTATTGCAAATAAAGGATGATTGCAGTGCAGTGGCATGAAATGATGTGGAGGTGCCAGTGTTGGACTGGGGAGGACACAGTAAGAAGTCTCACAACACCAGGTTAAAGTCTAACAGGTTTATTGGGAATCACGAGCTTTCTGAGCGCTGCTCCTTCATCAGGCGAGTGGAGAGGTAGGTTCACAAACACGGCATGTATAGGTCAAGATATAATTGCAAGATAATTACAGACTGAAATGTGAAGAATGGTTGGAATGCAAGTCTTTACAGGCACAGACAGTGCGAGTGAGGTGTGAGTTTTCTCAAGCCAGGACAATTAGTAGGATAATACTACTAAAATCTTTAACCTGTGCTTATCCCACTCTCCATTCGCACTGTCTGTACCTGTAAAGTCTTGATCACCTGTAAAGATTTGCATTCCAAACATTCCAATCTGTAATTATCAATTATGTCTTGGCTTCTATATGCCATGTTTGTGAACCTATCTCTCCACTCACCTGATGAAGGAGCAGCACTCCGAAAGCTTGTGATTCCAAATAAACCTGTTGGACTTTAACCTGATGCCATGAGACTTCTTACTGTGGTGAGAAATGATCTTCGTTTAAGATATCAAGATGTAGAGTCAGTTTGGGTGGAGGTAAGAAATATCAAGAGAAAAATACTCGTGGGAGGATTAATTTATAGCCCCCCTAACAGTAGCTATACTGTAAAACAGATTACAAGTCAATAAATTGTGAGAGCTTGCAAAAAAAGGTACTGCAGTAACAGGAAACTATAGGCCAGTTAGTCCAACGTCAGTCATTGGGAAAATGCTGAAATCCATCATTAATGTAATAGCAGGAAATTTAGAAAATCCAGAATACAATCAAACAGAGTCAATATTAAAGAGAAATCAAATTTGACAAATTTGTTGAGGATGTGGCAAGCAGGGAGGATAAAGAGGAACCTGTACTGTATTTGGATTTCCAAAAGGAATTTGATAGAGTGCCACAGAAAAGGTTACTTGAGAATTCATGGTGTTGGGGGTAACATGTTAGCATGGATAAAGGTTTAGTTAACCAACAGAAAACAGAGTCAGGATAAATGGATCATTTTCAGGTTAGCAAACTACAACTAGTGCCACAGAAGTCTGTGCTGAGGCCTCAACTATTTAAAATCTATATGGACTTGGTTGAAGGGAGATAGAGAGGGCTGTTAGCTCAGTTGACTAGAGTGTGGTTCAGAATAATGTCAACAGCATGGTGTTTGATCCCCCATTCCAGCAGAAGTAGGCATGGAGCCTGCCTCACAGTTAAATCACATCATAAATCATGGGTCAAGGATGTAATCTGGGACAGATAATACTGTAGCCAAATTTGCTAATAATATCAAAACAGGGGAGATGGTAAATTGTGAGGAAGACATAAAAGAGCCAGATTTTCATTTAGGGATTAGGATGAATTCTTGGTCCCGAACTTGCACCCACGCTGTGTCGTTAACACAATTCCATTATTAAAACTAAACAGCCTAATTAGACAGGAGGCGAGCTTGTACCCAAGAATGACAATGAGCACCTTCAGGTGTGGGAGCTGCTTGCTTCCCATCATTGGCAAAAGCAGGCAACATCTATAGTGGGGCCAACTGCTGCCCTGCTGGTTTGAGCAGGCAGCCTATCGGCAGGTCAGGAGGTCAAAAGTAACCAGAAGAGGACATGGTTTGGTGCGGGGGTCTTTCTGGTGCTTGAAGACCCCTTTGATTTCATCTCAAAACAACTACAGTGGCAATTTCCAGGCCCCCACACTGACGTCAGCAGCTCTGCACTAATACGCACAGAAATGTTTTGGGAAACATTAAAGGTGGAAGACTTAAGGTGGAGGAGATGAGGAAGAATTTCCTCTCTGAATGGGTCATTAATCTTTTAAATGCTCTACCCAAGACAATTGCAACTTGGGTCACTGAATATATTCAAGGCCGAGTTAGACAGGTATTTAATCTCCAAGGGACAAGGGTAAGAGAGGGGCAAGCAGGAAAGTGGAGTCAATGTCATGATCAGAGCGCCACGGTCTTATTGAATGGCAGATCAGGCTCGAGGGGCCGAATGGCCTTCTCCAGTTTCTACTTCTTATGTGATGTTCAATTTGTGCCCAGATTGCCAATTGCACTCAAAGCATCCAGTCAGAGCACACATTGTTTAAAATCATAATTTCATCTCCTGTCTTTGTTAAACAACGACCTCAATGAAATCTTTGCTTGCTACCTATTTTGAATATTAAAAGCATTGTGTGTTTTTAGACAGTCTCAATTCTTTGTTTTCAGATCTGTTCTGGAATTGATGCTAAGTCAAGATTTGTTAGACGGTGCTTTGCCTGTAAAGCTTCTTTGTTTATTGACTTCAGCCACATTAGAAATTGATTCTCTAATTACGGTGTCCTTGATAAAAAGAACACAATAAGCTTTTCTCTCTGTTTATTAAATATGGTCTTGATAGTTGCGTGTTTTACATGATTAAATAATGCTGACATTTTCCTTTCTGAGGTAAAACAATGCATTAATAAAATATTTCTCATCCAAATGCTGCGTATCCAATTATACGCATCCAGATTTTACTTTGCAGGGTGATTTTGATATTCACATAAATATTGCAATAATTTCGCACATTAAAACATTAACAACAGTCTTAATATTAAGCTGGTTCCGTATGTTAATTTGTTTTTGACAAGTAAAATAGCTGATTTCTTGTGGTAATTATAAACCCAAAAGAATATCGTTCAGAAAGGAATTTGAAATGCCAGGAAAATTATTCAATATTAAAATATCAGCTGGAAGGTCGAACATTTTTCATGCAGACGTAACATTTTGAATCAATATTTTAACCTTTGTACTCAATTCTGGTTTTGGGTAGGGGTGATACAACCAGATAATTAGGAAGAAGTAGTATGCATCAAAGGCAGACAGCACAGCATGCATTCCAGATGAGACTTGAACTGACAGTAATGGCATGCAAGGTGAGATAAGAAGTGAGCCAGAAGTCAATGAGGATATGAAAGAGACACACAGGAAAATGCTACTGTCTGGTCTCACTAGCATCAGCAGCTCTTTTCTCTGCCTCTCCCTTTGATTTTATTTCAATTGTTATGCCTGTTGCTTTGTTTAATTCCTTCTTTAATTTGCCATTTTTTTTAAGTTCCAGTTTCTATTTCTTTACCTTCCAATTAGCTTTTTTCAGTCCGTATTTAACAACTCCAAGAAATTGCACAGCCAATCCCATTTTCATTCTCTAAACCATTCCATCCAGCCACATATCACTGCAATTCTTTATGTAGTTTTTATTTTTTGTTTCCGTTTTCACAGTACTTCATCACCTATACTTTCCTCAAAAAAATTGTACCATTTATGTTTCCCACTTCATTTCTTCAAATGGTCTCTTTATTTTTTCTATATTTCTCTCCACTTCCAAATCGAACACCCTGGCTCTGATTTTACCGGTACGCCCCGCCCCAGTTTCGGGGTGGGCAAGGTTCGCAGAACAGCATTCTCCGTTGGCCTTGGGCACGATCGTATGAGCCTTGGGCGGGCGTGCCGGTAAAATTTCGGCCCCTCACTCTGCCCATTAACCAATTAACTGATTCTCTACCAGAGGAAGTTGAACCCCATATAAACAAAATAAAATTGGAAATCAAGATAAGCTAACATAACCATGTCAAAAAAATGAAGTACTGTTACTGTTTGCTTGATACTGATTACAGTTCAGTGGTGGCTTCTTCTTAATTTGCCTCGATAGTCACTGCTCAGGACAAGGTACATGACAAGGGGCAGTATTTTGAACCTCGCTGAGCCCAGAAATCAAAGTGAATGAAGAGCGAAAAAAGTCCCCACTGGCCAATGTGTCAGTTTTTCTGCTCCATCCTGCCTCTATTTTTACAGAGACAGATCAAAGGGGCAGCAGGCCCATGTGGCAGGTAGCCAACACCACTCATTAAGACCCTAATGAGGCTACTTTAATAGAAGCCAGTTAGACTGCAACTGCAGCGGCTAGTTTAGGGGACGTGGCGGCCTAGTGGTATTATCGCTAGACTATTAATCCAGAAACTAGGCTAATGTTCTGGGACCCAGGTTTGAATCCCGCGATGTCAGATGGTGGAATTTGAATTTAATAAAACATATCTGGAATTACGAACCTACTGATGACCATAAAACCATTGTCAATTGTCAGAAAACCCATCTGGTTCACTAATGTCCTTTAGGGAAGGAAATCTTCCATCCCTACCTGGTCTGGCCTACATGTGACACCAGAGCCACAGCAATGTGGTTGACTCTCAACTGTCCTCCAAGGCCAAAAAGGAATGGGCAATAAATGCTGGCCAGCCAGCGACACTCATGTCCCACAAATGAATAAAAATAAAAAGGTCCCTGATGGCATCCTTCCTGAACTAGACTGAGGCACCAGTGCTCAGCCAGACTAAGAAGCTCTCACTACCTGCCTATCAACCCCCACTCCCTCATCCCATCATGGACTGACCAAAAGATCCATTTTCTAATCTCAAATTTACAGATGTTGGAGAGTGGGTACCTCCATCTTGAAGCACCCTCTCCCTCACCTACCCTCCATTGTAGCCTACACTCCCTCCAGTCTGGAAATCCTCTGATTTGCCCTTCAGCTTCAAGACACCACCCACCATCCTCAATTGGATGGTGAGCCCCTTTCAATGCCAATTACAGGGCTGCCACATCAAAATTGGGTCCGTGACTTTTTCTCCCTGGGGGTGGGTTTGGGACCCAGATATGGTCCCGACCTCGGATTCTCATTTCAGAAGGGAAAATCATACCCAGGTGTCGACATCCCACCCAATCACCACAGTGCGGAGAAAAAAAAATGTGAATTAGATTACAGTTGATTGCAACAAATTTCATGGGATGTGGGCGTTGCTGATGAGCCATACTTCTCAATTCCAATTAAGAGTGGACAACAAATTGCTGGCCTTGTCAGCAATGCTCACATCCCATGAAATAACAAAACATCAAAAAGACAGATTCCCTAGCAAATGAATAAATATATTACTTTTCCTGCCATATTAATTGAATGAAAAAGCTCAAAGAAAAACTTATAAACAAAATAGTCCTAATTTTATCTTCGAGGACACTGCTATTATGATTCAGAAACATCCAAGTAATTTAAAGTCAAATTTCTCCTCACATCAATTAGAATATATTAATTAGCAACCCATCAGGCTCACTCAATGACTAAGTGAATAGTCGAGCAAATTATTGATAGAAAATCTGGTGAACTGGTGCGATGACAATAATCTCTCGCTCAATGTTAACAAAACGAAGGAGATTGTCATCGACTTCAGGAAGCATAGTGGAGGACATGCCCCTGTCTGCATCAATGGGGATGAAGTAGAAATGGCTGAGCGCTTCAGGTTTTTAGGTGTCCCGATCACCAACCACCTGTCCTGGTCCCTCCATGCCGACACTATAGTTGAGAAAGCCCACCAACGCCTCTATTTTCTCAGAAGCCTAAGTTAAATTTGACATGTCAGCTACGATTCTCACCAACTTTTACATATACACCATAGAAAACATTTTTTCAGGTTGTATCACAGCTTGGTATGGCTCCTGCTCTATCCAAGACCGCAAGAAACTACAAAGGGTCATGAATGAAGGCCAGTCCATCACTCAAACCAGCCTCCCACCCATTGACACTGTCTACACTTCCTGCTGCCTTGGAAAAGCAGCCAGCATAACTAAGGACCCCACGCACCTCGGACATTCTCTCTTCCACCTTCTTCCGTCAGGAAAAAGATACAAAAGTCTGAGGACACGTACCAACCGACTCAAGAATAGCTTCTTCCCTACGGCCTCAGATTTTTGAATGGACCTACCTCGCATTAAGTTGATCTTCCTCTACACCCTCACTATTACTGTTATACTACATTCTGTACTCTCTCCTTTCCTTCTCTATGTATGGTATGCTTTGTCTGTAGAGCGTACAAGAAACAATACTTTTCACTGTATACTAATACGTGACAATAATAAATCAAATCAAAAGTCAAAAGGGCAAGGATCCCAGGATTCATCCATGCTGAGTTAATTGATCTCAGTTGATGCATTGGTGAAGATATGGCAATTGATTTCAGACTTTGAATGGTGGAGAGCAAAAGTGATTCGAGTTTCAATTGTTGATTGTTAGTCAGGACATCAGTTGAAAGTAGGATAAGAGTCAGTCGTAGTATAGCTGAGTGACACTCAAATGCTCAGGTTTTCCCAGACCATGGGGATGCCATCAAAATAGGGGCACCGTAACAGTTAAAATGCAATTGCTCCTCTGGGAGCTTTCCCAGGAGTGGACTGGGAATCGGTTAGCTGTTCGTTCCATGGAGGAGTGCAAACAATTTGTCCAATTAAAGTCCTGATGGGGACCATTTTGCTTTGGCACCATTATTTTACAGACTGGGAAGTGGCTCCCCACTCTGTGCAGAGGCAACCAGCTCAGTCAAGGTGAGATTGGTTTCAGGAAACCACTTCCCGCGGTGCCAATAGCATACGTCAAGAGAAAAAAAAACAACTACCACATTTTGGTTGTATGATCAAGCAAAATTTAAAAACTATTCCAGTTCAATTCTTCAGGGAGGAGGGGGGAATATTTGGGATGAACTGTTCTTAAGGACAGGCACACTAAAATTGAAATATTGAAAATAATCTTTTGTAAACATCGTGCAGTTGCAAAGTTGTATCCATTATATTGTGGTCACCACGGACTTGCGCCATATTGGGAGGTGGTTCACTCCTCAAATTAAAAGGCAGAATTATTACTCATCATTTGCAATTTAAAGAAAAATGGTGCAGTACCTAAATTCAACAACTTGAACTCATAATCCCTGTAAAGTCCTTCACAGTGTTGTAATAAAAAATAGTTGCTTTGTCAAAGGAAGAGAAGATGGGACAGGTGATGAAATACTTGTCTATAGAGTACCTAACAAGGACACAGCTGGGTTGACTAAATCAAAATCTCAATGCAAAAAAGTGGAGGAAAAAAGGAATTATTCAAAATTTACTGCATAAATGTAGAAAATCTGGTCACAGCTGAGTGGCCAAGTTGACTGCAATTTATTTGTTTGCCTCACAAATTGCCAAATTTCAAGGGTTCTCCCTGTTCTGAGTATTATGAGTCTGGCCATTTTCATTAACCTGAATTCATCTCCCATAAAATAATGCTACAGAACCTGTCATAGATACTTTCAATCCAATGACACTCATCTCTATTAGTGTCAGATACATCATTAGCTAATTTCAGTCCTCATGCATTGGAGAACAGAAAATATAGAAAAAAAAACACTGATATCCAGGGCAGTCAAGCAACTCAAACGCTCAAGTAATACATTAAAAAAATTATACTATTATATAAATTATACAGAGTGCCATTACAGCATAGAAGGAAGCCATTCAACCCAACGAATTCATGCCAGCATAGATAGTCATGATGTGGAGATGCCAGCGTTGGACTGGGGTAAACACAGTAAGGAGTCGAACAACACCAGGTTAAAGTCCAACAGGTTTATTTGGTAGCAAACGCCACTAGCTTTCGGAGCGCTGCTCCTTCGTCAGATGGAGTGGAAATCTGTGCATAACATCTGTGGAAAACAGTGCATGTATAGACACAGTAGATGAATGTTAAAAGTTCTTGCACATAGCATGCTCTTCCATTTAGTATAAAGCTCACCTGTTGTATTACCTGTCACACCCATTTGCCACATTGCCGCAAAGAGAGACATGTTACTGGAAGTTCTCATCAGGGCAAATGCAAGAATGCCAACTTTCAAACTATCACAATGGCTTATAATACAGGAGACAAGGCTGCTGATTGATTGGCAAGTTGACATGAATTGGCTGATGCATTGCCATGAAGGATGCAATGCAAAATTATAGGCTCACCAATCTCCCACGTAATTCATAAAGGTGCAAGGCTTGAACATATTCCTTTTGTATTTAGAGAACAGGTCCCTGCATATAAATGCATGTTGCTTCTAGAAGTGTAAATGAGACACATTATCAGCTCAACTGATTACCTTAAGTTGATTGTTAGTGTAGATATTAACACATTCAGAATTGTCCAGCCAGTGCTGCCCAATCACAGCCAACAGCAGATGTTTCCTTTTGAGTTTTGTAAGTGCAGGCTGGTTGAATGCATTCTGTACTTTGGCCATTATGGACACCCAAAAGAAACACACAGTTTGATTTGATCAGCCAATCATTGGGTTATCTACCTGACATTGCATCAGATAATCAGTTGAGTTAGCAACACAGTTCATTTGTGCTTGTTAGAAGAGGCATACATTCGCATACCGGTGCCCATTCTCTGTAAACAAAAGGAATTTGTTCAAACCTTATGCCTGCTTTGAATTACCCAGGAGCTAGGGGAGCCTATAGTTCCCTCTTGCTTTCTCAGTGGCAGAGCTTTGTCAGTTAGAGTTGACTTCTCAACCAATCCGCACCTTTCTCCTTGTCACATCTTGTGATCCTTAGAAATTTGACATTCTTGCATTTGTCCCAATGCATGAAAGATAAAAAACCTCAGCAACATCTCTCTCTTTTTAGCAATATTCAAGTCCTGTACTGCCATGCAACTGTTTGTCATGCTTAAATCTACCCGCTTGGTACACTCACCTTAAACTGAGTCCATCTCCAAAGTAGGCAGTGCTGCTTTCAGCGCCATAACACAGATAAGCAAAGAAAATTCAAGCCTTTTGCCCAACACTATCATGCTGCACCTCATGTGTTCTGGTCAATGGAAAGGTGCCTCCAGAACCCATCTCATCCTGTGGCCAATGCTTTTCAATACTTTCCTTATAGTCACCAGTCAAAACCAAGCATTTTCAACTTAATTAAAAAGATATTCCTGGATGGCAGATGAGAATTAAAAAAGATAACTAATTCAGGCTGCAGATTATTGGTGAGGAATGCAAGCAAGAATATTAAACATAATGGGCGGAATTCTCCCATCCCACCTACAGTGGGTTTGGTGGTGGGTGGGTGTGGAGAATCCAGCAAGTGCCGTAAAATTAGAAACCCAGCGACAGTAAAAACAGTTTGTAATTCTCCTAATGGCGAGTCAGTTCTCCCGCTCTCTGGAACACCATTTGCATTCAATTGCATCTCATAAATGCTCATCAAGATAGCTGATTGCCAAAGTCTCATCAGGCCCTCAAATCTTGCGTCACACCAGCAGGAAATCATGTCAGCGTCAAATCCCTTTGAAAAAGAGTGCCATGAACTAGGCAGACCTCAGTTCACTCAAGACTTTGAGGTGGGTGCACCTTAGGTCCTGTCGTGATCAATGCCACTCTGCTGGGGCAGACCTCAAGTTACATGCCAACCTGGTCTTTATGGACAGCACTGTGCTGTGGGACTCATGGACCTTCTGCTCCAATGGTCCAAAGCTCAACCAGGGGGTGGGGTGTGAGGTGAGGAGCGGTGGTGAAGACTAGGGGGACAAGGCGGAAGGAGAGCTGTGCAAGGGTGGGGGATGGAAGGGCAAGTGGGCCCAATGGCAGACAGAGGTGCATGGAGAGAGATGAGGATGATGAATAATGGAAAGCAAAGTGAAGACTGAGGGGAGAGAAGCTGGATCCTGGTAAGGTTGCATGAAATATTCACAAATAAGGGGTTCAAAGCAATGTCACATTGTTTAATGGAAGGGACTGCATGAAGACTCCAGATGGGGTGGGTAGAGGTTGAAGTGGGGTATCAGCACCTTGCACGTGATGGGCATAGGGGGAGAGTAGTTGAATTGAGGAACAGATTTCTTGAGGCTGATAGCCTTTTGCCCCTGGGTTCTGGACATCCCGCACGGTCTGGTGAAGACAGGTGGGCTGAAACGAGTGACACGAATGTGCTGGACTATCATTTGCATATGACATTTGGACCTTTGAACTCACCAGCTGATGGTGCCGAATGAACCAGAATCAGCTGCCAGCCCACCAGGTGTGAAGGGAAACCCGTCTGTGCATAATTAATGAACTTCCCCACACAGAAACTCAATTGGGACTGCATCATTCTGGCCAATGGAAAGGCGCCGCCAGAACCACACTATGTCTGAAAAATGGAAAATTCCCCCCAATGGTGAAGGCAGCAGCAACAAGAGAAATCAGACCATATTTCCATGGACCTCCTCCACATCAATGGTAGTCATACTGCAAATTCTGCCACACATTGGTTTCAATATCACAAATGCCAGTCCTCAATGCTCAAAGATATCTTTGTTATACTTTGACAGGTTTTATTCTAAATATTTTTCTTGAGGATCCATATCTCAAAGCATTCCTGTGACTCAGCTCTTATTTAGTGCAGGCCTTGGCATGGCCAATATCTAATTAGATTGAAGGGTTCTGGGTGTCATACAGAAAGTCCCTGTCACTCTACTTTGGTTTAATGGTTATATCCTGCACCCTCACGTGATCTTCTTTGACTTCAGATGGCAACAAATTAAATATTACTAGGCTATGACATAGCTATAAATTGCGAAAAAGGTTTATTAAAAAGCAAATAGATAAATGAATAGGATCATTGATTTATAGCTATTGAATGTATAACTATCTCCCTCAGAGCAAGGAATTTATTGGAAAATTGCATTTGCTACACTAAACTTCAATGATAACTGCATTTGACAAGGTCACAGAATATTAAGCTTACATGGTAGTTTGCTGATGATCCTGTATAGAATCCATTATCCTTTCTTAACTGTTTCTGATGGCTTCAGACAGATTCAATTTTAAGACAACTTAAAATATAGGGGTTGATTTTAATGAGGGTCAATATCAATGCTTCGAATGGTGGGTAGTGGGGGGAGCGGAGGGCAGATTGTGGCACACATGGCAGGTTTGCATATTAATGCTCGGGGAAGTTCAGACAGATCAAATCAGGCATTGGCCCCTGCCTAAGACATAAGTTACCAGACCGACAGGCAGAAGCTAGGACTTCGGGAAGTAGGATGATACCTCTGATGACCCAACCGAACAGTGTTTAAGATGATTTAACGGAGGTGATCCAGAGTTGGTGAAGGAGGATGGGGCAGACCAACATTTTCTCATGGTGCCTGGAGGGGCATTCCAGCTCTGCCTGGTTCACAGGGAAAACCTTAAACATCCTTGCACCCTTCCGATAGGACCCTTCTTGCTGACTGCTTTGGTCTGGTGAGAAAACCACAAGTGCTTCCTCATATAATCGTAGAATGGTAGAATCCCTGCAGTGCAGAAAGAGGCCATTCAGCCCACTCAGCCTGCACCGACAACAATCCCCCCCCCCCCCCCCCCCCCCCAGGCCCGTAACCCCACTAATTCTCCTGACACTAAAGGGCAATTTAGCATGGCCAATCCACCTAACCTACACATCTTTGGACTGTGGGAGGAAACTGGAGCACCCGGAGGAAACCCACAGAGACACGGGGAGAATGTGTGGGCCACATCACCATTGGGCAAGAGAAATTATAATATCAGGATGAGGATTAAAAGACGATATGACACATGGGATATTTTAACTATTCACTATGGAATTTTTGCACATTTGATGGGATTAAAATTCCATCAGTATTCTCAAAGATTTAACAGTGCAAAAGCAGCTGAAATATATATTTCTATATAATGGAAGTACCAAATAAAAAAATTTAATATGATTCTTTTGGAACTGTTTGGTCTCATTTAGATATTGACTTATGTTATCGTAATTGTTGTTTCCTGTTAGTGGATCTGAGGTATTAACAAGGCAGGTTCTGTAGGTTTGGGATGTGAAGGGATTGGGGTGGGGGGGTGAAGAGAGCAGAGATGAATTAGAATTTTGACCAAATGTCTGGAAGTCTCTGTTTCCCCATGTTGTTGTTCTTGACAGGTAGCTGTCTGGAAGTCAGGTTGCCTGGAGGGGAGGGCTCCGGAGCAGGCTAACGGAACACAATGGTCAGAACAATGATCTGGATGGGAGTTCTACCACCAGATCACAGTGCAGGAGTACAATCTCCAACCCAGAGATGAAGCGAGTCTAATTCTGCAGGGGGTAGGGCAGGGGGCAGGGAGATCTGATCCACAACCCAGCAGGGTAGGGATTATAACTGCAGAGGGATCAGATTCCCAATTTGAGGACACTTTGTATTGGAGAAGTTTATATATGTTAGTTATTCATTCCAGGGCTGAGAGATCACCGACACAACTAGCATTTCTCAAGGACTAATTGTCCTTAAGAAGTTTCTTGAACCGCTGCAATCCATCTGGTATAGTTAAACTCACAGAGCTGGCTGTTGGGAGGAAGTTCCGGTACTTTGATCCAGCGACGGTGACAGAATGGCGATATAGTTGCTTTCAGTCAGGATGGTGCGTGACTTGGAAAGGAATTGGCAGGTAGAGTTGTTCCTATGTGTCTGCTGCCCTTGTACTTCCATAGATCTGGAAGGTGATATTGAAGGAGCCTTGGTGAGTTGCTGCAGTGCATCTTTAAGATGATACATACTGCTGCCATTGTGCACTGATCATGGAAGGAGTGAAATTTTAAGGTGGTGAATGAAGCTGCAATCAAGCAGGAAGGATGGTGTTAAGGCTCGAGTATTATTGGAGTTATCATCAGGCAAGTGGAGAGTATTCTATCACAGGCCTGACTTGTGCCTTGGAGATTGCAGAAAGGATTTGGGGAGTGAACAGGCGAGTTGCTCACCATAAACTCCCAACCTCTTACCTACTCTTGTAGCTACATACTGTGTATGCCGCTGATCTAGTGAAATTTCTGGTCAATGATAATCCCCAGGGTGTTGATATTGGAAGATTCAATTATGGTAATGGGAATAAGGTCAAAGGCGAGATTCCACAATGAGGAGTTTGGGGGAGCATTGCAGGGATCCATGGGAAGCACTCCTGCACAGTACTGTAAAGACATTTTCCATCTTCTGAAAGCAGACTTTGCCTCCTTTCAGTTGCCAGGTTTCCCCGAGGCCTGGGAAATCCAGCCAATTCCTGTAAAACGTGTTAAGCAGATTAAATGAGAGGCTGCCATCTTCATTAAAATATTGTGAATGTCAATCCATCTCCTGGGAACAGGTTGGCTGAATGTCCCTTGTCACGTCATTGTGTTTTTCTTTCTAATCAGTCACTAGTTGGATTCCGATTTACTTTAATCTTAATTTCTAGCATAAACCTCAACCTGCTTTCTGGCAGCCGCTCTTCCCAATGGACTTGCATTCTATCTATGTGCTCCTCTGGGAACATCATAATGGACAGGAAGTTGAATGTTTCACTTAACCCAATCCCTGTCCAGGAGTTGGACAGTGGAGCTGCTAATTTTCTGGGCAACACCCTGTGGTGGACCTCAGTTGTGCCTTTGTCCTATATGGATCACCATTGTGCGTGTTTGTCATACCTGGACACATCCCCTTCCAGTTTGGTTCCTCCCCTCGGCACCTAGTATAAAGATGGCTGTCTCCTCCCCCTTGTTCAGTCCAGGTTGGTTATTTGTTGGGATCTGCTCCTGATTCTGTTGTGAATAAAAGCCTACACTTGTATTGGCACACCAGTAGTCTTTCGCCTTATTGATAGCACATCAATTTTATGCACAACAGTTTACCAGCATGGAGCATTTTCTAAAACCCGACAAGTTAGCATTCGACCCTCAAGAGGTTGGAGCCTCTGATAAATTTGATCATTGGTTGGACTGCTTCGAAGCATTCGTCGACACCGCTACAGCCATCGACACCGACGACGCTAAACTCCACGTGCTCCGCGCCCGGGTAAGTGAAGCTGTCTATGGAATCTTCCGGGCGCTGCTACATACGCGGACGCTATCGAACTCCTAAAAGGGCAGTTCCAAAAGAGCCCTAACGTGGTTTACGCCAGACATCTCCTAACTACCCGCAAGCAGCAGCCAGGAGAATCGTGCGCCCAATTTCTGCGCGCCCTGCGGGTCCTAGCTCGAGCTTGTGACTGTAAGGCTGTTACAGAAGCTCAGAACACGGAGGACCTGATCCGCGATGCCTACGTTGCGGGCATTGAGTCTACATACATTCGGCAGCGCCTGCTGGAACAAGATGACCTAGATCTCCGAAGAACAGCCACGATGGCTGAAACGTTAGAAGCGGCCTCTCACAATCTCGGGTCTTACCTTGCATCCCGTTCTACCGACGGCACCACCGCGACGGCTGTTCCGGCGGGGCCCAAATGTTACTTTTGCGGCCTACCCAAGCACCCTTGGCGTCGCTGCCCGGCGAAGGATGCGATTTGCTCCGGATGCGGTAAGCTAGGCCACTTCGCTAAAATCTGCCGGGCAAAGCCGCATCCGAAGCCTCGTGGCGCCATGTGTGTTCCACGGGCGTGGCCATCTTTAATGCAGGCGGCGGCTGCGCACGAATCGCCATCTTTAATGCGGTCACCGGGAGTGCGGGAATCGCCATCTTTGATGCGGTCACCGGAAGCGCGGGAAGCGCCATCTTTAATGCGGTCACCGGAAGTGCGGGAATCGCCATCATTGAGACTGGCATCAAGACGCGCTGAGCAGGAAGCTTTATCCGTGATGTCATCAGACGGCGACGAAGACGGATTATTCTTTGATTCGACGGTGGCATCGATTTGTCTGGACCAGTCGCAGCCTCATCAACTCTCCAAGTCAATAATGGAGATCAAGGTAAATGGTCATGCAGAAAACTGCCTGTTCGACTGTGGGAGCACAAAGTTTTATTCACCCTCGCACAGTGCGTCAATATGCCCTTCCCATGCGACCCTGGAGCCAGACCATCTCCATGGCCTCGAATTCCCACTCAGTGGAGGTCCTCGGGTGCTGCTTGGTGACGGTGACGGTACAGGGCACAGTCTACGAGCGTTTTCGGCTCCTCATCCTGCCGCGACTCTGCGCAGCTGTACTGCTGGGGTTAGATTTCCTCAGCCATCATAGGAACGTCACCCAGCAGTATGATGGCCCTTATCCCCCGCTCTCCGTCTGCAAGGCGTCGTCACTGCAGCGCCCCTCGCGCACCACCTGCAGTCTCTCGACCCTCAAGATCACCCCCCCCCTTATTTGATAACCTCACCCCAGATTGTAGGCCTATAGCCACCAAGAGTAGGTGCTATAGTGCGGATGACCGGGCCTTCATTCGGTCCGAGGTAAACAGGTATACCCACCTAGATGCGTATCCTCTTCCCGGTATCATGGACATAGTCAACCGCATCGCGCACTATAGGGTTTGTTCGACGATCGATTTGAAATCGGCTTACCACCAGCTCCCTATCCGCTCGGAGGATCACCCATATACTGCCTTTGAGGCGGATGGCCGCCTCTACCAGTTCCTCCGAGTCCCCTTTGGTGTCACCAATGGGGTCTCAGTCTTCCAACGGGCCATGGATCAAATGGTAGACCAGCACGGACTACGGGCCACTTTCCCGTATCTGGATAACGTCACCATCTGCGGCCATGATGCCAACCTACAAAAATTCCTTTGTACGGCCACTCTCCTGAACCTCACATATAATGAGGTGAAGTGTGTTTTCCGGACACGCCGCCTCGCCATCCTTGGGTACGTGATAGAAAATGGTGTCCTTGGTCCCGACCCAGCCCGTATGCGTCCCCTTATGCAGCTTCCCCTTCCTACTACCCTCAAAGCACTGAGGAGATGCCTGGGCTTCTTCTCCTACTATGCCCAGTGGATTCCCCGATACGCAGATAAAGCCCGTCCGCTCCTAAAATCGACCTCTTTTCCCCTGGCGGAGGAGGCCCGTCGGGCCTTCGACGACATCAAAGTGGACATCGCGAAGGCCGCAATGCATGCTGTGGACGAATCCATCCCATTCCAAGTGGAAAGTGATGCATCTGACTTTGCCCTAGCTGCCACCCTTAACCAGAGGGGCCGTCCAGTGGCCTTCTTTTCCCGGACCTTACAAGGCCCTGAGATTCGACACTCCTCGGTCGAGAAGGAGGCCCAGGCCATCGTGGAAGCCGTCCGGCACTGGCGCCATTATCTTGTGGGCCAACGATTCACCTTAATTACGGACCAGCGGTCAGTTGCCTTCCTGTTTAACACCAGGCATAAGGGCAAGATTAAGAATGACAAGATCTTGCGGTGGAGGATTGAGCTCTCCACCTACAGATATGACATTATGTACCAGCCCGGGAAGCTCAATGAGCCCGCAGATGCCCTGTCCCATGGATCATGTGCCAGCGCCCAACTAGACCAGCTACAGTCCCTCCTTAACGACCTCTGTCACCCGGGTGTGACCAGGTTTTTCCATTTTGTCAAGTCCCGTAACCTGCCCTACTCCCTCGGGGAAGTCCGGACGATTACCAGGCAATGCAGGGTCTGCGCTGAGTGCAAACCGCAGTTCTACTAGGGCGCACCTTGTAAAGGCCACGCGCGCGTTTGAGCGCCTTAGCATTGATTTTAAAGGCCCCCTCCCCTCCTCTAACCGCAATGTTTATTTCCTGAATATCATTGATGAATACTCACGTTTCCCTTTTGCCTTCCCCTGCTCGGACATGACCACGGCTACAGTGATTTGGACCCTGAACAAGCTCTTCACCCTGTTTGGCTTCCCAGCCTATGTCCATAGCGATCGTGGGTCCTCTTTCATGAGTGACGAGCTGAGGCAGTACCTGCTCGCCAAAGGCATTGCCTCCAGCCGCACCACTAGCTATAACCCCAGGGGCAATGGTCAAGTAGAGCGGGAGAACGCAACCGTCTGGAAGGCCGTTCTATTAGCGTTACGGTCTAGGGGCCTTCCAGTCAGCCGTTGGCAAAACGTCCTTCCGGACGCATTACATTCAATTAGGTCACTCTTGTGCACAGTGACCAATACGACCCCTCACGAGCGGATGTTTTAGTTTCCCAGGAAGTCCTCCTCAGGTACTTCGCTCCCAGATTGGCTGATGTCCCCGGGGCCCGTCCTGCTTCGGAAGCATGTCCGGACCCATAAGGCAGATCCCTTGGTCGAGGAGGTCCAATTGCTCCACGCTAATCCTCAATATGCTTACGTAGCATACCCCGATGGGCGGGAGGACACGGTTTCTGTCCGTGACTTGGCACCCGCGGGTGCCCCCGAGGTCACCACGTCCTTCCGCCCCACGGTCCCTGGTGTTGTCCACTCGGAGACTGCTACGCCTCTTCCTCCCTCAGTCCCTGTCCCCAAGGTAGTGCGCACAGAGCCTGTTGCGGCCCCCCACCCCCCAGCTCCGGTTCCCACTGTTCCCCATACGCCACCAGGGCCACTGCTCACTCCTCTCGCCCCTGTGTACAGCTCGCTTGAGTCGCCGGAGCCGTCACCACGCAGTACCCGACAACTGGACGGGACGACGGATAGGTCCGCTTCACACCACCTAGCGCCTTCTCTCGACGCTCAACTGTACGGAGCCTGGGCCGACATCGCTCCCTGCTCGGACGACTCTGCGACCTGCGCTACGACGATCGCGACGGCGGATTAAGCCACCGGTTCGTCTGGACTTGTAATATTGTTTCCGCTTTACCCCCGTGTTGTTTTTTTTAAAGGAAGGGGTGAATGTGGTGGACCTCAGTTGTGCCTTTGTCCTATATGGACCACCGTTGTGTGTGCTTGTCATACCTGGACACATCCCCTTCCAGTTTGGTTCCTCCCCTCGGCACCTAGTATAAAGGTGGCTGTCTCCTCCCCCTTGTTCAGTCCAGGTTGGTTATTTGTTGGGATCTACTCCTGATTCTGTTGTGAATAAAAGCCTACACTTGTATTGGCACACAGGTAGTCTTTCGCCTTATTGATAGTGCATCACACCCCCCAATCTTCTTTCACTGCCAAGCCATCCTTGAATGTATGCTTCTTAAAACTAAAGCTTTGCTGTTGTTAAAATGAGTAGAGTCATGGCAATACAATGAGACAACCGACAGTTGGTTCATGACCTTAAACCATTTCTTTTGTAAATGCATCTCTATTTTCATAACTTCTTCTACCAATTGCTAACTTTCTCATAAGAGATCCACAGATCAGTTGTCTAAGGCAGCTTGCTGGTAGTCAGAGGTTGCAAGTGCAGTCCTATGAGGCTATGGCAGCACTATTTTACTACTTTTTGTTTTGCACTCATCAGCCAAGAGGTAGTCGCTGGGTGGGGAGGGGGTGGGGGGGGGAGGGGGAGGTGGGTGCAGCTATTGCAGATGAGTAACTTGCAGATTCCAGAACTTCCCTGCTCTGATGAAAAGTTACCAACGTGAAACAGTAACTCTATGGGTGGGATTTTCCAGTCACACCCACCCCCAGACCAGAAATTCCCTCGGCTAATTACAACAGACTGCACTGAACAAACCAGCACAGCCTAGTGGAAATCCTGCCTATTATATTCTTTGTAAATAGGTGCACTACCTGTGGATCACCTTGAAGAATGCTCATGTAGTGTTGGGGCTTTTACATTTTTAATCAATTAGTGAGCCAGGACTTATAATGCAGTGGTAGCATTCATTCCTCTGGACCAGAAGCTCCAGGTTTAAATTTCACTTTTGCTAACCGTGAAAAGTGCATTGATAATATCATTAAATCCTTCCAATACACCTGATGGCAACTGGTAAAAAGAGGGGGAAGAGTTTCCTGGTCAGAAATACTGCAGCAGGCAATGGCAAACCATTGCAGGATTTTGCCAAGCATACTCACGGATCAGTTCAATGGCAGGTTATAGTCACCAATGTCATCTTAGGGAATGGTACCTGAAGAGGGGCTGCAGAAGTTGTGATAATCCTGAGGAGTGCCTTGAATGTGCGAGTGCAAGCCTGGGCTTTCAAATGGACAAGTGGGAGCACAACGATTGCTAATGGAAGCAGTTTCTCCCCATCTGCTCTTTCCAGACCCTTCACGATTTTAAGTATCTTCACCGAGTCTGCTCCCATACTCTCTTCTCTAAAGAGGACTAGCCCCAGCTTCACACCAATCTATCCTCATAACTGAAGCCTCATCCCTGGCACCATTCTCGTAAATCTTTTCCAAAGACTCTCGAAAGCCTTCACATTTGTCCTAAAATTTGGTGGTCAAAATTGAGCACAATGCTTCAGTTCAAGCCAATCCAGTGGAGTACTTTGTACTTGAATTTCACATTCATGGTCCTACAATCAACATAGGATGTTAATTTACCTACTTATGGAGGCATGGACAACTAACAGCTGCCTGTGTCAATATGGCATGCAGCACACTTCAGGCGTGGGCATGGAAGATCACAATGTTAAATTCCATTTAAATACTGGAAGAATAGCCAGCCATGAATTAAGTTTCTCACCTATTCAATTATACAGTTGTTAACATCTTTGCTGCACTTTAGTATTTTCCTCCCATGCCACTGAACTCCAACACCTCTTCCCAAACATTGGGCGGCATGGTGGCACAGTGGTTAGCACTGC
Source organism: Mustelus asterias (assembly GCF_964213995.1). Classification (NCBI taxonomy): domain Eukaryota; kingdom Metazoa; phylum Chordata; class Chondrichthyes; order Carcharhiniformes; family Triakidae; genus Mustelus; species Mustelus asterias. The sequence goes on from NC_135816.1 coordinate 45,550,363, forward strand.
TGCCTCACAGCGCCAGGGACCCGGGTTCAATTCTGGCCTCAGGTCACTGTCTGTGTGGAGCTTGCACGTTCTTCCCATGTCTGTGTGGGTTTCCTCTGGGTGCTCTGGTTTCCTCCCACAGTCCAAAGATGTGCAGGTTAGGTTGATTGACCCTAGTGTCAGGGGATTAGCAGGGTAAATATGTAGGGTTACGGGAATAGGGCCTGGGTGGGATTGTGCAGACTCAATGAGTCAATTGGCCACTTTCTGCACTACAGGGATTCTGTGATTACTGGTAAACCCCAAAATCTATTTCTTTTACAATTGTGCCAAACATAATAATCTTCCTCCAATGCTGTGAAAGTTCTAGATTTCCCTCTCTTGTCAATTCCTCCAATATCCTGATATTCCATGTGCACTGCTACTGACTCCCCAGGTCTTCCTCTGGTTCTTCCACAAACCCCAAGAGGCCAAAGCATCTCCACATCATGTCTACCAGACCAAACAAACAGGTGTGGACATTTTGTTACAAATGCAAAATAATTTGAAATTGTTGGCTGCTTCTCATCTACAACCTTTGACCAAACAACTGAACCCAGAGTGACTTATGCTTTTGCTTATAACAGTAACTTAAAAAGCAGTAGTCGTATCCAATAACCCAAATGATTTAATTAGCCATAATGTTTTCTATGAAGTAGTGCAAATGCTTCATTGAAGGTACTAAATTGGCGGTAACTAGTAGATAGGGACACTAAAAAGGAGTTGTGTAAATGCAGGCTCTTTCCTTTAAAAGAACTATGGTGGGGTGGTAATTCTGTTGCATTTTGTGACGAGGGCCAGATCTGACAGATAGCATGGTAAATAATATCCACTTGGGTAAAGCCAGCATTCAGCTCTGAAGTGCAAAATGTTTTTTTGATATGTTAACTGAAACGATAGTGTAGAAATGGTGCAAAAAGGTTAAGCTTTACTGGGATGGAAAAATGAAATCAGGAAATCTCTATGGATCAGATTTATAAATCAATGCTGCTGTCAGGCATGAGCTTGCTCCAGGGATTTTAACACTGACCTAGCACTGATTGTGACCTAAGAAAGTTAGCAGACTTTAAGAAATGTTGTTGCTCATATTTAAAAGGGATCAAGAAACTCAAGCCAAAAGCTTCTGTTGTCTGCATCCTGGATGCCGGAATCTTACCAGAGTGCCCTCAGTGCTAGCTCATACAATTGAAATGTGGCTGGCTCTACTGACGTGCCACATTTGTTTTCAAATGGCAAGACAAACATTCCATGTTTCTTGTTTTCAATATTTTCCCAGGGAATGACAAAGCTTGTTCCTCGCATTGCACCATTAATGACATTCTCAAAGTTGGTGTCCTGGAACTTCGCCTATCAAACGTCCCAAGGTCGTTCACAAGAAGCAAAATTGAGCTACATATAGGAGTTAATAGGGTAGATTGATACCAAGCTACATATATGAATTAGTGGGGTAGATAACCAATAACCTCATTAAAGGGGTAGGTTTTAAACAGCATCTTAAAGGAGGAGAGAGAGAGGTCGAGAGTTTAAGGGAGGAAGGTCCAGAATTCAGAGCCCTGAGAGCCAGAAGCACAACCACCACAGATGGAACGATGATCAAGTTGACCTGAATTAGAAGAGTGCAGATCCTGGAACTATTGTATGTCAGAAGGCAGAAATAGTGAAAAAATGCTATTTAAATAATGCAGCCACCAAATGTGCTTTAAAAATCTGTCTGAAAGTGCATATCTGTAACATTAATTAATATTTTACCAATCTTGTATTTGCATCATCTATAGAGATAACTTTTAATTATGTAAGAACAATACCTGTTTCCAGGTTGGGGGTGGGAATGGGCCTGGGTAAGATGCTCTTTTGGAGAGTCGGCACAGACTCGATGGGCCGAATGGCCTCCTTCTGCAATGTAGAGGTTCCAGGGTTCTAGTTGCTATCAATTATTGCTTGTGGACTACATTTTTTAAAATTCCATTTGAGAATCATATACTACAAAAGAAGGTATTTTGGTCCATCATGCCTGTGCCAGCAAGCACTTCTTGAAGGCATGAAAAAAGCTATGCAAGTACTAGCTCTTTTCTTAAAAAGAGCCAAGGTGGAATGTACAGTGCATCAGAAGCAATTGGTGCAGATCGCCAGAACTTAGTACACCTGATAAAATCCCATCATTCACTTCTTCCAGGGTAAGCAGCTGGGGGGAGGGCAGAAGATGCTACCTAGATCTCATCTACCCAGACAGAGTTCACTTTTGTGCCATTAAACAGCAGCAAATTCTAGCCATTTGATTTTAAAATTTCACTATGCTTGCAATAAACCAGAATGAAATCCTGCACGTATGGTGCATTGATAATACATCATCTCAGCACAAAGTTCTATTTTTAAACCCCATAACAGGATTTGAGCATCTAAGGGTAAGTTTACTACTTGTGTGCTCCTCACACAAAGCCTTTGCTGACCAGATGTGTCTAATGAGGCATCATACACACACAGCCCACAGTTTTCCAGCCATTAATGCGATGAGCTAGATAGGGACAATTTCTTGCCTACTGGCAAGACTCTGTGGTTGGAGTGTCCAAGAGGAAGAATTTCCCCTCAGAGTTAAATCTACATTAAGGGCCTGCTGCATCACCAGAGCCGTCATTCTACAGATTGACTATGAAATAGGGGGTGCCTCTCTACTGTCCCAACAGTTGCTAAAGATACCATTGTCACAGAGTAAGGTTTTTCCTTTCTTCAACCATTAGGGTATTTATATAGTTCTTTTATTTCATTCTCAGTTTTCACATTTAAATACAAGAAACAACCACATGGATTTTCATATTCAAATGAACTTTATCCCTTTTCTTGAAACCATCAGCTGAGACAGGGTTAGGTTCTGTATAAGAAAACAGTGCAGGTTGCTTAATGTGAGAATTGACCAGTAAAGAGATATTGGGCTCAATTTTATAGATGATCACCTGAGCAGTAAAGTGGGAGGCGACCCCACCTGAGCCAGCAGCAGGACCTGATACGCTATATTGCTGTAAGAAGTCTCATGACACCAGGTTAAAGTCCAACAGGTTTATTTGGTAGCAAAAGCCAATACCTTTCGGAGCGCTTGCTGCCCCTTCATCAGGTGAGTGGGAGCTCTATTCACAAACAGGGCATATAAAGACACAAACTCAATTTACAAAATAATGGTTGGAATGCGAGTCTTTACAGGTAATCAAGTCTTAAAGGTACAGACAATGTGAGTGGAGAGAGCGTTAAGCACAGGTTAAAGAGATGTGTATTGCTACATTGCTGGCAGCAGTTAATTAAAGGGGCTGCTGTCAAAACTGCTATCCAATTAATGACAGTGGCTCACCCCCAAAAGACTCAACAGTGTCACCACTGGAGGTGGCCATTGCTGAGGCTGCAACATCAGGGAGAAGGTGCCTCAGCAGCGTGGTACCTTGAAGAGGGAAAGGTTTGGTTGGTAGAAGCTGGAGCTAGTGATTGATTATTGATTGTGGGGTTGGGAGGGGACGGGGGGAGACGGGGGGCTACAGCTGCAAACGTGGCCATTATAATGTGAAGGCCCCTTAGTCGACCATACAGTGCCCATAAAAGGATGCCCCCCCCCCACACACAGAATCCACAGGGCTTATCTGTTGGTCACTCCATGCAGCAGTTGTTGCCAGCACCTCCAATCCTCACACCTGCCACCCACCACCGCCCCCCGCCCCCCCAACCCCCCTCCCCCCCAACCACTTAAATGGCTCTATTAGCCACCTGATGGCTGGCAATATGACGTGGTAACAGGAAGATACTCCTTCCAATACCACCCTTCATATTTTTTTTCCAGATCTCCCACTTCTCAGCCAATCGCCAATGGACTGGGAAAATTCATCACCAATGTGTTGTACTAATAGTCATGATGTGGAGATGCCGGCGTTGGACTGGGGTAAACACAGTAAGAAGTTTAACAACACCAGGTTAAAGTCCAACAGGTTTATTTGGTAGCAAAAGCCACACAAGCTTTCGAGGCTCTAAGCCCCTTCTTCAGGTGAGTGGGAATTCTGTTCACAAACAGAACTTATAAAGACACAGACTCAATTTACATGAATAATGGTTGGAATGCGAATACTTACAACTAATCCAGTCTGTAAGAAACAAAACAATGGGAGTGGAGAGAGCATCAAGACAGACTAAAAAGATGTGTATTGTCTCCAGACAAGACAGCCAGTGAAACTCTGCAGGTCCACGCAACTGTGGGAGTTACAAATAGTGTGACATAAACCCAATATCCCGGTTGAGGCCGTCCTTGTGTGTGCGGAACTTGGCTATCAGTTTCTGCTCAGCGACTCTGCGCTGTCGTGTGTCGCGAAGGCCGCCTTGGAGAACGCTTACCCGAATATCAGAGGCCGAATGCCCATGACCGCTGAAGTTCTCCCCAACAGGAAGAGAACAGTCTTGCCTGGTGATTGTCGAGCGGTGTTCATTCATCCGTTGTCGCAGCGTCTGCATAGTTTCCCCAAACTATGCAGACGCTGCGACAACGGATGAATGAACACCGCTCGACAATCACCAGGCAAGACTGTTCTCTTCCTGTTGGGGAGCACTTCAGCGGTCACGGGCATTCGGCCTCTGATATTCGGGTAAGCGTTCTCCAAGGCGGCCTTCGCGACACACGACAGCGCAGAGTCGCTGAGCAGAAACTGATAGCCAAGTTCCGCACACACAAGGACGGCCTCAACCGGGATATTGGGTTTATGTCACACTATTTGTAACTCCCTTAGTTGCGTGGACCTGCAGAGTTTCACTGGCTGTCTTGTCTGGAGACAATACACATCTTTTTAGCCTGTCTTGATGCTCTCTCCACTCCCATTGTTTTGTTTCTTAAAGACTGGATTAGTTGTAAGTATTCGCATTCCAACCATTATTCATGTAAATTGAGTCTGTGTCTTTATAAGTTCTGTTTGTGAACAGAATTCCCACTCACCTGAAGAAGGGGCTTAGAGCCTCGAAAGCTTGTGTGGCTTTTGCTACCAAATAAACCTGTTGGACTTTAACCTGGTGTTGTTAAACTTCTTATTGTACTAATAGGTCAGCTGCACAGTGAGCTTTGTTCACTTTTACTTTTCCAGGTATTGCCAAGTTCTGGCTTGATGCACACCAACATGGTGTATCACCATTATGCCTCAGTTTTGACTATAATTGATAGTTCTTTGGTGATAAGCTGCTTGGAATTGTAGGTAAATATAAAAAGATTTACTGGTTCAGTTTTATCTTGAACTTGCTGCATTAAGTCAGGACACTGAGGGCATAACACTTACAGAAAGCCCAAAAGATTGTTGTTATTCTGGAGTCAGAAGGTGAATAGATTAGAAAGTGCCAGCGAGAAATTAAACTCTGTATTCCTGTTCTTGCATGCTAATTTATAATTTCACTGATAACCTGAATTAACTTTTTGCTGATACCCTGCAGCCTGCCAGCGTGGTGTTTGTGCTGATGGATAGAGATCAGAAGAATACAGTGGGCAGCAGGGAACACCCAGTGCTAAGAGGATTCACTGTTAGCTGCATGACACGAAAGCTAAGTGTTGGCTCATATCAGAAACACAAGGCTGAAGACGCTGGAAGCTGATTATGCATGACTAAAAGGTATTGGGAAGAATCTAAAGTTAAACACCTGTGACACTATTCACAGCGTAAGTGTTCTCCCTGCATTTCTGCCAACAATACTCCCACAATCAAGTCAATAAAAAATGAATAACATGTCAAAATTTCCATTATTATTCATGTGATCTTGCTGTGCACATGTCATGTGCTTGACACTTGTGGCTGCACTTTAAAGAAAATTATGCTACGTAAAGTGCTGTGGGATACTTCTGAAACATGATAAGGTGCAATGTAAACCATATACTTTATATTATGAAAATGCTTCACTCAAGATAAGCATAACCATCGATGTGCAGCATGGGACGAAACACTGCAGTAATTCTATGGTATACTTAGACCAAGAACACAATAGTGGATTTAATTTTCATTAAAAAATAATGTGGAGCCAAAGTCAAAATGAAAAGGAATCTTTATAGTTTTAAAACTGTAAGATAATCTTGTCCTGAACAGCTAATGGGCTATTTTACTTGGAACAAAAGGAGAAATGCAGCAGTGTACAAAGACGCCATTATTCAACAGTATTTTTTTGCCATGTACGTTCTACACTTGTAATGTTATTTTCTGCCAGGTAAGTACAATAAGCCAAAAATATCTTCTCCAAGGTTATTTTATGTGATTCAAATAAAATTAAAAAGAACCAAGCCTAGCAAAATATATTAGAGCTCCAATGCATTGCATCAGAGTAGTAAAATGTCGCTTTATATATGGAATCTTTCACATGGCTAGCTCCAAGTTTCAGGTCTGGCATCCAGGGATGGAGCAGAATGAAAGTTCAAGGCTTTCAACTGAAGGAGATGGGAATTAGAATAAAAGTGGGTCACATCGGGCTGCTGTGATACACCAGTCAGCTGGTGGATACAAAGGAACACAACCCCTTGCCATTCATTCTGACCTGTTAGGTAGGCAGACATCTGGAAATGTAACAGAGGGAAATAGCGAACATATAAAAGGGAGGTTTACAAAGTTAAAAATAGACTAAGTTTCCACGGTGGGCTATTAGCAAGCTTCACCCACTGCCATTCCAGACTTTGAACTGTGGGGATACAGTCAGACACTTTTGGTTCTATCAAGGCCCAGAAAGGCAAGATTTTAAATTGTATTAAAAAAAAGTAACCTCTTCTTGTGGGGTCAGGAGGACAAGAGTGCAAGAGTTCCCCACACGGGGATGTAAGTCAACTATTGAAATTTAAATTTAACAATTTGAAATGAATGCTGGTAATTAAAATCTGGTATCATAGAATCATAGAAACCCTACAGTACAGAAAGAGGCCATTCGGCCCATCGAGTCTGCACCGACCACAATCCCACCCAGGCCCTACCCCCATATCCCTACATATTTACCCACTAATCCCTCTAACCTACGCATCTCAGGACACTAAGGGCAATTTTTATCCTGGCCAATCAACCTAACCCGCACATCTTTGGACTGTGGGAGGAAACCGGAGCACCCGGAGGAAACCCACGCAGACATGAGGAGAATGTGCAAACTCCACACAGACAGTGACCCAAGCCAGGAATTGAACCCAGGTCCCTGGAGCTGTGAAGCAGCAGTGCTAACCACTGTGCTACCGTGCCGCCCTTACTGGATTAGAAAGGTGGGAACCCACGTGTAGTTAAAACCAAGACTGTGGACTAACCGACATGAAACACATTTTACCACAGGCATAATGAGATACAGCCCTAAAGTTTAAAAGAAAAACCATGACTTGCATGTAGAAATTCGAACAGAGCATCCGTTAGTAGATACTTTCAGTGCTGTTCAATTATAGAATAGAATCATAGAATGGCTACAGCATAAAAGGAAACCATTTGGTGCGAGGTATTTTTGTACTGGATCTCTGGAAGAGCAACTCACCTTGTATTTTCCTCAGAATATCAATTTTCTTTTGATGGCCTAGATTCAATCTACCTGCACCCTACTCTCAGGCACTCCAGATCCTAACAACATGCTGCATAAAGAAGTTTTTTTTTTGTCATGCCCCTGTTGCTTTTTTGACAATCACTTTAAGTGGGTCCATTGGTTCTCGACCCTTCTGCCAATAGAAACAAATCCTTCCCTATCGGTCAATCAAGATCCTAATTAGGAAAAAAAAATCTGTGGTCAAAGACGTCATGAATTGTGCATATAGAGAAAAATATAAAAGGGAAAAATGAAATGAGGATGAGCATATCTAGTTAACAGCTTTGTTTTTCTCTCATTTATTAACCTTCTAAGAAACATCAACAATAGAATTGTATAATACTATGACTAGGTTATGAAATCATTTTTGAATATTGTTTGCATTGTGAAATGTAATCAGTCTGATGTTAGGCCTGACTTGCTGTAATCTGGCAAGAGGAAAGTTCACTGTAGACTGCCATTTCTGATCAGTTCAATAAAGCCCCTTATGGAGACAGACATGGATGAAGCACAGCTGCCCTTAAACATGTCCTGAAACATGGTGCCCAGAAGTGAAGATAGATTCTTGAATCCTGCAAATGCTGTAGAGAAGACATTTAGAACACGGTCGTACCGTTAAGGTTCAAATCTGCAAAAAGTAAAACCTGCTGAAAAAAGAACAAATGAAAAGCAAACAATGGCTGTGAGTAAAATACCGGGAGACCAAGAGACAGCTCAGAAAGGTACAAAGAAAAAGTTCAAACCTGCAACAAAAAAAGTGATAGAAATCAGGAAAAAAGGAGAAAGAAAACACAAAAAGAACAAGAAGAAAGCAAATAAAAGCCACAAGAAAAATCCTGAGTCAGAACTGCAGTGGCTGCAGTAACTTTTCCAATCCCAGCTCCACTAAACATGAAATGTGACATGTGGTTAAAGTGGATTGTTTTTTTCCTCATTTACGTCGGCAAAACTGAGATTGCAACAGACTTAATTAACAAGCCTGAACTGATAACAGTAGCCATGTTCCTAATACTGCCGAAAAAAGACTGCTACAAAGTGTATCGTACCCTAAATCTAATCAAAGAATCAAGAAAAAAAGTGGCAGAGGTTTTGAACGCACATTTTGAATCCAGAGTGAATGTTATGTATTAACACAATGTATTCAACACCAAAATTCACCCGAAGAAATTTTAAGTGTCGAATTTGCATGAAAACTGGAGTAATTTACGCTGTTTTTTTCAGTGGGAGTTCAGAGAAGAATCTCCCACACCCACCAGCATGAATAGCATTACATTTCAGGGGGTGGGGCCTATCCCTGCTGGAGAGATTGAAATCAGCGTGCTGAGTGGGCCACTGTGCATGCGCTGATGGCCTCCCGATCACTGGCCAGCTCCATGACCCCCGTAACGTCCCTCCACGGCCCGATTGCTGGACCCCCCCAACCATTCCCGTGCCTAGCCCCTCTCCCCTCTCCCAGCCTGCTGCATTCTCTAGCCGCCCCCCACCCCCCCCGCAGGACCGAGCCCCCCCATATGGCTAAGCTCCCCCCCCCCATCCCAATCACTGGCCTCCCTGCTTCCCCCACCAATCCCAATGCAGAGTGACAGAGGGACCCCCAAACCCCATCGACCATCTCCTAGGCCCTGCCCCCTAGGCCCCACCTCCCCATGTGCCACATGCCGATGGGAAGTGCCAAGGTGCCTCTTGGACATTGACACATTGCCCCTTGGGCAATGCCAGGGAGCACAGGCTGGCACTGCCAGGGTGCCAATGCCCAGGGGCTCACCTTCCCGTCGCCAAAGGGTCGCCGCTGGGGGTCCCCAATTGCCCCCCTTTCACTCCAGCGGGGTCGGGCCGATAGCTCCCCGAAAGTGGAGTGAAATACTCTGGCGGAGTGGGAGATGCTAGCGGGGCCAGAGACTTCAGTCCCAGGTCCGCTAATCATATTTAAATTATATTACAATGACCACATAAATGGTCTTTGCACCTCCCTGCGGGTTTACGGTGCAGAGCAGATGCTGCTGGAAATCTAGTGCTGGGAGACGCAAACGGGGCACAAACGCTCACACGAACCGGCCATCACACGAATCTCCCGTTGCCCCAAAAGAATTAGCACAGCAGGATGGGAGAATCATGGCCTGAGCCTATAGATTAGTACATGACTGCACTAATGCAGTTTGCAGAATCATGCGAGTTCAGACAGCTAAAAAATGATCTGATTAAAGATAGATTCATTTTAGTAAGAGCAAGGCTACTGAGAGATGAGAAACTGATGCTAAATAATGAAATAGATGTGTGTCAAAATGCAGAAGTTGTGAAAAGTCAGCCTATGCCGATGGCCACTGGAGCAGTATCTGTGGGAGAGTCTGATGAAGAACCATACATGATACAACAGTTTTGCTCCATCAAGGCTATAGCTGACAAAGGGTTTGTGGCTGTTACAATGATGACCCAACAGGGGCAGTATCAAGTGAACAGAAGTGTCAGGTAGACAGTGGTGTATCATGCAACATAACGACCTAAACAGATCTGAGAGAGGTGATTCAACATGATGATTTGAAAATTAAACCCTTGAATGTGAGCTGAGGCTACACAATGGCATGATACTCATACCAAGGGGAAACATTTGTTTTCAGAACCCAATGCAATGGCAGGAAAGAAGATCTCAAGTTCCAGGTCATAGATGGGATGTAATGGCCACCCATGTCAGCTCAAGCAGGTCTCAAGCTTGGGCTGGTAACCCTAAGCATGCCAACAAAGAAAAAAGGGCAAAGAAAAGACGCTAAAGAGAAGGTGGCAGAAAATCCCAGAGAGAAAGTATTGACCCTCAGAGCAAGGGGGACAATACTTAAGTAAACCACAAGATGGTTGCCAAGCATGATAAACTGAAGTCTCCAATGAACAAATGTCAGAGATGATGCAAAGGTACCAGGAAGAAATAATGACCCTCAATTCCACAGTTAGTGGGAGTTGACAAAACTCAGCCAGATGTCCAGCCAGGCAGAGAAAGCACATAAAGAAATTGCAATCTTGAAAGACTTCTTGAAATCATAGAAACCCTACAGTGCAGAAGGAGGCCATTCGGCCCATCGAGTCTGCACCGACCACAATCCCACCCAGGCCCTACCCCCACATATTTACCCGCTAATCCCTCTAACCTATGCATCTCAGGACTCTAAGGGGCAATTTTTAACCTGGCCAATCAACCTAACCCACACATCTTTGGACTGTGGGAGGAAACCGGAGCACCCGGAGGAAACCCACGCAGACACGAGGAGAATGTGCAAACTCCACACAGACCAGTGACCCGAGCCAGGAATCGAACAAGAATCAATCTGTAGCCATGGAAAAGCACGAGGAGCCAAACAGGGTACAAAACTTCAACACTCTCAGCAGCAGTCATCGCACATGTAAACTTGGGACATTATTGATATATTGGCCTTGGAGGGAGTGCAGAGAAGCTTCACCAGGTTGATACCAGAGATGAGGGGTGTTGATTATGAGGAGAGACTGAGCAGATTGGGTTTGTACTCGTTGGAATTTAGAAGGCTGAGGGGGGATCTTATAGAGACCTATAAGATAATGAAGGGGCTGGATAGGGTAGAGGTGGAGAGATTCTTTCCACTTAGAAAGGAAGCTAGAACTAGAGGTACAGCCTCAAAATAAAGGGGGGTCAGTTTAGGACAGAGTTGAGGAGGAACTTCTTCTCTCAGAGGGTGGTGAATCTCTGGAATTCTCTGCCCACTGAAGTGGTGGAGGCTACCTCGTTGAATATGTTTAAATCACGGATAGATGGATTCCTGATCGGTAAGGGAATTAAGGGTTATAGGGATCAGGCGGGTAAGTGGAACTGATCCACTTCAGATCAGCCATGATCTTATTGAATGGCGGGGCAGGCTCGAGTGGCTAGATGGCCTACTCCTGCTCCTATTTCTTATGTTCTTATTAGTAAAGAAATTGTCACCTTGATTATACATAGTGAAAGGAAATGACCAAATATACCAGCACAACCACAGGCATCTCCGAACAACTGGTGAACTTGTTCCTTCACAGCAATCAGCTGGTCAGGGAGAAGGGAACACATCAACTGTACTGAGCACAGGACTACCATCTATCCCAGAGATCCACATGTTTCCAACAACCGCAATGAAACGACAAATCACCACAGCAACAAGGGTAATGGGAACTGCACTCTCCGGACGAGGAGCATCACCTGGTCGAACAACTGATGTCAATATGCACATGTACCATTTAGAGATTGGCACATTAGGAGTGATTTTCAGCCCACGTTCAGAGAAAACAGCAACGCAGGTCAAAAATCCTGAGAGAAATCGGGAAATGTGATTTTCCCTTCCCCTCGCAGGTGACATAGTGAGGTTCACGCCCACAAAGGGCAAGAATCTCATTTTAATGTACTTCAATCATTTAAATTCCAATCTAATTAACTTCACCTCCCCCGCCAAATGTTCCCTCCTTGCCATATTTTCAAACCACACTGACACAATATCACATTGGTGTGGTTTACAACAGATTCACCCAGATGTGAACCTGTCATGGGGATCCATCCGGGGGCATAAAGTTGAATATTACCCTGGGGAGAGAGACATAGCTGAGCAGTGCCTTGGCACAGTTTGGCACTGACAAGTTGGCACCATGCCAACCTGTGCTTGAGGAGGTGCCTGTGCGGACCCTAGTTGTAGCCTCCTTTAGGGGTGTCGGGGGAGGGGGGGGTGGGGAGGGGTAGGGAGAAGAGAGGGAAATGCCACTGATGACTGTTGGGGAGTAGGGGGGAGAAGAAAGAGAGAGAGATTGGGGGGGGGGGGGGGGGGGGGGGGGGGAAAGAGATGCCCAGTGTTGATTACAGGGGGTTTGGGAATGCTAGCATTAACCACATGGGGGATGGGTGATGCCTGCAACAGGGAGCTCGAGACCTCTGTTGTGGGGTGGAGGGGGTTATTTCTATGTCTCAGTGCAGCCAGTTTGGCGGTGTGTTTAGGCCCCACCCCTCAAAATGAAGGTATGAAACACGCGACCCACCCCCCTCCATCCTTGTTTTGTTTGACAAAGTGCCATAAGATCTGGAGAGAAAACGGGCCTTTTTCTCTGGAGAGAAACACAGCAATTTTCAGTCACATTTTCCTGACACTTTGCCATTTTTTGGTAAGATTCTGCTGTGTATGTGCAATGCATGTGCAGAGACTTAGTTGTTGCTGCATGAGAACAGTGGCATATAGTGGGTAACTTGAGCAACTTATAGCCACACAGGTTTGTGAATGCAAACGTGCGTTTCTTTGCTAGGTAAAAGAGATTTTTTGTATCTTTGTTTGATTTGGAAAAGGGGATGTGTGGGTTGTGAAACATAATCAGTCCAATGTCAGATGTGACCTGTGGTCATGTGACTCTGCCATAAGGCAAGCTCATTTGGCTGCCATTTCTGGTCAGTTCAATAAAGCATCTCACTTAGATGGACACAGATGAAGCACAGCTGTCCTTAAACTGGACACATATCAACATATGCAAGAGATAATCTGAACTTCTCTGATAGCTGAGCCAAATGACCAACAACAGCAAAATAAGATTATGGATTTAGCCATTTATTATGGGAGGGCGTCATGTCGACAATAATTTGCAAGGAGTACAGTTGCGATGAAAATTTAAATCTTGCAGAACAATAACATTTTTCAAAGAAAAAAGCTTTGTCTGAACGCTACATATAATTCACTGGAGCAACTACCTCAGCTTGCACCTCATTTAGCAAGCAGAAAATGAAAAGGATTGACATTTGAGGTGGCAAGATGATGTGTTGAAAATTAGCATATATAAATTTATAAAGAATGAGACTGTGATTCTAAAGGAGCAGTAAAGGTTGAGTGAAGGTTTTGATTTTGCACACACCCTTTATTAAACCTGATGTCGAAGATCTTGTTTTGTCAGTTTGCTATTCCCTGAGAGTATGTTTGGCTGCACAAAGCATCGAAGACTCCTGGAACAAAATTTTATTCTGCACATCTGCAGTGTGCTGTGCAGAGGGATTAATCTGGTTCTGGTGACAAGAATGTCATGTCTGACATAGTGCCTCTGCAAATAAAGTGAGTCAGTTTTGCACTGTTCGTGTAACAGAATTGTATTTTGTTTTGTCCCCAGATCAACTGTCTAGCCACAAATTTTAATCCTAAGCACACAGCAGCATTGCTTGAAGTTCAAATCGATTCATACGACAAGTAGCTTGCGAATGCATCTCTGAACCTGCGAGCGAAGGATCTTCCATGAAGACAAGAAAGCAGAGATGCATTTTGTCACTCAAGACCATCACCAACTTAGGATGAAATAGCCCAGATGCCAAGTTTACAGGTCACCCTAAATCTCCTTATCCTAATTGTTTTTGGCTGGCAAGTTTTTAAACATGGGCAGCTCCTTAAAGTCATCTACAATGTGCATCTTTTACCTGAATCTTGGTTTCAAAAACAAATCTTACACTACAGAAAGAATGAAATGAGACCTTGAAAGCAAACAGAGACTCACAATAGACCCAAGAGGGAGTATAAAAATGAAGTCAATTTCATTTTCCTTTCAATGGAAAAAAGTTAATAATCTAATAGTGATAGAATAAGTTGGCTGTATATCTATGAGATAAAATCCTTGAATGATAAATAATACAGGTCACAACTAAACTAAAGCACATATTCTTGACTCTGATCTACGTAAAGTTCCTCTATACTACTTGTGTTTATAAGGTGTCATAAGCTCTTTCTCTTCAAACCACTCAAAAGTTAACAGGCAAACATGAGAGAATTCTTCATCCACATTATAGCTTATCAATTTGCAACATTTTTTTTCTAGACTGCCACTCCATGTGATTATCTGAGATAATGAGAAAGTCTCCAACTGCTATTTGGCCCACTTTACTGGAGACATGTCTTTTATACTTGGAAGTGAGTGGGCTGAAGCCTTCCTTTAGCTTGAATAGCCATCCTTTTAGATTTATAAAAAAGTGTCAGTAAAGTACACACTGAATTCCGACCAAAAATCTATATGATTAAAACGGACATAGAGATTTGTTCTGAAACTTGTCCACAGGAACACTGCCCTCTGAAACACTATCTAAAGAATGAACTTGCCGTATAACAGCCAAAGATAGCCATTAAGAAAAAATGCCTGCCTTTTGTCATACTAGTCCTTACCTTTGCCATTCTCACTTTCCGACCCAGGAGCCTTGAATGAATTGACTCTTAGCACCATGCCCACCCGGCATGTAACTGCATGAGAATCCCGCATTACTTACTCAATTTTGTGGGTACAAAATGAATGAATAAGGGAACAAATTTCAGGTTATGATCTCCCACATCCAGTCTGCTGTGTCAATTGCTAAATTGGAAAAGAATAACTTTTGGGTCTCTTAAGATGTTGCACCACTGTGCACATGCAGATCAAGTCTCATGCAAGACATTGACTGAAGTTTGAAGGGTTTCTTTTATTCCTTCATGGATTGTAAACTTCAAAACACTTACTGCGCATCTCTAATTGCCCTCGAGAAGGTGGCAGTGACCTGTCTTCCTGAACTGCTGCAGTCCATGTGGTATAGATGCACCCATATAGTGCTGTTAGGGAGGAAATTCCAGAATTTTGACCCAGTGATGGTGAAGGAAAGGTGATATAGTTCCAAGTCAGGATGATATGCATACCAGGAAGCTTATGTCTGTTGCCCATATGTCTGTTGCCCGTGCCTTCCAAGATGGTAGAAGTTCTGGTTTTCAAAGGTGCCGTTGAAGGAACCTTGGCCAGTCGGTGCATTGCATCTTGCAGATAGTACACTTTGCAGCCAGTGTGTGCTGGTGGTGCAGAGAGTGAGTGGTGGATAGAGTGCTGATAAAATAGACCAAGTCTTAGATGGTGTCAAGCTGCGCTTATTCAAGCAAGAGGAGATTATCCCATCACATTACTGACTCGTGCTTCAGTGATGGTGGATAGACTTTGAGGGGCAATTTTACCAACCTGCACTCCACGGGAATTGGAGTGGGCGAGGGGTGAACCACGAAAAGGTCCGTTGACCTCGGGTGGAATTTTCCAGTTTCGGGCAAACGAGACGGAGTCAGACGGTGAGTTTCTCACCACAGAATTTCCAGTCTCTAATCTTCTCTTGTAGCCACAATATTTATATAGCTGCTTCAGTTATGTTATGCTTTGTTTAATGGCAGCCCCCAGAATATTGCTGGTGGCAGATTCATCAGCAATAATACTGCAGGTCTTGCAGCATATGAACATTGACTCATTCAATATCTGGGGAATCTGCGAATGTTACTGAACACTGTGATTATCAGTGAACATCCAATTCACCAAGAAAAGGAAAGCCAATGATGAAATAGCTGAAGGCCTAGGACACTACCCTGAGGAATTCCTGGGCTCCAGATGATTTTCCTCCAACAATTATCTTTCTTTGTGCTAGGTAGGGCTCCAAACAGAGGCAAGTATCTCTGATCCCCACTGACTCCAATTTTGCTAGGGCTTCTTGATGCCACACTTGGTTAAACGCAACCTCAAAGTCAAGGGCTGTCATTCTCACTTCAACTCTGAAATTCAGCCCTTTTGTTCATGTTTGAACCAAGGCTCTGTTGAGGTCTGGAGCTAAGTGGCCCTGGCAGAAGCCAAACTGAACACAAGTGAGCAGGTTATTGCTGAGAAAATGCTGCCTGACAGCACTGTCAATTACACATTTTGCCACTTTACTGATGACCAAGAATAGACTGAAAAAGGTAATACTTGGCTAGGTTGGATTTATCCTGTTTTTTTGTGGACAGGACATAGGTGGGAAATTTTCCACATTGCTGGGTAGTTGCACTAGAACTTGGCTAACGACATGTAGAAGCAGTCAGAAGTTGTACAACTAAGTAAAGCTTGGAAAGCACAAGTATTGAATGGCACAACTCACAATGCTTTAAGGAAGACTGCTCAAAAAACTTTGAAAAGTTATATTTCTGTAAGCCAGGAGAAGCAGAAATTTTCTTGCTTCACAAAAGTGCTGTGAGCTGTTGATGACCTCGGCTGCCCTCTCGTTCCCCCCTACATTCCACTGACCACCATCACCACTTCCAGGACCTACCTGACAATTCAACAGATGCTGACCAGTAAATTGCAATGCTGCACCTGATTGTTAGCTGTTGAATTTAGTTAATGCCCAACAATGAATTCTGGCCAAGTCTCAGGTTGGAAAGGACCCTTTAACAAAGCAAATCACTTGTTTATTCTGTAGCTTTGCTTTAGTCCATTTTCTCAACCTGTATGTTCCACTGCTCCAGTTTGGTTTTCTCAGAGCAATAAAATGGCTTGAACCACATTCATGACTGATGTCTTCCATTACTACCATAACCCTAGCATATTATCCCACCATGTCTTAGCCACAGCATTTAACACACTGGAGCACACCATCCTCTTTCTACTTCTCTCCTGAAAGAAGCAAAGCCAGAAGCACCCTTTCTCTCTCCTGCCCTGTTACTTTCAGAGACCTTTAAGGTTGGGCCTTTGACATCCTCTCCAAAATCATCAACATGATTCCCCTCATCAACAGCATCTTCCAACACCAGGCCAGTTTACGCATATACCAGAAAAAGCCCAGCTGTCCCGCTCTAGCAACTCCTACAACCTTTCAAATAACCGTGTGCCCAACAACCCTAGTCTTAAATGAATCAAAATACTTAATTTTAGAAGACAAGTCCTTGCCAAATTTCTGCTCCTTTGACCCTGATACCTTTCCTGACCACTGTTTGAAGTCTTGTAGTCTGTTTGCAAATGTTGCATTCAATTCTGTCCTGAGCCGAGTTTGAAACCAAATATCCTCTCCTTGCAAAGACTGTTCACTTCCATCTCAGGAATCACTGACCAAATACTCAATCTTATGTCACATCAAGACCTGACAACTGCAACACTCATTCACCATTTTCAGAATAAACAAGTGAAGAGGAGCTTACAGAACCAAGACATTTATTTATGTCAATGCACAACAGTTAACGCATGACAAAATGTGGTTGCAACCTCAACATGTCTCTTTGTTTATTGCCTTGAATTGCAATGTATTGTTCTCATTCATAAGCTTCTTAATTCAAATGTCACATATCAATGTTATAATCCGCATAGCATACAGCAGGTGGAAGGGAATGAGTGTCATTATTCTACCTTCACTCATCCCTGGGGGCTCTGTTCAGAAATCATGGAAATCATAATGCAATGGTTACCATGGGACCGCAATAAATGAAGTATAAGCTGAGGCAGCTGGTGATTGAGTAGTAATATGTGGAACGAAGGTCGCTAACTTGGCCTTGCTGGATTTGTATTCTCTCTGGAGGAAGCGTGGTCTCTGCCTTGTACCATAATGTCCTAGGAGATAAAGGTTTGGATCATTTTCTCTCTTCCTTGTTTTCTCCCACTCTTTGGTTGATGGGAAGCTAAAAGAAACACTGCAATCTAAAACTGCAAGTCTATATGTTTCATTAAAAAGAAATGTGGTTCATGTCATTCTGCTCTTTTCAGGAGGTAAAGGAATAAGTTGAAAATGGAGATGCACACCTCATAAATAATGTAATCAACATTAACTTTTGTTACAGTTCCTTGCAAACGTCACAAGTGTAAGTCTTTGTACTTTTCGATTAAGTTTCTTTTTTTGTGCTTAATAAAAGGTGATGTCGATCAAAAAGAGGAAGAGTGTGGTTAACAATTTCCATGTTAATATTTTATGCAAGTCCTTCTGAGTGAGTTGTTCACTATAGTAGTTAGATTTTATAATTTCTAAAACAGTTTTCTTCAAATGGTACTTTCCCAGCATCTACATTTTATCCTGATCTTGTTTTTGTTTATTTGTTCATAGGATGTGGGTTTTGGTGGCTAGGCCGCCAAACTTAATGCCCATCCCTAATTGCCTTCGAGAAGGTGGGGGTGAGCAGCCTTCCGAGATGCTGCAGTCCATGTGGTGTAGGTGCACCCCCAGTGCTCTTGGGGAGAATGCGTCAGGATATGCAATTGTGCTCAACTGACAGCCAGCTCACAAAACACATTTAGCACAAATCCCTTGAACTGACTTTAAGATAATGTTGAGCTGGTTACACACCTGTTGGCTGCTAAACAAAAGGGGGAAAAAAATCTCTACTCATTTTAAAGCAGGATTCTCTTTATGTCTTCATAAAACAGCTCCAATTAACTAATAAATGATCCAATTTTTGATTAAAAAGGAAAAAGTCATCAATACCTCTGGTTATATAATCCAATTTTATAAAGATAAAATTGACCCCTGGGGGTCAAAGAGGAGAATTTAAAGAGACCATCAAGGCTTTGAAAAGCCAGTTCAAAACATGTTCGGAAAGACTGCTGTTCTAATATTTCTGAAGAGATTTCTCTGGTTGTCACTAAAAACATGATAATTATTGAAATGTTCCATTATTCACCGAGTTCGTAAATTATTGATCTGTCATTCTGCAATTGCCACAGTGGCACAGGGCGGCACGGCAGCAGAGTGGTTAGCACTGCTGCCTCACAGCGCCGGGGATCCGGGTTCGATTCCCGGCTTGGGTCACTGAATGTGTGGAGTTTGCACGTTCTCCCCGTGGGTTTCCTCCGGGTGCTCCAATTTCCTCCCACAGTTTGAAAGACGTGCTGGTTCGGTGCATTGACCTGAACAGGTGCCGGAGTGTGGCGACGAGGGGAATTTCACAGTAACTTCATTGCAGTGTTAATGTAAGCCTTACTTGTGACTAATAATAAACTTTTAAAAACTTTATTGCCCTGTATTGAACTCCAAGTGAAGTCAATGCATCGCTTCCATTGAACTTCACAAGCCAGCCAGCAAATGAAACCGCCTCCTGGTACTGGTTTGTTGAAAGTAATCTTCAACAAGAATTCAATTTTAATTTAAAAGAAAGATATCGTCATATGTTAAAAGATTCTGAAACCGTGTGCGACCCTAAATTTTCTTTTCTTCTGGATTTTACTTGTTATTCCTAATTGTGCAATCTCTCTTCTTGTGGCACTCAATAATCAAGTTGCTTTGTTACATTGTCAGAAAAAATGCTGAGCAGCCAACCTGTATCTAATCTTTCCAAGTCATGCTTCCTTAGCTCTACTTAAACTCTATAATGAGCTTTTTAACCACACAGGAGGACTTTGATTATCCACCATAATGCAGGGAAGTCACAACATAAAAATCCAGAGCCCCACAGTTTACAACTTAAAATAACAGATTTTCTGCCAAGTGATTGCTTCTCCATTACAGGAAAATTATGTATTTTTCATACAGCTAACACATTCAAAATACTTCTGTGTCATATGGATTCATCAACTTCAAATCCTCATTTGGAAGGTCATTACCCAGTTCAGGTCTAATTCACTGCCTGTGGAGTTATTTTTCTAGTCAATTTTGGTGCAATTTTGTTTTTCCCGACTTGAAGATGAAAAAGATGGTTTCCTTATCAGATTGTTGGTAGCCCTGTCTACTACAGATGACTCGATCCATACTGGCCCTGATTTCTGCAAGTTTGAGGGTTGGGTGGTACATACATCACAGAATCATTATTGTGCAGGAGGCCACCATTTGGCCCATCGTGTTTGCACTGCCTCTCCGAAACAGCTTTATGACTCATCATTCTCC
This sequence comes from Mustelus asterias, assembly GCF_964213995.1. Taxonomy (NCBI): domain Eukaryota; kingdom Metazoa; phylum Chordata; class Chondrichthyes; order Carcharhiniformes; family Triakidae; genus Mustelus; species Mustelus asterias. Next base: position 45,570,521 of record NC_135816.1, read on the forward strand.
TACCTTTTTCTCTGTAAGCCAGCACATTATTTGCATGCCAATAATCATCCATTGCCCTCTTGAATGCCTCCATTGACCCTGCTCCGCCAGACTTTCAGGCAGTATTCCTGACCAGAATTACTCGCTGTATCAAAAAGTTTTTTCTCACATCACATTTGTTTGCCCTTTTGTTCTCAATCCATTTATGAGCAGGAACAATTTCTCCCCATCTATTTTGCCCAGCTGTATGTCGTATGCTGCTTCCTCAATTGAATGGTTTCAGTCTGCGGTCCAGCAAGATTCTTCTGCAGCTTGCTGCACACTCAATCAGACATCTAACATATAGTATGAGTCTAGCATATGTTTCATCTGCCTGCTCCTTTTAAAGGCAGTCCGCTTAAAGAGGAGCTGCACCGAATGAATGATTGCCACTGCTGCAACTGTAAAGAAGGAAAATGGAGTACCAGCCAGAGGGCACCACAAGTTCAGAGATGCAGCACTGAAGGCATCAATCATGGAGGTGATCAGGAGAGGAGCCACGTTCTGGGCGAGTCTGGTAGAAAGCCTTCAAAGGACTACCTTGGGAAAGTTGGTAGTTAGTGAGATCAAGGGTCACTGGGGTTCTAGTCCCAGAATCTGGCAGTAAGTGCCAGAAGAAGATTGAATGACCTTAGGCAGGTGGCCATGGTAAAATGAATACATCTTCAATGGACGGCTCGTGCGCATCACTCCACAAAGCTCTCATGTAGCTCAATGCACCACATTACTATCACACACTCATCCTGGTTCTCAACATTTAATATTCAAATCCTTATTCAAATACACCTTCCATTGGGAACACCACCACCAAGTCTCCCCCGCCACTCACATCCCAAAGACTTGAAAATATATCACTGATCATCTTTCCAAAATCACTGATAAGCTAAAATTCTAGAACTCCCTAGCAGTATTGTGGAGTATCCTTATCACATAGGATGTAATGGCTCAACGCGGCAGCTAACCACCACCAACTTCTCAAAGGCAGTTATGTGTGGGGAAACAAATGCTGACCTTGCCAACGATGCGCATGTTCCGTGAATGGAGAAAATTCACCTTTCTCCTCCTCGTCAGAAGCCTCCAAAGATTCAGATTTTATTATAGCAGCATGCTTGGCCAATTACCTTTTTCCATTTACAAGCCATTCTTAATTTTTCTAACCCTCTAATCCATCAGCAACAGGAGAGAAGCCGGTCTGCATTGGTGCCATGCACCTGCCTTCACTGCAAAAAGGTTGGTTTATTCATCCTTTACCTTTGATAGAGCACATTCACAATCCTTTATATCTCAGACAGAAAATTCTCTACGTGCTTTGTTCAGTCAAAGGTTTCTTGCAATACAAGCAATCAAATGTAACCGTAAAGACAACTGAAATTCAATAATTAATTTGCAATCAGAAGATTTGCTCAACATCTCTTTAACAACAGGTTTGGTCCCCTCAGTTCTTTTTTTTTTGCTGTGATGGGTACTTTGTGATCTGTGAAGAACTGTCAGGTTCAGTTTACCTGGTATTGACAGCAGATAGCTCTCCGAGCATATCTGAATTTGGTTCACAGAAGTCAGTTTCCAACGTACACTCAGCCCATATTGTTCAATATCAATTAAATAAGCAACTGGATTATGTAACGACTTCAATCAGGCCATTGAGGTTGACCTATTGGAGTATAAACTCCCTGACTAAGGATCAATTGATGGGCCAATCAGGGAGTCTTTGCCTTGTACTTAACCGGGTCAGTTCCTCTGACACTCCTGGAGGTAGACTGGTGCCTGAAAACACTCTGTACTGCTGTCAGAGTTTGTAAATAAAGGGATTTTGGTGAAGGGACTTCTGCCTCCAAAGACTTATTACAGACAATTCAGTCATTGCCAGAAACAATGCTGGAAATATAATTGTATATAATTGTTTTGACTAGGGATTTGGTGCTATTGTTTTCTTCATTCTCCACAATTGAAAATTTTAAAATCAACTTCTACTGATTTAAATGTGAATTATTTTCAACTCTCTTCTTTTGCATCAAGAAATTTATTTTCATCCACTGTAAAATTGCATCTTCAGGATGCTTTCGAGGAAGATTACTAATAATAGAATTTTGAAGCAAGCAAATGTAACACAATGTAACATTTTGTTTCAAGTAAGGAAAGAAATGAATTATTTTAATACAAGGTGCATGGAAAATCTTAGATTCCATAAGTTAAATATTACAGATGCTGGAGATCTGAAATGTTGCAAACAGTCAGCAGTCAGGCTGGAGAGAGTTATTATTTCAGGCTGATGATCTTGTTAATCAGACCTGGAAAAAAAGAGACGCAGTTGGTTTTCAACAAGTACAAGGAGTCAGCGAACTTGGGAGACAGGAAAAAAATCTTGAAGGTTTGCGATGAGGTGGAAGGAAGAAAGGAAAAGACAAAAAGGATGACAGTGCAATTCAAGATGATATTATATGGGACAAGTGTAGAAACAAAAGATGCATCTAAAATGACAATAGCAGAATCACAAATAATAGCTAGCGTCCAAAAAATGGGACAAGAGGTTACCTTCTGAAGTTGTTGATCTCTAGGCAGAATTGGAAGGCTGTACTGAAAGATGAGGTGATGTTCCTGAGCTTATGCTGTTAGTAATGCCCACCCCAATGTCTTTCGTTTTTAAAATTATTGTTTTTTACTGAGCAAACAAATATTGATTGATAGATTGCTTTTAAACCACTTAATGGCTTATTTAAATCTCAAAAGGTTCAGAATTCTTTGCAAAATCTGTGACAAGGATTGTTAACAAGGCCAAAGGGTATAAGAACATAAGAACTAGGAACAGGAATAGGCCTTTTTGTCCCTTGAGCCTGCTCCGCCATTCAATAAGATTATGGCTGATCTTTTCGTGGACGCAGCTCCACTTACCCACCCGCTCATCATAACTGTACAGTATGCTAGGAGACCAGGGGGTGTGGAGGTGGCAATGCCAAAGCAGAAAATTGCTGAGGTTGGCATGTCACCGCATTTTACCAGCTGTGGGAAAGGTAGCGGACATCTATCCTGCCCTTATGCCAATTGAGAACCTTAAAAAAGTCATGGAGATCTTTAAACAGTCAGATATAAACAATGTCCAGAGGGCACCTTGGCACTGCCCACCAGCATCAGGCAGTGCAAAGGGGCCGGGGCCCCACAGCTACTCTGACTTGGGCTGAGTGACAGAGGGAGGGAGGGAAGCAATCAGGGCTGGGCAAGAGGAGTCAGCCTGCTTTTGGGCGGGGGGGGGGGGGGGCAGGAGAGAATTGAGGCAGGCCCGGAAACATCTGGGGGGGGGGGGGGGGTCACATGGCCAGCAATGCTGGGGTCACAGAGCTGGCCAGTGAGCAGGAGGCTGGCAGTATGGGGCTATTGCACATATGCCGATCTTGGCGCTGACAAGATCGGTGGATGCCCAGTGGCCCACTTAATGCTATGCTGCTGGCCTCTCCAGCAAGAATAGTCCACTGATTTTCCGTGTGATTCATGCTGGTGCACAGAGTGTAGGAGATTCATTTTGAAACTCATGCTGAAGAAACCAGCGTGATTTACTCCAGTTTTTACGCAAATTCGATACTGAAACACACACTTCCTGTGTGCTAACCTTAGTGATACATATACGAGAACATCCAGATCCCTCGGTACTGAAGCATTCTGTTGTCTTTCTCTATTTAAATAATATTTTACTTTTCAATTCTTCCTGCCAAAGTGGATACCCTAACACTTCCCCACATTATTCTCCATCTGCAAATTTTTTGCTAACTCAATTAACCTATCACTATCTCTTTTCAGACTCTGGGTGGAATTTTACAGCCCCATCACAGCAGGGACGGGGCTGTAAAATGCAGCTGGGCATTGAAAAGTCCATTGACTTTGACAGGACCAGATAATCCCACCAGTGGGAGAGGCCATAACATTCTTCTCTGTGGTCTCCTCACACCTTGCTTTCCCACCTATCTTTGTACCATCAGCAAATCTGATTATAATATGCTTGATCCCTTCATCCAAGTCATTAATAACGATTATAAATAGCTATAACATACATTAAGTGGGAAAGGACTATCACTCCATCCTTTGGTACAGTAACATGACAATCCATTATTTACCACATTAAATAAATTCAATTTTAAATTCATCATGGTGGCATTTGAACTCGACCTTGAGGTTTTAAGTTCAAGATCAACCATTACACTACCAGACATGAGGCATTTGTTACATTATACTGTAGCTTTTACTGACAAAAGGAAAGTTGAATCGCTGGCGATGGCTGAAGATAAGGATCTTTTGTTTCAATTTGACAAGCTCAAAATAGAAAAAGAGCCAAGGAGGCTTGACTTTTGAATGGGTAGAAAATATGCAAAGGGAAACTTTAGCGTATTGTATCTTTAAAACTCTATGAATAGTGAGGAAAATAGCCCAGTCATTTCATCACATCAACAAACATAACTAGTCAAAGGTAAAGTGTCTCCTAAATGGGAGAGAGATTGGCTCTTGTGAATTGGAGGGTGAAGGTCAGTGTGTCTTCCTGCAAGATAAATGAATATTGAAGAATAAATGAAACTATGGGAACTGGATAGTGTTGTAGTGAAGGGGGAATGGAATTCCCAGGAGGGAGAATGACTGCTGGGGGAAGTCGTGGCATTTACTCCACCAACAGTTTTTTTAAGATTAAAAATCTATGAACGGTGAAGTTGTAAACTGGTTCACCATTTTTAAAATGAACCGTGTCACACAATGCAGACAAAAGTGAATTGGGGAAAGGCAATCAAGGTGTTTGGAAGTATGCACGGCTTAAAATGTCCCATGCGATAACCTCACAAAAACCTTTGCATTATTGCTTGGAAATCTGGGCTAGGAATCTAAAAGTTTTCACAAACTCCCTAGAATGCCCTTGTGTTTTTAAATGTGTCAAATGCCTTTGGGATCGATCTTCCATTAACAGTTCTACAAAACCAGCTGCAGCAGAATGATTAGATCAGTGGTATTAACTGGCCCAAAAATCCTCTTAACTCAAAATAACTTGCTAAATCTTTCAACTTACCACTTTCCACCTCCAGCGCATGGCCTCTGCATCACTCATTGCCTCTCTCGACATGCCGCATCCCTCTCCAACCCTCCCATTCACCACTTAGAAACATCAATAATAGAAGCGGGAGGAGTAAGCCACTTGGCCCTTTGAGCCTGCTCTGCCATTCAATATGATCATGTCTTATCCTCTATCTCAACGCCACACTCCCACACTCTCTTGACAACTTTAGAGCCTAGAAATTTATTTCTTTCTTAAATTTATTCAGTGACTTGGCCTCCAGAGCCTTTTGTGGCAGAGCATTCCATAGGTTCACCAAACTTTCAAATAAAAAGTTTCTCCTCATCTCAGTCCAAAAGGGCCTACCCGGTGGGTGGGCAGCACAGGGGTTAGCACTGCTGCCTCACAGCGTTAGGGACTTGGGTTCAATTCACAGCTTGGGTCACTGTGCAGAGTCTGCATGTTCTCCCGTGTCTTCATGGGTTTCCTCCAGGTGCTCCGGTTTCCTCCCACAATCCAAAAGACGTGCTGGTTAGATGCATTGGCCATGCTAAATTCTCCCTCAGTGTACCCGAACAGGCACTGGAATGTGGCAACTACGGGATTTTCACAGTAACTTCATTGCCGTGTTAATGTAAGCTCACTTGTGACACTGATAAATAAACTTTTTAAAAAACTTAAACTGTATCCCGAGACTGTGACCCCTTGTTCTAGATTCACCAGTCAGAGGAAACAACATCCCTGCATCCAGTCTGTCTAGTCCTGTCAGAATTGTATAAATTTCAATGAGATTCCCTCTCATTCTTCTAAATTCCAGTGAATGTAGGCTCAGTCAACCCAATCTCTCCTCATACTACAACCCTGTCCATCCCTGGAATCAGTCTATGAGCCTTCGCTACACTCCAGCCATGGCAAGTATATCCTTTTTCAGATAAGATGACCAAAACTGCACATAATACTCCAGGTGTGGTTTCACCAAGGCCCTGTGCAGTTGCAGTAAGACATCCTTGCTCATGTACTCAAATCCTCTTACAATGAAGACCAACATACCATTGGTCTTCCTTACTGCTTGCTTACCTGCATGCTTGCTTTCAGTGACTGATTAGGGCGGCATGGTAGCACAGTGGTTAGCACTGCTGCTTCACAGCTCCTGGGACCTGGGTTCGATTCCTGGCTTGGGTCACTGTCTGTGTGGAGTTTGCACATTCTCCTCGTGTCTGCGTGGGTTTCCTCCGGGTGCTCCGGTTTCCTCCCACAGTCCAAAGATGTGCGGGTTAGGTTGCTTGGCCGTGCTAAAATTGCCCCTTAGTGTCCTGAGATGCGTAGGTTAGAGGGATTAGTGGGTAAATGTGTAGGGATAAGGGGGTAGGGCCTGGGTGGGATTGTGGTCGGTGCAGACTCGATGGGCCAGATGGCCTCTTTCTGCACTGTAGGGTTTCTATGATTCTATGATTACTTGGACACCCAAGTCCCTTAGTACGTCACCATTTCCCTATCTATCAGCATTTAAATAACACTCTGTCATTCTGTTTTTCTGTCTAAAGTAGATAACTTCACACTTCTCCATGTTGTACTGAATCTGCCATGTATTTGCCTACTCGCTCGTCTTATCTAAATTACCTCAAAGCCTCTTAAAATTCACCTCATCACTCACATTCCCACCAAGTTGTGTGTCATCAGCAAACTTAGAAATGTTAACATTGGGTTCCTTCACCCAAATCATTGATATATATTGCGAATAGTTGGGGCCTAAGCACTGATCTCTGCAGGACCCCACTAGCCTGCCACTTCAAAAAGACCCTTAATTCCTACTCTCCGTTTCCTGTCTACCAACCCATGCCAATATATTAACCCCAATTTCATGCACTTAAAATTATGTGGGACTTTATCAAAAGCTTTCTGAAAACCAAATACACCAAATCCACTGGTTCACCCTTGTCTATTCCACTAGTTACGTCATCCAAAAACTCCAGTAGGTTTGTCAAACATGATTTCCCTTTCATAAATCCTGTTGACTTTGTCTAATCCTGTTGATACTGTCGAAATGTCCCGTTATTGCATACTTTATAATAGACTCCAGCATTTTCCCTACTACTGATATTATGCTAATAGATCTGCAATTCTGTTTTTTCTCTCCCTCCTTTTCTAAATAGTGGGGTTACATTTGCAACCTGCTGGGACTGTTCCAGAATCTACAGAACTTCGGAAGATGACAGTCAATGCGTACACTATTTCCATGGTAACCTTCTTTAGTACCCTCGGATGTAGATTATTAGGCCTGGGCCCTGAATGGTTGCCCTTCTCAGAGTCCTCCATGTGCCACTTACCTTCTTGATCCCCCCCACTTGCTGCTTCCCTCCCATTTGTTGCCTCCCTCTCCCAAATCCTTGCTGTGAATGAGGGCTCAGGAGTTGGGTGGCAAGATTGAAGAAATGAAGGAAGGGAGGGAGGGAGGGAGAGGAGATAGGAGTTTGAGAATCAAGAAAGGAGGTGGCGAGTGCGAGGGAGATTAGAGAGAGAGGGAGATTAGAGTGAGAGGCAGCAAGCAGGAGGCTCGGGGAGCGAAGCAAGGAGTGGTGGGGGAGAAAGGCAGCAAGCAGGAGGGAAGCAGCAAGTGGGAAGGTCAGAAAGATAAGTGATAAGCAAGTACCTAGGCAACCAGAAATAACTTCTTACTATTACCTTCATGCGTACGATTCTGCATTGGCCCTCATGTAGCTTCTCTAACACTGATTTTTTCCAATGGGGACAGAATAATCACTCAGGCCCCATAGAAGATATCTTGACTATACTGACAGCTCCATTCTCTTGGGAAGAGTAGTCTTTCAGATGGGTGTTTGTTCCAAAGTATTTTGTTGTAAAACCATTTCCATCATTTCAGAGCTACAGGATCGCTCCGAGCGTTTTTTCTCACTTGTGTATAAGTGACAGGTGTTGTCGTCTATATGTTCAAAGTAGAAGATTTTCCCCTTTAAGCAGTCCAAACAGCTGCCTGGTAGTGGCAATCTTGAAAGTTCATCCGCATTGCAAATTTTAAAAAAATCATTCATGGGATTATGGGCATCACTTGCGGAGCTAACATTTATTGCTCAGCCCGGAGGGAAATTCAGAGTCAACCACATCGTGGTGGATTTGGAGTCACATGTAGGTCAGACCAGGTAAGGATGGCAGATTTCCTTCCATAAAGGACATTAGTGAACCAAATGCATTTTTACAACAATAGTTTGTTTCATGGTTATCATTTCGACTTTTAATTCCAGATTGTTACTGAATTCAAATTCCACCATCTGCTGTAGTGGCATTTGAGCCTGGTACCCAGAACATCACTCTGGACCACTGGATTAGTAATCCAGTGACAATAATGTAAACTCTTTCCCATACAGAAACTGATGTAATACTGCAAAAATGATCCCAAGCGCTTGTCATTCAATCTGGGCATAGTTACTTTCAGCTTTTCTTAAGGTTCAAGAAGCAAAAGCAATGGGTCTTCATCCAATGGCATAATGTGGTAGACCACTGCTCTTACACAATAAGGAGGTGCATCACAACTTAACTGTTAGGGTAAAGTAGGATCAAAGTGCATCAGAGCTTCAGACTTAACTAATGTTTATTTGGCTTGCGTGAAAGCATTATTGCATTGGTCTGACCACTTCCATGTCTTGTTCTGGCACAAGAAGCTATGTAATGTTTCAGAATTGTTGCCCAAGTTTGGGAAAAATCTGCCATAATAATTCAATAATCCCAGGAAAGAACTTAACTGCTTTAAGTTTTGATGGGCAGGTGCCTCTGTAATGGCCTTCGCCTTAGAAGGCCAATGGCATCAATCCGGTGTCCCAAATACTCAGAATTGTAAAAGCTCACACTTGTCCTTACCGACTCTCGGACCATAGTCGTCCAATCTCTGGAGAGTTGCAGGCAAGTTTGGCCTCCTGCAAATCCCACAAACAGGTCTTCAATGCTAAGTAATGGCTACAGTTCAGTATATAACATGATTTATGGTGACCTTGAAGTTTCCACAAATCCTTGCAGATCCATCTTTCTTGATAACGATAGGTGTAGCCCATTCACTGATGCTGACAGGTTCCAGAACTCCAGTCTTCAGCAGTTGCTCCAAGACAGCCTCCACCTTTGCCCTATTAGTATATGGTACAGACTTTTCCATCAAGTATTTTGCTTGGCTTCCATCTTTTATTTTCAGTTTGACTATAATGTCCTTCATGCTCCCTGATTCTCCATCAAAAACAACATTATGCTTTTTTTGTGAGGCCTTATTCTCCATTGGTCATCGTGTTGACTTCAGACCAGTTCAGTCAGATCTTCTCCAGCCACGTATGACCCATCAACACAGAATAGTTCCCCATTACTATGTAGAGGCAAATCTGCTGTTCGCCCATTAAGTTGCACAGCCACCTCAATGTGGCCCTTCGGAGGAACCACTTGACCTGTGTATGTCTTCAGCACTATCCTTGATGGCCTTAAGGGAATGTGTTAGAGTTTTTTCATTGTAGGCTCTCGGTGAAAAATGCGCTTGTAGAATGTCCACAATCAGCTTGTATGTTTTTTTTGCACTAAACTACAGAGAAAATTAACTGTTCTTCACCCCCACATCATGATTAGGAAAGTGGGCACCGTAATATCTTCAGTTATTTTGTTTGCTTGCTCAAAACAGTTAGTACAAAAGCTCCATCAGTCCATATTTTTATCAAAGGTCCTACAATGCTGAAAACTCCGGTCACTTTATTACTTTAGCAGGTTTCCTGTATGCACGCTTTATGTCCTTGTTTCCAGCAGCTACCTCAATTTTCTTACACAGAACGTACCCAATCGAGCCTCAGCCTCTTATTCAGTCACAGCCCGCTCTGTAATCTGCTTGCAGAGCAACGTCTATTCACATCCACCTGGCTCATTAGTCTTCATAACACGTGAAAACTTTCTTTTTATTCCGACTTTTCTTTGTTAAGCTCTTACAAATGCACAACACCCTTCACCGAGACTGCGCCCTGCATCAGCACCCAGGTGGCATCCGGTGCTAGCCATTTCTTGTACATGCGTATGCATGCCATATAATTATGCTCTGCATTTTATTCCCAACAGTACCATGGAAGTACTAAGCCAGAGAGATTGCAGTGGTTGTAGAAGGTGACTTGTCACCACCTTCTCAAAAGCAGTTAGGATGAGCAACAAATGTTGGCCTTTCCAGTGATGCTAACATCCCTTGAAATAATAAAAATCATAAACAGTTATAAACCAAATATTTTTTGTTTTTACCTTAGGGCTGGATTTAAGGGCTTCACTCAGATTCCCTTCATTATCAAATGTTTCATATTATTGCCCAGAAAATCATCGGCACAATGCCCATTTTACAGGTTGAAGAAGGGTACATAAGCATGAAGCATGTCTAAAATCACAGTGCACATTTCATGCCAGAAATGTACACTCAATATTAGTAAAGGCTTCAGTTTAGGTATCCAGGGCCTGTGTCAGATTCATACCTTTGTACATGTTAGGAGCAGCCATATAATACTGAATCGAAGAGTCGCAAATATAATCTTCAGATGTTCGAGAGGCACATGGTATGAACAAACTTTTCACAGGCTAATGGCTCTATTCTCTCTCCACAGATGCTGTCAGACTTGCTGAGATTTTCCAGCATTTTCCTGTTTTTGTTTCAGATTCCAGCATCCATGGTATTTTGCTTTTATTATACTGCTAGTAAAAGGTTTTGTGGGTCACTGTTCTGGCCTAAGTCTTTGAAAATCCAGCTGATACGTTGTCAGGGTCACATAAAGGAGCTCAGTCAGGTGTTGGTTTGTAAGAACTGCATGGTGTTTCAACTTTACAGACTTTGTTATGGAGTACAAATATTCACTGGAAATTTTAAATGAGTCGCATGCTAGTTGAGGATACTTTGTTTTGGCATTTTGCTTCCAGAACTCAATTGTAAATTTTGATTTATGCATCATCTTCAGCCTTGGTCCTCCTGGAAGTCCAATGGTTCTATTTCTATTTCTATAGCAGATGTTTCCAGAACCAGGGCTTTGAGAATCAGACAACCAACGTTGACCACATCAATCATGAATGGATTTACAAGAAAGGCAAAATAGTGTCTCAACTTTGCAAAGTCATCAAATTAGCAAGCATTCCTTGTAACTTATCCCTGCATTCTGAGTATGTGATCTTTTACTTCAACAACAGGGAACATGTTTGCCCTCCTTTTTAGACAGGGAAAGAGGTTGAACTTACTTGACAGTATGTCTCTTTGTTGAAAACTGTCCGAGTAAGGTCAGAAATAACCTTATCCTTCCTCTGGAATGTCAAGTTGAGATCATAGAATCATACGATGCAGAAGGAGGCCATTCGGCCCATCGAGTTTGCACCTATCACATTCCCATCCAAGCCTTATCCCCATAACCCCATGCATTTAGCCTAGCTAGTCCCCCTGACACTAAAGGGCAATTTAGCATGGCCAATCCACCTAACCTGCGCATCTTTGGACTATGGGAGGAAACCGGAGCACCCGGACGAAAACCACACAGATGTTTCATAATATTAGTGAGAAACATCAGATCCCAGCTTCAACCATTTATCATCTTCCAACTATGGCTTAGCCATAGAAGACAGAGGGTAACAGTGGAGGGGTCTATTTCCGGTTGGAGATCTGTGACTACTGGTGTTCCGCAGGGCTCTGTACTGGGATCTACACTGCTGTTTGTGATATATATCAATGATTTGGAGGAAGGTGTAGCTGGTGTGATCAGTAAGTTTGCGGACGACACAAAGATTGCTGGAGTTGCAGATAGTGATGAACATTGTCAGAGAATACAGCAGGATATAGATAGGCTGGAACATTGGGCGGAGAAATGGAAGATGGAATTTAATCCAGATAAATGCGAAGTGATGCATTTCGGTAGATCTAATGTAAGGGGGAGCTATACAATAAATGGCAGAACCATCAGGAGTATAGACACACAGAGGGACCTGGGTGTACAAGTCCACAGATCCTTAAAGGTGGCAGCACAGGTGGAGAGGGTGGTCAAGAAGGCATATGGCATGCTTGCCTTTATTGGACGGGGCATAGAATATAAAAGTTGGCATATGATGTTGCAGCTGTATAGAACGATGGTTTGGCCACATTTGGAATACTGCGTCCAGTTCTGGTCGCCACACTACCAGAAGGACGTGGCGGCTTTGGAGAGAGTACAGAGACGGTTTACCAGGATGTTGCCTGGTATGGAGGGTCTTAGCTATGAGGAGAGATTGGGTAAACTGAGGTTGTTCTCCCTGGAAAGACAGAGGATGAGGGGTGACCTAATAGAGGTGTATAAAATTATGAAGGGCATAGATAGGGTGAACAGTGGGAAGCTTTTTCCCAGGTCGGAGGTGACGAACACAAGGGGTCACGGGTTCAAGGGGAGGGGGGCAAGGTTCAACACAGATGTCAGGGGGACGTATTTTACACAGAGGGTGGTGGGGGCCTGGAATGCACTGCCAAGCAAGGTGATTGAGGCGGACACGCTGGGATCGCTGAAGACTTATCTAGATAACTACATGAACAGACTGGGAATAGAGGGATACAAACGAATGGTCTAGTTGGGCACATGAGCGGCGCAGGCTTGGAGGGCCGAAGGGCCTGTTCCTGTGCTGTATTGTTCTTTGTTATGGATAGGATCGTTTCTTTAAGAAAAAACTCAATGATAGACTCCAAGATTTCCACAAACTTATACAAGACATGTTGGTTGACAACCACTCAAAATGCAGTAGAAAGAGATATTATCAACTTTGTCTTCTTGTCACACTTAGTGTCAAAGTGCTGCATGTGATTTACAAGCCGCAGTTTAGCCATGCCCGACATATGCCATGCCTGCAGCGTTCAGGATAACCGCAGCTGGAATTATAAAACTTCCTATGGAACTAAAGCCGCCTCTGTGTTGTCCATTTTATGTTCCTTTGCAAGTATAAAAAGGCAACACATCTTTAAAAAATATTTGCCTAGATTTTTCTATAATGCTACACATTATTGACCGACAGAATGCAAGTTATCCAACAGGTGAATACTGATTGGAGAAAGAAGGTAGTTAGTACAGTACATTGAACAACTGTCTTATTAGGTGCACGCTCAGCTGTAATCACATAAAACATGTTTGGCAATTATAAAGTGGAAATAGCATCATTTTAGAAGCATATAGGGATATAAATCTAGTCAAAGCCAAGAACGGCAAATTGGTTGAGAAACATTTAATTTTCCATTGTTACTTTGTACTGCCATCAAACATTGGATCGTGGTACCATCATTAACATTGTACTAAGATCACAAATATTAATTCAAGTAGCAAGATTAGAGGATTTTACTTTTAAAAAAGTGATTTTACATTGTGGCTCAGTGGGGGGCAGCACTCATGCCTCATTTGGGTTCAATTCCCACTCAAGAGCCTCGAGTACAAAATCTAAGCTGACACCCCAGTGCAGTACTGAGAGGGTGCTGCACTGTCAGATGTGCAGAAGATGTCAAATGAGACATTATAATATCATAGAATCCCGACAGTGCAGAAGGAGGCCATTCGGCCCACTGAATCTGCGCCAACCACAATCCCACCCATACCCGAGACCCACAAACCCACATATCTACCCTGCTAATCCCCCTGACACTAGGGTCAATTTAGCGTGGCCAATCCACCTAACCTGCACACCTTTGGACTGTGGGAGGAAACCGGAGCACCCAAAGGAAACCCACATGGACACAAGGAGAACGTGCATTTAAAATGAACTAGTAGCAACTTTAATTTTCTTAACGCTGTTTCCTGAACTAAAGCATGCCAAGCAGGTCCTCCATAATTTCTGACAGGGCGGTTCAACTCCATTGCCTAACTTTAACCCTCTCTCAGGATCCCACGCTCTCCTTATATGTGGAATTTCTTCTGGATTTCCTTTTCCTGAAACTCATGCTATCTCCCAACATTAACCCACTACACCAAACTAATTCTTTTTTGTTACAGGATTCCTTGCCACTGAAGCCACTTGATCATGTGTGTCTCATCCTGACACACAAGGTAGTTGTGTAGCCGTTGGTCAACTCACCCTCCCCCCAAAATAAAATACTCCCCCTACCCAATTCTCCCATTCCAGCCCACACAACGTTCCTGTGCTGAACTCCATAATAACAGTATCTGCTGTCAGTGTAGAGGGTCACCATTTGTCGTCCTTTAACAATCTTAAATGCACCTCTCCTCAACAAATCTAACATTAGAAGCTGACCTTTCCTTGTCATAAAGGAGTTAAGGCCTCACAAATCACACTCTTCCTACTTAGACAGGGCTTTGCAACTCTCTGCGCTTTCCAGATTTGAGACATTCAGTACTTCTCGCCCCAAGTTCAAGACTTAAGGCTTTCTTGTCCCTCTGCCCAAATCACCAATTCCTGCTCCTCTCAAGCACCCTATCTTCCAAGTCCAACCATTGCTTTCTTCCTGCATCCTACACCCTCCATCTCCCCCTTCTCCCTGGCTTTGTTCAAATACCCCACCACCCTCTAATCCTATGGACCTGAATACTGCATTTGAAGTAGACTCCCTGAAGGCAAAAGCAAATTACTGCAGATGCTGGAATCTGAAACAAAAACATAACATGCTGGAAAATTTCAGCATGTCTGACAGCATCTGTGGAGAGAGAAGAGTCAGGATGACCCTTTGTCAGAGTGACAAAGGGTCATCACAACTCTCCTCTCTCCACAGATGCTGTCAGACTGGTTGAGATTTGCGACATTTTCTGTTTTTGTCCCTGTAGGCAATGCTGGTAGTACTCCAAAAATGCTGTGTAGGAACAGAGAAATGTTAGCAAATAATGTATTACTCATGAAAAATGTAAGGTTCGGCACTTTCATTGCATAAATGGGAAAGAAAATACTCAGTAGAAAGGGATAAATCACAGTGTCTCAATTCTCACTGATCCCACAAACTGTACGCATAAATCGGAGTACAGTTCAGAACAGATGTTAAACCAAGTGTCACATAATGTGGAATTTATTTATTCAGAAGGGAGAGCTCAGAAGGCATCGGTTCACATGGAAGTTGGAGGAGCACAACGTTACAAGTATATGCTATATTCAACATACTTGATGTATCATACAGTGTGCAGAATACATAAAATTGAATACAGTACCCATGAATTCATCATGTCTGATCTACCGTCTTCATAGAATGAAGAAATTGCAGTTAATCGCCAGCTGGACTAAGCAACATAGACACGAGTATCTTCTAACAATATCCCACTTGATGCAAATAAAAGCCAAGTTACACACACCACGTGAGAAGAACATAATAAATGAGGAAACACAAGGAACGACAACAAACTCTTCATGAGCAAAGAGCTGAAGTGGCAGATAAGTAGGACAAGGTCTAGTGTGCTCACACTCTGATTTGAATAGGGATACAAACTTTGGTAGGCTGCTTTCAAATCAACAGTGTTAAAGCACCAACACTCTATTGCAGAATCACTTGCTTCATTGTGCATGGCAATTGAAGGTAGTCTGATTAGTATGGGGTGAGGGGGTGCGGGGCGAAGGAGACCACCAGATACACACACTAAATGTTGTGGCATACCAGTCGTGCCGATTGCAGTGTGTCATTCAGCAAATGCTAAATGCATCTATGGTAGAGGTCTCAGGGCACCATTGGTAGAAAGAGAAATATCTAGGAAATCTCTCATGAGAGGCTTTAATATCATGGCTGACTTCAGCTTGCTTGATGAATGAGGGAGAGATGCTAAAAACACAAGGGTCAAACTTACTCTATGCTCAAACACATCAATAAGCATTGCAAGAAAAGGACTCCAAAAGTGGCATGCAGAGGAGTCACTTTGCTATCTTGCCATTGGATGAGCTCTCTGTAGTTTTGCAATAGTAGACAGCAGCTTCAGCAAAGGAGATTAATAATTCTGAAGCAATTCTATAACTTTTAGACACAGATAGCAGCCTCCATTTCTTGGCTGCATCAATTGAGTGGACTATACAACCATTCAACAATCCCATTTGCTCAGTTGGGTGAGCATTGCATATTATGGCACATGCATAACCAGTGAGGAAAATTCATCATGGGAGCAAACATAACCAATAGACACATTAAATACATGTCTACGGTCATTGGAGAAAAATATGCTTTGCAATTTTCATCCATCCTTACACAGAAAATAAAGTCACAGTTATGTGAAGGCCGCTGCAGAAGAAAGTTCACAGCATTGCTGATCTCCAACATCATTTTGTAGGTCCTGGCAGAGTTTTGATATTTGTTAGAGTTCTTTGCGGATCATGTGTCATAATGTTTGAAGTTCCTCACATTTTACTACTCCACCATATCCAAGTTGAAATGGACCTGTTACATGGGGTAGAATCAGCAACTGCTCACCCACATTGTGCCCCCTGAACTTCGAAGTTGCCCACTTCACTTGTTTCAATGTGATTTAATTTCCAGTGATCAACACACACACAGGTATAAAAAACAAATTCACAATATTTACTTGTTACTGCTGTGGTACTACTTCCAAACATTCTGCCCCGAATTTTACACTTTCCCACCAGCAGGTGAGCATAAATGACACACAAGGGCTTCACAATGGGTTCCTGCCCAACCCGACCACTCCAGTAATTCTACATTGGGGCAGGTGAGGCCTCAGACAGGCCTCCACCCTTGACCCAATTGGAGCCGTTAAGTGGCCAATTACAGACCATTTAACCCAACCAGCCTCAATTTATGGTTGGCATCTGAAGCTCCCAGGTATGGGGGAAGCCCGAAAATATTCGTGTTTGGGCCTCAGGCAGGCCAGGGGGTAGTGCCTTCATCACTAGCTACCTTTTAACTTGGGTTGCTCTCCTACTTAAAAGTCGGTAAAAGGCAATGTCCTTTTTCATTGTCTCTGTGCCCCCCCCCCCCCCACCAGACTCTCCCCCAACACCCCAGTCGCTCACTGTTCAGGCCCCAAGCCTCCCCTACACTTCCTGATACACCCAAAACTTAAATCCTGGTACTTAGGCTCCGGGGTCTGCATGGAATCCCAGACCTGTCCACTACAGCTTCTGGTGCTTCATGGACCAGAGAGCTGTTCTGAGGCGGGACTTTCTCCCAAAATGTGCTGTGGAATTCCTGCCTACAACCAGCCAGTTAACCCTCATCGGAGCATTGAATGGTTGTGGGGCAGACAGTGCTGGCAGGGATGTGTTCCCCACTGACTTTTTGGATGGCAGGATGGGAGACCCCACCATCCCAAAACTCCTGGCCATTACTCTAATTCCAGGTAACCTGCAATTTCAGAAGTAGAGCATGAACACGTTTGATTTTAACAGAAATAATGGTGAGGTCAACAATTCTCACCGTCTACAGGTACAAATCGGTGTGCAACCACATGTGTGCTGTTAAATGCAGAAATTAGGAAATTTCTGTGCAAGTTTCCCAGCTCCTCCAGCAGTTATATTTTAATGATATGTCACCAAGAAACTTGGGAATCAAATTACATAGAACAGCGCCAATATGCTATACCAGAAAAAACCAGGGCTTGTCCATTTCAGTGCAAATAATTTAAAAGATTTAACCTATTCTTGTATGCCCTTAAATTAAAAGGTTACTTTTTTTCTCTCTCTTTTATCTTTATCTCAATTCATTTTCACCTCATTTCTTTTTATACCTGATCGGTCATTGAAATAAATATTAAATGGCACTTCCTGGTTCAGACTCTATACTGACCACTAACTCTTCTTCAACCTTATTGATTAAAGAGATGCACAATTGTTACTTCCGTTCACACACACAAATCCTAGAAGAAAATCTTAATGCTAATAAGTGCTCTTAAAACTGTCAAAATAAACAGCCACTGAAAACTATCTTCAAAATAACAATCTCTTAGGAACTCAGAAAACTGTCAATAAAAACAAGGCTCACAGTTCCCTTTTTAGCCATTTCAACAATCCCTCGAGACAAATCAGTTGTTGGAGTTGGAGCTCGGCCAAGCATTCATTATGAGATTCCACTGCACAACATTCTTTTGCTGAAAACAATTAAACTAAATTGAACAAACTAAGGGAC
Organism: Mustelus asterias; assembly: GCF_964213995.1. NCBI lineage: Eukaryota > Metazoa > Chordata > Chondrichthyes > Carcharhiniformes > Triakidae > Mustelus > Mustelus asterias. Next base: position 45,588,628 of record NC_135816.1, read on the forward strand.
AAAGCAAGGAGAGCAGCCCAAAATTTTTTTTAAAAGCATAAAGGAAACTTACAACATTAAACCAAAAGGTTATTTAAGGAGTCAATAATTCATCCCAGTCCCTGTGGTGCCCAACAAGCATGGAAGGCCACAATGGTGTCCATGGACACCACATGCTCCTTCTCCAGGGACAAGCAGCCATGAATATAGCTGCGGTAGAGGAGGAGACAGGCAGTTAGGTCCTTCCTACCCCTCAGTCGCCCACTGCTTATACCTGTTCATAGCAAGTTTGGCCAGGCTCCAGTGCAGGTCCTCCTCCTTTCTGATGCACAACTGTGTCTGCAAAATCCCCAAGATTTTAATAAATTAAAGCCTCTGAAGTAGTGGAACACACAGTCATCTATTGCAATGCTTCAAAGGCTGAACGTATTGATGACCTTTCAAACAATTAAGGGATCAAAGCATAGAGTGCGATTGACACAGTAAAATCTGAATTTCAACACTGTTCAATGCATATGAGCACTTTGTCCAATGAATAATGTGCTGTATTAAATTTGAAGTTGTCTCCATTTTCAGTGTCCTATGAATAATATGCTGCAATAAATTTGAAGATGTCTCCATTTTCAGAATCCTAGTCAGGTTAACTTTTTCTAAACAAAGCCCTGCTAATATTATTGCACTAAGAACATATTTAATTTGCCATACAGCATTATATATAACATGAAGTTGGTAATGATTTTTGAACTTCTATGAAAAAGATTCTTGACCCCAGACAAGGGATCATCATGGTTCAAAACTCTTTGGCGATGTCATGAATCATGCTGCCAACCAAAACAAGCCCAGTTCCATAAAATTAGCAGGGGGTGGGGTCTAAAATTCCTGCAATGGAGACAGGAAGATCAGGATGCTCTGTGTTGGGTCACCACCCACTCTTATGATTGTGGACTAGACACCAATTTCTTGGGATGGTCTGGTTAGACAACATTTTAGATTCCAGATACTTACTAAGAAAATAAAGCTACAAGGTTCCACAGGTTTTGGACAAACAAAGGTGAACTTTATTACATATGAGAAAGTTTTAAAAATTACAATATGTCACATACTCGAACATTCAGGGGTAATATGAGGTACATGTGAATTAACAGGCAAAATGTGGTCAAACACATCACACTTCACAATAAATGGCATCTACAACCAAGATAGATTTCATGGATTTCTCAAAGAAAATCCCAGAAATGGTTCCGGCCTGCCATTTTTAAAGCCTTCTCATCTCTGTTCCAACGTGGATGGAGCTATGAAAATCTGGTCCCAAGTCCAAGAAACAAATCTAGAACCATAAACTATTGATCTACATGGCATTATTCATAAAGCAGTTTAACAACACATTTACAGAGGACTAAGCAATGTTGTAAATAGTCACAACTGTGGTTAACTACATTGGAGCAAAAAGATTAAACTACATGCAATCTGTAAATCAACTGAAGGAATCTGAATCCAAGCTCATGGAGGTTTTGTATTATATGAAATAAGATGGCTTCGATTGCGTAAAGCTTCAAAAAGACAGTGGGAACAAAGAGCCGAGAGGCTTGTTTTTCTTCTTAAATGAAAGAAAAGTTTTGAGTCCATTCATTTCCCAACTTTGCGATAGACTGCTGTTTGTGATCAAAAGTACACATCATCACCATTCAACTTGCAGACAGATTTACTTGCTGATTCAAAGACTTCAGAATTGGTTGAGGTTATTTTCAATCTTTGGTATCATCACCATTAACATTTGAGGTTGACAGCACCTCACGTGACTTCCAATTCAAGTTTATCAGTCTGTATTGTTTGCTGAGCAACTCAAATCGGTTTACTTTCTGGATTTTAAGTTTCTCTCAATGAGCAGAGTTTTCCAAATCAATGCTCTGGCCCAGAAGTTATTTATTATATTGGACCATCGTACAGGAGATCACACATTTTCTGTGATGAGCTTCAACAAATCAAGACATAGATCTTTGATGCGAGATGGCCACTTTATAGTAGTGCTCTCCACTGCAACAAGAGATAATGGCGGACTTCAATTCTCTAATTAATGCACATCTCAGGACTCATTCTTCCTATTGAGTGAGTTTCTTTTTTTTGTTTAACCTAATTTTCAATATACAAAGTGTAATCACTTCCAAACACACTACACTCTCTAAAAAAAATTTTTTTAAATAAAGTTAATGCATTTTATAATGGAGGTTTGATTGTTAGTGTATGATTTATTTCACATCTATAATTGTTAAAGTGTTGGCTTCTGAAAGTTTAGAACTTCTTAAAGGTTTTCTTTCTTTTTCTAAAGTGTTAGTTGTCAAGTAACCAGTTTTAATTGTGGCGATACTATGGCTAAGGTAGACTTAGGTAAGTCTGCATCATGTTATCATTTTTATTAAGTAGGGAATGGCATAGAAGGTTCGTTGTACAAAAATTACCAGAACAAATTTTAAAAGGTAGCTGTTGGCAGCACAATTTATTTAATGTGCGGCCCTCAAACATCTCACTAAAACTTAAATAGCCCTTACGCCCAAATAATTACCCAGCTTGGACTAGGTTAGACCGGGTAAAAACAGGAAGTTTCATTTCCGAAAAGGGTATTAATAAACTAATTGCCATAATACTTTGAAAAAAAATCAATCCAGATTCATGGTCACTTCTGCTGATAAGTTCTTTTATTTCCAGAATTTTAAAACAACAAAGTAAAATTTTCAGAATTGTGGTGTTTGGATTTGAACATGCATTGTGTTGATTCTTTGACAGGAGATTTCCAATGATTTCCTTCTCTCCCTATTCCTTTTAATAAAAGATATAATTGATCTTTTAAAATCCCAATGTTGTTTTAAGGGCCATTATGGATGCTGCTATTTAATTATTTCGTTCACCCATGCATACTGCAACAATACCGTGTAAAAAATAAATTCTTCCGCCATTCTCTTTGTCCTTTAACCAATCACCATATACTGGTGGGTTTCCTGAAGGGTGCCCCTTCACGACTTTGAAAGATTGCCCAAAGTAATGCACTTAAATTGGATAAATGGTTGAACTGCAACTTAACATATGGTTTATATAGGTTTGGCATTTCCTTTGCTTTTTGTACTTTTGCACCCCATTCTTTGTAAAATGGTACTTTAAAACCTTTTTTAAAAAAAATGCTTTATCAATTTGTCCTCAGAGTGTTTAACTGAAACTTGGGAAACATTTCTACATTAAGAGATAATGGAACACTAGTAGAATACATCACAAGAAAATTAGTTGGGCCAGTTAGATCCTGATGGATCCGACTGTATATGCAGGCTGCAGGAGTATGGGGAGGTTGTTTCAGCCTTGCTTTTGCTCAAGTATTTGTAAGATTTCTTTGGGGAAATCAAAAAAACATTTTTATAGTCCTTGATGCATTTTTTATTTTGGTTTATTAATATTGCTTCAATGCACATTTTAGGGTTATCAAGGGTTGTAACGTTGAAATGGAAAAGCAGACCTATTTCTATCAATTATGTCACACAACATTTCTTGGTTTCAATAAGTGCAAACATGGAAATTTCAACCTGATATTCCCTTGCTTCACCTCTAATTAATGAAAGGGTCACAGGATTAACCCTGGCCTGAATTTTTCAGGTGGCAGGGACCGAGCTCAGAGGACTCATCCGCAGTCCCAGCAACGCCGACAGGACATTTTACATCGTCACCAGGAAGAAGTCCTGCCTTGGAGAGCTGTCAGCCAATCCGGATTTCACACTCCCACCTCAAAACCCACTGGGGGTTGCGGAGAGTAAAATTCCGACCCCAGTTTCTCCAAGGATGCTTTCTGATCTATTCAATGTGGAACATTTGGTAGTTTTAGTTCAGAATACCAGAATTCACAGTATTTTGCTGTTGTTTTATACAAGCTCATGGTTGAAACATCATTAGAAATATCAGCAGAGGTACTGAAATGCAGCCCATTGAGCCTGCTCTTCTGTGACTGTGACAACATCAAAAAGGAAAAGCTCATTTGATTCAATCTCTCCATATAGGACAACACTTCCATGACTGGAATCGATCCATCTGCACACAACTCCACCCCCCAGCCGCACTGGTAAGTCCTTGACCTGGGAATGCAACAGCCTTGGCATTTTCAACCAAGGAAGATCGAAAAGATCTTGAGATCTCATACAGCTCTGACTTTCCACCATGCAAGCCAACACCACAGGGATGCTGACACACCAAGGACCCATGCAACGACAGAAATATTGTCATGCCAAAAAGCACAATCCCTTAATGAGGCGAAGGCCTTTCCACGAAACTCTTGGCTTACCATTATTACCAATATTGTATGTGCTTTCTACTCTGAAAGACAGACAAAATTGTGTTTCGTGTCTCCAATTTCCTTATTTGCCCTTTTAGCTTCCTGACTCAGCAACTAAGAGTTTTGCAGACTGAGCGGTGATTACAACCCTGTTTTATATTCTGGACAGTTCACTCTCATTTTCTCCTTCATCATTTTTTGGTCATCCTTTGCTGATATCTGAATATTTTGCCTATTCTCAGGGTTACAATTCTTCTTGCCAAAGTATCTTTTTTTTAAAAATCTAATACTATCCTTTAACCTCTATCCACTCACAGGTGGATGCTATTTTCCACTTCATTTTTATTTCTCAATAGAGGATAGATTTGTTGAGAATTATGAAATATTTCTTCAATGTTTGCAATTGTCTCATCTACTCTCGTATTTTTTGATCTAAGTTCCCAATCTGCCCGAGTCACCCCTCATACCTATGTAATTAGCTCGGAGTTCAATTCTCTTTGGACTTTTGGAGGTCACAGTCAATCTCATTGTGAAATTCTATCAGATGATGATTACTCTTTCCGATCCTTTACTAATTAACCCAGCTGCCTCATTACACAAAAGCAGATTTAAAATAGCATCTTCCTTGGTTAATTCTGAATGATACTTTGAACAAACTCCCATATTACTGCAGTGTAGGATACCTGTACTGCCATCCCTGTGCAACCTTTTTTTTAATCCAATTAGTCTCCAGTTAATTAGTTTATATTTAGATTTTTTCACTACTTGCTTGATCTAACTTGTGCAAATAAGTATCAGAGGCAAAATGCAGCACCTCTTTCCCCATCTGCAATAAATTCTCATTTGTTGCAAATTCTCAACTTTTACACTTTGTTTACAGCTACAGCCTGCCAGCAATATAGTGCCCACAAGCACCTGGGGGAAGGAGGATGAGCTGGACTAAATCCCAGAGCCTTCCACCGAGGAAATCGTGGGAGTGACCTGTCCTTCTGAATCTCCCTGCCCCAAAAGAGAGGGAGAGAGAGAGAGAAAGAGACGATCAGACAGACAGAGACAGAGAGAGAGAGCGAGAGACCCTGCTCATCATCCTCCCTTGGTCAATCGAGGCCCCGGCAATCCCCGATGCAAAGTGCACAGTTCCCCATGTGCTGCCTCCCCTTCAGGCCCTGCCCCCTTCCCTTAGGTCTCACTGCTTGGCACTGCCTGGTGCCCAGTGGGCAGTGCCAGGGTGCCAGGCAGCATTAAAGCAAGTGAGCCCGGACAATTACATCCCGGGCTCACTAATGATATTAAAAGTAGGATTTAAATATTTCAATCAGCCTTGCACCCTTTCCGGTGTGAGGCCGATTATACCAGCAATTCAGTGCTGGTATCATCGTGAGAGGTGAGAAACCGGGCGTGAATCTGGTTTTTCGCCTCCCTCACGATCCAGATTGCTGTCGATTGGCCTGGCAAGCCAATAAAGTCACCCTCACAGTATTTATATGGCTGGTCCAGTTTAGCTTCTGGTCAGTGTTAACTACCAGGATTTCGATCATGGGGAAATTAAGCCATTGAACATCAAAGATTAAAACAATAGATTCCCTAGAGTGCAGAAGGAGGCCATTCGGCCCATCGAGTTTACCAACTCTCCAAAAGAGCATCTCACCCACATCCATTCTCTCCCCCTATCCCTATAACCCAGTGCATTTACCATGGCTAATCCACCTAATCTACACATCATAGAATCCCTACAGTGCAGATGGCTATTCGGCCCATCAAGTCTGCACCGACTCTGAAAGAGCATCTTACCCAGACGCTATCCCTGTACCCCCACATATTTATCCTAATCATACCCCTAAACCATATATCTTTGGACAGTAAGGGGCAATTTAGCATGGTCAATCAACCCAATCTGCTCATCTTTGGACAGTCTGAGGAAATCGGAGCAACTGGAGGAAACCCAAGCAGACAAGGAGACACCACACAGAAACTGGAATTGAACCCGGGTCCCTGTGAGGCAGCAGTGCTAACCACTGTGGCACCTGAAGGCATGATAGTTAGATTCTCTATTGTTGGAGATGGTCCCTGCCTGGCGCATTTATGGGCTAAATATTATTAACCACTTTCAACCCCAAGCTGAAAAGATGTCTAGGTCTCGTTGTATGTGGACACAGACTGCTTAAATATCTGAGGAGTTAACAATGATACTGAATATTGAGTAATCATCCCCACTTTCAACCTCATGATAGAGGAAAAGTTACTGATGAAGATGTGGAATATGGTTAAGCCTACTATATTATCCACAGGAACTCTGGGCTATGTTGCTTGGCTTCCAATAACCACAACAATGTTTCTATGTGCGGGGGGGTGGGGGGGGCAGGGGGTTGATGGAGCGGTATTTGGCAGGATAGGATTTGTCCTACTTTTTGTGGACAGGATATACTGGAGTAATTTTTCATATTGTCCATTATGAGCTACACCCATTTCGCAAGTGTTGACTCAGCATCCTTTTCACATGAATCAGGGCAGAAATGATCGTAGCCCATGCAACAGATATGGAGCAAAGAACATTTAAAAGTTTAGCAGAATGCAAAAGGTCTCAAAACTTTAAAGCTTTGTTACATCACTAGCTCAGTACAAGCTCTGTATTCAATAATAGTTATGTGTGCATGTCATTATTCTGGTAATTTGTAATGACAGCTTGAAGGAGTTCTGCAGTGCTGTGAGTAATGATAAGGAGTTCGTACCCCAGAGACCAGGTGCAGTGTTTAGAAAATGCTTATGAACCTGCATGATATATGCCAACTAAAACTATGTCGTTAATCTTTATTGGTATATTTGAATAAATTAAATGTTAAATGATGTGAAAATTGTACTCAAACCATGAACAAGTTTCTTTTCAATTTATTAGTGTTGGCGACGCATTAGAATACAAGTAATGAGTCCGGAAGTGACTTTCACTTTTCTGCTGTTCTATTAATGCAACAACTTGCATTCATATAACACCTTAAGATTAAGATGTCCCAAATAAAAACTTCACAGAAACAATATCAAACAAATTGTCACCAAGCTACATGTGAACACTGGGACAAAAAATTTGGTCAAAAATTTTAAGGTTGTTCTCTATTCTTTCATGCTATGTGGGCATCACTGCCAAGGCCAGCATTTAGTTGACTATCCCCAATTGCTTTTGAATTGAAGATTTCAAGAGGGCAGTCAAGAGTCAACCACATTGCTGTGGGTCACCGTGCAGACCAGATCAGGTAAGGACAGCAGCCTTTCCTTCCTAAAAGGACATTAGTGAACCAGATAAGGAGCACTGTAAATGGAGGAAAAGGGGGTTGAGATATTTAGGGAGGGGCTTGCTCTTAGCAGCTGAAGACGTGTTCAGCAATGGTAGAGCATTTAAATTGGGGATACGCAAGAGGCCAGAATTGGAGAAGTGCAGATATCTTGGGGTAGTGTCCGACTGGAGGGGATTGCAGAGAGAGGGCACTAAGGCCATGGAAGAATCTGCAAACAAGAATGTGATTTTTAAAAATTAATGCACTGTTGAACCAGGAGCCAGGTTGGTAAGCACAGGGCAAAGAATGAATGGGTTTGGTGTGAGTAAGGACACAGACCTTAAAGTTTGGGGAAAACGCAAAAGTTTACTAAAGGGCAGAAAGTGGGAGGCCAGCCCCAAGTGCTTTGGAATAGTTAAGTATGCAGGAAACAAAGGCATGGATGAGGGTTTCAGCTGCAGGTAATCAGAACAAGGGGTATAGTTGGGTGATGTATGTATAATCAGGAAGGCTAAAAAAAAAAATAGGGCTTTCACTGATATTTTTTTTCAAAAATATCCTGCCCACTGGGTGCCCAACCTGATTTAAGTGCGTCCCTAAAGGTCTATTCTGCACTCTCACCCAAAACAAAGGAGCCTTATTTAAAATGTGGCTGCTACACCAATTGCAGGAACCTGATGCAGCATTTATATACCAATGGGTAGAGCATAAGCTGCATTTCCTCTACCCAATGAGGCAGAAGGTTGCTCCTAAACACCCAAAAGACATTTTGAGGATACCCTTTTGGCCTGCAACCCAGGGACTTTTTTCCCCTCCCAGGATCACCCCCTTTAGATTTTGACTTCCATTTTGGGTGAATTCCCATCAGTCCACCAATTATCTTCTATTGAGACCCAACAATTTAAGTTATGGTGTCCTCCCGCTAGAGCTGTGCCTACCATTCGTATGATATGTGCCGTGGATTAAAACAGGCCCCTGCAATATTAAAAACAATTGTGATAATTTATTGATATGTTTGGATGGAAGTTACACCACTGTATGTAAATTAGACAATTTTGAGTGATGTTGCTCTTTGTTCTTCATTCTCCTCATTATGTGCTGTGTGTGCAGCGTGGAGCCTCATAGCTCAAGAGAATAAACCAAGCTGTTCTGCTTCACAACATTCAAGTGCTGCACCATCGTAAATTAAGACAGAATGACTAATAAAAACATTCCAATAATATAAATCATCATGTAGTGGAACAAAATGAGAAAGAAATCTTTCTTAAGTTGACCAATAATTTCAAAAATGTTCAAATATCCTCTTCACAGAATACACAAATATTAAGAAGGCAGTTGCTTTCCTTCCTAACCAATGTCACCAGATGAGTTAATATATACATTATGTCTTGGAGCAGAGAGAATGTCATTATTTGTCAAATTGAGGGTTTATACCAATAATTCCTCAACTCTGCTCACATTGCCAATTCAGTTGGACTGGTTGGTGCTTATGGAACAACCATCCACTAGAAAAAGCAAAGGTCCACATTTCTGTTACTATCTAATAATCCCCGAGAGGTATGCATGTGACCAGTAATCGCACTGAAGCAGGAAGGGAAATAGACCCAGTGTAGGGAAAAATCAAGCACAGAGGTGGTAGCTCAAGAGTGGCAGCTGCTCACATTATTATTGTGAAATACTTCAGCTCCTCCTGACACCAGAATGCTTTACTCATATTAGGGGACATTTTCCTCTTGAGCACTAGAGCACAAAAAAAGACACATTTTATCCAATTGTACACAGACCCTCTCAGTTGAATTGGGGTCGTCATCATGGTGATGATTCAGGCAGGCTTCTGAGTTGCCCATTGGAAGGCCCCAGTAAATATGGTGACAGAGTGTGGCCAATGCATCAACTTCACCACAGCAATTTTAACTCTGATTTATTTGCCATTTCGACCAAGTAGACAGAGTCAAAATCACCCTTAAAAAAACCACAAATCTGTGTTGAGCTAGCAATTTCTACTAGAAGCAAGTACTCGGATGTAAATATTCAGCAGATGCTTTGCCCAACATCTTCATTAGTGTTCACCTCCTAAAGTGTTTCACTGAATACAAATATACACAATGATAGAAGGGTTAAAGGACATTGCCTAAAATCATGGTATGAAGGAGGATCTTAGAAGGGCGGATAATAGAGAGGGGTGGCACGGTGACACAGTGGTTGGCACTGCTGCTCAGTCATGATGTGGATGAATGAACGGATGAATGAACACTGCTCGACAATCACCAGGCAAGACTGTTCTCTTCCTGTTGGGGAGCACTTCAGCGGTCACGGGCATTCGGCCTCTGATATTCGGGTAAGCGTTCTCCAAGGCGGCCTTCACGACACATGACGGCGCAGAGTCGCGGAGCCAAGTTCCGCACACATGAGGATATTGGGTTCATGTCACACTATTTGTAATCCCCACAGCCTGCCTGGACCTGCAGAGTTTCACTGGCTGTCCTGTCTGGAGACAATACACATCTCTTTAGCCTGTCTTGATGCTCTCTCCACTCACATTGTTTGTATCTTAAAGACTTGATTAGCTGTAAGTATTCGCATTCCAACCATTATTCATGTAAATTGAGTTTGTGTCTTTATATGCCCTGTTTGTGAACAGAATTCCCACTCACCTGAAGAAGGGACTTGGGGCTCCGAAAGCTTGTGTGGCTTTTGCTACCAAATAAACCTGTTGGACTTTAACCTGGTGTTGTTAAACTTCTAACTGCTGCTCAGTGCCAGGGACTTGGATTCAATTTCGTCCTTGGGTGACTATCTGTGTGGAGTTTGCACGTTCTCCCTGGGCTTTCTCCACAGTCCAAAAAATGAGAAGATTAGGTGGCTTGGCCATGCTAAATTGCCCTTTAGTGTCCCAAGATGCGTATTTTAGATGGATGGTAAATGTGTGGGGTTATGGGGATCGAACGGGGATGGGGGCCTGGGTAAGATACTCTGCGAGATAGTAATGCTGACTTAATGGGTCGAATGGCCTCTTCTGCATTGTTGGGGTTCGACGATTCTGTAATAGATGGGACTTTGAGAAAATTACAGACAACTAGGAAGGAATCATCTTTGGATTTGATGCTTACAAAGAAATTGCACCAAGCGTCTGTGGGAGAACACTTGGGCAAAAATGATCACTGTTTCATAAGAGCTCAGATAAGATAGAGAAATCAAATTCAAAATCAAAGGCTCCTTGGATGACCAGGGAAACAGAATATGATGAAACAATAAAAAAAAGCTATGATGTGATGCTTGTCAGGTGAATTCTTCGTGTGAGAGCCAGATAAAATATATTAGGTCTGGCAAAAAGATTATGAGAATAGAATGGCAGTTAAGATAGGAGGGAACACAAAAATCTTCTCTTGGCATGTAAATAGTAAGAGGCAGGTGGGGTCGTTTAGGGACAAAAGGTGGTGATATGTGCCAAGAGTGTAAGGCAAGGCTAGAATATTTAATGAGTACATTGTATCAGTATTTACTGAAGAAAGGAGGCTGACAAAATATCAGTCAAAGCAAAGATGGTAGAGGTAGTAGATGGGATGATAATTGAGAAGCAAATGCACAGGAAGGGCTGCTATGCTTAGCATCTAGGGTGAATAAGCTGCCTGGTCTGGATGGCTGTATTTCAGGTTGCTAAGGGAATTGGGGATGGAGATAGCGAAAGGGTTTATCACAATCTTCCCTGGAAACTGGGATGATGCCAGAGGAAAGTCATAAATGTGAGACGTTTGTTTGAGAAAGGGTTTGTAAGGTTATAATAGCTGCAGGCTAGTCAGTAGTGGGAAAGGATTCATAAACAGTAATCGGGGAAAAATTGGCAGGCACTTGGGAGAGATTTGAATTAATTATGGAGAGCCAGCATAAATTTTTAAAAGGTAGATCGTGCTTGACTAATTGAATTGAATTTTTCAATGCATGGAAAAAGTTGAAGAGAATGGGATGAATGTTGCCTGTATGAACTTTAAGAAAGCCTTTGACAAAGTAACACATAAAAGGCTGGTTAACAAAATTGAGGTTCGTAGGATAGGAGGTCAGTGGCCCCTTCATAGAATCCCCACAGTCTAGAAGGAGGCCATTCAGCCCATCGAGTCTGCATCAACCACAATCCAACCCAGGCCCTATTCCCATAACCCCACATATTTACCCTGCTAATCCCCTGACACTTAGGGTCAATTTTGGCATGGCCAATCAACCTAACCTGCACATCTTTGGACTTGAATTAAAAACCTTAGATTAAAAAAAATTAACTTAAGGACAGAAAACAAGAAGTCACTGTAAATGGTTGTGTTTCAGGCTGGATGGTGATGGACAATGGTATTCCTCGAGGATTTGTGCTAAGATAATTGCCATTTTGATACATATATAAGTGATTTGGATCTTGGAACAGAAGAGTAAAATTTCAAAATTTACTAATACCACACCTGGAGCTGTGGTGAAAAGTGATGACAGCACTAAACAATTGCAATAGGACGTGGATCGGCTGGCAAAATGGCCAGACATTTGCCAGATCAAATTTAACGTGAGGTAATTCAGATCAGCAGAAGGAAGCGGGAAAAGTAATGTAGACCTAATGTTCTAAAGTGTGTGCAGGGACAGAGGGACCTAGGGGGTCTTTTTGTGTAGATCTTTGAAGGTACAGGAAATATCGAGAGAACAGGTAGCAAAGAGCAAGGGACTTTGGCCTTCATTAACAGAGATATTTGACATTTTGCGCCTGTGTTCACCACAAGCTTCAACGTGGACCCAAAACATAATGATGGTTGGAAAATTAGAATCTTGCCGACAAGATCTCATTTTCTGAATCTCCCCAACCCCCCCCCCCCCAGCCACTGGTGACATGATGAGGTTCCCACCCAGAAAGTTTGTGACCCTAATTGAAATAAATTATAATCTAATTAAAGGACTACCCCCTCCCCACCATATGTTCCCCCCATACCAATTTGATGTCACACTATTAAGGTTTACAATGAGTTTTTTAAAATGGGAACCAGGCGGCGGGATCCAGCTAGAGGCACACAGGTAAGTACAGCTCTTTGGAGGAGAGGGACATGGCTGGGTAGTGCCAGGGGGGCCCCCCTCTGGGGAGCTCCAAAGGTTGCATCTAAACTGGAAGGGCACAAATATTCTGGCCGGGAGGTTTGCTAGTGTCACATGGGAGGATTTAAACTAGTTTGGCAGGGGGGTGGGAACCAAAGCATAGGTGAATTAGCTGAAGGGGAACCAGAGAGTAGGGCTAGTAAGACTCAGAGAAACAGCAGGCAGGGTGGGGTTGCTAATCAGAGAGGGTGTAGTGGACTGAAGTGCATTTTTTTCAATGCAAGAAGTGTAACAGGTAAGGCAGATGAACTTAGAGCTTGGATTAGTACTAGGAACTACGATGTTGTTGCCATTACAGAGACTTGATTAAGGGAAGGACAGGGTTGGCAGCTTAACATTCCAGGATACAGATGTTTCAGGCGGGATAGAGGGGGGTGTAAAAGGGTTGCACTACTGGTTAAGGAGAATATCACAGCTGTACTTCGGGAGGACACCTCGGAGGGCTCATACAGCAAGGCAATATGGGTAGAGCTCAGGAATAGGAAAGGTGTAGTCACAATGTTGGGGGTTTAGTATAGGCCACCCAACTGCCAGTGGGAGATTGAGGAACAGATATGTAGGCAGATTTTGGCAAGGTGTAAAAGTAACAGGGTTGTTGTGGTGGGAGATTTTAATTTCCCCTATATTGACTGGGACCCACTTAGTGCTAGGGGCGTGGATAGGGCAGAGTTCGTAAGGAGCATCCAGGAGGGCTTTCTGAAACAGTATATCGATAGCCCAACTCGGGAAGGGGCCATACTGGATCTGGTATTGGGGAATGAGCCCGGCCAGGTGGTCGATGTTTCAGTCGGGGAGCAGTTCGGGAACATTGACCACAATTCAGTAAGCTTTAAGGCACTGATGGAATCAGATAAGTGTAGTCCTCAAGTTAAGGTGCTAAATTGGGGAAAGGCTCATTACAACAATATTAGGTAGGAACTGAAGAATGTAGATTGGGGGCAGATGTTTGAGGGCAAATCAACATCTGGCATGTGGAAGGCTTTCAAGTGCAAGTTGATAGGGATTCAGGACCGGCACATTCCTGTAAGGATGAAGGATAAGTCTGGCAAGTTTTGGGAACCTTGGGTAATGAGAGATATTGTGAGCCTAGTCAAAGAGAAAAAGGAAGCATTTGTCAAAGCTAGGAGGCTGGGAACACACGAAGCAAGTGTGGAATACAAGGAAAATAGAAAGAAACATAAGCAAGGAGTAAGAAGGGCTAAAAGGGGTCATGAAAAAGCATTGGCCAACAGGATTAAGGAAAATCCCAAGGCTTTTTATACATATATAAAGCGCAAGAGGGTAGCCAGGGAAAAGGTTGGCCCACTCAAGGACAAGGGAGGGAATCTATGCGTGGAGCCAGAGGAAATGGGCGAGGTATTAAATGAGTACTTTGCATCAGTACTCACCAAAGAGAAGGACTTGGTGGATGATGAGTCTGGGAAAGGATGTGGAGATAGTTTGAGTCATGTTGGGATCAAAAAGGAGGTGGTATTGGGGTTCTTGAGAAACATTAAAGTAGACAAGTCCCCAGGGCCTGATGGGATATACCCCAAAATACTGAGAGAGGCAAGGGAGGAAATTGCTGAGGCCTTGAGAGAAATCTCTGTATCCTCACTGGCTACAGGGGAGGTCCCAGAGGACTGGAGAATAGCCAATGTTGTCTTTGTTTAAGAAGGGTAGCAAGAATAATCGAGGTAATTACAGGCCGGTGAGCCTTACATCAGTGGTAGGGAAATTGTTGGAGAGGATTCTTCGAGACAGGATTTATTCCCACTTGGAAATAAGTAAACGTATTAGTGAGAGGCAACATGGTTTTGTGAAGGGGAGGTCGTGTCTCACGAACTTGATCGAGTTTTTCGAGGAAGTGACGAAGATGATTGATGAGGGTAGGGCAGTAGATGTTGTCTACATGGACTTCAGTAAGGCCTTTGACATGGTCCCTCATGGCAGACTGGTGCAGAAGGTGAAGTCGCATGGGATCAGAGGTGAGCTGGAAAGGTGGATACAAAACTGGCTCGGTCAAAGAAGACAGAGGGTAGGAGTGGAAGGGTGTGTTTCTGAATAGAGGGCTGTGACAGGTGGTGTTCCTCAGGGATCAGTGCTGCGACCTTTGCTATTATATATATATATATATATAAATGATTTGGAGGAAAATGTAACTGGATTGATTAGTAAGTTTGCGGACGACACAAAGGTTGGTGGATTTGCGGATAGCAATGAGGACCATCAGAGGATACAGCAGGATATAAATCAGTTGGAGACTTGGGCGGAGAGATGGCAGATGGAGTTTAATCCGGAAAAATGTGAGGTAATGCATTTTGGAAGATCTAATACAGTTAGGAAATATACAGTAAACGACAGAACCCTTAAGAGTATCGATAGGCAAAGGGATCTGGGTGTACAGATACATAGGTCACTGAAAGTGGCAATGCAAGTGGAGAAGGTAGTTAAGAAGGCAAACGGCATGCTTGCCTTCATTGGTTGGGATATTGAGTTTAAAAATTGGCAAGTCATGTTGCAGCTTTGTAGAACCTTAGTTAGGCCGCACTTAGAATATAGTGTTCAATTCTGGTCGCCACACTACCAGAAGGATGTGGAGGCTTTGGAGAGGGTACGAAAAGATTTACCAGGATGTTGCCTGTATGGAGGACATTAGCTATGAGGAGAGGTTGGAGAAACTTGGTTTGTTCTCACTGGAGCGACGGAGGTTGAGGGGAGACCTGATAGAATTCTACAAGATTATGAGGGGCATGGACAGAGTGGATAGTCAGAAGCTTTTTCCCAGGGTGGAAGAGTCAATTACTAGGGGGCATAGGTTTAAGGTGCGAGGGGCAAGGTTTAGAGGAGATGCAAGAGGCAGATTTTTTACACAGAGAGTAGTGGGTGCCTGGAACTCGTTGCCGGGGGAGGTAGTGGAAGCGGATATGCTCGTGACTTTTAAGGGGCGTCTTGACAAGTACATGACTAGGATGGGAATAGAGGGATACGGTCCCGGAAGGGTAGGGGGTTTTAGTTAAGTCAGGCAGCATGGTCGGTGCAGGCTTGGAGGGCTGAAGGGTCTGTTCCTGTGCTGTAATTTTCTTTGTTCTTTCTTTAGTAGTTCACATGTTCAGTGGGTGGGGTAGTTTCCGGGCCACACTTCAAAAATGGCGCTCCAATCTCTGGATTCCCAGCTGCTAGCTTTTTCCAGCCCCACCAGTCTTTCAGCATGCGCCATGCCTGCAGACCTTTTCTACACAGAACGCTGTATAATATGGCGAGAAAAGTTGGTTGTGCAGCCGCATCGTCAGAGCTGCATGCTGGGCTTTCTTACCTCAGCCAGCACTCTGTGCAGAGAATGGAAAATTTCACCCTTTGAATGCAAAAGCAGGAATGTGATGCTGAACCTTTATAAAGCTCTAGTTAGGTAACAACTAGAGTATTGCATCCAGTACTGGCTAACACACTGTGTGGGTGCACAGCAGATTTAACAGAATGATTCAGAGGATGAATAAAATTATCTACAAGGTTCAGTTGGAGGAGCTAGGTTGTTCTCCTCGAAGCAAAGGAGATTGAAAGTAGATTAGACAAAGGTGAACAAGATTATGACAGGTTTAGATAAGGTGGACAAAGAAAAGTTGTTTCCATTAGGTGATGGTTCAAGAACTTGGTGACATAGATTTAAGACTTTGGTCAAGCAATACGGGTTAGGTGGGGTGGAGAGAAAGTTTTTTAATGCTGTAACTGGCAATGACCTGGAACCCGCTGCCTATGGAGGTTGGTGGAAGACGAGACAATCAATGATTTCATAAGAAAACTGAATAGATACTTGAGGGGTTGTATGGACACAGCAACTGAATGGGACTGACTGGATTTCTCTAGTGAGCTGGCATGGGCAAATGGGCCTCCTTCGTACAGTAATTTTAATTTTTTTAATTCATTCGTGGGACACAGGCATCGCTGGCCAGCATTTATTGCCCATCCCTAGTTGCCCTTGAGGGTGGTGGTGAGCTGTCTTCCTGAAATGCTGAAGTCCATGTGCATTGGGTTGACCGTATGACTGGCAGATTGGAGATTGCACTCATACGACTGCGTGATGTCATGGAGCAATTTGTAAAGGAGGACTTTGAACCCAAGTGTTGGGGTATCAGGTAGTCAGTGCGATAGGTAAAGACAGGCAATGTAGAATAGAATGCAGGTATCAGAATCAAATGAGAGAGTTTGTGTAGATTGGAGCTGATGCAGTTGGGGGAGAAAAATCAAGCCAGTGTAACAAAAACACAGGGCTTGATTTTACATTCAGGTTTGAAAATGGGGACTCCATGTAAAATCCAGAGGGTGGCCTTCTGGCCTGCACCCAACCTGTCTGAAGTTTTGCAGGGGCAGGGGAGGCCTCTGACATCCTATCTAGGCCCTAGAGTGGCAAATTGACACCCAATAGTCTCAGCTTCCCCCGCCAGTATTTTACCCACAATGCAGGGAGGTGCACACCATGTGGGAAACCCAGGAGCTTTAGTTGTGTAGGCTGCTGTCAGCAAAACAGGAGTGGAAATGCTTTTGTAGATTCCTTGATCCATTGGAGGCACCACCCCCTTTAGGAGCATCCCACCCTGTTTCACTACTCAGGACTCCCAGCCTCTCAACTTACCTGGTGTGGTAAAACAGCCTGTACTCAGCTGTGGTTACCACTCCCAGCAATACTGCTGGAACTACAGACTTGCCGACCATCCAGTTAGTTCGTAGTTCATTCATATGGGTCTTTCTTCTGTGAAAAGGTGCAGAAGCATTGTCTTAAAGCAATCAACAGTGCTCCCAGCATTAAACTGCTGAATGGTAGCGTTGGAATGGTGAGCAGGCTTCCATCCCCACCCCTCCAAAAACCACGGGGTGTTGGGACCAGGGTACCGCGTAAAGTCTAGTGCACAGATCAGAGTTTCAGCAGTGATGGGTATTTAGGCAAGGCTGACAGCAGGTCAAGACTGTGTGCAGGACACAGTTTTTTGTTTACTCATTCATGTGATGTAGGCATCGCTGGTTCAGGCCGGCAGCTATTTCCCACCCCCAATTACCCTTAGTGGTGCTGAGTCACCATCTTGAACCAATGCAGTCCATATGGTGTGGGTACACCCTCCATACTGTTAGGAAGGGAGTTCCACGATTTTGACCCAATATCAGTGAAGGAGCGATGATCTAGGCCAGAATCTTACCACCCCGCCCGCCACGGGAATCGGAGTGGGTGAGGGGTGGACCATGGAAAAGGTCCGTTGACCTCCAGCGGGATTTTACGGTTTCGGGACAAATGAGGCTGTAAAATCCTGCTCATAGTTTCAAGTAAGGGTGGTGTGTGGCTTGAAGAATTTGCAGATCGTGGCATTCTCATGCATCTGTTCATTGCTTTTGCCCTTCTAGGTGGTTGCGATCACGTGTTTGAAAGTTGCTGTTGTTGGAGCCTTGGCCCAGAATTTTACATGTAAAGTCCAGCCTTGCAGCCGACCGAGAAGCATGTCAAAATCAGGCGAGAAGACATTAGGTGTGCACTCCAATGTCATGACGTCTTGTGTGATATTTTGGTTGGGGGGCGGGGGGGGGGGGGGGGGGGGGCATACACAAGTCAGAAGCTACGCCCGCCAACAATCAAGAAGTCAATTTAGATTAACCAGC
Organism: Mustelus asterias; assembly: GCF_964213995.1. Lineage (NCBI taxonomy): Eukaryota > Metazoa > Chordata > Chondrichthyes > Carcharhiniformes > Triakidae > Mustelus > Mustelus asterias. The sequence continues at coordinate 45,606,922 of NC_135816.1, forward strand.
AATTGACAGATATTGCGTTGCCAATCTGCTTTTATGGTTGGACTAGTTGACTGGCCAGGTGGCCTTTATGTTTTAGCTGTAACCTCGATCCAGGGCGGGAAAGGTCAGGGCTCAATTAAAATTAACAAACGTCTCTGGGACTGAGGTGTGTCTGTATGATTGTGCTCTCTCGACACTCCTGGCACAGTCTCTCCGCTGATTTAAAAAAAAAACTATTCCACAGCTCCCTCAGACAGCTCCACAGCAGCTGTCCCCAAGGGACATTGGAACGGCCAGCCCACACACTCCCTTTCCTCGGGTACCCACGCTCCCAAGCATTACTTAGCATTTTCACACATCATGTTTTATGCTGGGTGGCTGTTAATTGGCCATCTAGTGTAATATTGTGTTAACAACACAATCCTGCGCTGAAGTAGGTTTCACAGCCGTTCCCGCATATGCCAGCTTTGGTTGCGCCCAAATGTAAAATTGAGTCCTTGGTGAATTACTGTATGGTGGACCTCAGTTGTGCCTTTGTCCTATATGGACCACCGTTGTGTGTGCTTGTCATACCTGGACACATCCCCTTCCAGTTTGGTTCCTCCCCTCGGCACCTAGTATAAAGGAGGCTGTCTCCACCCCCTTGTTCAGTCCAGGACGGTTATTTGTTGGGATCTGCTCCTGATTCTGTTGTGAATAAAAGCCTACACTTGTATTGGCACACCGGTAGTCTTTCGCCTTATTGATAGCGCATCAATTTTATTCACAACAGTTGACCAGCATGGAGCAGTTTCTAAAACCCGACAAGTTAGCATTAGACCCTCAAGAGGTTGGAGCCTCTGATAAATTCGATCGTTGGCTGGACTGCTTCGAAGCTTTCGTCGACACCGCTACGGCCATCGACACCAACGACGCTAAACTCCACGTGCTCCGCGCCTGGTTAAGCGAAGCCGTCTATGGAATCTTCCGGGACGCTGCTACACACGCGGACGCTATCGAACTCCTAAAAGGGCAGTTCCGAAAGAGCCCTAACGTGGTTTTCGCCAGACATCTCCTAACTACCCGCAAGCAGCAGCCAGGAGAATCATGCGCCCAATTTCTGTGCGCCCTGCGGGTCCTAGCTCGAGCTTGTGACTGTAAGGCTGTTACAGCAGCTCAGAACAGAGGACCTGATCCGCGACGCCTACGTTGCGGGCATCGAGTCTACATACATCTGGCAGCGCCTGCTGGAACAAGATGACCTAGATCTCCGAAGAGCAGCTACGATGGCTGAAACGTTAGAAGCGGCCTCTCACAATCTCGGGTCTTACCTTGCATCCCGTTCTACCGACGGCTCCACCGCGACGGCTGTTCCAGCGGGGCCCAAATGTTACTTTTGCGGCCTACCCAAGCACCCTCGGCGTCGCTGCCCAGCGAAGGACACGATTTGCTCCGGATTTGTTAAGCTAGGCCACTTCGCTAAAGTCTGCCGGGCAAAGCCGCTTCCGAAGCCTCGTGGCGCCACGTGTGGTCCGCGGGCGCAGCCATCTTTAATGCAGGTGGCGGCTGTGCGCGAATCGCCATTTTTAATGCGGTCACCGGAAGTGCAGAAATCGCCATCTTTGATGCGGTCACCGGAAGCGCGGGAATCGCCATCTTTGATGCGGTCACCGGAAGCGCGGGAATCGCCATCTTTGAGACTGGCATCAAGACACGCTGAGCAGGAAGCTTCATCCGTGACGTCATCAGACGGCGACGAAGACGGATTATTCTTTGATTCGACGGTGGCATCGATTTGCCTGGACCAGTCGCAGCCTCATCAACTCTTCAAGTCAATAATGGAGATCAAGGTAAATGGTTATGCAGAAAACTGCCTGTTCGACTGTGGGAGCACCCTCGCACAGTGCGTCAATACGCCCTTCCCGTGCAACCCTGGAGCCAGACCATCTCCATGGCCTCGAATTCCCACTCGGTGGAGGTCCTCGGGTGCTGTTTGGTGACGCTGACAGTACAGGGCACAGTCTACGAGCATTTTCGGCTCCTCGTGCTGCCGCGACTCTGCGCAGCTGTACTGCTGGGGTTAGATTTCCTCAGCCATCATAGGAGCGTCACCCTGCAGTATGATGGCCCTTATCCCCCGCTCTCGGTCTGCAAGGCGCCGTCACTGCAGCACCCCTCGCGCACCACCTGCAGTCTCTCGACCCTCAAGATCACCACCCCCCCCTTATTTGATAACCTCACCCCAGATTGTAGGCCTATAGCCACCAAGAGTAGGCGCTATAGTGCGGATGACCTGGCCTTCATTCGGTTCGAGGTACAACGGTTGCTCCGGGAAGGGATTATCCAGGCCAGCACCAGCCCCTGGAGGGCGCAAGTGGTCGTAGTTAAATCGGGGGAGAAACACCGCATGGTGATTGACTACAGCCAGACCATAAATAGGTATACCCAACTAGATGCGTATCCTCTTCCCCGTATCGCGGACATAGTCAACCGCATCGCGCAACATAGGGTTTTCTCGAAGATTGATTTGAAATCGGCTTACCACCAGCTCCCTATCCGCTCGGAGGATCGCCCATATACTGCCTTTGAGGTGGATGGCCGCCTCTACTAGTTCCTCCGAGTCCCCTTTGGTGTCACCAATGGGGTCTCAGTCTTCCAGCGGGCCATGGATCAAATGGTAGACCAGCACGGGCTACGGGCCACTTTCCCATATCTGGATAACGTCACCATCTGCGGCCATGACCTGCAGGATCATGATGCCAACCTACAAAAATTCCTTCGTACGGCCACTCTCCTGAACCTCACATAGAATGAGGCGGTGTGTTTTCCGGACACGCCGCCTCGCCATCCTTGGGTACGTGATAGAAAATGGTGTCCTTGGCCCCGACCCAGCCCGTATGCGTCCCCTTATGCAGCTTCCCCTTCCTACTACCCTCAAAGCACTGAGGAGATGCCTGGGCTTCTTCTCCTATTATGCCCAGTGGGTTCCCCGTTACGCGGATAAAGCCCGTCCGCTCCTAAAATCGACCTCTTTTCCCCTGGCGGAGGAGGCCCATCGGGCCTTCGACGACATCAAAGCGGACATCATGAAGGCCGCGATGCATGCTGTGGACGAATCCATCCCATTCCAAGTGGAAAGTGATGCGTCTGACTTCGCCCTAGCTGCCACCCTTAACCAGAAGGGCCGTCCGGTGGCCTTCTTTTCCCAGACCTTACAAGGCCCTGAGATTCGACACTCCTCAGTTGAGAAGGAGGCCCAGACCATCGTGGACGCCGTCCGGCACTGGCGCCATTATCTTGCGGGCCAACGATTCACCTTAATTATGGACCAGCGGTCAGTTGCCTTCCTGTTTAACACCAGGCAAAAGGGCAAGATTAAGAATGACAAGATCTTGCGGTGGAGGATTGAGCTCTCCACCTACAGATATGACATCATGTACCGGCCCGGGAAGCTCAATGAGCCCCCAGATGCCCTGTCCCGTGGATCATGTGCCAGCGCCCAACTAGACCAGCTACAGTCCCTCTATAACGACCTCTGTCATCCGGGTGTCACCAGATTTTTCCACTTTGTCAAGTCCCGTAACCTGCCCTTCTCCCTCGAGGAAGTCCGGACGATTACCAGGCAATGCAGGGTCTGCGCTGAGTGCAAACCGCAGTTCTACTGGCCAAGTAGGGCGCACCTTGTAAAGGCCACTCGCGCGTTTGAGCACCTTAGCATTGATTTTAAAAGCCCCCTCCCCTCCTCTAACCGCAATGTTTATTTCCTGAATATCATTGGTGAATACTCACGTTTCCCTTTTGCCTTCCCCTGCTCGGACATGACCACAGCTACAGTGATTCGGACCCTGAACAAGCTCTTCACCCTGTTCGGCTTCCCAGCCTATGTCCATAGCGATCATGGGTCCTCTTTCATGAGTGACGAGCTGAGGCAGTACCTGCTCGTCAAAGGCATTGCCTCCAGCCGCACCACTGGCTATAACCCCAGGGGCAATGGTCAAGTAGAGCGGGAGAACGCAACCGTCTGGAAGGCCGTTCTATTAGCGTTACGGTCTAGGGGCCTTCCAGTCAGCCGTTGGCAAGACGTCCTTCCGGACGCATTACATTCAATTAGGTCACTCTTGTGCACAGCGACCAATAAGACCCCTCACGAGCGGATGTTTTCGTTCCCCAGGAAGTCCTCCTTGGGTACTTCGCTCCCGGATTGGCTGATGTCCCCGGGGCCCGTCCTGCTTCGGAAGCATGTCCGGACCCATAAGGCAGATCCCTTGGTCGAGGAGGTCCAATTGCTCCACGCTAATCCTCAATACGCTTACGTAGCATACCCTGATGGGCGGGAGGACACGGTTTCTGTCCGTGACTTGCCACCCGCGGGTGCCCCTGAGGTCACCACGTCCTTCCACCCCACGGTCCCTGGTGTTGTCCACTTGGGGATTGCTACGCCTCTTCCTCCCTCAGTCCCTGTCCCCAATGTAGTGTGCCCAGAGCCTGTTGCGGCCCCTCACCCCCTAGCTCCGGTTCCCACTGTTCCCCATACGCCACCAGGGCCACTGCTCACTCCTCTCGCCCCTATGCACAGCTCGCTTGAGTTGCCGGAGCTGTCGCCACGCAGTACCCGACAACTGGACGGGACGACGGATCGGTCCGCTTCACACCACCTGGCGCCTTCTCTCGACGCTCACTGTACGGAGCCTGGGCCAACATCGCTCCCTGCTCGGACGACTCTGCGACCTGCACTACGACGATCGCGACGACGGATCAAGCCACTGGTTCGTCTGGACTTGTAATATTGTTTCCCCTTCACCCCCGTGTTGTTTTTTTTAAAGGAAGGGGTGGACCTCAGTTGTGCCTTTGTCCTATATGGACCACCGTTGTGTGTGCTTGTCATACCTGGACACATCCCCTTCCAGTTTGGTTCCTCCCCTCGGCACCTAGTATAAAGGTGGCTGTCTCCTCCCCCTTGTTCAGTCCAGGTTGGTTATTTGTTGGGATCTGCTCCTGATTCTGTTGTGAATAAAAGCCTACACTTGTATTGGCACACCGGTAGTCTTTCGCCTTATTGATAGCGCATCATACTGCAATGTATTATAGATGATGCACACTCTACTGCCACCTCTGTCAATGGCAGACAGTGAATTTTGAAGGTGGTGGATGGGGAAAGGGAGGTGGGGGAGGGGAGGCAATTTAGTGGACCACTTATTCCTAGATGGTGTCAAGGTTCTTGAGTATTTTTGGAGCTATAATTATTCTGGCAAGTGAAGAGTATTGTGTTTTGTATATAGTTGACAGGCTTTGGGGAAATCAGAAGGCGAGTTACCCTGCAGAATTCCCAGCCTCTGACCTGCTCTTGTAACCACAGTATTAATATAAATGTTACAGTTCAGTTTCTGGTCAATGGTAACTTCCAGAACATTGATCGTGGTTGATTCAGTGATGGTAATGCCATTGATTGTCAAGGGCTGCTGGTTATGTGCTTGTGGTGAGAATGTTACTTGTCACTTTTCTGGCCAAGCTTGAATATTATCCAGGTCTTGTAGCATATGGATACAGACTGCTTCATTATCCATGGAGTCATGAATGATGCTGAACATTCTGCAAAATCCCCACTTTCTGATGTCATGTTGGAGGGAAGGTCATTGGTGAAGCAGGTAAAGATGGTTGGGCCTGGGACAGCACCTTGAGGAATTCCTGCAGCAATCCTGGGACTGAGATGATCGATTTCCAACAACTACAACCATCTTCCTTTGTGCTTGGTATGACTCCCATCAAAGGAGAGTTTTCCACCCTGAGTCCCATCGTCTCCAATGTTGCTAGGGCTCCTTGCTGCCACACTTGGTCAAATGCTACCTAGACGTCAAGGGCAGTCACTCTCCCCTCAAGTTCTGTTGTTTTGTCCATGTTTGGACCAGGGCTATAATGAGGTCAGAAGCTGAGTGGCCCTGACACAACCCAAACTGAGCTTCCGTGAACAGCACCACCAAGAGCAGTGGTCACTTCTGGGATTGCACCCAGCTGAGGGGAAACAATAACTTAACACTACCACCTTTCAACAAATTAAGTGAATTCAAGGGTCACCAGGGTCATGCAATCCCCAGCGAAGGGAGGGTTTTTGCCACAGGGACAGCATTACTACCATGCCAACCCCCGCTCCCCCAAATTTAAGATGACTTACCAACTGCTGTTAAAAAGTCATTAACAATGGGAAGAGACCTTCATTGGCCACTTAAGCAGTATATTAAACCTCCGGTCAGCAGGTCATCCTCCATCTGACCTGAAGGTAGAAAGCCATTGTGGCAGTAAGACAATGGGCACCATGCCCCCAACTTTTACCCCACTCCCACCACACCTCCCAGCCCAGCCCTGGAGACCCAGTAAATTCCAGCCCTTAGATTCAGTTCGAATGAGATGCCATCGAAGGGAATTGAGGGAGTGGAAATGTTTTTCCTTCACACAACTGCACTGGATGGGTTCAGTCTTATGTAAATTGCATCTTTAGTTCCAGCTCAAGATTACATATGGCTCCCCCACAACAGAAGCTCCAACGGAAAGAAGAAGCCCCATAAACAAAGTGAATTAGATTAAAACAGACAGCATCAAGCTGCAAGCAAATGTAAACAGTTTAATTGAGATGAATTCATTACATGCATACTTGAGTTTACTCTAGGCAGCCTTCGATTTACCATGCTGATCTTCCTTCGACAAATAATCGCAAGGCCAGATAATGTTCATTATTTTAATTGGTAATACAAGAAATAATGCGTGCCATTGCATTGCCTTTTAATCAATGATGGAAACTTAATACTTACTTTGAGACTGAAACTTAAAAGTTATCCCCAGGCTACATTCAGTTCTGTTGTATTAAATAAGAATTCCAATTAATATCTACTGAATTTAAAGGTATACTGTGTTCAATTAATTTTGCTTCCAAGTATAAGTGATATGAATTGCACTAGAATACATTATTAATATCATGAAATTGAAAATAATAATTCCAGCTCTTGGACTTCAAAAATGATTTAACAAATACTTTTTCAGGAAAATAATTAATTGCAGTGCTTACACTAGATTTAGAAGAGTAGGATATTTTAAGACAGATATCCTTTCAAGATGCAATCTCCCAATTAGGTCAAATTATACACCCCCTTCCCAAATGATTACTGTGGAAACTTGAACAATATATGGGTCAAATTATTTCGACAAAGAGTGATTAATTTATGATACACAGATCAAAATCATTCTTTACAGGTTTCTATTACAAGGTTCCATAGCTTAATGGATTGGTTATGAAACAATCAGCTTCCAATTTTGACCTTGAAAATGCAAATCCTCCCCAATTTCCAACCTTAATTGCACATTAGGTGATGTTTGGTATAAATGTGTACAGGATATTAGCCAGAGTTTCAACCCCAACATTATTTTTTATGTGGTGCTGGAAGACTGAAGACTTGGGGCAAGTTCAGCAATGAGACAAATGGTTTCCAGTAACTTCAAATGACCAATGTAATAAATCTTTATTGGTAAACAGCAGTTCGGTTGAAAATGGTGGTGAATGATTTGACTCCTCTCAGGTCACGTTCTCAACAAAGAAATATTATTTACACAATGAACCGAGTTCAGCGTAAAATATCTTTACACTTCTTACAGATCCACAAAAAGGAGAATAAAGAAAAAGCTATGGAAATCTGTCTTTGGTGAAATCTGGGAGAGGGGGACAAAAGGGATGCACATGCGAATGAAACAAATCGATTAAGAATAGATTTTATTTGTTGTTCCCGAGTGGATCATCCTTTACACACCAGCTCAATTATAGATTAAAATCTGGTGAAAAATTTGCAGAAAAGTCTGTGCAGATTTAGGAGAAGGAAAAAAAAGGTTGGAGTAGCAGGGTGGTTGTGGGGAGAAAGGAGAGGAAGAAAACATTTAAAATGGATGCAAGGAGTGAAGGAGGGCTAATGTGAAGGATTGGACAAGAGTTGCGACGGAGAGGGAAGAACGTATTCAGGTGGACAGGAAGGAAACAGATAGAGCAGAAAGAAAAAGAAGATTGGGATGTGAACAGAGTGGAGAACAAGAATTGAGGTGGTCAAGGGAAAATAGAGAAGTGTCAGAACAAAAAGGAGGTTGGGATTGATGGAAAAGCAAGCGGCACATCAATGAACATTTGGTGAAGTTGTTAAGGGCTATATTATGAATGAGTTAAAAACCCTGAGCACTTTTATTTAACCTTCGAGTTAATCAGGGTTCTGGTGGTTCATCAGTTAAAAGGCAAGTTCATGAAACATTCAAGATTCTGAAGAGGTTTTACAAGGTAGATACCAAGAGGTTGTTTCCCCAGACTGTGGAATCTAGAAAACGGAGGCAGTGTCTCAGGAGAAGTGGTCAATCGTTTAAGGACCAAGATGAGAAGAAATTTCTTTGATTTATTACTGTCACATGTATTAACATAGTGAAAAGTATTGTTTTTTGCGCGCTATACAGACAAAACATACCGTTCATAGAAAAGAAACAGAGTGCATGCAAAGTGCACTACACGCAATGTGGTTGTAAATCTTTGGAATTCTCTGCTCCAGAAGGTTGCGGATACGCCTTTGTTGACTAGATTTAAAGCATGGATAGACAGGTTTTTGGTCTCTCAGGGAACCAAGGGTAATGGGGAGCGAGTACGAAAGTAGAGTCGAAATCCAAGATCAGCCGGAATAGTGCTGAGTGATGGAACAAGTTTAGTGAGCCATATGGTCTACTACTATCCACCATACTAGTATTGAATTTGAATGGGAACTAACAAACCTGCAAAGAGAAGGATAGAAATTACTGTGGTGCAATGAATTAGAAATGGGCTTTAGATTGATAGGATAAAAAGTTTTCCTTTTTCTTTTGACTATAAAAGCCTTGTGTGAAATGCTAAACAGTGCTAACCTATGAGCATGACCCTAAAGCCTAACACAATGCCTAATTTGACATCAAATTGATAATTTTGCTTAGTAAGAGCACAGGATGGCTTGAAGGAGAAATGGCAAACATTGCACTGATAGGCTCGGGCAGGATATTGATCAATATAGGCACAATAAATAGAGAAAGTTCAACTTAAACTCACTACCAGGTGCGGCATGGCAGCACAGTGGTTAGCACTGCTGCCTCACAGCACCAGGGACCCGGGTTCGATGCCCAGCTTGAGTCACTGTCTGTGTGGAGTTTGCACATTCTCCCACTGTCTGCGCGGGTTTCCTCCGGGTGCTCTGGTTTCCTCCCACAGTCCAAAGATATGCAGATTAGGCGGATTGCCATGCTAAATTGCCCCTTAGTGTCAGGGGACAAGCTAAGGTAAATGTATGTGGTAATGGGGATAGGGCCTGGGTGGGATCGTGGTCGGTGCAGACTCGATGGGCCGAATGGCCTCCTTCTGCGCTATGGGAGTCTATGATTCTACATCACTGGGCGAGCACTAATTCATGAATTTTTTAAAAACCTGGAATATAGGATGGAAGAAAATTATTCAAAAGTAGAACATTTGGAGCTTCAAACAAGGAAAGGTCAAAAGAACAATTAACATAGTGATAGTGAAAAAATAGATCAAGTCTAAAGTGTTTCCAAGAGAGAGGATGAATGTGAAAAGGATGAAAATGATGTGTTTCGTTCTTGCCAGGAGTGAGAAAGTGCTAAAAGGCCCTTCACAAATTGCAAACCTTTAAAGTTTTGGGATTTATAGACAGTTATAAAGAGTTAGGAGAAAAATAAATGTCAGAGGACTGGCATTTACAGGGCAGTCTATTCCACACTCAACTGAAAAGTCGGTCATGAGCCAGCCCACTCAAAATCTTACTGCCTCAACCATTGTACACTGGAAGCAGCATGAGGTTTCAGGGGTGGAAATCTCATCTTGCAGAACTGCCAGCTAATTCAGTGGGACTGAAGCCAGTGCCAGTGGAGAAGAGGAGATGGAGCCCAGACCGACAAGTTAGTCATTGTATCAGAGGGCCTGGCAGACAGAATGTAACAAGGTGGTGGGGGGGGGTCAGCTTTGCGAGCCCAGTGGGAGTAGAATTAAAAAGGGGTTGTGCCCTTGGCAGGGGGTGCCTTCAATGGCGCAAGGTACCCCCTAAAGGAGCAGGATTTTATTGGGTGCCTTGGTCCCCGCTCCCCTTCTCCAGCTGAAAAAGATAGTGGGGAGTGCTCCTCAGTCCTGGCAGACTAATGGGCTGGGGGAGGGGATGACCTGGTTAGAGGGTGCTTCCATGCCCCCAGAAAGGAGGATCCCATCCCCCACCTGACACCACCTTGTGCAGACCAAGCTGCTGGGATTTCCATATGGAAATCCTTTCCTTGCCGCCAGTAAAATAAACCTCAATAGGTTTAAAGGCAGTTGGGTTGTCCATGCCTTACTATTCCCAGACAAGTCAGGGCTGGGGAGGTAGGTGATGGGAAGGCCACCTCCTGGACCTTATATGCTTCATGCATCCCCAATCCCAAACCTGCCATCAGCAAAGCATAAAATCCAGCCTCAAAGAATTGGGGGAGGTGGGGTGGGTGGGGAGTGAGAAAAGCGTTCCATGCATTGTGTAAAAAGGGTTTTCCTCACATTCCCCCTTAATCTCCTGACAAAATCCGTGCCTCCTCATTTTTGTACCATCAGCTAATGAAAAGAAATCCTCCTTCTCTACCTTATCTAAACCTGTGATAGAGTGGAGGATAGGTCAGATTAGTTAAGAGATTTTACGCTGCAAATGTCAAAGAGAGTGGTCCTCATTATAATAAAGAGATGAGGGTTGTGTCCAGATGAGGTGCGAATGGGTAAATAGCAGATGTCTGAATATAACATGAAAAGGATAAAGACAAGAAAGCCAGCAAAAAAATGAACAAAAATAGACACAAAATAAGCTGAAGTCAGAGGCTATGATCTAAATTGTTGAACTTGGAGTCCAGCAGGCTGTAGAGTTCAATGATGAAAGAGATATTGTTCTTCGAGCGCTGAGCTTCAAATGGAATAACGTAGCAGGTCAAGGACTGAAAGGTCAGAGTGGGAGCATGGTGCAGAACTAAAATGGGCAGAATTCAGAAAACTCGGTGGTATGCTTGCGAATGCAACAGAGATGCTCTGCAAAGCAGTCTCCCAGTTGACATTTGATCTCCTCATTGTAGAGGAGACCATATTATTAACAGTGAAGATACTATATCAAATTAAAGGAAGTACAAGTAAATCACTGCTCCTCTTGCAAAGCATGTTTGGGGCCTTGGATTTTGAGAAGGGAGGAGCAAAATGACAGGTGTTGCATCTGCTGCGCTTGGCAGAAAGGTAATGTAGGGATGAGATGGGTTGTTTGAGGAATGTGTGAAGGAATCCAGATATATTAAAGAGGTTGTAAGATTAAAAGAGTGATGTTCCTATGAACCTGAGATTAAAAAGAAATAAAAGCAGGGTTCAACTGCTTGAAAAGGTTAGTAGTTCATAAACATGTCTCAACATACTTGTGTGGCCAAAGAGGCCAACATCCTTTGGCATATTGTTTGCATCCTTTAACCCAAATGTAGTTTCTGAAATCAGAAAATAACTTTTGAAAATCATGGACATATCATCTCAGTAAGGCACTGATAATCCATCTTTCACAAATAATTAGCACAACCCAACAGCTATTTTGTACAGATACATCTAAAATCACCCATCAACTAAATCCAGGAACCCAAGTTATAATCTTAAAACACTGCTGTATGGCTAAAAATTTTAGCACCATTTGCAGCACTCAGCATCCTAGTAGCTCTAAGGATGTTGGCCAGCGTACTGACTCAGTCTTGTGTATTTCAACTAGAAATTGATAGTCATACAGACCTATTTGGGAAATAGAAGAGGTAAACTTATTTCCAAAGTCGTAACAGCTTAGAAATAGCATAAATTGGGGCAGCATGGTGGCACAGTGGTTAGCACCGCTACCTCAGTGCCAGGGTCCCGGGTTCGATTCCCGGCTTGGGTCACTGTCTGTGTGGAGTTTGCATGTTCTCCCAATGTCTGCGTGGGTTTCCTTCGGGTGCTCTGGTTTCCTCCCACAGTCTGAAAGACGTGTTGGTTAGGTGCATTGACCTGAACAGGCGCCGGTATGTGGAATTTCGCAGTAGCTTCATTGCAGTGTTAATGTAAGTTTTACTTGTGACTAATAAATAAACTTTACTTTATAATGGAACTATGCAATGGATCTTTATATTCATTGGATTCACTCCGGTGCTTCTCACAGTAAAGATACTACTACAGTTGTATAGTGATGGTGGTTCTGTCCTTAATTGGGATAGAGATGTCCTGCTCAATTCTGTAGTTTTCTACTTGGGCATTCAAAATTAATGCTACTTTAAATGTTGATGGATATCTTAAATATTTTACTGTCACAATATTAGACATAAAACTTTGATTCTTTGCTAGAAACAAGATTATATTTTCATTTCCAAGAATATTAATGTTGTGATTGACTTTCCCATCAAATCTGAATTGCATGTTTGGTGCTTTAATAAAACTTTTATATAATTTTTAAAATATATTGTCTCACTTAATCTTCATATCCAGCTCGGTAACCCATCTCCATACATTCTTCAGTGGAGACGTACATTGGGGAGATTTCCAGATGCTTACAATATCCAAGTTATTCTAAACTGGCTGTCTGGAGGATGGTAATATACTTTGTTGGTTTCTTTCATTTGGGAAGAGGCAAATGAGTTCTTCAGACTCATTCAAGTATCTGAAAGATCCTCTTCTTCAACTTTAAGTGACAGCAATCATTTGAGCCTGATCCAGGATAGTCCCCAAAAAGGGTTAGCATTATAATCTACTTGAAATGGACCACTGTATCGCAGAAGAATGATGTGCAGAAAGGAGAGGGGGAGGAAGAAGCGTTTGGTTTTGGGATCAGGCTGATGATCTATTGAATATGAAGGCTGGTGGGGTGGAAGGGGAGAACAAGGGGAACCGTAACATAGCTCTGGGAGGGAGAAGGGCTTGTAGTTGACTTGGGCATGGAGGCCCTGTCTTTGTTGGGTGGGAATCCTCAGAATACATAGAGGTGTTGATGTGTAAGGTTGCATCATCAGAACAGTTGCAATGAAAATAGAGAAAACTGGGCTCATGGAATGGAGTCCTAAAGTCCTAAAGGAGGTGTGAAGAAGTGTACTCAAGGCAGCTGTGGGAATCAATGGGCTTGCAGTGAATATTGAGATGCATCCTTTGCGTCAATTGGATCAGCCCCCGTCTTTCCAGCCTAAACTTGTAACTAAAACCCCATCATCCCTGGAACCATTCTGGTAGATTTTCTCTGCACCCTCTCATTGTTCCAAAAATGATGCAATACTCTACTTGGGACCTGACCAGAGCTTCACAAGATTCAACATAACCTCCCTGCTTTTGTGCTCAATGATGAATGGCAAGATCTCATATACTTTGCCCTTTCTGTAGAATTGGGCCATTAAATTTATATTGCCTCTCCCAATCCCTCCTGTCAAAATTAATCAACTCTCACTTCTCAATATAAATTCTACCTGCCACATCTGTCCATTCTGCTAGCCTATGCATATCCTATTGCAGTCAATCCATATCATTCTCACTACCAGTCACACCTCAAAGTTTGGAATCAGCAGCAAATTTTGAAATGTTACTTTGCATTCTAATATCATATTCTTTTACATATACCAAAAAACCAGCAGTCTGAGCCCTGACCCAAAAATGACCATTTAACATGATTCACTGCTTTTTACCCTGAAGCCAATTTTTAAAAAATAATTAATTGAACACTGACCACCCTATTCCATAACCTCAGTTTCGATGCCCAGCCTTTTAATGTACCTAGTCAAACACTTCCTTAAAATTCATATAGACAACATCCACCGCATTTCCTTCATCAACATTCTCTGTTACTGCATCAAAGCTTTTAACCTAGATGAGGTGCAAACCAGCCAGGCCAGGCTTCCTATCTACCCTAATCATCACCAATCTTTTCAGTAACTCTTCCCTCTCAATTTTTACACAATGCATTGCCTTCCTCCAATATCACTGCTTCTACCAATATTTTGTCAAATTTTTCTCCCTCCGTAAATACTGATACAGAACTTATAACTGTGCCATGCGCACCTAATACAAAGCAATAATGACAGCCACATTCCACGAAGATCGCGCAGCTTTAGTTGCATAAGGGCTCTGATTTTCATACAATTGCAATGATAAATCAATGCTTTAGAATTTCATCCCCTTTAGCATGGTATCCCTTTTGTACACACACACATTTTTTGGAAGAAAGATTTAATATGCCTCAGAAATTGATTAAAATTTGAAAAATTGATAGAATACAAACACTTCCGTGGATGGAATTTTACAACCCCACCACTGGCAGGATCTTCCGGTCTCACCAAGGTCAATGGACATTTGAACAGCTCACTGCATTTTCCAGCCCCGCCGTGACAGGGCCAGAAAATTCCACACCATTCTTTTATTCAGCAACCATGCTCTCATCAATTCATTTCTACACTGAGACTCAACTGATGGTGCTTTTAGACTGTGCTTTGGGGGATTAGCGGGTAAAATATGTGGGGGTAGGGCCTGGGTGGGATTGTGGTCGGTGCAGACTCGATGGGCCGAATGACCTCCTTCTGCACTGTAGGGTTTCTATGATTCTATGATATAGCCTGATATGGAATTACACAATATAGTCAATTACACTACAGCCAAAGCACTGGTGCCAAAGTAGCAACACACGCTGTCCTTTTCCCCCTATGTACTTCATGAGTGGGATGTTTTTCCTGTATAGCATCCAAGAAACAATACTTTTCACTGTATCCCAGTACATGTGACAACAAATCAAATCAATGCAGTTGGAGTGCAACATCAGGCTTGATCCAAGACCAGCGCCCAACATGTTAAGGCTGTGGTTCCCAAAGGGTGCGGCGCGCCACACTGGTGCAGCGAGAGAGGATGGCAAGTGTGGCGGGAAGATTCAAGGGCAATCAAAGAAACATTTAAACATGGTTTAAACAAGCATTGTTTTATACTTTCTGGATGTCCCATGATCATATTATAAAGTAGTTGTGTTCTATGTTATGAATCAAGCACTGCTAGGAGTTGTTTTTGAACGTATTTCTTATCAATAAAAAAATTCAGTGTGGCGCGAGCAAATTTTTATTCCAAAAGTGCGGCCCAGTGAAAAAAGTTTGGGAACCACTGTGTTAAAGGAACAAAATGGAGTAATACGAGATTGGCCAAGTGCCAGGAAGTGGAGACTAGTGATGACTAGTGATAGTTTTTCATATCAGGAGACACATATGCAGTGGTGGAACCCCAAGGTCACTATTAGGACCTTCCTTTTCTCAGGTAGTTCCTCAGTGTAAAGT
Source organism: Mustelus asterias (assembly GCF_964213995.1). Lineage (NCBI taxonomy): Eukaryota > Metazoa > Chordata > Chondrichthyes > Carcharhiniformes > Triakidae > Mustelus > Mustelus asterias. The sequence goes on from NC_135816.1 coordinate 45,622,228, forward strand.
TGCTGGGAGTATGAAAATTATGACAAAGAACAAACAACTAATAAGGTTTACTTAGAGTTCTTTAGTAGCTCCTACATGCCAAGTGAGTAGCCATGGAAGGGAGAAATCCCATGTGACCGTCATTTCCTGTGCACAGGTCATGACAATATACACATGACACACCACCTACATCGTCCTCATGTTAGTTGGGACGTTTTGTTCCCGCAAGCATGTGACAATGTTGAATGACGGTAACAGAACATTGACAATTTACAATGTACAGAGCACATTTCCACTAGTGCAAGGGTGCAGATTGAGGACTCAAATGTGTCAAGCTCTGCGGGAGTTAATGGCGCTGGTTTGGGTACCTGTAACAAATTATGTAGAAAGCACCATCTAAGGTAACCACATAACTGTTTGGTTGGGGGACATGGTTGTAGAACACTGCCAGTTTGTCATGGCCGTAAGTGGTCTGCAGTCTAACTGTTTGGCCCAGTTCTAGAATGCCGAGTCTGTGGGCGTTGCGGTCATAGAATCTTTTTTGTTGCCGTCCTACCTCATCATGTCATATATAATGTGTCTGTGCCAACTCCAGAGACACAAATTAAAAGAAACTCCAGATATCTCATGTTGTGGGTGAAAATATAGCCCTGACTTTCTGCTCAATTGTGCTGGATGTGTTCTGGATTTTTGGCACAATTCCCCCACTATCAGAGTAATCAGAGCACAAATCACAAATTATATTTTCAACACTTGTGACATTCAGCACAACTCAAGTTGCTGTAATCTTCTGCATTAGATTTTAAAACATCACACTCAAAACTAGGTCCACAAAACTGGCTATTCGCCAGACTGAATTAATTCCCATTGGGCGTTCCTGCTATTTGTGGCCATTTGCAAACCTTTGAGAAGTCCCCAAACCTTTGGGGTGCAAGCGCAAGTTTTCAAAGGTTTTGCATTTAAGAAACTGACTACAGTGCCTGGGACTGCCCAAGAAACTTTTCTATAAATTTTTAAAATACAAAATTTCCAGCAATTTTAAAAAATCCGATTACCCATGCTCAGAATTGAAGTTAATTTTCAATCTTTTTTTTAATGAAAGCCCACTTCTAATTGTGGAACCAAACATTACCTTCTCTCATCCTTAAATACATCAAGGAATACTTTCTGAAGAGGAGTCATACGTTAACTCTGGGTGGAATTCTCCCATCCTGGACTAAGTCCTGTGGAAGAGATGGGAATGTGGAGTGTTTCCCGCTGCAGAGCCGGCAGAAAACACGTCAAATCTTCGGGCCCCGACCTTATTAATTATGCAACTGGGGCGTTTGCGCTGTACCTGGTGGTGGGGCCAGCCTGATAGCGCACACCTAGACACAATATTGAAAATGCACCCAACATCACTGATCCGTTAGGAGGTGGGCCTCCAGAAAATGAAAATTGACCTCTTGAGAACACAGCTGGTTCTCCAGGAACACGGAGACTGAAAGGTGGACCTGTTACAGGACTCAGAATCTGGGAGTTCCATCTGCAGATGGCCCCCCTATCCATTACTGTGGTGTTTTGGGCTCAAGAGTTTCAGGCAGCTTTCATCCCAAACTCTAGGGGCTGCCCCAGGCATTGTTCAAGTGAGGCCTGATATCTCCATGCCTGTTCCAAACTGGTTTTGTACTGGCGTGTTTTCTTGCTGGTGTTATGCAGAATCGGACGTGGTTGGAAGATTCCAGTATGCCCTTCATCGGAGCACAAATAAGTTTCACACTGGCCATCGGCAGGGTTTCCAATCTATCATGATAAGATCTGTCAGGAAATTCATGTTGGTGCAGAACCAATTTCTGGGCCTCCCGTCGATCTCTCCCCTTGAATCCACCAGCAGGGAATAATGGGAGAATTCAGCCCTCTGTTTCCCTCTTCACAGACACTGCCAGAACTGCTGAGTTATGATAGAATCCCTACAGTGCAGAAGGAGACCAATCTGTCCGTTGAGTCTGCACTGACTCTCTGACAGAACATCTTTCCTAGGCCCCTACCTTGTCCCATAACCCCACACATTTACCCCACTAATCCCCGAACCTACACATTTTGGGGCACTAAAGGGCAATTTAGCATGGTCAATCCACCAAACCTAAACATCTTTGGAGGGTGGGAGGAAACTGGAGCACCCGGATAAAACCCATGGGGAAAACGTGTAAACTCCACACAGATAGTCACCCAAGGCCAGAATTGAACCCGGGTCCCTGGCGCTGTGAGGCAGCAGTGCTAACCATTGAGCCTTTAAGCATTTTTAAAAGATAGAACACTGCCCAATTGTGCTGGTTCATGGCAAATTTTGCATTCGCCGAGATACAAATATATTTTGGGTGGAAAACAGGACTGGGTGCTATTTGCTAGTTGTGTCCAAAGCAGAAACATTATCTGAGTGAGTCTCCATCTTTTTTGACTGCACCCGAGAACTGAATAATACCCATTCACACACGCAAAGGATAAATCCTCCCCCATGACATCCCATTTGTAATATAACTACAAACCAACGGTTTATGCAAGTATCTAAGGAAAGAGATTACTCTTCATCCAGCCCTTCAGTCTCAGGAGAACAAACTGGTATTGCAAATAACCCTCCAGTGAAAAATCACTCTCTATGTAGACAGTTACATCTTACAGGATAGTGCTGCATCAGGTTTTAGCAACTGCAGAATTCATATAGCAGGTATTGATAAAAATGTTGGGATCTCTGCCTTTATGTGCTGTTATGTATAATTATGGTATTAAAGAGTGACAGAAAGTAGTGAGATTAATAACCCATTGTACTAGATGTTTGTACTTTACCCACACCATTCTAATGGAAAGTGCATTACTAAATTCAAACATTGACCAGTAGATATGGTCCTGTCAGTGTTCTTACTCCATATTTGCATTATACCATCTCCAGGATAACAAATACAATTGATAAAATGCTCTTGAAGCTATAGTGCATCACAACTTTGTGATGTACATTAATGGCACAGAAATTTACCTACGAATGGGAGTCTGCCTCTTTATGATGAACTTAATATCATGTGAATGGAACCAATTCGAGCAATCTCAGTCCAGTTCATTTTCATCACTGTGCATGTGGCGACAGCGATACACTGTAGGGATAGAATTGCAGGTACCCATTTGTACAGTTAGTGGAAACAGGGAGATCAGCATCCTGCTTTAAAATAGGATACAAAAAGATATATTGAGGCTCAAACAAGAAAGACAAGAATAATTTGTTTCAAAAGATACAGGAAAGAGGGGTTGAATTCAGAAATAAATCACCCCATCAAGCAAACAAATACTTTGGTGGGGCAGATTAGGTATGATTTTTATTGACAATATTCAGAAACCAGCCATTTCTATATTTAATTGAAAAAAGCATCTTGTGCTTCAAATAAGACAAGAAACACAACTGTGTTAAATGATACCTGGTTACAGGTGAGGGGCTTTGTCTGCCAGCAGTAAAGTTTATTTATTAGTTGCAAGTAACACTTAAATTAACACTGCAATGAAGTTACTGTGAAATTCCCCAAGTTGCCACATCCCGGCACCTGTTCGGGTCAATGCATCTAACCAGCACGTCTTTCAGACTGTGGGAGGAAACTGGAGAACCCGGAGGAAACCCATGCAGACACGGGGAGAACGTGCAAACTCTGCACAGACAGTGACCCAAGCTAGGAATCGAACGCAGGTCCCTGGCGCTGTGAGGCAGCAGTGCTAACCACTGTGCCACAGTGCTGCCCAGTAGAGAGCATTCATAAAATCAGCCTGCGCTCTCCTCCAGGACTAATAAAAACACTTCAATATTATGTTGCTATTTTGCACAACTATTTAACAAGTAGCACAATTGCTCCACGATTTGTCCTGGCAGTGATTAAAAAAGACATTTTTATTGTATGAAGTGATTTTTTGATAATTACATTGATGTTTGGCTTAAGATGAGTTGCAAATCAAAGATGTACCAAAAATTGCAGTACACTGGGATGTCTGTCCAAGAACGCCATTATATAAAGTACATACTGCAAGTACATACAGCACAATAAATATTAAAAGAAGCAATGGTATTATACCAGTGTCTGAAATATTATACACCCAACTGATTCTTATAAAGTTCCATCCGTGGAAGTCTGGTCCCTTTGCCATATTTTCCATGTTTCCACCTCTGCTATTCTGGTGCAATCATTTACCCCTCCTATGGGCCTGTTGTTTCTATATTTGAGTCATGATCTCATGCCACTTACCATAATTAATTCTGTCATTTAATCACGCCTGCCCTCCATGTTGTCACAGACACTTGGAAAAGAATCTTAGGGGTAGGGTACTATCCAACTGAGTAAACCTCTCTCTTAACTCTCAACCATTGCACTAGGCAAAATATGCAAGAAGGTTGTTGTAAAGGGCATTCCGTATCCTTGCTTTTACAAATACAGATATATGTAATGGTCAATTCTGGCTCCACACTTCAGGAGTTACGTCAAATCCTGAGAGCGGGTGCAGCACTGGGCTGAAGGACTCCAGTTTTAAGGAGACAAGGGAAGCTGGGATTGTCCTCCTTAGAAAAGAGAAGGTGAAGGGAGGATTTGATCAAGATGATTGTGGTGGATCACGATGGTGTAAATAAAGAAAACTATTTTCATTGGCAACAGAAGAGACAGCTTTAACTTGGAAGGCAAACTAGCTGACAATTTTTTTTTTTACACAGCGATTTATGATGATCTGGAATACACGGCTTGAAAAGGTGGCGAAAGATGTTTTTGAAGGGGAGGCAAAACCATTTTTTTTGAAGGAGAAAATTGTATATAAAGCATGGGCAAAAGAACAGGGGCGAAATTCTCCCAAAAAATTCTAAGTGTTGGATTTGCGTGAAATCTGGAGTAATTCATGCAGGTTTTCTCAGTGGGGGTTCAGAGAAGAATCTCCCACACTCTGTGCACAGCACAGGCCACCAACGTGAAGATCATTAAATTTCAGGGGTCGGGGCCTATTCCTACTGGAGAGGCTGAATTCTGTGCACTAAGCAGGCACTGCGCATACGCCGGTTTGTTAGTGCTGAGATCAACACATGCAAGGTGGCCCCGCACTGATGGCCTCCTGATTGCCGGCCAGCCCCGCAACCCCTGCAATGCCAGCTCTCCCCACCCCACCCCACCCCCCCACACCCCCCCCCCCTTCCCGATTGCTGGCCCCCGACCATTCCTGGGCCCAGCCCCAAGCCCTCCACCCCCTGGCCTGTCCGCCCCAATCTCCAGCTCCCCTCCCCACCCACTACAGTCCCAATCCCCCTAACAGGCTGACTGCAGAGCCCACCCCGATCGGTGGCCTCCTTCCTTCCCCCTCCGATCCCTATGCAGAGTGGCAGCTGGACCCTCACCCCCACTGATCCCCGAACCCCAGGCCCCACACCCCATATGTCCTGCCCCATGTTCAATGGGCAGTGCCGAGGTGCTCCCTGAGCATTGGCACTTTGCCCATTGGGCAGTGCTGGGGCATAGGCTGGCACTGCCAGGATGTCGATGCCCAGGGGGCACTCCACCACCCAACCCCCTGGGGAGCCCCCGATTGCCCCCCTTCAGTCCAGCTGGGTCGGGCCGCTAGTTCCCCGAAGTGTGGAGCTACTGTAATCCACACTGGAGTGAAATACTCTGGCGGGGAGGGATGAGGAAAGAGATGCTAGTGGGCCTGGAGACTACAGTCCAACAAACAATTATTGTATATCAATCTTGTGAGTATCACGTTTAAGTCATAACAGTCTGGGAATGATTTTTTTTTAAATCTTAAAATAATGAAAGCCTAAACTTAGAGCTTGAAATTTATAAGCAATTACAGCTACCCTTCAATTATCCACAGCAATTTACAAGTAGCTATAATTAACCAAATTTGCAATTTAGAGTAGCTACCTTAAAGCCAGAGAAACAGCTAAGTACAACAATCATGGCTTAGACCCAAAGACATTACCAATGAGATGCAAAAGCAGTATATTACACAAGAAATACACCCTGTTCCAGCAGCGCCACTTTGGTAGAAAGTCTGATAATGTTGAACTTCTGCCAAAGTTATGACAGTGAAATGAGATAAGCGCCCAGGAAATTCACCTTCATGCAATTTGTAGAAAAAAAAAATGTATTGTATCCAACTTAAATGCTTGCAAGATATTAGCTCACAGTAACCTCTTTAGCAAAATTCAGTTCAATTCCGGATAAAACCATTAACACTTATGACAGGGAAAGATTTTAAATTGAAACTGATCAGCAATGGAATTGTATTAAAACACAGTGCATCACCTGCAAGGAATCTTGACAAGCAATTGTTTTGAATGTGATTAACTTATAAAAGTTTTTACTGCACGGAGATTCATGCATTTCAAATTTCTATCTTTTCAAATAGTCATCGGCGATAGATATTTCAATTATGATTTTTAATATTGCTTCTGAGCTCAGGAAAAAATATCTACATGACTTTAAACTTTATAACAGAGTTTAATATGAATTATTCAATATCAGAAAGCAATTTTTAGTATCAATCATACTTAACCGAACCTAATTCCTTCCTCAAAATCATTTGCACTGATTAAATAATATCCACTTATTTGATGTCTCGAACAACACTTACTGAACCTTAATAGAAAATAGCAAACCATCTATACCAGCACTTCATTTATTCTTTATTCAGGACATGCATTCCATAAAGAGGATGCATATTTCTGTCAGATATTAATTTGGTAAATATGAATTCATTGAAGAAAAAAACACTGGTCCTTTCACTAAGCTTATGGGTCATTTTTCTTCGAGAATTCTAATCTTGAAAGACAGCAACAATTTTAACCTGGACGTCTTCAGGATATGGGAGGTGCAGGACAGAACAGAAACCTCTACAGACCGTTGAATGTTAACTTGAGACCACCTTTGAACTGTTTCCACTCAAAACTGGGGGGGGAAAACGTGTCAGGACAGGTAGGCGAGATGTGAATTTTCTGGGGAGCTGGATTCTATCAGAAACAAGTCAGTGCTGGGCAGTAGGGAGTGGACAGGATGGATTCTAACAGTTTCCAATGCTGGGAGGGGGAGGAAAAGGGAAGGATTGCTGGTGGGGCTCATAGAATTTTTTCTGGGGTTGGAGGTATCAAAATGATTCATCTTCTGCCCATTCTTTTGCTTCCTAAGTGTTCCAGCTAAGAGTGCATTAACATAGAAAATAGGAGTAGGAGGAGGCCATTCAGCCCCTTGAGCTTGCTCCACCATTCATTATGAACATGGCAGATCATCCAACTCAATATCTTATCCAGCCTTTCCCCCCGCCATATCCTTTCATCATCTTCGCCACAAATGCTATATATAACTGCTTCTTGAAGACATAATGTTTTGGCCTCATCTACTTTATGTGGCAGTGAATCCCACAAACTGATCCCTTTCTGGGTGAAGAGATTTCTCCTCAACTTGTCCAAAACTATCTACCTTATATCTTCAAACTGTAACCCCTGGTTCTGGACTCCCCCATCATTGGAAACATCCTTCTTGCATCTATCATGTCTAGTCCTATTAGAATTTTATAGGTTTTGGAAATCCACCCCCCCCCCCCCACCCCGCCCCCTCCACCCCCCTGAACTCCTGCAAAATACAATCCTAACCAACTCAATCTCTTCTGATGTGTCAGTTCTGCCATCCCAGGAATCAGTCTGGTAAACCTTCTCTGCACTCTTTCCAAAGCAACATCCTTCCTCAGATGAGGTCGTCAAAACTTCACACAATATTCCCGGTAGAATCTCATCAAGGCTCTGTATATTTGGAACAAGACATTCCTGTTCCTATACTCACATCCTCTCGCTATGAAGGCCAACATACCATTTGCCTTTTTTACTGCCTGCTGCATCTGCAAGTTTACCTTCAGTGACTGGTGTACAAGGACACCCAGGTATTGTTTTCCCCTCTCCTAATTTATGGCCAGATAGTGATCTGCCTTCCTGTTTTTTGCCATTGAAGTGGTTAACCTCACATTTATCGAAATTACACTGCATCTGCCATTCATTTACCCACTCATTCAACTTGTCCAAATCACACTGAAGGAACAGTGCATCCTTCTCGCAGCTCACCCTCACACCCAGCTTTGTCATCTGGAGATGAATTAAAATTGCATCAAAATGATTTATCTTCTGCCCATTCTACTGCCACCTGGTATAGGGATCCTAACACTGATCCCTGCGGTACCCCACTAATCCCTGCCTGCCATTTGGAAAAAGGCCCGTTTATTCCTATATCCATCTCAATACATCACCCTAATCCCGAGTGCTTTAATTTTACATGCTAACCTCTTATGTGGGAGTTTGTCAAAAGCCTTCTGAAAGTCCAAATAAACCACATCCACTGGCTCACCCTCATCAGATCTACTAGCTACATCTTTGAAGAATTGAAGTAGACTTGTCAAGCATGATTTCCCTTTCATAAATCCTCTGTCCAATCCTGCCACTGCTTTCCAAGATTTTTGCTATAAAATCTTTGATAATGGATTCTAGAATTTTCCCCACTACCAATGACAGGCTTACTGCTCTATAATTCCCTGTTTTCTCTCGCCCTCCCTTTTTAAATAGTGGGGTTACATTAGCTACCCTCCAATCCGTAGGAATTGTTCCAGAGTCTATAGAATCTTGGAAGATTGTATCCACTATTTCTCGAGCAACTTCCTTAAGTACTCTGGGATGTAGATTATCAGGCCCTGGGGATTTATCAGCCTTCAATCCCATCAGTTATTTCAACACCATTTCACTACAAACTCCGATCTCATTCAGGTCCTCCATCTCACTAAACCCATGTGTTCCCCAACATTTGTGTGTGTCCTCCTTTGTGAAGACAAAACCAAAGTCTGTATTCAGTTGGTTAACCATTTATTTGTTCCATATTACACATTCCCTTATTTTTGACTGTAAGGGAGCACCAATGCATATATTTGCAGACCAATCATGTGCTCAACCAAAAACATTTCTGCCAAATTATAATGTGGTGAAAACTTTTTGACTTCAAGTGATGTACAACACAGTAGGGTGCAGAATGTATTAGCCATCCAGTGTAGACATTATTCAATTGCAGTCATGCAGAATGAAGCTCTCACATCCATCCTTACAGATTGAGACTACACAGCTCTTTCTATAGTCTTAAAGCCAACAGATAGAGGAGACATCGATACGGTCAACCAGGATTTGATTGGAACTATGTTTTATTCAGCTTGCGCGTTCTACTTGAACAGTTATCCTACACAAGTCTGGGAGCATTGATTACGACCTTACGTGGTGCTAAATTCAGTAAACATTGGTTGAGCTGGTTCCTTTGCTGTTTTGAGGTCATGCATTGAAAGTCTCTTCAGTAACTCCTTAAGAAAACGAAACTGATGTCAAAAGAGAGGTGTGGCAGCACAATGAAACAGGAATACAGACAAATAATTCATGAGGGGCTGACGTCTAACCTCTAAAATACTGGAAACAAAAAAAAATTTCCTAGTGCGTGCAGAATGCCTGGAACTACACGAGTACTGTGCTCCAACATTCGCTGAAGAACAGAGTGATCACACTGTCATATCAGAAGAAGGCACAGTAAAGCAATTAGACAGCATAAAATGAAGACACAACGTTTAAAGGTATGTCAGTACTCAGGAGAAGTCACCCAGTCCAGATGGGATGCCTATATGGCTACGAAGAAAAGCAAGGATCAAAATTGTAAAGGCTCAGACTTCTATCTTTCTTGTATGTGAGGGCTGGTGAACCAGGACTGGAAGAGTGCAAATGTTATGGCCCTGCTGAAAAATGAGAAAACCAGCACTGATGAAGCAATGGAGATGGAATTAATGCGGATGGTATGAAAGAACAAAGAAAATTACAGCACAGGAACAGGCCCTTCGGCCCTCCAAACCTGCACCGATCATGCTGCCCGACTTAATTAAAACCCCCTACCCTTCCGGGGACCATATCCCTCTATTCCCATCCTAAAAGAAGAAAAAAATGGTTGATGTATATATGGAAATTCAAAAGACGTTTGACAAAGTAAAAATAACTTATGTTTATAGAGCCACTTTAATGGAATGAAAAAGTACCGAGGCACTCCACAGGATTATTATCAAAGTGTGATGCCAGATCATACAAGGAGACACTAGATCAAAGGACCAAAAACTTAGTCAAAGAAGAAGGTTTTAAGGGACATCTTAGAGGAGGAAAGTGAGGTAGAGAGACTGTAGGGAGCTTTGCAACTGATAAGCAGAACCACGAATAGTGAAGTATTTAAAATTGGGAATGCACAACAGGGCAGAATTAGAGGAGCTCAGATGCTTCTAAGGCTGTGGGATTGGAGGAGATTACAAAGATTGGGATAGGCGAGGCCATGAAGGGATGTGAAAAGACATCTAAAATTTTAAAATCAAGAGCCAATGTAGATCAGCAAGCACACGAATGATAGGGAAACAGAACTTGCTGCAAATTACAGAGGATAGGAACATGGGAGACGAGCCAGGACTGTGTAAGAACAGCTGAGTCGAGAGTCAACAATGAATAATGGTTTTAGCAGTGGATGAGCTGAGACAGCAATGAAGCCATGAAGATGGAATATGCAGTCTTGGTGATGACATGAACACCAGGTTGGTAGCTCACCTTGGGATCAAAAGATTGTGAACAGATTCACTTAATTTCATACTGTTGCTCAGGAGTTTGGAGGAGGGACTGAACAATGGCTTCAGCTTTCCCAGTATTTAGTTAGAGGAAACATCTGCTCATCTAATTAGGACCTATCCTTGAAGGTCAGAGGTTATTGTGCAGGAGCAGGAAGAGATATCATTGCAAGTGATTCTTTGGCTACAATGCAAGAATGTCCCACTCAGCTGGATGACAGTGGAGAGGCGTTGGAGGATGAAAATGTGGTCAACAATGTCAAAGGCTGAAAACAGCTTGGAAAGGATGAGGTGGAAATGTTTACCAGTCAAAAAAGAATGTCTTTGTGACTTTAGCAAGAGCTGAAGTGCCACATAATGTAGTTTAAGCAAAATTAAAGCAAGTACAGGATTAAAGGAAACAGGGAAATGTGAATTTGACAAGGTACTAAAGACCATGAAAGCAGAATATAATGATAATAAAAACAGCAAGTGCTGGAAATACTCAGCAGGTCTGGCAGAATTTGTGGAGGGAGAAGCAGGATTAGTGTTGAGTTGAATACTATTCTCCTTCAGGAGGCTGTAAGAAGTCCTCGGAGGCAGAAGTCCCTTCACCAAAATCCCTTTATTTACAAGTCTGACAACAGCACACAGAGTGCTTTCGGTTAGCAATCTAAACTTGGAGTTCCAGAGGAACTGACACTCCTGGTTAAGTACAAAGCAAGAGGCTCCCTGATTGGCCCATCAATTTGGCCCTTAATTAGGGATTTCTTTTGATACCAATCAAGTAAACGAACTCAAATTAACTTAGGGACAAATTAAAAGGGGCAGCTCCCCAAAAGGAAGGGGGGGAACAGCCCGAACCAAAAACAAAGTCGAAAGGAAACTTAAAACGTCAAACCAAAAGGTGATTATCGGGGTCGATAATACACCCCAGCCCCTGTGGTGCCCAACGGTCGCGGAAGGCGTCAACCGCGCCCGTGGACACCGCATGCTCCCTCTCCAGAGACACCTGGCCGCGCATTTAGCCGCGGTAGAGGGGCAGACAGTCGGGATGGATGGCCCCGTCGATCGCCCGCTGCCTGGACCTATTGATGGCGCGTCTCGCCAGGCCCAGGAGCAGGTTCACGAGGAGGTCGGCGTCCCGACCCGCCCCTCTCCGCACCAGGTGCCCGTAGATCAGGAGCGTGGGACTGAAGTGCAAACAAAACATCAGTAAAAGGTGTTTGAGGAAATCAAAAAGGGTGTGCAGCCTAAAACACAGAATGTAGACATGGTCCACGGACTCCACAAGGCCACAGAAAGGGCAGTCTTGGGAGCCCGTGTTCCGGAAAAACCTACGGTTGTACGGCACTGCTGCGTGCAGCACCCTCCACCCCAGGTCCCCAAGATAATTGGGAGAGATCCCTCCATAGAGGGACCTCCGCTGCCCGGCGGCAACAAGGCTCGCCAAGGTGTATGTGGGCGACAGGTGAGGACGCGGTAGTGAAAGGTGTGCAGCAGCAGCCCGTACAGGAAACGCCTCCGCGCGGTTGAAAAGGGCACGGAGGACATTTCCGTGAGGCGGCACACGCAGTGGGGCACCTGACCCGGGGGGGGGTCTAGGCTTCGGGCCAATGTGAAATTCCGTCCGAGCAGGGGAACGCTCGGGCGGGATCCCACCGCACGCCTGCGCCGCCTCCAGACCGCGTGCGCACTCGGGGCCGAGCACGACCGTCCTAAGGTCTTGGATGGCTTTGGCCACGCGCCAGACAGCCACCCCCACGCGCTCAGCCAGCACGTGGCGGCTCATCCAGCCCGCTGCCCTTAATCAGGGAGTTCATATTCTAACAGGCCAACCTCAACTGCCTGATTAAAGTCATTACTGAGGCCATGCATGTTCAAGTTTGGGCACCATACTTTAGGAAGGATCTTTCAGGAATCACTGGACGCAGGGAGGTTCACAGAGGACTGGAAAGTAGCTAATGTAACACCGCTGTTTAAGAAGGGAGGGAGGCAGCAGACAGAAAATTATAGGCCAGTTAGTCTGACTTCGGTCATTGGCAAGATTTTAGAGTCCATTATTAAAGATGAGATCGCGGAGTACTTGGAAGCGTATGATAAAATAGGACTGAGTCAGCACGGCTTTGTCAAGGGGAGGTCATGTCTGACAAGTCTGTTAAAGTTCTTTGAAGAGGTAACAAGGAAGTTAGATAACGGAGAACCAGTGGACGCGATTTATTTAGATTTGCAAAAGATCTTTGACAAGGTGCTGCATAGGAAACTGCTAAACAAGTTAAGAGCCCAAGGTGTTAATAGTAAGATCCTGGCGTGGATAGAGGATTGGCTGACTGGCAGAAGGCAGAATGTGGGGACAAAGGGGTCTTTTTCAGGATGGCAGCCGATGACAAATGGTGTGCCTCAGGGGTCAGTGCTGGGACCACAACTTTTCACAATATACATTAATGACTTGGAAGAAGGAACTGAAGGCACTGTTGCTATGTTTGCAGATGATACAAAGATATGTAGAGGGACAGGTAGTATTGAGGAAGCAGGGAGGCTGCAGAAGGACTTGGACAGGTTAGGAGAGTGGGCAAAGAAGTGGCAGATGGAATACAATGTGGAAAAGTGTGAGGTCATGCACTTTGGAAGGAGGAATAGAGGCACAGACTATTTTCTAAATGGGGAAATGCTTAGGAAATCAGAAACACAAAGGGACTTGGGAGTCCTTGTTCAAGATTTTCTTAAGGTTAACGTGCAGGTTCATTTGGCAGTTAGGAAGGCAAATATGGTGTTAGCATTCATGTTGAGAGGGCTAGAATACAAGAGAAAGGAGGCTTCTGAGGCTGCACAAGGCTCTGATCAGACTCCATTTGGAGTATTGTGAGCAATTTTGGGTCCCTTATCTAAGGAAGGATGTGCTGGCCTTGGAAAGGGTCCAGAAGAGGTTCATAAGAACGATTGCTGGAATAAAGAGCTTGTCGTATGAGGAACGGTTGAGGACTCTGGGTCTGTACGCGTTGGAGTTTAAAAGGATGAGGGGGGATCTTATTGAAACTTACAGGATACTGTGAGACCTGGATAGAGTGAACGTGGAGAGGGTGTTTCCACTAGTAGGAAAAACCAGAACCAGAGGGCACAACCTCAGACTAAAGGGATGATCCTTTAAAACAGAGATGAGGAGGAATTTCTTCAGCCAGAGAGTGGTGAATCTGTGGGACTCTTTGCCACAGAAGGCTGTGGAGGCCAGGTCATAGAGTGACTTTAAGACAGAGATAGATAGGTTCTTGATTAATAAGATCAGTGGATCAGGAGTTATGGGGAAAAGGCAGGAGAATGGGGATGAGAAAAATATCAGCCATGATTGAATGGCAAAGCAGACTCGATGGGCCGAGTGGCCTAATTCTGCTCCTATGTCTTATGGTCTTAAGACGTCATGTCTTTTCGTGAAAGAGCAGAAACAATATATAGGAATGGTACTGCAAATGAGGGACTTCAGCAATATGAAAATTGAAGAAGTTGGGTGAGCAGAACAATCCCAGCAAAGATATGTCACAGAAATAGGCCATTTTGCCCAACGTGTCTGTGTCAGCTTAAGGTTCAGAGTAGAACTCATAATGGTTGGTAAAATCATGAACAGTTTTGAGACATTAAACAAGTAGAAATAACTTCCAGAAGACACAGATTTCAGTTGATAAAGAATGAGAGGGGACACAAGGAAATACAAATTACACAATAAGTTACTGTGATCTGGAATGCATTAAAGGATGGTTGAAGCAGATCCAATAGAAATTTCCAAAAAGAAACTAGATAAATACATGAAGGGAAAACATTTACAGGGCTATGGGAATTGGATAAATTAGACAGCTCTTTCAAGGAGCAGGCTCAAGCCTGGTGGGCTGAATGGCTTCCTTCTGTGTTATAATTCTGATGCATCACTTGTAATAGGATAACATGTAGATCTGTCAAATTTCCTAAAGCTACAAACAGAAGTTTGAGTCAGGATGTGAAATAAATTTTAATTCATGTAAATTAAATATAATTATTATAATTCCTTAATGTGCAATCCCAGCAGTATAAAAATTATAGTTGACACTTTCATAAAAGGGTAAAATTACTAGTGTCTCATTTATTGGGGTTGATCTATTTTCTGAACCAAATACTTTTTTTCCCTATATAAAGACTTGCATTTATATAGTGCCTTTCAGGATGTCTCAATGTGTTTTACAATCAGTTATATATTTTCATACATACAAAATAGTATAGATAAAATACTTAATGTTTGCATAATTAATTGTACATTATCAAGTCTATGCCAAGTTTTCTGTTACTATGTTTTTTTTTGGTTACAAGATAAGTCTGTTTCATTATTGCCCCAATTTGTCTATGTAGCTTTGCACCAACAATCTATAAGCATGTCAGCCTCCATTTTCTGCACCTTTACTTCCTTCAGCATGCATCTAATGAAGACTAGGTGACCTTTCTGCTTGGAGTGCTGCCTTTTAAGCATACATAGTGTCAGCTGTGGCTTGGTTTATAGCACTATCTGAATCACAGGCTTCCAGGTTCAAGTCCCTCTCTGGGGTTTTTGAGTGTGAAAATCAGGGCTAACACTCCCTGGGACTACTTAACTGTCAGAAACGCTACATCTTGGATGAGACATTAAGATGAGGCCACATCTGCCTGTGTGGGTGGATATAGAAGATCCCGTGGCACTATTGTTTATCCCTCATTCACTTTAACAAAAGGAACAGGTTATCTGGCCGTTATCACATTACTGTTTGTGGGAGTTCAGAGAGTTTAAATTGGTTGCTGCTTTCCCCTGCATTACAACAGGGTGTACACTTCAAACAGTACTTCATTGGCTGGAAAGCACTTGGGGATGTCTGGTAATGAAAAGCACTATACAATTGCAAGTCTTTTCTTTACCTCCTTTGTAAATCTATTTTTATCCTATCTTTCAATAGACCTTTGGTGACATTGGATGCATCTTCACGAAGAGGATGCAGCCGAAGTACTCATTTATTATCTCAGCCATGTCCTCCATTTCTAGTGGATTACCTTCTTGTTCTATAATTGGCCCCATTCTTGTGCTAGTTATATGTTTATGAAAAACCTTAGGGTTCCTTTTTATGTTACTCACTAATCTATCGTAATTTTTTTGTCCCCATTTCCTTTGAATCTCTTTATCCAGTTTGTTCTACAGTGTTATCAGCCTGATATTCATAATAACCTCTCGTGTTGTTTCATTTTGATATTTGAATCTTTAGCCATCTGTAGCTTTGGATGCATTTCTCACTCTCTCATGAGAACAGTCGTGTCCTTTCACCTTCGGAAAAAGATTTCAACCTGGCCTAAACGGAAACCTTCTACCGAGAAGATCTAATTGAGGTATACAAGATTATTAAAGGGGATTGACAGGGTAGACACAGAGAGGATGTTTCCTCTTGTGGGGCAACCTAGAAAAAGGGATCATAGTTTTAAGACAAAGGATGGCAGACTTAAAACAGAAGTAGAAAAATTACTTCTCTCAAAGGGTTGTGAATCTGTGGAATTCACTACCCCAGAGTGCAGTGAATGTTGGAAGATAGACAGATTTTTAATTAGTAATATTAAAAATTATATTTAATTTATTTAATTTAATATTTAATTAGTAACATATAACTAGCACAAGAATGGGGCCAATTATAGAACAAGAAGGTAATCCACTAGAAATGGAGGACATGGCTGAGATAATAAATGAGTACTTCGTTTTTGGGTCCCGGGTTCGATTCCCGGCTCGGGTCACTGTCTGTGTGGAGTTTGCACATTCTCCTTGTGTCTGTGTGGGTTTCCTCCGGGTGCTCCGGTTTCCTCCCACAGTCCAAAGATGTGCAGGTTAGGTTGATTGGCCAGGTTAAAAATTGCCCCTTAGAGTTCTGAGATGCGTAGGTTAGCGGGATTAGCGGGTAAATATGTGGGGGTAGGGCCTGGGTGGGATTGTGGTCGGTGCAGACTCGATGGGCCGAATGGCCTCCTTCTGCACTGTAGGGTTTCTATGATTTCTATGATTTCTATAATGGGGTGAAGGGTTATGAAGAATGGGCAGGAAAGTGGAGTTGAGACCAAGAAGAGATCATATTGAATGGTGGGGCAGGCACGAGGGGCTGAATTGTCGACTCCTGCTCTTCGTTCTTTTGGCCAACAAACAGAAACAATGACAAGGTATCTCAATCTTGTTTGGTGAGCACAGGCCCACTGCTCAAAAGTAACTGTGATCCTGATTTGCTAATCCAGTGGAGAAACAGTTTTTTAAAAAAGTAGGAAAATGTGTGCTGAGGAGGCAGTAATTGGAGCCAGAAAGCTTTTACATGCTCTATATTACAGCATCATTCAGCCATGATTAGCAGCCCTTGGACGAGGAGGACACTAGATGGAGGGGGCAGGAGCAGTTGATGGTGATTCAGCTAACTACAGACCTGTAGCAAGCAAAAGAGCAGCTCATCACGGAGTGCAGGTAGGCGCGGTGTGTAAACTTGGGAATTTGGTGAGGGAGGGACTTCAGTGCAGCAAGGGAGAGATGAGAAATGGGCAAGTGTTTGTTAGTGAATATTT
Source organism: Mustelus asterias (assembly GCF_964213995.1). Taxonomy (NCBI): domain Eukaryota; kingdom Metazoa; phylum Chordata; class Chondrichthyes; order Carcharhiniformes; family Triakidae; genus Mustelus; species Mustelus asterias. The sequence goes on from NC_135816.1 coordinate 45,639,415, forward strand.
TTGCTCATTTACCTTTCAAAGTGTGTAATTTATTCGAGATTGTAAGATTTTTGCATTAGTAAGGTTTACTAGCAGCAGTAAAGCTCAATGGAAGTGGCAGCTTTTCTTAGTTATGACAATAATAAACTTATTAACACATAATAAGGATAGCAGGGCAGGTGATGTGTTATATCTACAGAAATGTTGGAATTTCTGGATACCAACGTGATCCAGGGAAAATAGGTGTGTACTAAATGTCAGTGGCTTAAGGAGCTTTGGCTCTGGCTCAGTAAGCTGGATGTCGAGCTGCAGACACTGATGTATCAGGGAGGGTTTGGCTCTGAAACATGTGGGGACAAAAGGCGCAGACTGCAGAGTGCATGAGCAAACTGACCATGGCAACAGAAGCCATTCAAATAAGTGAGCTAATATAAATGATGTGTAGTTGCCGGCATTGGACTAGGGTGGGCACAGTAAATAGTCTCACAACACCAGGTTAAAGTCCAACAGGTTTATTTGGTCGTGCACTCACCTAATGAAGGAGCAGCGCTCTGAAAGCTCGTGCTACCAAATAAACCTGTTGGACTTTAACCTGGTGTTGTGAGACTTACTGAGCTAATAGAAATGTAGTAAGGAATGTTATAGTCAGGGGGGATTGATACAGTTCTCTGCAGCCAAGAAAATAAGTTGTTGCCTGCCTGATGCCATCTTTGCAGAGCTGGAGAGGAACTTGCAGTGGAAGGGTGAGGATCCAATTGTCATTGTCCACAATAGTACTAATAATGTAGGTAGGACTAGGAAAAAGGTTCTGCTTAGGGATTATGAGCAACTAGGTACTAAATAAAAAACAAAATGTAATAATAGTTGGATTACTATCTGAGCCATGTGCAAATTGATGTAGGGAAATAAGGTTAGAGGTGTGAATGTGTTTGTGAAAGATTGGTGTTGGAGAAATGGGTTTCGACTCAATTGGCACCATTGCTGGAGAAAGTAGAAGCTGTACCTTTGCAGGGACCAGTGTACTGGTCAATCATACAACGATAGTTGTACAGTTGAAATTGAATAGTGAGAGGTGGGGGCATTGTGCAAGGTGAGATGTCGTAAATCAATGGCAACAATGAAATATTACAGCAGGGTAGTGATTTGGGTAAAGATAACCAGAGTGTGACTTGATGTTGGTAATCTTGCCTCATTTCCAAGTCTACTATATACTCTATCTTCCAATGAAGCTACTGTTAGGGGCCTTTAAACTACTCTGAAAGTGACCCTTTGCCTTTCCTATTTATCTCTACCCAAACTGATTATACATCTTACTCTTTCAAGCCAAGGTCATCTGTCACGCCTGTTTTAATAAATTCCTTAATTAATAGAGCTATCCTACCATCTTTTCCTAGCTTTTTAATTTTTCAAAATATTCAATATTCAATATTCAGGTCCCAGCCTTGGTCACCCTGCAACCATGTCTCTGTGATGGCTATCAAGTCATACATGCTTATTTCTGTTTGTGCGAACCTTGCCTTGAATAAATTCTGTGATGCAGTCTTCACTGAACTCTGAGGAAGAGAATTCCACATACTGCTATGAATGCTGCATGCATTCCGATACAGAGCCTTATGTGCCTTTTTACAATTCTTGCAGTTGCTGGCTTTATCTGTGTTGATTTGCAGCAGGCTGAACTTAATTCAGCACTTGGAAGGAAGTCCTACCTTGGAGAGCTGCCAGCCAGATTGGTCAATGGTTCTCCACCCCATTTAGGCACAGCACTGCAGTGGCTAGAAGAGGAATTTTCTCCAAACTGAGATGGACGGCAAAAACCTTCCGCTTCCCACCTTCAGCCTTCGGATGACCGCCAGCCTAAAAATTGAGGCTGGGTGGGAAAGGTTTGTTAAATGGCCACTCAAGGGCCTTACTTGGTTTAATGTCCTAACTATGTTAGGGGTTGTGGCTTTGAAACAAAAATTATGTGGTTCGCACACGTAGATTCAAACTAACAACAGATTTTGCGAAGGAGATGTAGGCTGTGCAGGGTACAAAAGCAGCTTGTGCAACACACTAACGGCATCATTGTAAAATCATGTGATCAGCTCTTAAAGCAATCATGCAACTACTTAAATATATAACAATTGGGGCCTGGGTGGGCTTCCCAACTGAGGCCCTTTCCCCTATCCACCCCACCTAAAATTGTGTTAGTGTCAGGACAGGTGGGATCCTTGGGGGGAATATCATCCTTGCCATTTTATGCTCCCCCACTGCAACCACCACCACCACCACAATCCGATGAGGGGGGAGCATAAAATTTTGACTAGGGATCAGTATTACCATTTATAATTTGGATGAAGTCACCAAATTTTCCAATGACACTAAAGGTAGGAAAGCAAGACTTCAAGAGCTGGTAAAGTGCTGGCTAAGGGACAGATAATGTGTGTGCAAACATTTGGCAGATGGAGTATAAATGTAGGAAAATGTGAACTTGTCCACTTTGGCAGAAAGAACATTTGACAGATGGAGTATAATACGGGAAAATATGAACTTGTGCAGTTGGCAGGAAGAATAGAAAAGCAGTAAACGACTTAAATGGAAAGAGATTGCAGAACTCAAGTGGTATAGAGGGGTCTGGATGTCCTGGTACCGGAATCACAATAAGTTAGTGTGCAGTTCCAGCAAGTAATTAGGAAAGCAAATGGGATGTTGGTGTTTATTGCAAAGGAAACAGAATATAAAAGTAGGAAGGTTATGGGCCAAGTGCAGGAAAATGGGATTAGCGCGCCTTTAGTGGTAGTTATTGTCAGTGCAAACTAGATGGGCTGAAGGGCCTTTTCTGCGCTGTATGACATCTGGAATACTGTGCACAGGTTTGGCCTCCTTGTTTGAAAAAAAGCTATATAGGGCTGAATTTTGTGTGCTCTGGGGAGGGCGCTTATCCCATGGTGGGACAGATCTCTCATCCTACCACCTTTCTGCACTTTCCTCAAGCTCACCACCATAGTTAAATAGAACATCGAGGGTCAATTAGGCTTCTTATCAAGCCAATCGACTCTCATATTACACTGCCCACAGCATCAAGTGTTTGGCATGGGCAGTCGGGTAGGAGCAGGAAACCCCGACTGTATTTTACTGGAATGTTTAAAGGACATAAGGAATGCTTTTTGCAGACTGCCTTTTGCCAATTACAATGGAATTCTCTTCCTCAGAGTTCAGTGGAGACTGGGTCGTTGAATTTAGTCAAGACACAGTTGAACAGATTTTTAATAGACAAGGAACATAGGAATTAGGAGCATAAGTGGGCAAATTCAGCCCTTCGATCCTGCTCTGTCATGCAATCAGATCATGGCTGATCTCTCCCTGGTCTCAAATCCACAGGAAGTTGGAAGGTCATGAGACAGACAGGAAAGTGGAGTTGAGACCTCAACCAGATCATGCATGATCTTACAGAATGAATAGAAGGGCCGAATAGCCTGCTGCCTGTGTATTCTTAAAGCTAGGGTTTGAAGTAGGGTGTTGAACAAAAATGGAGAGAAGGGAATATTACTGCTGCTAGAAATCATAAATAAAAACACAAAAGGGCTAAAAATAACCAACAGTTCATGCTGCATCTGGAGAGAGAAAGGTAATAGAAGTCCTATGAGAAGAACATATCATCCGAAAACAGGATTGGGGTTTGGCTGTGAATTCTTCTCATTCAGATTATTGAAAACCTATATTAAGAACAGCCTTTCTGGGCAAACGTATCAGACGACAACCAACATGTAAAATATTGTATTCCAGAAACTATTCAAAAGATTTGAAAGATAAAGGATGATAGGAACAACAAAATGGATCCAAATCTAGAGCCCAGGTAGCCCAGAATAAAATAAATGGCAAAAGTTGCTGACTATATTACCATTACAAAGTAATGTCTATCTGTTTCTATGGATGTGACAAATCTTTATTCTGCTTGAGGAATATCTACATTGCTGGCTGATGCATAGCAACAGGGCAATTACAACATTGCCAGCCAATATACCAAACTACACAGAGGAAGATAGTGAGGGTTTAGACCGATTGGAATTAATTTTGTTTTTTTTAGCTTTAATAAAATATACTCAGTGACATTCTGAGATTAGCACAAAAAAAATAGCCATAGTAATTACATTGGTGTGGTGGTTATGATCACTGGACAAATAGAATGAGAGCTCAATTCCCACCCTGGCAGCTTGAGAATTAGAATTCATAAAAAATATATCTGGAATAAAAAAAGGTGCAACTGTGTGGCTGCCAAATGATTAAAAACTCAATTGGTTCATTAATTCCTTTAGAAAAAGGAAACATGATGTGCTCATCCTGTTGAGCTTACATACAAACTCCAGTCCCACAATAAAAATTATATCGTGTTGAAAGAAAATTGTGACTGTAACGTTGGGTTTCTGTAACATTTGTGGTATGCAGTTGAACATTATATAATAAAATTTCACTTCCATATACAGGGTGAGGTAGCTCAATGGATACAAAATAGGCTTGATGACAGAAGCCAGAGGGTGCTTGTAGAGGGTTGTTTTTCAAGCTGGAGGCCTGTGACCAGTGGTGTGCCTCAGGGATCAGTGCTGGGTCCACTGCTATTTGTCATTTATATTAATGATTTGGATGAGAATATAGGAGGCATATTAGTAAGTTTGCAGATGACACCAAGATTGGTGGCATAGTGGACAGTGAAGAAGGTTATCTCGGATTGCAACGGGATCTTGATCAATTGGGCCAATGGGCTGACGAATGGCAGATGGAGTTTAATTTAAATAAATGCGAGGTGATGCATTTTGATAGACTGAACCAGGGCAGGACTTACTCAGTTAAGTTGGGGAGAATTACAGAACAAAGATCTAGGGGTACATGTTCATAGCTCCTTGAAAGTGGAGTCATAGGTGGACAGAGTGGTGAAGAAGGCATTCGGCATGCTTGGTTTCATTGGTCAGAACATTGAATACAGGAGTTGGGCCGTCTTGTTGAAGTTGTACAAGACATTGGTAAGGCCACACTTGGAATACTGTGTACAGTTCTGGTCACCCTATTATAGAAAGGATATTATTAAACTAGAAAGAGTGCAGAAAAGATTTACTAGGATGCTAGCGGGACTTGATGGTTTGAGTTATAAAGAGAGGCTGTGTAGACTGGGACTTTTTTCCTCTGGAGCGTAGGAGGCTGAGGAGTGATCTTATAGAGGTCTATAAAATAATGAGAGGCATAGATCAGCTAGATAGTCAGTATCTTTTCCCAAAAGGTAGGGGAGTCTAAAACTGGAGGGCATAGGTTTAAGGTGAGAGATACAAAAGTGTCCAGAGGGGCAATTTTTTCACACAGAGGGTGGGGAGTGTCTGGAGCAGCCTGAGGTAATAGTAGAGGCGGGTACAATTGTCTTTTAAAAAGCAATTAGACAGTTACACAGGTAAGATGGGTTTCGAGGGTTATGGGCCAAATGCAGGCAATTGGGACTAGCTTCGGGGTTTAAAACAAAAGGGCGGCATGGACAAGTTGGGCTGAAGGGCCTGTTTCCACGCTGTAAACTTGTATCACTTTATAAATGTAAAAAGGTATTTAGGCAATGGAAATTTAAGTATACTCCTGATGGCCTGGATTTTGCATAGGTAATAATGCTGAGGCCAATAATACTCACCATTGTAATGAATAAAACTGAACAGCAACATTTGGCATCCACACATGCGTAGCGAAATGCAGAAATCCTGAAGCTGCTGTCAGATGAGGGTGTTGCAGTCCTCATCAATAGATTTGGTGCTGAAATCAATTGAATGGTGTATTTGACTATACCAAGATCACCAGAAAAGACTACAGCAAATGCGCTCAGGAGCAGGTGAATCTTTTACAGTGCGATAAGTGATAACATACCATCAAATAAATGTGGTCCTGAAAATTTAATTTTACTAAGTGTGGAGTCTCATTCCTTCAGAAAGTAGTTCGTTAGTCATCTTATATATTCTTTATCTGTATTTATTTATCTCTTTTAATCCTGACTGTCTTTTAGATCTTAATTTTTCTTTCCATAAAATATTTAAATCTAATTTATAATTCCCACTTTATATTTCCTGGGTGGAATTTTACAAGGCAAGGGTAGGCAGTTTTAAATACATGAGCCAAATTAAATTCTCTCAAAAGGGAAATTGGATTGGAAGCCCGACATCATTCAGCCCAATTTCAGATTTCACCTGTGTGAGTTCGAAGGTGAGCAGGGAAACCACCCCCCACATGGTGGTCCAACAAGTCATTTCATTAAAATAAGTAATCAAATGTTGTTTTAACCTCGTATAGTGGCTTTAACAACTGAGGCACCTTTTCAGTTTTCTGTCAAGGTCACCGAGGGTGAATGGATTGTGGGGAAGTGAAGCAGACAAGCAAGGATGCTTTTGATAATTGAACTTGAAGAGCCCCAACCATGTCCTGCTGAGAGAGGCTGCTGTTCATTGCACTTCTTCTCAGAGATGTCATCACTGCTGGACAGGTGATTGCTGAGCTCTGGAAGGCTCTTCACTGGTCCTGCACCTCACACACGACTTCTAGCCTTCAAAATAGCATGGGAGCAGCTTATGCAGTACCACCCTCACCTCAAAAGTGTGACAAGGGGAAGCAACATCTGCTGCCTTCTCCTCACCTGCCACTAGGTAGAAGGGTGGACATAGTGGGTGGAACTTTTCCATTCCGCCCACCAAGGGAATGGTTGCCAGTGGGACAGGACCATACAAAGGTCCATTGACCTTAGGCGGGGTTTTCCAATCTTAAAAGTTTTAAACTTTATTCTGGGGCAGCACAGTGGTTAGCACTGCTGCCTCACAGCGCCAGAGACCCGGGTTCGATTCTCGGCTTGGGTCACTGTCTGTGCGGAGTTTGCATGTTCTCACTGTGTCTGCGTGGGTTTCTTCCGGGTGCTCCGGTTTCCTCCCACAGTCCAAAAGATATGCTGGTTAGGTGCATTGGCTATGCTAAATTCTCCCTCAGTGCACCCGAACAGGCGCCGGAGTGTGGCAACTAGGGGATTTTCACAGTAACTTCATTGCAGTGCAAATATAAGCCTACTTGTGACACTAATAAATAAATAAACTTGAACCTACGAGGTATGGATGAAAGAGGGCAATAGGGTGAGGATGAGTGTTAATATTGGCTGTTTAGAGAGAAAAAAATCAGTCAAGCTTCAACGTTTCTTGTTCTGAGTGCTGTACAGGAGAAAGCCAGCAAAGTTACAGTGTGGCACTTGACATCTGAAAAGGGTCAAGCCCGTTATCTTTCCTACGCTCCTGAGGTCGTGGATCTTCTTGGTACACTTTCTCTAACTTGGAGGGATTACATTCTGTTCCTGGCTTCCACAGCCATTTCCATGCTTGGGGTTGCAGAGGTTGTCTTCCTCCTTCTGCCATGAGAAAGGTCACCGCACTGCAGACCCTCAAATGCCACAGCAGGACCTTCAGGGAAGAGAGTGAGGAACCCACTGGACAGCCTCCACTTCAGGGGTCTCAACTAGTTGCTACAGTCTCAAACATTTAAGTACCAGTGAGTATTAGCAATCCAGAAACTGGAGGCAAAGTGCCTCACTAAAGTCTGTTCCTTCACCATTTGGGTTCCCAACTAACTACTGAGCATCTGCACAGATAGTAAGACAAGTTGGGAAAATTCCACCTTGTGTCCCAGTAAATGATTCTTCATTGAGATTGAAGATCCTCACTGTTGCATGCCCTGTTCATAGGCACCACAGACCGCCACTGCAGAGTGTCACAGTGGATCAGTTGCTGATTAAAGAACAAGTAATTTAAAAGCCCTGTAAAACTTTGTGAGCAGCTGTCAGTTCAGTAAATGGCGATACCATTCTTTCACTATTGACTGCAAAATATGAGCCGTTCCGTATTAACACTATTCTTCCAAAAAAAAATTTTTTTTTTAAAATCAAACTTCAGTTTAAGTTGTGGGATAAATAAGCACAAGTTGACAATATGCAGTGACCCACAGGTCCTTGAGTCCAGTTGTTCAACTGACATAAACAAACAGTATTGTATATTATAGTGCTACCACCCTATTTTTCAGTTTCAACCTAGTGTCCAACTCCTGAACTTGGGGGTGATGTATACCTTCATATCAGTTTATGCAGGAGAGGATTTCAATGAAAAGTGTCAAATAGCAGAAAAATAAAGCTTGACGCTGCCTGTGTTCATATTATCAACTGCCCAAATTGAATATCTTTCTTTCTTCAGTGTGTTTTCCCCCAAAAGCTTTTATCCGATAGTTTTAGAATCTTCAATGTGATGGGTTAAGCAAACAATTCAAGTCAGCAAACAAAATAAGTACAGATTATCCAATTGCTGTTGAATAAAAAACAGCCGAAGCTTGAATAATGTGCAGAGCTAAAAGGAAACATCTTGTATTAGAAGTGGAGATATCAGACTCCAGTTTACAGTCTCATGAATGCATTTTAAGTAGTATGAGAATTCTGCCTTGTTCTGAAGCTGAAAAGTATTTTGAATTCACATCTCCAGACAACCACAAATTCATAAGCCCTTGTTTTGTGCCCAGCTATGTGGCAGTTGCTAATTCAGTTTTGGGCTGGATTGGTATCCATTTCAAATTAGACACTGAAAATTGTGCAAGCGTGTCTCCCCATTCTTGTGCCAAAGTGGAATACAATATTGTACTGCAGTTTTAAAATCAGCTGCAATTTCAAATAATTAAGATCAAGCTGACTATAGAAAGGCTGAATGAAATCCCCGCTACTTTTAGATTCTTGTAGACCACATTATATAAAGCACATTCTGCTGCAGGGAAATGTTGAATTAGGTCAAATTCAATTCAAATCAATAGATCAGAATTTAATTCAAGCTCCCACGTAAACAAAAGCAGCATCCCATAAAGGAGAGCTAATGAATTATCAGTATAATGTGTTCTTTTTCCCCTACAACCACTAACCCAACTCCATTCTAACATCTGCTCATTGCTTGAGCAAACACTGCCATATGGTTGCCAATTAGCTACTTTATTCACATAATGAAAGTACGGTGAAACAATACAATTTTCACTGTATTCCAGCATATTCTCCAAAGAATATAAGTTCATTTACTCAAATATAAAATGCTGAACAAGTAATTTTAAAAGATTCTACTATATTATATGATTATAATGTTACTTTACTATGCACGATTTTAATTGAGGAAGGTGGTTACCCATCACGGGACATGCACACATACAGGCCGGAATTTTACCATTCCGCCCGCCACGGGAATCGGAGCGAGTGAGGGACGGACAATGGAAAGGTCCATTGACCTCGGGCAGGATGTTATGGTTTCAGGACGAACGAGGCCAGAAAATCCCACCCTGTGTCAGTTTCTCTCCTTTCGTCTTCCCCTCCTGAACAATATCACAAGCTCGACCCGTTTTCAGGTACATTGCACATCTAACTGGTCCTTCTTTTGTGCATGTGTGTCTAGATAGAAGGTCTGAAATTCATTTGGCTCACTGTATTGGTAGAAATGTGACAGGTTGGGACTTCTGGATAACAGCACCAGAGAAATGTGAAATTTTGGCTGCAGTGTTTTGCCTTTCCCCTGGCCAAAAACAGTCGTCTTTGTCATCTTAACATCAAATCAACCAGAAAATGCCGAGATAAACTTTAAACCTAACAAAGTTCAGCTGTCACTCAGAGAAGCTGCACCCCATGCATGCTGTACATGTGCAAATAATTCAGGACATCACATATATCTATGGTGCAAATCACGCAGAGAATGCACCAACTACTTTAACAAATCCAAAAGAAATCACATCTCTCTGTATTGTGTAAAATGGGGAGAGAAAAAAAAAGCACCAATCCAACCTTGCAACTGCAAGAATAATTCCAGTCCCATAGAAATAACATTAGGTCATATACCCTTTGAATCTGAGTTACCATTTTTTTTTATCCACAGCAGGTTTATTTTTATCATCCCAATTGTTCACCCTTTTCAAATAGCTTTTGATATATCTACTTTCCAAATAAGTATCCATGTCCCTTTTAAACAGGTTGATCGATTCTGCAACTAGCCTTTTCATTATCCTTTGTGTGAAGAAACTTTCTGAATTCAATTATAACCGGCTTTCCCTTTATTAGAGAAAGAGTTGTTATCCTATCTAACTGGTGAATTACCTTCATTATTTTGAACACATCCATAAAATCATCTCTTCGGTAAATATAATCAAGCTTACACAGTCTTGTAACTGTGTAATTACACTGGCACTTCTTACATGTATATTTTATACCTCATGCGGTAAACTCAAGCATTAACCTATTGCATGCTGTTTTGCTCCTTTGAACTAGTTTTTAAATTGGACCCCAAGCCTCCAAAACACCCCCACGATGGTCATTCCCATTTGAAAATGAAAATAAAACCAGGGCGATTCTATGAAATTTTATGGCTGGGTAAACCACATCTTTGTCATTTTTCAGCCAATTGCTCAACCAATCTACTTCCTTATGCATCCTTTGGACCCTGATCTCTGAATCATTTTGTTGCTGCTATGTTCTTCTTCATCGAAAACTTGTTGATTTTCGGATCAAGATTGGAATGTCCCATTTGTTCTGGGTGCCTCTCTTACTCAAGCATTTTCAATTCAAGATGTGAGCATTTCCTTAATCACAATATATTTTTCCAGTCTACTTACTTTTCCAAATTTAGATTCTGATATCAGTTACTCACTCTGTGGCCTTGTGGTTTTCGAATCTTGTCAATCTGCAATTGTGCTAATACAAACCTAAATGCCAGGTTCAATTTACTTAAATAACAGTGAGGAAAACGAGGGGTTTCAATCAAGAGGTCGGAAAATGTTGAAGAGGAAGACACTGGATGTTAAAAGCATGGCATGGAGTCAAAAGAACCAGGTGACCAAGGGCAAAAAAAAAGAGGCATCAGTCACCAAAGAGCTTCATTGTTTGCAGGTGTCGGGATGATTTGGGCTAGCATACAACAGGGAAGGAACAGAAAACGTGGTTCATGAAGCAAGAGACCTCTGACACTTCCTTCTACATAACGAGACAGTCTACATTACGTGGAAGGAGGTGGCAAAGGCAGCCAGCAAAATCTCCAAATACCAAGGATCCTGCTACCAAGGAAACTGAACAACTACCAAGTCAAGTTAAAGCTTCGATAGCCTGCTGACACCCTCAAAAAACAAGTCATAAATCCCTGTCATCCATTGTTTCACTGCCCTTGAGTTTTCACAGAATAGATATTGCTCCGTGCAGTCAGTTTGTAACATGCACCTTTAATATTCCCTCCCATTTTGTCATGCATTTTGCCCTTTGAAGTTCATCTCCCATTTCCAAAGACCTGAAGGCATAAATTTAGATAAGAAGCTGAGAACTCTTGTTAGTTTGCAATTATGAATTCCTCCTGCAGGAACCATTGGTAAGCAAAAGGCTGACATCAGACAATTAACTGAGCAGAAGGAAGAAGCCATGGCTATCTTGGACAGTAATTTCTTTAAATGCATGGCAGATGGAATAACTGGAGGTCCTGAACTCTCAGTCAGTTTATGATGACCAAGTCAGTACATTAGAAGCTTTGATTATGGAAATAAAGGAAAGTGCGTATAGAGCTTGTCACTGGGACTGCAGTGCGAGATGATGAGGAGAGTTGTAAGTGACAGCAAAAGTCTGTAACACAAGCTTTTCTTTTGTCTCTTCATAGTCATCAAGGGAAGAAACATTAATTGAATCAGCACAGGGATAACCTCCACGCCCTTCCGCATCTGGCGAGATCACCACCACCTGCAAGTTCCCCTTCAAGTCACACACCATTCTGACTTGGAACAATAAATCACTGTTCCTTCACTGTATCAGAAACTAGAAACTCGATCCTTAACAGTAATGTGGATGTACCTATGCCATGTGGACTACAGTGGTTCAAAAAGGTGGCTCACCACCACTTTCCCAATAGTAATTAGGGATGGGAAACAAATGCCGGCTTTGCTCATATCCCATGAAAGAACGGTTTAAAACTTACAATAGAAACAGGGCAAAGCCATTGCTTTTACTCCTGCATACATTCACCAGCCCAGAAATTTACTGTGGCTCCGAAGATAAAATAGATAAGGGAATTTCAATGGGCGAGTCTCAAAACACAATAAAAACAAAGTTGAATGACGAGAAGTAGAATCTAAATTATTAGGCAGCGACCCAGGAAACATCAATGGCTTATCCCCAAGCAAGTAGATCTTAATAGGCATCTCATGAAATAAAGGACATTTGCAGGGCATCAGAAACATATGGAGATATTTCACAGCATCTGAAGGAGTGGACTTGCCTGGTAACAGAATGCCACTCTCTGCAGCGCCCGGGGGATTTACTTCAAAACAATGCTGTGGTGTATGGCAGCTTCAGCAACATCCACACTTTTGAATGACAAGGCTTTATGGTCAATGCTTTCCAAGTGGAAAGATTGCCAACTGGCTTTCAGAACTTGGACAGCAGTGGCTGCTGATTCCAAATGAACCAGTGCAACATCTCCCTATATAGCACTTATTATTCCTGGTTGCAAACTGGACTGGGATCCTCTTCCAATGCTGCCAAGCCCAAGCAGTTATTGCTGTTTCCAAACTGGACTTGGGTTGACTTCCAATGCTGCCAAGCAATGTAGAATGGCCTGAGGAGGTTCCACAGTTTAGTTTTCATGCATTCTGGAGTCATTGTGGGTCATGAATCTGCAATTATGCTGTCACTTTTGCATTGCTGATAAGTTGTTAAGCATACCTTATTCACAAATATGCATCTTTGAATGCTCAAACCTGAACTCAAGCTTTAAGCATAACTAAAATAGACTAACTGCACGCTAATAGTAAGGTAAACTCCGTTGCAATCAAGCATATTTGAACAAGAAAATTCAGCTTTTTCCTCGAAGGCAAACAAAGAGATAATTGGTATAAACTGAATAGCTGATGCAACATGATAGTTCTTGTTACATTTGAGTCCAGGAAGGAGAAACAGGTGGGATAAAAATAATTCACAAATCTTGTTAATTTCATGTAATTTAAAATAGCTATGCTATAATGGAGGCCGCCTCTTCACTCACAAAATAAGGACTCATGATGTAGGGGTATCACCAGCATGGATAAAGGATTGGTTAGCTAACAGGATGTGGAGAGTAGGACTAAATGCGTCATTTTCAGGTTGGCAAGATGTGACGAATTGAGTTCTATGGGGATCAATGCTGGGGCCTCAACTGTTTACAATCTACATCAATGACCCAAACAAAGTGACCAAATGCATGGTTGCTAAATTTTCTGATGACACAAAGCTAGGTAGGAAAGTAAGTTGTGAAGAGGAATTAAAGAGTCATAGAAACATACATAGAAAATAGGAGTAGGCCATTCAGCCCTTCAAGCCCGCTCCACCATTCATTATGATCATGGCTGATCATGAAATTTAATACCCTGATCTCACCTCCCCCCCCCCCCCAATATCCTTTGATCCCTTTAACCCCAACAGCTATATCTAATTCGTTCTTGGAATCACACAATACTTTGGCCTCAACTACTTTCTGTGGCAGTGAATTCCACAGATTAATCATTCTCTGGTTGAAGAAATTTCTCCCCACCTCAGTCTAAAAGGTTTACCCCCTCATCCTCAAACAATGTTCCCTAGTTCTGGATTCCCCCAACCTTGTGAATATTCTTTCTGAACCTGCACTGTCTAATCCTAATAGAATTTTATAAGTTTCTAAGAGAACCCCTCACTTTCTAAACGCCAATTAATCTCTTATTTGTTCATGGGATGTGGGTGTCGCTGACTGGGCTAGCATTTGTTGCCCACACATTGCCCATTTAAAAGTCAACCACATTGCGATGGGTCTGGAGTCACGTGTCGGCAAGACCAAGTAAGGACAACAAATTTCCTTCCCTAAATGAACATTAGTGTACCAGATGGGTTTTTACAACAATCGACAATGGTTTCATGGTCATCATTAGACTTTTAATTCCAGATTTTTATGGAATTCAAATTTCACCATCTGCCATGGTGGGATTCAAACCCGGGTCCCCAGAGCAGTACCCTAAGTCTCTGGATACAATATAATCCTAACCAATTTAGTCCAGCCATCACAGGAATTAGCTTGGTAAACCTTCGCTTTACTCCCTCTATAGGAAGATCATCCTTCCTCAGATGAAGACACCAAAACTGCACACAATACCTCCAGGTGTGGCCTCACCAATGCCCTATACAATTGCAGTTAAGCATCCCTATTCCTACACTCAAAACCTCTTGCTATGAAGGCCAACATATCGTTTATCTTCTGTACTATCTGCTGTACCTGCCCATTTACTTTCAGTGACTGAGGCACGAGGACATCAAGGTCTCAGAGTATTCCCCTCTCTCAATTTACACCCATTCAAATAATAATCTGCCTTTCTATTTTTGTTACCGAAGTAGACAAGTTCACATTTCTCCACATTACACTGAATCTGCCATGCAGATGCCAACTCACTCATTCTGTTTTAATCATGCTAAAGCATCTTTACAACCTCCTCACAGTTCACCCTCCCACCCAACTTTGTATCTTCTGCAAATTTGGAGATAATACATTATCCTTGATAATGTACTCTAGCAACTTCCCTACTATTGACGTTAGGCTCACTGGTCTATAAGTTCCCTGTTTTCACTCTACTTCCCCTTGTGAATAGATGGTTTACATTAGCTACCCTCCAATCTGTAGGAATCATTCCAGAGTCCAAAGGATTTTGGAAAATGACCACCAATGGATCTACTATTTCGATAGTCACTTCCTTACGTACTCTGGGATGGGGATCATCAGGCCCTGGGTATTTATTCACCTTCAATCCCATCAAAACCGTTACTCTACTAATACGGATTTCCTTCTGCTTCTCACTAAAACTTGTGTTTCTCAGAACATTATTCATGTCTTCCTTTGTGAAGACAGAAGCAAAGTACAAATTTGGTTCCTCAGCCATTTCTTTGTTCCCTATTATGAATTCCCCCATTTCTGACTATAAGGGGCTTACATTCATTCTTCTTAACCTTTTTTCTGCAAAGAGACGTAGACAGGTTAAGCAATTGGGCAAAATTGGCAGACAGAATATAATGTGGGAAAATGTAAACTTGTGCACTTTGTCAGAAAGAATAGAAAAACAGCATATTATTTAAGTGGAGAGAGATTGCAGAACTCATGTGCAGAGGAATCTGAGTGTCTGGGTGACATTAATCGCAAAATAATATTATGCAAATACAGCAAGTGATAAGGAAAGTGAACAGATTGTTGACATTTATTGTGAAGGGCGAGGAATATAAAAATGGACATTGTGCTACAGCTGTAGAGGGTGATAGCAAGACTATATTGGGAATACTGTTTACAGTTTTTGTCCCCTTAATCAAGGAAGGAATTCTTCTTTCCTCCTTCCTTGGTTATTCTTCTTTCCTCCATTAAAAGCAATTCCAAGGAGGTTCAGTTCTCGGATAGTTGGATGTGGAGCGGTTATCTTACAGGTTTGGCCTGTATCCATTGGAGTTAAGATACAGAAGTGATCTTATTGAAAAATAAAAGATCCTGAGGGGAGTTGACAGGGTGGATACTGAAAGGATGTTTCACCTTGTGGAGAAAACTAGAATCAGGGGACAAAGTTTAAACTAGGAGGTCTCCCAAGTAAGACGGAACTGAGAAGATATTTTTTGTCTCAGAGGGACATGAATCTTTGGAACTCTCTTCCTCAGAGAATAGTAGAGGCATGATCAATGATTAATTTTAAGGCAGAGGTAGATGGACTCCCTTGTTAGTCAAGAATCTAAAGTTATCGGGGTAGGAAGAATATGGAGTGGAGGCCACTGTCAGATCAGCCATCTTATTGAATGACAGAGCAGGTTTGAGACACCAAATGGCTTACTCTTACTCATAATTATAGGTATAAAAATGGAGTGTGTCACTATGTGGGAACGGTAAAGTTATTCTTGAGGGGGAATTTTTGAAGGATTGTGGCGATTATGCAAAACGATTGTTCAATTATGCAGGGTTACAGCAATTTGGCAGAGTGCTGGGGCTGGTTGGGATGCTCTTTGAGTTGGTGGAGATTTCAAAGGCGGAATAGTCTCTTTCTGCACTGTAGGGATTCTAAAAATGTTGTTTCACGTTATTGTCAGACATGAAAATCAATAGCCTGCTCCAAGGAACTTGCTTATACCTTAGCACTAAAAGGATCCTAACAACTGAGCAATCTTCTCTCGCTATCCATTCCACCATTATAGAATTCCTACAGTGCAGAAGGAGGTCAATCGGCCCATTGAGCCTGTACCAACCACAATCCCACCCAGGCCCTATTCCCATAACCCCACATATTTATCCTACTAATCCCCTTGACACTAGGGTCAATTTAGCATGGCCAATCAACCTAACCCACATATCTTTGGACTATGGGAGGAAACCCATGCAGACAGAGGGAGAAAGTGCAAACTCCATACAGACAGTGACTGAGGCCGGAATTGAACCAGGGTCCACGGTACTGTGAGGCAGCAGTGCTAACCACTGTGCTACCATGCCACCCACATGTATGGGTGATGTTGAGGATACTGTGGGTGGTTCCTATATTCACAAAAAAGAGTTTTATAAAAACAATCCTGTACAAATCAACCAAACTCATATCTAATGGTTGACTGTGAAACTCAATATTGTTCCCGTGTCTGTTTTTGCTTCTGTGTAACATTTAATTCTAATTACATTTAATACAGCAGCTTATACGGTAGAAATTAACAGTGTCAATCTGCTGTTAATATTGACAGAAGACGTAATGGGCATCTTACAAAATATCCAGCAAAGAATTTAAGATAATTAAAGTTAACAGTTAGACCCGAAACATGGTAATTGAATATTCTGCAGAGAGAGAAAAAAACAATACAGGTGGCATTGGAGGCTTGTTGCTGCTTATTGAAAGCATTGTCAAGCGAGGTACATGATGAAAGGATGTCAGGGAATATCCCAAATTGTACAGGATGTTGTCTAGGAATTCCAGAGCTGAATACTCAAAGAAATAAAGAAACACTGCACAGTTTTGTTTAAGTTTTCTTTGGGGAGTTTATTATTTACACAGATCCTTTTAGGTATTTAGTAGAGTGGGCTGAGGGGTGAGGAGACTGTTACGCTGCACATTTTCTCGGTTCATTGTCTGGAGAAAAATAGTAAATCCATGCACAAAGAACACTTAATAATTTAGCTACAAAACATCAAAACAGTAAATCTTTTCTCCAAGTATGAATGATATTTTTTGCCTCTTCCAGAAAGAAAAGGCTGACACAGTGGCACATTGGTTAGCACTGCTGCCTCACAGCGCCAGGGACCCAAGTTCACTGTATGTGTGGAGTTTGCACTTTCTCCCCATGTCTGTGTGGGTTTCCTCCCACAGTCCAAAGATGTGCAGGTTAGGTTGATTGACCATGCTAAATTGATTCTATTATCAGGAGGATTAGTAGGGTAAATGTATGGGTTTACGGGAATAGGGTGTGGGTGAGATTGTGGTTGGTACAAACTTGATGGGCCGAATGGCCTCCTTCTGTACTGTAGGGATTCTATTCAAGTGGTTCATAAGAGGTAGACAGGAGAAGGACCATTATTTTTCTTTATTCTTTCATGGGACGTTGGCATCATTGGCAAGACCAACATCTGTTACCTATTCCTAATTGTCCTTAATGTGTGTGGATTCCTGGACCATTTCACAGAGTAGTTAAGACTCTGCCCCATTGCTGTGGGTCTGGAGTCATATATCAGCTAGTCCAGGTAAGGATGGCAAATTCCCTTCCCGAGAGTAAACCAGAAGAATCATAGAATACCTATAGTGCAGAAGGAGGCCATTTGGCCCATCGAGTCTGCACCAATGACAATCCCATCTAGGCCCTATCCCCGTAACCCTACCTATTTACCCTGACACTGAGGAGCAATTTAGCGTGGCCAATCAATCTAACCTGCACATCTTTGGAGTGGGGAGAAAATCGGAGCACCCAGAGGAAACCCATGCAGACACAGGGAGAATGTGACAGCTGTTGTTCACCATTATTAAGACTAGCTTTATATTCCTGAATTTGAACCAGTGTCCCCAGAACCTCTGGATTATGAGCTCAGTGATAGTGTAACATACCACCATCTTACCTGTGATGGGGTAAGTGGCCTTTCCTCATTCCATTCAACATTTTCTTACAATTAATGAATGCATAAATCAATAAATAGTTGCAAAAAATTTGATTGAAGTCAAGCAAACAGGACCAGTACCAGATCATTCTGAAGCCTCCCCAGGGTAGGCCCCTGTTATGGAATGTGATCATTGTCTGTTAATCATGGAAACTATTTAAAGTGTCTCTAGAAACCTCCTAATGACTCAGGTGGCAAGTGTTCCACTTGGTGTTAAATTGTGCTGTACAGATAGCAAGAGTCGGCGGTTACGTTAGAATTTTATTTGATTTATGCCATGTAGGATGAGAGTTCAAATGACAAATGTTACACAAAGTTTGCAAGTGTTAACAATCAGAAATGCATTTTTGTAGTCAAATTCTTCCAGGGATTGACAAAACACACATTTTCAAATAACCTATCAATTATTTTCTTTTTGCCTCATATATACTTGGATTACAGCAGATGATTAAGGTTTATTTATTAGTGTCACAAGTAGATGTACATTAACACTGCAATGAAGTTACTGTGAAAATCCCCAAGTCGCCACACTCCAGCGCCTGTTTGGATACACTGTGGGAGAATTTAGCATGGCCAATACACCTAGCCATTGAAATTTGCGAACAGAAAAGATTTCAATTAAATTTGAACTATAGTAAACCTACTTTGGTCCCAATTCTAACCACAAGAGGAGTGGGTACGAATGAGAGAACCATGTACTGATACAGAAAATCAGAAGAAGAAAGATTTCTTCATCAAGACATTATAAAATACAGCAGGATCAATTTCAGTGCATAATATCCAGGCAAAAACTATAGTTTTCCTTTTGAATACAATTAGAATGTTACTTCATAGCAATATGGATACTTCCGCTCGCTTCAAAACGTCACTAATGCATAGTGACCAGAAGATACGTTTCCCCCAAAGTGCTCAGACATCTCTCAGCCCAGCGGTTTAATCAGGTTTAAGTTCCAAGGAAACATTCATCACCGTTCAAAGATAAGACTTGGATACCACATACCCTATGAATCACTCATTTCATTTACACTTCCAATTAAATGCAGCAAGCTGTAGTAATGCAAACTTTCAGGGTTCCCTACAATAAGTCAGACTCGCGCAGAATTGGTGGACATTAAGAAGCATTTCAAAACAAACAAGGATTGGAAAAATGAAAGCAAGTAGAATTATTTAATATTGAACATGAAATGGAACACAGGAAATAGTAAATACCGTTTGACAGAAAGTTATTTGTTTTCTAAGATACACAGCTCTGTGTATTCTAGTCTTGCAACTGTTTTACAAAGAAAATCACTTCACTTTCAATTGGAAATATGCACATGTTTTATTTCCTACATTTGTTACTCAGCAACATACAGTTTTTTTTTCCTGGCGAGTATTGAGAATACAGTAGATTTTTGTTGTATACAGTGTAAGGAATACAAAAGTACATGGCACTGTGCCATAAAACAGTAGCATACCTTTGGTGTTGAAATATTAAGAATCCAATGTGCCACTGCACGCCATGCAATACCAACCCCCCCCCCACCCCCCAAGATATGCAGCACCCTGGATGGAATGTATTCAAAAACTACTTCAAAAAAAAATGTAACTACGTTTCGGTAAAAAGAAATGCAAATCCATGATATCAAGAACTGCTGAACAATGTCAATTGAACACCAGCTTCTGAATGCTGCATTTTAGTGTGAATGAACAGGTACCGTGTATCTAGGCAGGAAAGGAGAAACACCTATTGCTTGCATTGTTGTCTGACCACCAGTTTCCGAATGATGAGGCATTATTGCCAAAGAACTCAAAAATGCTTATTTCACGCTGCATCGACCTAGAAGGACCTCCGTGAAATGGTTTAGGGAAAACTCGCAAGATCATCAGTAAAGGTGTTGGTCGGCTAAAAGTTCACCCCCACAGAACCCTTGTTCAAATCACATTGAGGCATGCAGAATCAAAATGTTAACTCCGTTTGCCTCCCCACAGATGCTGCATGACCTGCTGAGTTTTCCTAACATTTTGTGTTTTTATTTCAGATTGTCAGCATCAGCTATCGTTTGCTTTTATTTTAAAGTTCAAATCATGCTTCCCTTTCAGAATGCACCGAGTCTTTTCCACATCAGCGGAGGGCAGCCAAAAATCTCCCTGATCTGCTTGAATAAAACAATTCAAAAACTTAGTTTTAAAACTTGTGAATTTAATAGGAGGAGAGGCAATTAACCCATCATTGCCCGAATGCCCTATACCCTGGGCACCCTGTCCGTGAAACAACCTGGACATCCCATATCCGTGAACCAGCCCGGGTGCATCGTGCCCTCCCCCCAAGCCCAAATGTGCCCCCCAATCATGACCCTGCCCAAATGCCCTGTGCCCCCCCAATCACGAACCAGCCCCGGGTGCCCCGTGCCCCCCCCAATCGCAAATCAGCCCTGGATACACCGTGCCCTCCCCAATCACAAACCAGCCCCAGGTACACCGTGCTTCCCCCCCCCCAATCGCAAACCAGCCCCGGGTACACCGTGCTCCCCCCCCCAATCGCAAACCAGCCCCGGGTACACCGTGCTTCCCCCCCCCCAATCACAAACCAGCCCCAGGTACACCGTGCTTTCCCCCCCCCCAATCGCAAACCAGCCCCGGGTACACCGTGCTCCCCCCCCCCAATCGCAAACCAGCCCCGGGTACATCGTGCCTCCACCAATCGCAAACCAGCCCCAGGTACACTGTGCCCCTAATTGCAAACCAATCCCAGGAACACCGTGCCCCCAATCGCAAACCAACCCTGGGGTACACGGTGCCCCCAATCGCAAACCAGCCCCAGGTACACCGTGCCCCCAATCGCGAACCTGCCCCAGGTACACCGTGCCCCCAATCGCGAACCTGCCCCAGGTACACCGTGCCCCCAATCGCGAACCTGCCCCAGGTACACCGTGCCCCCAATCGCAAACCAGCCCCGGGTACACCGTGCCCCCAATCGCAAACCAGCCCCGGGTACACCGTGCCCCCAATCGTAAACCAGCCCCGGGTACACCGTGCCCCCAATCGCGAACCTGCCCCAGGTACACCGTGCCCCCAATCGCGAACCTGCCCCAGGTACACCGTGCCCCCAATCGCAAACCAGCCCCGGGTACACCGTGCCCCCAATCGCAAACCAGCCCCGGGTACACCGTGCCCCCAATCGTAAACCAGCCCTGGGTATACCGTGACCCCCCTCCCAATTATGAACCTGCCCCGGTACACTATGCCCCCCCATCGCAAAGCTGCCCCGGGTTCCCTGTGTCCCCAATCCCGGGTTTATTTGGAAGCTGGATTGAAGACTGGATATTATAACAATTACGCAGATTAATAATTTGAATGCAGATTAAGGGTGATAAATGACATGTCTTCTACAAGGTGGTGAAAGGTGCATAAACATTTGTAATTTCTATTTTTTTCCCCCCTCAAATCTCAGCAGGTCAGGTACAGCCGCCACCCACTTGGCTTCTCTTTAGCGGCTTCAGCCTGCTCTCACTCACCTCTAACACTCACATCTGAGATTCGTCTTCCTGGAATTATCTGGAGGACTACGACAGAAGCCAAGCCCCAGTGCAGACCAATAAATAATAGATAAATCAACCATTTGTTCAACCTTCATAATACATTTCATGCATCGCCACTGTAGCAGTCTACCGACCTGGAGTATCATCTCTCAGTGACTTTCCTCGTTTCCCTCGCTCCTTCTAATTGAGATATCATAAAGTTTAACAGCACAAATGCAACAGAACAGCGTCGGCACAAGCTGAAATGGGATATTCCTGAATATTATTAATCTGTAACTGCTTATATTTACCCAGTTATTATATACCACATAGTGTATCATGACCAATTGATGTATGGTGTGTGTGTGTATGTATATACATATACACACACATAAATATACCCAGTTCACAGACTGAACCAGTTGGTAAAACAAGTTCACCTCGTTTATTAGCCATACTTATGTCGTAAACACAAGGGGGTAAAAATCAGTAAGCTCCTGTAAAAGAAGACGTTACAACATGCAGTCTAAAGGCAATGAACCTTCTCACAAGGTCAGTTTGTACCGTTTAACTCCTCCAAAGTTAGTGAATTTTATATTGCACGGAAGGGAGAAGAAAAAAAACGGTTCTTTATTTACCGAAGCTCTGAAAACAACGGAGCTTACAACGGCCCGCAGCAAAGCTAACAACAACAAAAATTACAAGGGAAATAACTATACCAATTAAGCTGATTATACCAGTAAAGCGGCAATTTTCACCCATCATATCTAAAGACCGCTGCTGACGGGTGCGAGGGGAAGAGTCGGAATTCACACAATTGTAAGGTAAAGTTACCTTTTCTCCCGGAAACGTAATCCAACAGCATTGTCTTTGTTCCCTTACCTTGACAGACGATGGGCAAATAGAGAAGGGTAGAGGAAATTATAAAGTTTAGCATTCCCAGGCTGTTGTATAGGCACTGAAGCAATAGCATTCCGTTTGAGTGAGGGGTCTTATCCGTGCCCAGTGCTTCACAACTGAAACTGCACTCTCTTTCTCCTGTGTTGAGAGTAATTTCTGGACAATCTCGGCAAATCAAACTGTCCTGCCCACCTCACCAGCGCCAGGCAACACATATGTATCACACATCGCAGCGTATTAGAACAGCGCAGATCTGGGGCTCAGGCACGCCTGTGTCACACAGGAAGGTTTAACACAGAGTAGAAGCAAGTTGGAGTGACTGCTCCATACTCTCCCACAGTCATCCCTGTAGTGTTCAGTAGATTCCACGTTTATTAGACACCGCGAGCGCTTGTGCTCATTGCAGAGCTATTAACAAGGTAGCTCTCAAAACATGGAGCAGATTTCCAGACGCGGGACTGTGCCTTGGCACTCAGCTGATAAAAGGCCTTTTTAAAAATCTAGATAATCATATATTTCCATCCCGTGGCGTCGGTAAATTGCATAAGTGTGTAGAAATCACCAGAAGGTGATGATTTATTGCGTTACGCTGTTGCTGGAAAATAGGAGAAGCAAAGTTGCATGCTGCGAAATATTCATGTCATTGATTTCGGAATAGCTAGTGCCGGTTCGCCCTTTAACATTTACCAGGTGAGGTACTTTCGCTTTTGGAATTGGGAGGGATGACTGTAACCGGCAAAGTGGATATATATCCACAGCACTGTTAGAATTAAACACTCTTGAGACAGAGGGTTGTGATTTCACTGCCACTAACATTGTCTAGCCCTCCTTCCGTTCCTGGTCTGAGTCACTCAGTTTGACATGATTGAGATGGAACGCAACACGCTTCGCATCGACCCGCACCACTTCATGTACAGATCGGTTATCACGCTGCAAAAAACTGGAGACAAGACCAGGGCTTCGCTTTCCATTCAGAGAGTCCAAGATAACGTTCCAAGTTGCAACTTCCAGCGAATATAGATCAAAGCAAGGTGGCAACTAATGATACATTTAAAGATAGATCATTTCCAGATTAATAGTTAAAAGTGACACATTTATCAGCCTTGGTTTGTCAAGTGATTATGCAATTCTAAAACTACATTAAAATACAAATTAAAAAGAACAATAATACATTAAAACTGTATTTGGAATTGTGGAAAGTAGTATTTGTACTATATTGAAACTGTTGCTTTTAATCTACAACCCCAGGTAAATAAGACAGGTTAGTTTATTCAGAACTTTCCACTCTATTCAGTATTATTTTAAAAATGTAAGCATAATTAAATCTCAAATGCCCGCGAAACATTTTACTATTTGTGCTGAACACTGGTAAATTAAGGACACCAGTTCAGTGAAACCACATTGGATCAAGAAAGAGCTACGATGCTGATGTTTCTCGGACTTAAACCGTGGAGGTAATCTTAAAACTTTGAAGACATTGGCCCGGGCAGATCCCCGCAGTTCACTCCCTAATCCTTGGTCTTTGTAAAGAGTGTGACAGCCGAATTGGAATTGTAGATGTTGGCCAGCACCTACTGGTAGCTCCGTAGATAACCTCGATCTGAATAATTATTTCTCCCATCGCTTAAGCGGGGACATTGGGGCAGCGGGGGATGAAATGACTAAAGATCGAAACATATTGATTGTCACACCCTTAAGCCCCAAGGTGATTTTTGGTGGCGTTGGTTGAAGAAAGATTGTTGACCGGAACAGTGGGAGAACTCTCGGCTCCTTTTGGAACATGCCATGCCTACCTTCCTGTTTCAATATATTCTCAGTCCTGTGTTGAAGGGATTGTGTAAAGATGGTGGTCAGTTCTGCAGCTGATGCCATGAACTGTTCAAATCTGAGAATGCGAACCAGGTGAATTAACCTGCTAACAACTGTAAATGAGGGCGTATTTAAAAAAAAGAAATAAAGCTATATTAGAGTGATGAGAACTATGGAACAAGTGCCCATCAGTACTTGCAAAGAATTATAGAATCATAGAATCCTACAGCGCAGAAGAAGGCCATTTGGCCCATCGAGTGTGCATGACCACAATCCCACCCAGACCCTATCCCCATAACCCCATGCATTTCCCCTAGCTAGTCCCCCTGACACTAAGGGGCAATTTAGCATGGCCAATGCACCTAACCCACACATCTTTGGACTGTAGGTGGAAACCAGAGCACCCCGGAGGAAACCCACGCAGACACGGAGAAAACGTGTGGACTCCGCACAGACTGTGACCCAAGCTGGGAATCGAACCTGGGTCCCTGGCGCTGTGAGGCAGCAGTGCTAACCACTGTGCCACCGATTGCTGAAGAACATTGCAAAATCCATGTATGTGAACCAGTACATTACATAACGTACCGAACTAAAACTGACAGAATAATAAATAAAATGTGTGCATGATTGGTCAATGTGGGCTGACCATTTGGTGATCAAAGTACAACACAGTCTGGAATACCCAGAGGTGAAAGGTCATCATTCTAGTTCCTGACTGGCTTCCCAATGTACCAATAAAAAATGTTCTTGTGACAAATATCAAGATACTTAGCTGCCAATTACTTTAAGACAAGTACACCATCATTTTGCAACCAATTAGGTAATTCCAGTAATTGAGCAATTATTGTTTTTTTCTTAAATGTTTCACTCAAGCACATCTGTATATTGTCCGTTCTGCCTTTATAATCCTTGGATAATCCGTAGGTTTTATTAATTGGGAAATGAATCTAAAAATCAGTCAGTTCGGAAAAACAATGTTAAATTAGATCCAAGTGGTTTCCTTCCACAGTCCGGAAGACATGCTGGTTAGGTGCATTGGCCTTGCTACTTTCTCCCTCAGTGTACCCAAACAGGTGCCAGAATGTGGCGACCATGGGATTTTCACAGTAACTTCATTGAAGTATTAACGTAAGCCTACTTGTGACACTAATAAAAAAAACAAATGAGCAAAATTGCATAGAATTACACTGTGAGAAAGTAAATAGAATATTTAAAGTTCCTAAAAGAGAGAAAAGGAAATTTAATTGGACATGTAGGATTTGTAAATGCATTTAATTTTTTTTCTTAAAATGTATGATACATTTATCATATTTTGGCATAATTTTTAAAAAAACTGCACACAAACTTGGTGATAAATTCAGCACCAATATTATAACCTCCATTGCCAGATACATCCAGAATGCAGGAGATAAAATTGAAGCAATGATGTCCCCAGGGCCAATATTACAAGCTGAATCTCTTCAGAATGCAGCAACACACCTTCAAAATGCTGGAGGATTAGGATTCTGTTTGTGAGCAAACTATTTAAAGTAAAGTAAACTAGAAGAAAATAACTGGGGAAGCATGCACTGATCTTACCTGCAATTTAATGTTATTCATGATAATAGCTCGGTAATGTTTTTGATAGAAAATTGGCTTCTACCCTTCTTCTTCATGCTGACAACAGTCAATAGTGCATTTTTTGTTTTTAACCTAGCTCAGCCATGTCCAGGATATTTTAATGCTTTCTGCAAAATTATCTTGTATCTTTTTTCCTACCTCACCACGACACGCACAATAAATAGCGACTTAACTTGCCTAAATTATCAACCTCCGGTGCATGTTTGAAGTGAAAACTAAAAGGAACGTAAGCCTTTAAGTGAGAACTATTGCATCAACACCAACCACTAGTGCAATGGTAAACACCATTTGCTGTGTAATTCAGCAGGGGGGGCGGGGGGGGGAGGGGGGTGCAGCGGCAGAATTCCAGATTGAATCCCTTGTGTTGAATTAACTAATCTCAACCAACGAAGATGGTAAACTGGGAATTGAGAAAGATAGTTGGAGGAATATTCAACTTTTTATGTCTCACTAGATATCACTATGGGAAAGTGTTAGCATGTGTCAGAAGTGGATGAATTTGTAATGCCTCCATCATTCTATGGTCTGGGCAGCTTTATGTCTGAAGCTCTCAAGCATACTACATTACAACCTCGCCAGTTTGGAAATCCAAAGTCCGGAATCACCAGTTACCCGGAATCATTTTTCACAGACCCAAACTTACTGACTTGCCACTTGACTCTTCGACAACATTGGATTCACTTGACCTTCAAACTGAAGTTAGAAGATAGCAGATGGTGACATGGTAGTTGTTTAGTGCAAACAAATTCAGGACAGGGCTATTTCGTCTCTGTCTCTCTCTGTCAGTTTATTTCTCCACCTCTCCCTGTCCCTATCTCTAAGTTGGTAGAGTAGCAGGTGGCAGGATGACAGGTGGGTGAAATGACAGGTTGGTAAGTTGTCAGTTGGTGAAGTGGATAGTGTGGCAGGTTGCTGAGGTGGCTAGGTGTGTTGGGGCATAGTCAAGTCAGCTCTAGTGGGTATTCAGGAGGTGGGAGTTAGGTCTGATTGCAGGGCTATTCGAGTAGTCGGGGTCTGTGGTTGGATTATTTTGGGGGGTTAGTGCAGAGGTCAGGAGGGTTAGGAGGGGGGGTATGGCAGTGGTCAAGTGGGGTAGTCAGGTCCAGGGGTAATCAGGTTGTTGGGGGTGGGGGGGGGGGGAGTGGTTGGGGGTTTAGTATGAATGATTGGGCAAGTCAGTTCTGCAGTTACTCAGGAGTTAGATCAGGATTTTTCAGTCTAACGTTTCCTGGGTGACCATTCAGCTAAGTTCTATGGAATTGTCTGTAGTCTCAGACTCTAACTCAGAGTCAGAGACTTTCGTAGAGGGTCTTGGGGAGTAGGGGTATTGCTCATTGAAAGTTCAAACTTCCCAGTCCATTTCCACAGAGGTCAGCGTGTTGACATTCTGCAGGGTCCCAGCACACATCTTGAGATTCATATCCACATTTGGGCCAGTGTCTTAAAAGAGGAAAAGGAAGCAGAGATTTGGAGAGGTTTTGGGGGTGAAGGCCAGTTTCTTGTCAGCTGAAGGCACTGCCACCAATTGTGGACAGATTAAAATCAGCGATGCCAAGAGGTCAAGATTA
The DNA here is from genome assembly GCF_964213995.1 of Mustelus asterias. Classification (NCBI taxonomy): domain Eukaryota; kingdom Metazoa; phylum Chordata; class Chondrichthyes; order Carcharhiniformes; family Triakidae; genus Mustelus; species Mustelus asterias. The sequence goes on from NC_135816.1 coordinate 45,666,961, forward strand.
GACGAGTGCAAATACCTTACCAAAAATCAGAGTCATGTCTCACCAAGGTCCTTGGAAAGGTCAAAGCTTTGGGCAGTAATGTTTGGGGTGAGGCTGGAGTGAGATGTGGTCACATGGTCCTCTCCTTCCACTGGGAGAATTCAATGATCATACCACTGCCTCCCAGGACTTATCACCACTTCTAGATGGCATTCCTGGGAAGCAAAAATAAGTGGGGCAGACAGGAGAGGAAATCCTCTGGAGAACAATGCAATAGATGGAGTTCTCATCAGTGCAGTGAAACTGCAGGAGGTTTTTTTGTTCAAATTTTTCTTTATTCTCTGTCAGAAACTGACCAATTTCAGATAGGATCAGGGAGAATAATTGTCCAAATTTTTTTATTAGTGCATGCAAACAGCTGAAAAAGACATTTTCATAAATTTACTGGTTTCCTTTTACTTACATAAAATTAATTTCCTTTGAAATTCTATATTTAATACCATGACAGACAGAATTATAGAATCCTACAGCACAGAAGGAGGCCATTTGGCCCATCAAGTCTGCACTGACCACAATCCCACCCAGGCCCTATCACCCATAACCTCATGCATTTACCCTAGCTAGTCCCCCTGATGCTAAGGGGCAATTTAGCATGACCAATTCACCTAACCCGCACATCTTTGGACTGTGGCAGGAAACCAGAGCACTCGGAGGAAACCCACGCAGACACAGGGAGAATGTGCAAACTCCACGCAGACAGTGACCCAAGTTGGGAATTGAACCCGTATCCCTGGCGCTGTGAGGCAGCAGTGCTAACCACTGTGTCATCATGCCGCCCCCAGAGGACCATAACTTCAATAAGTCTGGCTTCACTTTGTAGTCAAGCATATCATTGTATCTTTATTACAGTTACTTCATATTAAAAAAAAAGAATCATTTACATCTGCCAATAACATGTCAGCAACAGATGAACCGGGTTGTATCATAATGCTGAACTGTTTGAAGATTGCTATTAAAGAATATATTTTTCATTTCAAAATTAAAAATTTCTATTTCTGATCATGAATGATAGCTGTCAACAAAATTATAAATGCTCTGATTTTTCTCTATTCAGATCTATGCCTCACAAATTCATAATTTTGCCTGGAATACTGCACTAGTGGTTACTTTCACACTTCCTAAGCAGCTAACAAACTGCTTGATTATACATTTCTTTTGTCAATAATTCCAAAATGAAGATATGCAAGGAGCAGATCATAATACTCGAACAGAATGCTTTGACCATTCTTCCATGAAAATGCCTTGGATATAAGCAATTAAGCAATTTTAATATGGGTTTTGGGCAGAAGCATATATGAAATGGAATAGTTTCTCAAGACAACATGACCAATAGGAATGGCCATTCTTAGGCAGACAAGAGGTGATTTTAATATGTGGTGGGTAGTTATTTTCCACAGATTTGAATTTATTAATTTATTACCCTCCATGCACGTCTCAGCCATTAGAATAGAATCATAAAATCCCTACAGTGCAGAAGGAAACCATTCGGCCCATCAAGCCTGCACCAACAACAATCCCACCCAGGCCCTGTAATATTTACCCTGCTAGTCTCCCTGACACTATGGGCAATCTAGCATGGCCAATCAACCTTACCCGCATATCTTTGGTGTGTGGGAGGAAAACGGAGCACCTGGAGGAAACCCACGCCGACACGGGGAGAATGTGTAAATTCCACACAAACAGTGACCCGAGGCCGGAATTGAACCCGGGTCCCTGGCGCCGTGAGGCAGCAGTGCTAATGTATTCAGGAATACATTGAGCACATTTTAATTTCAATGGAACAGGGGAGAGAGAATTTAATGAAAACTCAGAACACTAGACTCCACAAGTTAGTAAGGCACTGAAAGGCTACAAAGGAACATAAAATGTCTGCCCTGGTCAGCAGGACAGATAGTAGAAAGAAGCTATTCTTTTCAGGTGTCAGATTTAGCTCAGTGGTAATACTCTTGCCTAAGTCACAAGTTCATGAATTCATGCCCCACATGAGGCAGGAATACTTAATCTGGACTGACATTTCAGTCCCACATGGAGTGCTACACTGAGAAATCTTGGGACATTATACTGAGCTCTCATTTATGCTCGCAAGAGAAACAAGAAGATGACACAATTCAAAGAAAAGCAGGGTGTTTTTTGAGTGTCTTGAACAATATTTATTAGTCAAGTAACATCACCAAAACACATGGGATTGTATTTCATGACCCGCACTGGGTTTGTTTTAGGCAGGAGTGGGTGGGGAGGGGGTCAGGAGTTGGGCGATGGCATAAAAAGTAACAAAAACAGAAAATGCTGGAAAATGCCAGCAGGTCTGACAGCATCTTTGGGGAGAGAATGGAGCCAGAGTTGATTTTAGATGACCCTCTGCTTTGAAGGGTCATCTAGACTCAAAACATTGGCTCTATTCTCTCTCCACAGATGCTGTCAGACCTGCTGAGATTTTCCAGCATTTTCTGTTTTCGTTTTAGATTCCAGCATCCACAGCTTTTGCTTTTATCGGTATATAAAATAAGTCAGATGCCCAGCCCTACAACTGTCTACCCATCCCTGATCTGTTCACCATAATACAGGGGACATAGGATGGCACAGTGATTAGCACTGCTGCCTCACAGCGCCAGGGACCTGCTTGGGTCACTGTCTGTGTGGAATTTACATGTTTTCCCTGTATCTGCGTGGTTTCCTCTCGGTGCTCCAGTTTCCTCTCACAGTCCAAAGATGTGCAGGTTAGGTGCATTGGCCATGCCAAATTCTCCCTCAGTGTACCCGAAATTGTGCCGGATGTTCACAGTAACTTCATGGCAGTGTGAATGTAAGCGTACTTGTGACAAAAAAAATGTAATGTATTAAAATGAGCTTTCTGCGGTCCCACGGCATGTTTCATGTCACTTCACCGGTGATGCGCCAGTAAGATCAGTATTTGGAAATTCGCCAGTATGAATCGCACTCTCTGGATTTTGAGCATGTGTCACCAGTCCCATAGACAGAGAATATGTGATATGTCTTCGGAATCAGTAGTCGCTTCACCAAAATCCCTTTATTTACATTTTCTAACAGCAGTACACAGAGTGTTGGTAGTGAGCAGTTTATCGCTGGGTGTGTCAGAGGAACTGACACTCCCAATTAAGTACAAGGCAAAGACTCCCTGATTCGTCCATCAATTGGATTCTTAATCAGGGAGTTCATACTCCAATAGGCCAACCTCAATGGCCTGACTGAAGTCATCACAGAGTGTGAGTTCAAAATCACCCCCTATATTTTTCTTACTGTGCAATATAACAGGTTAGGAATTGAACCAAATAATGGCTCAACTCCTGTTAAACTGGCCTGATTTTAGACAGATTGAAGGAGCAGCAGTAGGAAGCATAGAGATTCACTCCAGAACAAAGGAGAATTTAATTCCTGTGACTCATCACTGCTGGTAAATATAGGCCAGTGGAACTCAATTTTCAATCAAAGTCAGCATTAAACTGAACAGCCAATATTACCAAAAACAGAATAGATCCCTGCAAGGGAGCTGAACTCATCGCAACTGCACCCCATTACTCAGATCACTTTACTGGCGAACCCGTGAAAACATTTTTTCAGCACCAGGGGCCAATCAAGTTTAATTCAAGTTTCGGAACATAAAGGGCCTGAATAATAATAAGTAAAATACTGCAAAATTCGTGGATACCTATCGATGTAATGCAAAAACTGGAACTAAATAACCTGCATTTTTGAGTATGAAATATAGCACATATTTGCATGTGACCGTGTCACAGTTTTTTGGGTTTTTATGCTAGATATTAGGTCAGGTTCAGCATCACTAGTAACTCCCACTAGTACTTTACATTCTTGTAAATCTACTGTGCACCATCTCTGTCTAATTTCTAGCTAATCTATAGTATGACCCAGGATTGTATGAGCAAACTCTTCCTCTTCATATTGGCCACTGAAATATGACCAATGCCACTACATAATTCTCCTCTCTTTATGGGTATGGTCTGAAAGCATTCTGTCAAGGCAAGGTTCAGCATTAAACCATCAAATATTTTACAAGGAATATATGAAAAACTGAAAACATAAGAGTTTTCACAGAGGACAATCAATTTTCCATCATCCCTTGGTTGTAAAAAACAATGAAGATGCAGTTTATTAACTCTCTAAAGGACTCAGCTGGTTTGGGATTAAGAAAAAAAGCTTTTTCCTGTGAAAACAATGAGGGAGACTAAACTTTCAGCAGGGAACAGGAGCTGTGTTTGTTTCCAGGTCAGAAACCCGTTTCCAAAGTTCAGATTTTCACAGGAGTGAGCCCTTACTTGGCATGGAGGTGGGTCAGGTGTAGTGTGTGATTAATTCAGAGTCACCACGGCGACCATCACTGAGGCTGTGTGTTGCCCTGAGGGAGGGATCTGCAGTTTGTGTCAAAGCCTTCCACGGCAACCTAGGGGGGTGAGATGCCGCAGGAGAGCCAGAGGCCCTGCACCAATGGCAGGGTAGATCCTCGCTTCATTAAAGCCAACTTGGATATGATCCTGGAGACCATAAGGGAGAGGTGGGAGGAGGAGGAGAACACCTCGTCACACAACAGAAGCATCTCTCTGGAATGATAGAATCATAGCATCCTTACAGTGCAGAAAGAGGCCATTCGGCCCATCGAGCCTGCACTGACAACAATTCTACCCATCCTCGTAACCCCACATATTTACCCTACTAATCCCCCTGACACCCCTCTAACACTAAGGATCAATTTAGCATGGCCAATCAACCTAACCCACACCTTCTTTGGACTGTGGGAGGAAACCATAGAACCCGGAAGAAACCCACGCAGACATGGGGAGAATGTGCAAACTCCACATAGAAAGTAACCCAAGCCAGGAATTGAACCCAGGTCCCTGGCGCTGTGAGGCAGCAGTGGTAACCACTGTGCCACCGTGCCACCCCTTTGTTCAGCATCATCTCCCTCAGCCTCCAGTTCTACCTCTCTTACTTCTTTCCCTTGTTCCTCCCGTGATGAGTTGTCTCCTTCCAGGATTTCACCATCCTCGGGGCCCACACCTCTCTGGAGGACCATGTCACGGAGAGCACAACAAACCACCACAATAACAAAGATCCTTACAGGAGGGCATAGGAAGGCATTAGCTAACCAGTCCATGCACAGGGATTGCACCGTCAAATGTCTAATGGCCTGCATTATGGTTGCCACACTGAACAGACGACATTAGTTACTTTGCCTCTGTCTGGGGCTCGAGTAGAGGGGTCAGTATCCATCTCTTTAAGGGACATCCCTTGCCCCCAAGGCTAGGGATCCATCCCGATGGCGGCACCTGGAGTGTGTAGTAAATTTCTGACCTCGGAGTGAACTCTTCACCATAGCCGTAAAATGTCTGAGATCATACATAATAACCTCACCTCTAGATAACTAATTAATTATAACTAATTAATACTTCAAAATAGCATTGCAAGCTAAACAAATCTACAGGCTGTATTATTGTTGAGAAAAATGCTGAATTAGTGCTCAGAAATGTTATAAATACATGAAAACAATTTCAAGCAACCAAAATAAACTCTAATTTATCATAGATAGCTTAAGGGATCCAGAACGTAGACAGTGAAAGCCATTATTTTCCACTGTACAATGTCAGTGAAAAGATTAAAAAATATCATACAAACATATTTGCTTTGAATATGCCATGACAGCAAATGAAATGCAAAATTATCAATCTTGTTAAATTGACCGTCATTTCTCTGTTATAAATCAGCTGGAATAAAATTAAACTCGTCTTTCCTTATCAAATTAAAAACTAGAAGCTGACAGAGGGAAATGTCCAATGGGCCTAGGCCAGGTTGGACATTAGTTAGAATACAAGAGCTTTGGGATTAGCCATGAATTGAATTTTACGTGGTCAAGGCATTTAACAGGGATTTAAAACACGCACAGTATGGGTGAGCATGGCTCATCAGCATTCTATGCATTGGTTTGCACTACTGGGTCTTTAATCATGATGAAACAATTCAGACTTCAGAAGCCTTTGGACTTTTTTTTAAACTAGTGACAAATTCTGTCATCAGCTTTCACTTGTGACCTGAAATGCTTGGGTTAGCTGAAAATTCTATACAACATCTATACATGACAACGCAAGATAAAAAAATCTGTCACTCAAACTGCTTACAGAATATGATCTAAAGACAGCATTTTAACCTCTTATGGACGGATTCTACTTAAAAAAAATTTTAAGTGTTGCACTCATAGTTTTTGCTGCATGTTGTAAGTATCTGGTCTCCCTCTGATATTCCCTCAGGCACAGTAAAGCTCGTAACTCTGGAAATGGTTTCAGCCGCACCTCATGCTCAGGAGTGTGCCCATGCAGCCCACTATCTGATTATACAATAGATTAGCCCTGGCTGTAACAATATACGTTCTGACCTGGATATTATGCAGTTGATTTCGAAATTGCTGCCCAAATTGGTATAATGGATCAGCTGCCAGTTCTCGAAAGCTTCTGATAATAATTTCTGTTGATTTCAGTGTAAGTGAGCAAGAGACAGTTTTGATAATGGGTGGCTGCTCTGCAATGCAGCAAGGTAAAAATCCTGTCTTTCTAATGTACTTTCACATGCATCTTTCCAATTTCCAAAATGCAGAATGAATCACCTCAGTGAGGTAAAGGCCAGATTGCTATCATGAGACTGATTCAATTCATAAAGAGTAACAGGTGCAACTAAAGGGGGGGGGGTGGATTTTCAGGGTCCGTTAATCATGGGTGCACATTCTGTTATGGTTGCAAACTCTTGCGAGAGGGTCATAATGGGATTCACGGTGGGGAGATCTCAGTTTGGGATCTTCCCTCCGCCCCACAATCCCAGCAGCAAATAATCAAGTTCATGTCCAGAAAGGGTGTGAACCCGACTACCATGCAATGGACTGCATTTCAATAGAATTCAATAGCTTTAACACCATTGTTTGAGGAAGCGTTGAATACTCCCCTCCCTCCAGTGTGATGTCACGCCAGCAGGAAATCACTATTGTTCTCTCGCAGTCGAAATGACCACGCCAGGGACACGGAGGCTAATGTAGCCCTTGGGTGGTCAGGGGCATGGTTGGGCAATGCCAATCTGCACTGCCAAAGTGTGGGGTGTGGTGGCAGGACCAGAGGCAGGGCTTCTAGGGAGCTCCATTGAGGGGGGGGGGAGGCGAGAGCACAATCCCATTATTTGGGAGGTCCTCGGTGCCAGAGATTAAAGGGGGGGAGATTGGTTGGGGGTCTTCCCTATGTTTGTGGGTGTCACAATGTACATAGGGGAGGGGGGGGGGGGAGGTTTGTGGGAGGGTTGCCTGTCACGTTACTTTGAGATTGGCAGCCCAATCTCAGTGGAGCTGGCCTTGCCAGCTTTACCAGGCCCTGCCCTGTCAAAATGATGGCGCAAAACACGGCTTTGTTTTGACAAAGTGTCAGAAGACCTGGGGCGGGATTTTATGGCACCCATAGAATCCATAGAATCCTGATAGTACAGAAGGAGGCCATTCAGCCCATCGAGTATGTACCGACCACAGTCCCAACCAGGCCCTATTCCCATAACCCCATGCATTTCCCTAGCTGGTCTCCCTGACACTAAGGAGCAATTCAGCATGGCCAACCCACCTAACCCGCACATCTTGGACTGTGAGAGGAAATCGGAGCACCCGGAGGAAATCAACGCAGACACAGGGAGAATGTGCAAACTCCACACAGACAGTGACCCAAGCGGGAATTAAACCCAGGTCCCTGATGCTGTGAGGTAGCAGTGCTAACCACTGTGCCGCCTCACTTATCCCGAAACCGTAAAATCCTGCCTGACATCAGCGGACCTTTTCATGGTCCGCCCTTCGCCCGCTCCGATTCCCCTGGCGGGCAGGGTAGTAAATTTCCAGCTGTTGAGTGGAAACCTGGCTGTGTTTCTGGGGACAAACACACCTGTTTTCTGTCAGAACCTGACACTTCACCAATTTATTTGGAAAATCTCTTCCTAAATCTTATCTCGATTCAACTAGCTACCAAACCTTATATAGGAGCAAGAAAAATAATTTTAAAAATACCATGCTATCTCCATGAAATCCATATTTCCAAATTTGCTGACCATAATTCAAACCATCCTTGGATCCACCAAACTCATGTCTCAGTAAAGGAATCGGGTCCAACATCTGGTGGATACCTAATGTCATTCCTATATTTAATACAGGATAGAACATGTCAGCTTGACATCAGTGGTAGGATAAATGATGGAACCCTTACTAAAAGAGGGAATAGAAGACATTTAAAAATGAAAAAAATAGTATCACGACTAGACAGCATGCATTTCAAAGGGGAAAATCTTCCTTGATCATTTCATTGAATTTTTTGAGGATGGGCTGGATTTGATGGAGGTCTTGGCCATCAGCAGGACAGCTGGTGCTACCATCACATCCCCTCCTTTGAGGAAGTCTTGCCAAATTAAGTGCCACTCAAGCACTCAACTGGATAGTGGCAGGCCTTCCCTGGCGGGCAAAAGTGCCATCTGCCAAGAGTTGCTAGGCAATCAGAGGCAGGCAGATCTATTGAACGCCAATGCACTGGGGAGGTGGTGAATCCTACTGATATGACACTCACACAAGGTCAAGGATCATTGTTGGATTGCAAGTCTCAGGTATGTGATGGTGCGGGGAAGGTCACGAGAAGGAGGGGAGGGGTCTTTGCACAAAGGGCAGGATTGGAGTAAAGGGTAGTTATTCAGAGTGGCAGAAGATGGGCAGTGGTGTTCCACAAGGATCAGTGCTGGGATCACAGATTGCAAGAGGATATTAGTAAGCCGACATACTGAACAAATAATTGGCAAATGAAGTTCAAAACAGATACATGTGAGGTGACATATTTTGGTAGGAAAAATAGGGAGGTCACATGTTACTTTGAAGATGCAAGTCCAGGTGGGGCAGAGGAACAAAAGATCCCAGAGTACAAATACACCAAGTGTTGTGCCATTGGTTAACAAAGCTATAAAAATAGCAAATCAACCACCTGGGTTCATTTAGGTTTTATTTAGGTTTTATTTCGAGGGAAGATTTAAAAGTAGGGAAATTATGCTCAACATGTATCAAACTTTGGTCAGGCAACAGTTAGAGTACTATGTGCAATTCTGGTCACTATGTTATATGAAGGATATAGAAGTACTGGAGGGAGTGCAGAGAATCAGCATCTTTTGCCCATCCTAATTGCCCTTCAGAAGATGGCAGCGAGGTGCCATCTTGAACCATTGTAATCCATGTGGCGTAGGTACACCCACAGTGTTGTTAGGGAGGGAGCTTTGGTTTTTTTGACCCAGTGACAGTGAAGGAATGATGATATATTCCCAAGTCAGGGTGGTGTGTGGCTTGGATGGGAACTTGTAGGCGGTGGTGTTCCCATGTGTCTGCTGCTCTTGTCCTTCGAGATGGCAGTGGTCATGGGTTTGTAAGGTGCTATCTGAGCATTCTTGGTGGGTTCCAACAGTGCATCTTGTAGATGGTACATATGGCTGCCACTGTGTGTTGTGGTAGGAGTGAGTGAATTTTTGTGGATGGGGTGTCAATCAAGCGGGCTGCTTTTTCCTGAATGGTGTCGAGATTTTGAGTGTTGGAGTTGCACTCATCCAGACAAATGGGAGTATTCCATCACACTCCTGACTTGTAGATTGTGGACAGGCTTTGTGGGGGGGTTTGCGGGGTGGGGGGGTGGGGTGGAGAGGGAGGGGTCAGGAGGTGAGTTACTCACCTCAGGATCCCTAGCTTCTGACCTGCTCTTGTAGCCACAGTATTTATATGACTAGTCCAATTCATTTTCTGGTCAATGGTAAACCCCTGGATGTTGATAGTGTAGAATTCAACAGTGGTAATGCCATTAAATGTCAAGGGGTGATGATTAGATTCTCTGTTGTTGGAGATAGTCATTGTCTGGCACTGAATGACACAGATGTTACTTGCCACTTGTCAGCTCAAACCTGGATATTGTCGAGGTCTCGCTGCATTTGGACATGGACTGCTTCAGTGTCTGAGGAGTTGCAACTGGTGCTGAACATTGTTCAATCATCAGTGAACATCCCCACTTCTGACCTCATAATGGAAGGAAAGTCATTGATGAAGCAGCTGATGTAAAGTTTATTCATTAGTCACAAGTAGGCTTACATTAACACTGCAATGAAGTTACTGTCAAATTCCCCGAGACGCCACACTCTGCCGCCTGTTCGGGTCAATGCACCAAACCGACATGTCTTTCAGACTGTGGGAGGGAACCGGAGCACCCGGAGGAAACCCACGCAGACACGGGGAGAACGTGCAAACTCCACACAGACAGTGACCCAAGCCGGGACTCGAACCCGGGTCCTTGGCACTGTGAGGCAGCAGTGCTAACCACCGTGCCGCCCCAGCTGGTTGGGCCTGGGGCACTATCCCGAGGAAATCCTGAAGTGAGGTCATTGAACTGAGATGATTGACCGCCAACCATCACAACCATCTTCCTTTGTATCAGGTATGACTCCAACCTTTAGAGAAGTTTCCCTCTGACTCCCATTGACTCCAATTCCACAAGAGCTCGTTGGTACCACATTTGGTCAAATGTTGACTTGATGTCAAGGGCAGTCACTCTCTCCCTACCTCTGGAGTTTAGCTCTTTTGCCCGTGTTTTAACCAAGACTGTAATGAGGTCAGGAACTGACTGACCCTGGCAGAACACAAACTGAGCATCAGTGAGCAGGTTATTGCTTAACATGTGCTACTTGACAGCACATTAAAGACTCCTTCCTTCATATTACTGATGATTGATAGGAGTCTGATGGGGCAGTAATTGGGTTGGAATTGTCCTGTTTCTTGCATACAGATGTGGAGATGCCGGCGTTGGACTGGGGTAAACACAGTAAGAAGTTTAACAACACCAGGTTAAAGTCAACACAGGACATACCTGGGCAATTTTCCACATTGCTGGGTAGATGCCAGTGTTATACTGGAAGAGCTTGGCTGGGGGCGCTGGAGGTTCTGGACCACATGTTTTCAGTACCATTGCTGTAATATTGTCGGGACTCATGGCCTTTGCAAAATCCAGCACTTCCAGCTGTTTCTTCATATCACACAGAGTGATTCGAATTGACTGAAGACTGTGATGCTGTAGACCTCTCAAGAAGGATGGATGGATCATCCACTCGGTACTTGTTGCAAATGTTTCAGCCTTATCTTTGCACCAATATGCTGGGCTCCACCATCATTGAGGATGGGGATATTTGTGCAGCCTCCTCTAGTGATTTGTTTAATCACCATTATTCATGACTGGATGTGACAGGACTGCAGAGCTCAGATCTGATCTGTTGGCTGTGAGATCACTTCACTCTGTCCATCACTTGCTGCTAATGCTGTTTGTCACACAAGTAGTCCTGTGTTGTCGCTTCATCATGTTGACACCTCAGTTTTAGGTAAGCCCGATGCTGCTCCTGACATGCTTCACTGAACCAGGGTTGATCCCCTAGCTTGGTGGTAATGGTAGAGTAGGGGATATGCTGGGTCATGAGGTTACACATTGTGGTTGCATACAGTTCTGCTGCTGGAGATGGCTCACAGCACCTCATGGATTTCCAGTTTTCAGTTTCTAGTTCTGTTCAAAATATTTCCCATACAGCATGGCGTTAGTGCCACACAATACAATGGAGGGTATCCTCAATATGAAGACAGACTCTGCCTCCACAAGGACTGTGCGGTGGTAAATCCTACCAATGCTATCATGGACAGATGCATCTGCAACAGGCATGTTGGTCCAGATGAGGTTAAATATGTTTTTACCTCTTGTTAGTTTACTCACCACCTATCACAGTCCCAGTCTAGCAGCTATGTCGTCTAGGACCTTTCCAGTTCAACCTGTAATGGTACTACCAAGCTAATCTTGATGATGAACGTTGACATCTCCCACTCAGACTACATTCTATGACCTTGCCACCCTCAGTGCTTCCTCCAAGTGATTTGATTTGATTTATTATTGTCACATGTATTAGTATATAGTGAAAAGTATTGTTTCTTGCGCGCTATACAGACAAAGCATACCATTCATAGAGAAGGAAACGAGAGAGTGCAGAATGTAGTGTTACAGTCATAGCTAGGGTGTAGAGAAAGATCATCTTCATGTGAGATAGGTCCATTCAAAAGTCTGATGGCAGCAGGAAAGAAGCTGTTCTTGAGTCGGTTGGTACGTGACCTCAAACTTTTTGTATCTTTTTCCTGACGGGAGAAGGTGGAAGAGAGAATGTCCGAGGTGCATGGGGTCCTTTATTTTGTCGGCTGCTTTGCCGAGGCAGCGAGGAGTGTAGACAGAGTCGATGGATATGAGGCTGGTGTGCAGGATGGATTGGGCTACGATGGATTTATGACCTTTTGTAGTTTCTTACGGTCTTGAGCACAGCAGGAGCCATACCAAGCTGTGATACAACCAGAAAGAATGCTTTCTATGGTGCATCTGTAAAAGATGGTGAGAGTCGTAGCTGACATGCCAAATTTCCTTAGTCTTCTGAGAAAGTAGAGGCATTGGTGGTCTTTCTTAACTATAGTGTCAGCATGGGGGGACCAGGTCAGGTTGTTGATGATCTGGACATTTAAAAACTTGAAGCTCTCGACCATTTCTACTTCATCCCTGTTGATGGAGACAAGGGCACTACACTTCCTGAAGTCGATGATAATCTCCTTCATTTTGTTGACATTGAGGGAGAGATTATTGTCGCTGCACCAGTTCACCAGATTCTCTATCTCATTCCTGTACTCTGCCTCGCCATTGTTTGAGATCCGACCTACTACGATGGTGTCGTCAGCAAACTTGAAAATCGAGTTGGAGGGGAATTTGGCCACACAGTCATAGGTGAATAAGGAGTATAGTAGGGGGCTGAGAACACAGCTTTGTGGGGCACCGGTATTGAGGGTGATCGTGGAGGAGGTGTTGTTGCCTATCCTTACTGATTGTGGTCTGTGGGTTAGGAAGTTCAGGATCCAGTAACAGAGGGAGGAGCCGTGGCCTCAAGCCATGGAGCTTGGAGATGAGTTTCGTGGGAATAATGATGTTGAAGGCTGAGCTGTAGTCAATAATTAGGAGATGGACATAGGTGTCCTTGTTATCAAGGCGCTCCAGGGTTGAGTGCAGGGCCAAGGAGATGGCGTCTGCTGTGGACCTGTTGCAGCAGTAGGAGAACTGTAGTGGATCCAGGCAGTCTGGGAGGCTGGAATTGATTCGTGCATGACTAACCTTTCAAAGCACTTCATAAGGATGGATGTTAGAGCCACCGGACGGTAGTCATTAGGCGATAAATGATAGACGATATTCCAATCTGATTTTCAAGTTTGCTGACGACACTACCGTAGTGGGTCGGATCTCAAGCAATGATGAGACAGAGTACAGGAGTGAAATAGAGAATCTGGTGAACTGGTGCGGCAACAATAATCTCTCCCTCAATGTCAACAAAACAAAGGAAATTGTCATCGACTTTAGGAAGCGTAAAGGGGAACAAGCCCCTGTCTACATCAACAGGGACGAAGTAGAAAGGGTCAAGAGCTTCAAGTTTTTAGGTGTCCTGATCACCAACAACCTGTCCTGGTCCCTCCATGCCAATACTATAGTTAGGAAAGCCCACCAACCTCTCTACTTTCTCAGAAGACTGAAGAAATTTGGCATGTCAGCTACAATTCTCACCATCTTTTACAGATGCACCATAGAAAGCATTCTTTCTGGTTGTATCACAGCTTGGTATGGCTCCTGCTCTGTCCAAGACTGCAAGGAACTACAAAAAGTCATGAATATAGCCCAATCCATCACGCAAACCAGCCTCCCATCCATTGACTCTGTCTACAGTTCCCACTGCCTCGGCAAAGCAACCAGTATAATTAGGGACCCCATGCACCTCGGACATTCTCTCTTCCACCTTCTTCCATTGGAAAAAAGATACAAAAAGTTTAGGGCACATACCAACCGACTCAAGAACAGCTTTCACCCTGCTACTGTCAGAGTTTTGAATGGATCTACCTTGCATTAAGTTGATCTTTCTCTGTACCCTAGCTATGACTGTCACACTACATTCTGCACTCTCTCGTTTCCTTCTCTATGAACGGTATGCTTTGCCTGTATAGCGGGCAATAAACAATACTTTTCACTGTATGTTAATACATGTGACAATAATAAATCAAAATCAAAAAAGATCATTAAGGCAAGCTGCTTGGTTTTTCTCTTCTTTGGTACTGGCGTGATAGCCATCTTCTTGAAGTAGATAGGGACCTTAGATTGTTGTAAAGAGAGGTTGAAGATGTTTGCGAATACCCCTGCCAGCTGATCCACGCAGGATCTGAGTGTTTGTCCGGGTACCCCATCCGGGCCAGTCGCTTTCCATGGGTTGACCTTTGAGAAAGCTGCTCTGACATCAGATACAGGTTCATTCGAGGCTTCCAGGATGGAGGGCATGCTCTCGCTGACCTCTTACTCAAAACGGGTGTAGAATGCATTGAGCTCATCAGGGAGGGATGCTTGGAGCCGGCGATTTTACATGCTTTCATCTTGTAGCCTGTTATGTCTTGCAGGCCTTGCCATAGTCAGCGGGGGTCCATGTGGCTAGCCTGGGACTCTAGCTTAGTCCGGTACTGTCTTTGGCATCGTTAATGGATCTCCTTAGATCGTATCTGGCTTTCTTGTATATGTCAGTGTTGCCTGACTTGAACCCCTCAGATCTAGACTTCAGCAAGCAGTGAATCTCCCTGCTCATCCATAGTTTCCGGTTGAGAAACACGCAGATTTGCTTCTTTGGCACACAGCCTTCGACACACTTAATAATGAAGTCAGTTACTGTAGAGGCGTACTCGTTCAGGCTGGTCGCAGAGTTTTTGAATACTGACCAGTCCACTGACTCTAAGCAGTCCTGTAGGAGATCATCCGATTCCTCAGACCAACATTGCACGACTTTCTTTGACGGATTCTGGGGGAGTACTGATTCATCTCATCAGCTGAGGGGGAGGGCGTGATATCTGGTAATCTGCAGGAGGTTACTTTGTCCATGATTGATCTGGTGCCAGAAGACTTCATGGGATGCAGAGTCGATTTTGAGAACTAAGAGGGAAACCCATTCCTGACTGCACATCACTGTGCCGCCATCTCTGCTGGGTCTATCCTGCTAGTGATGGTGGTCTCTGAAACATTATCTGTAAGGTATTATTCCATGAGCATGACTAGTCAGGCTTATGCTTGTCTATGGCACAACTTTCCAAATTTGGACACAAGCCCCCAGATGATAATAAGGAGGACTTTGCATAGTCGATGGGGCTGAGTTTGCCTTTGTTGTTTACGGTGCCTAAGTCAATGACGGGTGGATTGTCCGGTTTCGTTCCTAATAGACTTTCTACACAACTGAGAGGCTTGCTGAGCCATTTCAGAGGGCATTTAAGAGTCAACCACATTTCCATGGGTCTGGAGCCACATGAGGGATGGCAGATTTCCTTCCTAAAAGGCTATTACTGAACCAGATGGGGATTTATGACAATCAGCAATGGTTTCATGATCATCATTAGACTGTTAATTCCATCTGCCATGGTGAGAATCGAATCCCAGTCCCCAGAGTATTTCCTTGGGTCTCTGGATTATAGCAATAATACCATTACACCACTGTCTCCTTAGATTTAAGGGGAGATTAGACAAACATATGAAGTAAAAAGGAATAGATGGTTCCAATGATAGAGTTAAATGAGAAAAGATGGGAGGTGGCCCAGGGAACATAAATGTTGGCATGAACTGGTTAGGAAAATGGCTTGTTTCAGCGCAGTATACATAGTACTGTGTAATTCCAAAATTTGATTGGGACAATTTGGTCTGTAATGACACAAAGTACTAATATAATTAGGTCTGTGTCAGACACAAGTGGAATGTAAAGTCTGGGCAACAAATCTGGCTTTATTTCATAACAATGACAATGCACCTACCTTTTTTCTGTAAAACTGCAATCCTATCACCTGGAGTTTCAAATCTGAGACTATCTTCCCTTTGAAAATGCAACAGACTGTCAGTGGGAACAGGCCTGTCAGAGATAAGCTTCACTGAGATGCAAGTCATCGCACTCCTTAAACATAGAGAATAATTTTCCTAGCTGCTTACCTCTCAACCTTAACTCACTCAGAGAAGTAAATCAAAAAAAACAGTCAGACCTAAAGTCACAGCAAGTAGAAGTCTGTAGGAGATAGCTGCAGTTGACATGTAAGAAATTATTGAATCCTGTGATTTCTTTTTGTAAGCAGAAATAAATCACACAGGTTTCAAGTTGAGTTCTGTGAAAATATGAAACTTGCCGCACTGGATGGGCGATATGACAATGTGATTCCTTAGTGCACTGAACTGGTGACTTGAAAATGCGATTATTATTTTGTATTCTGGAATCAAGATACAGAAGCCCTGGAAATGAAGACCTTTTCTCCCGCTGCAGCTTAAGAGTTCTCCCAATCTACTTCCTGTCCTTCTTGTGTATCCTCATATGGAGCAGGTGGATCTTCTCCGTCACCCAGATAGCACAGAAAGAGGCCAAATGACCCCTAATTCATCTGTGCCAGCGTTTATGCTCTACACCAGCCCCCTCTTATCCAATAATTGCACATAATTGATTAGTACCTCAAAACATCATTGAGAGCTAAATAAAATTTCAGGTTGTGTTATTGTAAATCCTGGAACAGCTTTACAAAAATATTATAAATGTGTCAAAATCCATTTCAGGCAATCCAATTTACCACCACTAGCATCATCATTCCCCTCAGCTTCAGGAAGTGATTTCTGTACGGCATGTTTTGTAGAATGAAGCAAGCAACTTTTCTGAAGATTCTTGCTGGCCTAGTGTGCATAATCAAATGTGTCGTTATTCTTGACACATGACTGCAAACACGCCCGTGCTTTTCTTTATTAACATTATCCCTCATTATATTCAGTCTTCCCCTCTGTCAGTGTAAGCTGTACTGGAGTCAAAACACATTACACCAGAGGATATCATTCATTACCAATCACCTTGACACAGGTTCAGAGATATCAAGGCTGGTATGTTGGATTATCATATTATCAAAGCATCATGACAGCTTCCTGGGAAGTATGCATGATGAGGTGAGTAGTGGCATGCACTACAAAAAACGACTAAATGAAAACTTTTCACATGAACGAAATTGGGATGGATATCATCCAGGATTTTCATTGGGGAAAGTGGTTCTCCCAGGGTGTTTGGCACTTCTTCCAATACAATGCTTATACAAACCTACAGGCCTTGGTCTATCATGCATATCAATGCTTCCAACCAAATTACTTATGCCTATAATGATGAAAAGAGAATTTGCCTCTGGTCCTTTCCCCTTTCGTGCTGAAACCTAAGCAGTACAATTAAAAATAGCACGGTTCAGGAATAAATGTTCTTCCATTTTTTTCCCCCAAGTACCATGGGCGGGACGGTAGCTAGCACAGTGGTTAGCACTGCTGCTTCACAGCTCCAGGGACCTGGGTTCGATTCCCGGCTTGGGTCATTGTCTATGTGGAGTTTGCACATACTCCTCGTGTCTGCGTGGGTTTCCTCCAGGTGCTCCGGTTTCCTCCCACAGTCCAAAGATGTGTGGGTGAGGTGAATTGGCCATGTTAAAATTTCCCCTTAGTGCCCTGAGATGCGTGGGTTAGAAGGATTAGCAGGTAAATATGTCGGGATATGGGGGTAGGGCCTGGGTGGGATTGTGGTCGGTGCAGACTTAATGGGCCCAATGGCCTCTTTCTGCACTGTAGGGTTTCTATGTTTCTAAGTAACATGTAGGACAATAGTTGAGGATCATAGAAGATTCTTACTGAGTGTATATGGATATATGGAAAAAAAAGCAATGATCAAAGTGAGGAATTCAAAAAATATCAGAAGTGTGACTTGATCAACTTAAGGTTGGCAGAACCTATAACATCCTACAAGGAAGTTTATTATTATGGGAAAATTTCTCACTTTCCTCAGGATTCTTCAGTACAAATTTCCATAAGGATCCTGGGATCAAATTTGTTTTAAGAGGTTGAAAGGGTTAAAAATCATGCAAGTTTAAAAATCATGCAAGCAGCTTGCTGCTAAATTGTCACAGAGAATCACTGATGAGAAATCAGTTGCCGTAGCCTAGACTGCCTACAGACAACAGTCAATGATTCGCACAGAAGAATTCAATTGAATACGGTACAGCTGCAGCTCATGTGTGTCCACAAGAACATGGGACAATGGGCAAGGGAGTTGAAATACCATTGGTCAAACATATTGCTATCATACTTATGTCTGAAAGTTAGTAGATAGGTAGAGAAACATAGTACATGATGGTGTTATAATTAAGTAGATGTGGGTGGCACAGTGGTTAGCACTGCTGACTCACAGAGCCAGGGTCCTGGCTTCGAATCCCGGCTTGGGTCATTGTCTGTATGGAATTTGCACGTTCTCCCCGTGTCTGCATGAGTTTCCTCCGGGTGCTCCGGTTTCCTCCCACAGTCCAAAGATGTGCTGGTTAGGTGGATTGGCCATGCTAAATTGCCCCCTTGTGTCGGGGAGGGGGGGGCTAAGCTAAGGTAAATGTGTGGGGTTATAGGATGGGGCCTGGGTGGGATTGTGGTCAGTGCAGACTCGATGGGCCGAAAGGCCTCCTTCTGCACTGTAGGGATTCTATGATTCTATGAAAATTGTAATTGGAAAACTATACTTGTATGTTATGCATTATGTAATCCGAACTGGTTGTCAATGGATAGAGATAATTTCAGAACAAATGTATTCTTTTGATTTCTATTTATTAATTGTTTGTAGGTGGACCCAAAAGTATAATTGCCACTGTAATCCTTTGTTCGAAGAGCTGGTAAGCCACATACCTCGAATAGAGATCATAAACTTGAACTCCGAGTGTTGCCTGGTCAGTTATGAGGAGTAAGGTACACTATAGTCGAATAGCAGTAAAAGTCCTGAGCAGAGGATAATATATTTGTTATGCAATTTAATATTCGAAACCAGGCAAAAAATGTATAGTTTGATTTGAATTGACTTATTATTGTCACATGTATGGTATACAGTGAAAAGTATTGTTTCTTGCACACTATACAAAGCATACCGTACATAGAGAAGGAAAGGAGCGAGTGCAGAATGTAGTGTTACAGTCATAGCTAGGGTGTGGAGAAAGATCAACTTATTGCGAGGTAGGTCCATTCAAAAGTCTGATGGCAGCAGAGAAGAAGCTGTTCTTGAGTCAGTTGGTATGTGTTCTCATATTGTGTCTTTTTACCAATAGAAGAAGGTGGAAGAGAGTATGTCCGGGGTACATGGGGTCCTTGATTATGCTGGCTGTTTTTCCAAGGCAGTGGGAAGTGTAGAGTGTCAATGGATGGGAGGTTGGTTTGAGTGATGGACTGGTTCATGACCCTTTGAAGGTTATTGCATTCTTGGACAGAGCAGGAGCCATACTAAGCTGTGGTACAACCAGAAATAATGCTTTCTATGGTGCATCTGTAAAAGTTGGTGAGAGTCATAGTGGACATACCAAATTTCCTGTGTCTCCTGAGAAAGTAGAAGCGTTGGTGAGCTTTCTTAACTATAGCGTCGGCGTGGAGGGACCAGGAGTAATGCCAGTTGTAAAGTTCTGCAAATGAATATGACGGTGCTTTTTATTTAGATAATAAACATAAAACTAACAACATGAGTTTGTTCAAAGTTGATATATATTTGGTACTCAGATGACTTTGAAAACCATTGGTGAGGTCAGTATTATTAGGTGTTGCAAAGATGAATCAGGTTTAGTAAAAAAGTTTCTTTCCATCATAGCCATCAATATCATAATTTCTATTTTTTCTCTGTGAATGGATAGTGCATAATTACACAAATTCTGCTTAATTGACTAGCCTTGATATCTTCTTGGCAACACCAACAATAGTGGCACAGTGACACAATGGTTAGCACTGCTGCCTCACAGCGCCAGGGATCCGGGTTCGATTCTCAGCTTGGGTCATTGTCTGTGGGGAGTCAGCACGTTCTCCCCATGTCTGTATGGGTTTCCTCCAGGTGCTCCAGTTTCCTCCCAGAGTCAGAAAGATGTTTGCTGATGATACAAAGATTGGAGGTGTAGTGGACAGTGAGGAAGGTTTTCAAAGCTTGCAGAGGGATTTGGACCAACTAGAAAAATGGGCTGAAAAATGGCAAATGGAATTTAACGCAGACATGTGTGAGATATTGCACTTTGGAAGGACAAACCAAAGAAGAACGTACAGGGTAAATGGTAGGACTCTGAAGAGTGCAGTTGAACACAGGGATCTGGGAATACAGGTACAGAATTCCCTAAAAGTGACCTCACAGGTGGATAGGGTTGTAAAGAGTGCCTTTGGCACATTGGCCTTTATAAATCGGAGTATCGAGTATAAAAGTTGGAGTGTTATGGTAAGGTTATATAAGGCATTGGTGAGGCCGAATTTGGAGTATTGTGTACAGTTTTGGTCACCTAGTTACAGGAAGGATGTAAATAAGATTGAAAGAGTGCAGAGAAGGTTCACAAGGATGTTGCCGGGACTTGAGAAGCTGAGTTACAGAGAGAGATTGAATAGGTTGGGACTTTATTCCCTGGAGCGTAGAAGATTGAGGGGAGATTTGACAGAGGTGTATAAGATTTTGATGGGTATAGATAGAGTGAATGCAAGCAGGCTTTTTCCGCTGAGGCTAGGGGAGAAAAAAACCAGAGGGCATGGGTTAAGGGTGAAAGGAGAAAAGTTTAAAGGGAATATTAGGGGGGGCTTCTTCATGCAGAGAGTGGTGGGAGTGTGGAATGAGCTGCCGGATAAAGTGGTAAATGCGGGGTCACTTTTAACATTTAAGAAAAACTTGGATGGGTTCATGGATGAGAGGGGTGTGGAGGGATATGGTCCAAGTGCAGGTCAGTGGGACTAGGCATAAAATGGTTCGGCACAGACAAGAAGGGTCAAAAGGCCTGTTTCTGAGCTGTAATTTTCTATGGTTCTATGGTTCTATGGTTCTATGTGCTGGTTAGGTGCATTGGCCATGCTAAATTCTCCCTCAGTGTACCCAAACAAGTGCCGAGTGCGGCAACTAGGAGATTTCCACAGTAACTTCATTGCAGTGTTAAATGTAAAACTACTTCTGACCAATAAATAAACTTTTAATTCTGTGAGGAGGATTTTGAGGGATGGCAATGAAGACAACTCTCGTCTGCTGCATTTCCAGAAAAGCCCCTAAAAATGTCTCAGCAAATGAATGTAATCTGTCAAATTGAATCAGTTTTTTTTAACAAAAGCTATTGCCTTTACCATCAAGGAAAGCATACACAATTTGTTAATAAGTCGCCTGGGGCTGGGTTTTATGTTGGGGATGGTGGGACTATCCCCAGCGTAAAATCCAGAATGAACCAGCCTCTGGTTGGAGGATGCTTCCCACAGCAGATTAATAGGAGACTCACTGTTAATTGTTTTTAGGTAAGACTTTTACCCCTCAGCAACAGAAATGCAGAAATATAGGCCAAATTCTTCGACCGTTCACACTGACTGGCTTCTCTGGTCCCACTGCAGTGAATGGAGATTTGGCTGAACGCCAAATTCTCCATCCTCTCTTGCAGCAGTGGCGAGGCGTGAACAGCCAGAGACTTCTGACCATGGAAAATAGGAGCAGGTGTAGAACATTCAGTCTTTTGGGCCTGCCCTGTCATTCAGTACCATCATGGTTGTTCATTGAAATCAATAACCTGATCCTTCCCTGCCCCGTACTCTTTGATCCCTTTCTCTCCAAGAGCTATATCTAAATCCTTCTTGAAATTATAAAATGTTTTGCCCTCAACTCTTTCCATTGTAGAGAATTCCACAGGCTCACCACTCTCTGGATGAAGTAATTTCTCCTCATTTCAGTATTAAAAGGTTTACCCTGTATTCTTAGACTATGACCCCTATTCTGGACTTCCCACCATCAGAAACAACCATAGAATCCCTACAATGCAGAAGGAGGCCATTCAGCCCAGAACGTCTGCACTGACTTTCCAAAAGAGCATCTTATCAAGGCCCACACCTCTCTTGCCCTATACCCCATAACACCGCACATTTACCATGACCAATCCATCTAACTTGAACATCTTTGGACTGTGGGAGGAAACCAGTGCACCTGGGGGAAATCCACACAGACATGGGGAGAACGTGCAGACTCCACACAGACATTTACCCAAGGTCAAAATCAAATACGGTTCCCTGGCGCTGTGAGGTAACAGTGCTAACCATTGTACAACTTGCCATACTTTCTGCATCTACCCTGTCTAGTCCTGTTAGAATTTTATAGGTTGCTATGCTTCTGAACTCCAGTGAATATAATCCTAACCAACTCAATCTCTCCTCATGCATCAGTCCCGCCATCCCAGTTATCAGTCTGGTAAACCTTCACTGCACTCTCTCTCAACAGCAAGAACACCCTTCCTCAGACAAAGAGACCAAAATTGCACACAATATTCCAAGTGTGGTCTCACCAAGGCCCTGTATAAGTGAAGCAAGACATCCTGGCTCCTGTACTCAAATACTCTTGCTATGAAAACCAACATACCATTTGCCTCATTTACCGCCTGCTGCACTTACATTAGTTACTGAAGGTAAGCATGTATGTGGACATCTATGTCTCATTGCACATTGCCCTCTCTTAATTTATAACCATTCAGATAATAATCTGCCTTCCTGATTTTGCTCCAAAGTGGATAACCTCACATTTATTCACATTATACTGCATCTGTTCTCTAGTTGATTCCTCAACATATTAGACCAGAAAACCATTCCGTATACACTTCAGGAATTCCTTCTCTATGTTATTCTCTATGTAAGAAAACAGAGGGTGGTGGTTGATGGGAAATATTCATCCTGGAGTTCAGTTACTAGTGGTGTACTGCAAGGATCTGTTTTAGGGCCACTGCTGTTTGTCATTTTTATTAATGACCTGGATGAGGGCATAGCAGGATGGGTTAGTAAATTTGCGGATGACACTAAAGTCGGTGGAGTTGTAGACAGTGCGGAGGGAAGTGACAGGTTACAGAGGGACATAGATAAGCTGCAGAGCTGGGCTGAGAGGTGGCAAATGGAGTTTAATGCAGAAAAGTGCGAAGTGATTCACTTTGGAAGGAGTAACAGGAATACAGAGTACTGGGCTAATGGTAAGATACTGGGTAGTGTGGATGAACAGAGGGATCTGGGTGTCCATGTGCATAGATCCCTGAAAGTTGGCACCCAGGTTGATAGGGTTGTTAAGAAGGCATACGGTGTGTTAGCTTTTATTGGTAGAGGGATTGAGTTTCAGAGCCAGGAGGTCATGTTGCAATTGTACAAAACTCTGGTGCGGCCGCACTTGGAGTATTGCGTACAGTTCTGGTCGCCGCATTCTAGGAAGAATGTGGAAGTGTTGGAAAGGGTGCAGAGGAGATTTACCAGGATGTTGCCTGGTATGGTGGGAAAATCGTATGAGGAAAGGCTGAGGGGCTTGAGGTTGTTTTTGTTAGAGAGAAGGTTAAGAGGTGACTTAATAGAGGCATACAAGATGATCAGAGGATTAGATAGGGTGGATAGTGAGAGCCTTTTTCCTCGGATGGTGATGGCTAACACGAGGGGACATAGCTTTAAATTGAGGGGTGATAGATATAAGACAGATGTTAGAGGTAGGTTCTTTACTTAGAGAGTAGTAAGGGCGTGGAATGCCCTGCCTGCAGCTGTAGTGGACTCGTCAACATTAAGAGCATTCAAATGGTTATTGGATAAACATATGGATGATATTGGAATAGTGTAGGTTAGATGGGCTTTAGATTGGTTTCACTGGTCGGCGCTGTAATGTTCTATGTTCTATGTTCTACGTTATTGTGACTAATTTGATTTTCCTATGTGCAGAATAAAGTCACCCACAGTTACAGATATTCCTTTAGCGCATGCATCTCTAACATCACCACTACAGTTTGGGAATCTATATACAACCCTCACGAATGTTTTTTGCCCCTTAGTATTTCTCAGCTCTACCCATATGGATTCCATATTGTTGGAGCTAATATCTTTCCTCACTAATTCGTGAAAATCCACATTATTTTCCTTTTTGTCTGTCCTTCCTAAACACTGAACACCCTGGA
This sequence comes from Mustelus asterias, assembly GCF_964213995.1. Lineage (NCBI taxonomy): Eukaryota > Metazoa > Chordata > Chondrichthyes > Carcharhiniformes > Triakidae > Mustelus > Mustelus asterias. The sequence continues at coordinate 45,691,118 of NC_135816.1, forward strand.
TGTTCATTTCCCATTCCTGGTCAACCTGCAGCCATGTCCTTCCTGAAAGAGCCCCCAGCAAATCAGAGGCTGGCAGCTTTCCAGTACAAGCAGCGCCATCAAGAGAGGTGGCAACTCCCAGTATTGCAATGAGACCTACAGGAAGGCATGCTGCACCAGAGCTGGGACCAGAGGTAAATCTCAGAATATAGCCAGGCCTTGGTGAAGGGGACAAGGGGTGTCAGGGGCTGGACTAAGCAGGTTTGGGGGTGGGAGGGAACAGGTGGAGGGGGAAGACCCATGGTGAGGGGGCTTCATTTGACCCAGTGGGCACATTAAGTAGGTTCTTCCTCCTTGCCCAACACCAGCTCGCATAGGGAAAATTGCTAGGCTCGATATTTGGCATAGGCCTCTCCTGCTTGGCAGGGTTAGGCCCATCAAAAGCTCACGAATTGGCCACTGGTAAAATTGCAGTGAGGTTAATGGGTAGGTAGTGAGCACAGCACCCGTGATATTTTATGTCCCCCACCCCCACTTGCCAACCTGCCAGTGGGCAGGCAGGGTCAGGGGGTGAAAGGAAATGAGGAGTGGGGGCAGGTTGCTTTTGGTGAATTGGGAGCAGGGGTAAAATTCGTCCCCTGGTGTCTGTGAGTCCTGATTGGCATTCACTAATGCGGTGGGAACTTGAAAGGTGTGCCCTATGTTTCCAGATAGAATATAGGCTTGGTTTTCTACAAAGATCCTTTGTCTCTTATTTCTGACCTGGTGTACATGTAATGCACTAATAGATTCTGCATCGTGCAGTACTTTGGATTTTACAGAGGTTTAGGACTGATGAAGAGTCCAGTCCATAAATATCTATTATGGACAAATCTTAGTTATTTTGAACAACTTGTGTTGCTGGAATTTGTGTGTGTCAAGTAAAAATGCTCAGATCAGCACTGCATTCTCCAGTTTAAGGCAAAGGATGTGAGAAAACGACTGTAATAGGCATCCTCCCTCTGGCAAGATGTTACTCCTCATATTCTCATTATTTACCAAGGTGATATGTACATTGGTCTTCGGAAGCACACTTGAGATTCTGTTCCTACTGATGTGACTGGATTTCATTTTCTGCTCTTTCATCAATGTATTTTTTTTTGGGGGGGGGCGTTGTTCTTATTTGGAGATTACTGCATTTTGCAAATACATATTTTCAATTTTGTAGTGCTTTAGAGTATAAAAAATATAATCTTAATATTTTGAAGTATGCAGTTGTTCCATTTCATGCTTATTGCTTTACAGTAAAAATAGTGGCATTGCTTTGAGAGTGTCAATAAATCAGTCAGTTGGTATGTCCAGCTGTTAAAAAAGCATCATTAAGAAAAACAATAAACTTTATGTGTAAATATTCATGCAGAGAAACGTCAATAGAAACAAAAATCATATTTCTGCGGTTATAACTTCACAATAATACAGTAACATTATAAAGGGGTTTATGTGATTTGTGTGAGAAAGAGAAAATCTGTTAACTTTTTTTTCATTTCAAGGCATATTTCAAATGTAAACATATAAAATATATGTCGCGAGGTGATCACTCACTCATATCATCGCTTCTGAATTATCTTATCTGCTTTGTTTATGCAGCTATTTATCATGCTATAGCTCGCTACTGAACTGCTTGGTGTCCCGTTTTATGCATTTCACATCCATTTGAAAAGTATAACATTATTATTTTATCATAGAAGTACAGTACGCTTTGAGAAAGATATGTATGTACACAGTCAGCGCAAACAAATACAAAAAAGTTAGAATTCTTATATTTTAGGGCATTATTGCATCATAGATATGTTCCAGATACACATAATATCGAAACTGTCTGCTTCTAAGATTAGTGCACTGAAGTTTTTATTATGGTTTTTATTTATTAATGTAAATATTAGTCCTTTAGAGGAAGAGAAGGGGGATTTAATAATGGAAAATGAGGAAATGGCCGAGGCATTGAACAGGTATTTTGTGTCGGTTTTCATAGTGGAAGACACAAATAACATGTCAATAATTGATTACAAGAAGGCTACGGCAGATGAGGACCTCGAAACGATTATTATCACTAAAGAAGCAGTGTTTGGTAAGCTAATGGCGCTAAAGGTAGACAAGTCTCCTGGTCCTAATGGAATGCATCCCAGGGTACCAAAAGAGATGGTGGGGGAAATAGCAAATGCACTCATTGTAATTTACCAAAATTTGCTGGACTCTGAGGCAGCTCCAGCAGATTGGAAAACAGCAAATGTGATGCCACTGTTTAAAAAATGAGGTAAAGAAAAAAGGCGGGTAACTATAGGCCAGTTAGCTTAACTTCTGAGTGGGGAAAATGCTTGAATCTACCATCAAGAAAGAAAAAGCGAGATATCTGATAGAAATTGTCATAGAAGTCATAGAAACCCTACAGTGCAGAAGGAGGCCATTCGGCCCATCGAGTCTGCACCGACCACAATCCCACCCAGGCCCTACCCCCACATATTTACCCACTAATCCCTCTAACCTACGCATCTCAGGACTCTAAGGGGCAATTTTTAACCTGGCCAATCAACCTAACCCGCACATCTTTGGACTGTGGGAGGAAACCGGAGCACCCGGAGGAAACCCACGCAGACACGAGGAGAATGTGCAAACTCCACACAGACAGTGACCCAAGCCGGGAATCGAACCCAGGACCCTGGAGCTGTGAAGCAGCAGTGCTAACCACTGTGCTACTGTGCCCCATTGGGAAGACACAGCATGGGTTCATGAAAAGCAGGTCATGTTTAACTAATTTTAACTATCTATCTTTGCCTTAAAAACATTCAACGAGGTTGCCTCAATTGTTTCACTGGCTATTCAGAGGACACTGAATGTCTGCAAAGGGATATAGATAGTTTAAGTGAGTGGGCAAGAGTCTGGCAGATGGAGCACAATGTTGGTAAATGTGAGGTCATCCATTTTGGTAGAAATAACAGCAAAATGGACTATTATTTAAATGGTAAAATATTGCAGCATGCTGCTGTGCAGAAGGACCTGGGTGTTCTTGTGCAGGAATCTCAAGGAGTTCGTTTGCAAGTGCAGCAGGTAATTTAGAAGGCAAATGGAATTTTGTCCTTCATTGCTAGAAGGATGGAGTTTAAAAACAGCGAGGCTATGTTGCAGTTGTATAAGGTGCTGATGAGGCCACACCTGGAGTATTGTGTACAGTTTTGGTCTCCTTACTTGAGAAAGGATATACTGGCACTGGAGGGGGTGCAGAGGAGATTCACTAAGTTGATTCCGAAGTTGAGAGAGTTGGCTTATGAGGAGACACTGAGTAGACTGGGACTATATTCATTGGAATTTAGAAGAATATGGGGGGATCATATAGAAATATACAAAATTATGAAGGGAATAGGTTAAAATAGATGCAGGGAAGTTGTTTCCGCTGACAGGTGAAACCATAACTAGGGGACATAGCCTCAAAATAAGGGGGAGCAGATATAGAGTCATAGATGTTTACAGCATGGAAACAGGCCCTTCGGCCCAATTTGTCCATGCTGCCCTTTTCTGTTTAAAACCCCTAAGCTAATCCCACTTGCCCACATTTGGCCCATATCCCTCTATACCCATCGTACCCATGTAACTAAATGCTTTTTAAAAGATAAAATTGTACCCACCTCTACTACTACCTCTGGCAGCTTGTTCCAGACACTCACCAGACACTGTGTGAAAAAATTGCCCCTCTGGACACTTTTGTATCTCTCCCCTCTCACCTTAAACCTACTGCCCTCTAGTTTTAAGACTGAGTTGAGGAGGAACTTCTTCACCCAAAATGTTGTGAATCTGTGGAATTCCCTGCCCAGTGAAGCAGTTGAGGCTGCCTTGTTGAATGTTTTTAAGGCAAAGATAGATAGATTTTTGAACAGTTAAAGAATTAAGAGTTATGGTGAGCAGATGGGTAAGTGGAACTAAGTTCACAAAAAGATCAGCCATGATCTTATTGAATGGCGGAGCAGGCTTGAGGAGCCAAATGGCCTACTCTTGCTCCTAGTTCTTAGGTTCTTATTATAAATTTTAACAGTGGAGGAAAACAAATAAAATTAAATTGATTATAATATTGATTCAATCTTAGTAAATATTTCTGGCAATTACAGAACTTAAGATGTCTTGAACTTCTCATGACAATTTCCCACTTATTATTTGGAAAAGCATAAGTATTCTTCATTATTGCATATCTACAGATGGAAAACACCAGTCCCATTTATTTCTGAATTATAATAATTGAGCAAAGTGGAGTTTTTCTTTAAGTTTTTTTGAAAGAACATTTATGAGAAGAACCAAAAATTGTAATTTGAAATGCTTTGTAAATGCTTCTAACTTAATTACAGTTCATGAGTGTCTGCAGCTAATTAAAATAATTCATTGTGACTGCAGTAGATGTCGTGCATAATGGCACTCAATGTGCATATTAAAGGTAGAGTATGCCATTTTGATAACTGAGTTGTTATTTCTCTTTTGTTATAATCCAGGTCTGAAACTCCAAGGTGATTTTATTAAGTCAGCCTAGACCACAAATTTTGCATTTTGAATTTTGGCACGGGTAAGCATAAGATGATTTACTCCAGGTATGATTCAGATGACCCACCTGGGAGCTTTTATCAAACAAAGTTTATTTAAGAATACAGTTGACACATAGAAAGAATATTAGCAATAATTTTACCAATTACAAACAAGAAAAGATCCTGATATTGATATACCTCAACATCTCAATGTACTGTTCTAAACAAGCAAACACTTTTGCAAACATATACCCGTCCAAGTTTAGCACAAAAAATAAGTATGCTCACATGATGCTGGATCTTGCAGCTTTGCAACACATACTGTGGACGGAGAATTGAAACTCTAACTTCCCAATCCTGTAGCTCCCAGCACACACCTTAGGGAGAGATAGAGCCACTGCTGACCTCTAGATTTTAGCCAGCAAACCACTTCATGAGACAGTGACACTCCTTGTCTCAGTTACTAGCTAGCCAGCCACACCAAGTGCTAAATTTGCAATACCAGGGAGCCACACAGAAATACTGCTTGCAGTCTTCAGTCCTAACAGCTTCGAACTAAAATTGAAAGTTAAGTTTCCCTGTGAGAAAAAAAAACTGTCCCACCTGACCTGTCAATCATTCTTCCCCCCAAAAGTTCAGAAGGGTCGTAAACTCATAAAACTCCAGGACTTCGCATTAGGCCCAACTTAAATATAAACAAAAAGGCCCCATTGTATGCCTTCAACAGACATCAGCAGAGAAACAGGATTAAAATACATTCCTTAAAGGCACAGTAGCGTCACACTTTAAAAAATAGCATGGCCACATGCATGGAGCATGGAGGGTTTCCCATTGGCATTAGCAGCATCTATCAGCTGTGGATTTTCCCATCTGATAGATGCTCATTTGTTCATAGTGGACAAACCACCGGCCAGAACCGCAGTTCCAAGACCAGGCTGCCATTTTCAAATGGCGATGCAATCTCCACACTCGGAGACAAGCCCCCCCTCTCCCCCCACCCTGCCTCCCACGAAAAGATAAAAGGTGCCTAACCCTGCCCCACTTCACAATATACAGAGCTGACAGGCAGATATACAGAAATTGATTACAGATCTGCCTGAAATCACCATGGCAGGGTTGATCTTCAGTTCTGCCAGGACTTGAAGGGGCAGTCCAGCCATTACATCCCCATCCTGGTGGAGAGTGGTGAGGTCAACCCCTTGCCCCAAGGAGCCCAAGACTTCAGGCCAGGGTGTCATTGTCAGGGTGCCAGGGGTCAGTGCACTGTCGGCACTGCTAAGATACATGGCCTGAAAGGAGCTGAGTCGGGAAGGGGGTCTGAGTGGGGGTTCTGAGTGGGGGTTCTGAGTGTGTTGTTTGAAGGGGAAGGAAGCCTGAATGGGGGCTCGAGGTGGATAAACCTCATTCCCGCTGGTGTGTTGGGTGAGGCGGGAGGTTGGAGAGAATGTCTCTCTTTCTGAGGAGTGGTGGTGCTTCCTCGACCCTCAGCATCTAATGCACCGGTGAGGAGCTATATCAAAACACACCTGGTGCAGATCCCACTGGCGAGGCGGATGAACAGCGAGGGGCATTTGGGTAAATGTGTGGGGTTACAGGGATAGGGTGGGGGCTGGTAAGATGCTCTGTAAGAGAGTCAGTATCGACTCGATGGGCCCGATTTTACCAGCAAGCTGCGCTGTTTCCGGGTGCAAAAACTTGGTAAAGTTGGGCGTGAGGCGTGTAGAACAATACGCGCCCGCCCTCAGCACCAGTTCCTCCTTTACCAAGGGCCGAAAATGGCCACCGTTGGGACCGCACCCGAAACTGGTGCAACGTCAATTTAAATGCATTTCCATGCATTTAATTTGACTTAATGGGCTGCACGGCCAAACTTACCAGCACTTCCCCCTTTACCACTGCGTTTGCCCATCCAGATTCGGCGTGAAACAGACATGATCCTCAAAGGTCTGATTTGGGCGCTCCAGCTTCTGAGGAGGTAAATTCTGAGCTTCCGATGGCTCTCCGACTCAGATCAGTGGTGGCGGGGGGTGGGGGGGCAGGGGTGGGGTGGGGAGGGGGAGGGAGGTGGGTCAGATGGCTCTCTGGTGGGGGGAAGAGATGGGTCAGTTGTCTCATTGGTGGGGGGGAGAGGTGGCTCAGATGGTTCTCTGACTCAGATTGGGGGGGGCAAGGGGGCAGGGGGGAGCGATGTGGGGGAAGGTGGGGACCGCTGCCACTCTGCGTGTGATTGGTGGGGAGAAAGGGGGCAGTTTCCCGCGATCAGTCTGGGTGGTGGGGGGGGATAAAGGGGTCAGTTATGTTGTGGGGGTGGGGCAATGTCTGTGCGGGCCGGGGGGAGGCATTATCCGGCCCAGGAGTGATGTGGCAGGGGAGCGTTTCTCTATTTTTTTTTTTCTGCGCATGTGCAGTTGGAGGCGCTGATCGGAGCTGCAGTGTTTCGGATACGATAAGCCCCGCCCACTGGCTTCTGCAGCGCGATTCAGAATTGCTGATATTTTTTCAGGCAGAATGCGTATGGGGGAGCCTGAGAACGGGTTTAAAAGTTGGATCTGAAACACTCCCAGTTTCAAATCTGCCCAGCACTTAGAATTAAAATGGTAAAATAGGGCCCAATGGGTCGAAAAGCCTACTTCTGCATTGTAGGGATTCTACGATTCCCCACATCCATTAGCAGAAAACAGTGTTGTATGATTTTTTTTTAAAACTGCATCATTAAAAATGTTGATTTTTACTCAAGTTCTTTTGTTCATTGGTGTTAAATTATTTAGAATTGTTGAACGTCAGTGAGAAAAGCACATGGATTTGACTGATTAGACATTACAGATTTAAACACTGCCACTGTGAGCCAAAGAGAAATTATAATGCTTTAATAAAGGAAATCTGCTAATGGTAACATAGGCAAACCCAACTGGTAATGGTCCTTGCTAAGTGAAATGCTCATTCTCGTTTAAAGGTTCTCAAGGAATTCCCAACTCTACCCCATCAGCTAAGCATTTTTAAAAAATGTGTCCACTGAATGTGGGTGTTGCTGTTGCTGGCAAGGCCATCAATTATTGCCTTTCCCTAATTGCCCTTGAGAATGTGGTGTTGATCCGCCTTCTTGAATACAACTGAATGGTTTGCTGGGCTATTTCAAGGGCAATTAAGAGCCAACCACATTGTGGTGTGTCTCAGGTCACACCACAAAGGCAGGGCGGCAGGTTTCCTTTCCTGAAAGATGTTAGTGAACCAGATGGGTTTTTTTAAGCAATCTGGTAGATACATGGGGCAGAATTTTATAACAGGTTTGCAGAGGGGGATAGAGGGCGCCTGTACCATATGGCCTTCCTACCGGGATCTCATCTGCCTGGACCTCTCTGCAATTTTACATTGGATCAGGTGAGGTCCAGGCCAGCTCATCCTTGTCCCAGCTGAGGCCCTTAAGTGGCCAACTAATGACCACTAAAGGGCCTGTTTCCCACCCAGTCCCAATTTTCAGTCTGGAAAGAAGAGTTTGGGAGCTCAGAAAGTGACTCTACTCAGGCTATGAGCAGGGTGGGGGGAGGACAGCCGCTCCATCAATAGCCTCTCCTCAACATCAGCCTCTCATCCCCCACATTGTCTGCAGCCCTGCAAGTGCTCTCTGAGGTGGGACTTCCTCCTCACAGGTAGGTGGGAGTCCCAACTCCAGCTAACTAGCATTCCTTGCCATCCTGAACATCCTGGCCATGGTCATCATTACTGTTACTAGATTTTATTTTCATTTACTGAATTCAAATTTATTGGATGCAGTGGTAGGAACCGAGTTCATGACCGAGTTGGTGTGGATTGGGGATTGGCTATCTAACAGGAAGCAGAGAGTTGGGATAAATGGGTGCTTTTCTGGTTGGCAGTTGGTGACCAGTGGCGTGCCGCAGGGATCGGTGCTGGGGCCTCAATTGTTTACCATTTACATAGATGATCTGGAGGAGGGGACTGAATCTAGGGTATTCAAGTTTGCTGATGACACGAAGGTGAGTGGGAAAGCGAATTGCGTGGAGGACGCGGAAAGTCTGCAGAGAGATTTGGATAGGCTGAGCGAGTGGGCGAGGATCTGGCAGATGGAATATAATGTTAGCAAATGTGAGGTTATCCACTTTGGAAGAAATAATAGTAAATTGGAATATTATTTAAATGGAGAAAAATTACAACGTGCGACTGTGCAGAGGGACCTGGGGGTCCTTGTGCACGAATCGCAAAAACTCAGTCTGCAGGTGCAGCAGGTGATCAAGAAGGCGAATGGAATGTTGGCCTTTATCGCGAGGGGGATAGAATATAAAAGCAGGGAGGTCTTGCTGCAACTGTACAAGGCACTGTTGAGGCCACAACTGGAGTACTGTGTGCAGTTTTGGTCCCCTTATTTGCGAAAGGATATATTGGCCTTGGAGGGAGTGCAGAGAAGGTTCACCAGGTTGATACCGGAGATGAGGGGTGTAGCTTATGAGGAGAGATTGAACAGATTGGGTCTGTACTCGTTGGAGTTTAGAAGGATGAGGGGTGATCTTATAGAGACATATAACATAATGAAGGGGCTGGATAGGGTAGAGGTGGAGAGATTCTTTCCACTTAGAAGGGAAACCAGAACTAGAGGGCACAGCCTCAAAATATGGGGGGGCCGGTTCAGAACAGAGTTGAGGGGGAACTTTTTCTCTCAGAGGGTAGTGAATCTCTGGAATTCTCTGCCCATTGAAGTGGTGGAGGCTTCCTCGTTGAATATGTTTAAATCACGGGTAGATAGTTTTCTGATCGATAAGGGAATTAGGGGATATGGGGAGCAGGCGGGTAAGTGGAACTGATTCGCTTCAGATCAGCCATGATCTTGTTGAATGGTGGGGCAGGCTCGAAGGGCCAGATGGCCTACTCCTGCTCCTATTTCTTATGTTCTTATGTTCTTATGACTCTGGATCACTAATCCAGGCCTAAAGCAAAATACAGCAGATTGTGGAAGTCTACAATAACATAAAAATGCTCATATCGTACTTCTTATAAAACTTCTTATATTAATGTTCCATATTCCAAACAGCATCTGTGGAGAGAGAAACAGAATTAACGTTCCAGGTCAATGACGTTGCTTGAGAACAGGTACAGAGACAGGAAGAAAGGAGGGGAGCTAAGTACAAAAGAGAAGCTCTATAAGGGAGCAGAATGGAGGAGAGCTTACATGACAAAAACGATGATTGAGCAAGGCAAAAGGAGATAGTAATGTGACAAGTAAAGAAAGAAAAGATGTGTCAAGAAGCGATGTGAATCATCACCAACGGTTGCTGCCCCCAAAAATGGGGACAGTGATTATGATCTGAAATTGATAAACTCCAGGTTGAGTCCGTTGGCTGTAAAATACCTAATCAACAGATGAGGTGTTGTTCCTCGAGCTACTGAGTTCCATTCAAACGGTAAGGACAAAGAGGGCAAGATAAGTCGGCCCACACAAGTCAGCAGCAGCAGCAACTAACTCGCAGGGGCAGGCACAGCTGCACACACTGACCCCGATGGAGGATACCGTGGAGATCCAGAATAATTGGAGCAGCTTTCACTGAGGCTGTGGCGAGTAGCGTAGCTGAAGTTATCGAGGATGACAGTATGATTCTGCCTAATGCACCTTCTCAAATCCCACTTCACTTTCAGCCTGTAATCTGTTATGATGTCTTTTCTGCAGATGGTGTAACCATGCACCTCTTTTAACAGCGGCGGGCCGAGAAATTCTTTGAACTGGGTCATGTTGCTGTTGTCCTATCAAAAAATAAATAAAGTGCTGTTGTGACAACCTGCAGAGGGAATTGTGCATTGGATTTTTGGGTCTGTTCATTTGTATTCCTATCGATGCATCTATTGGATTAAACCTGAGTGAGTGAATTGCAAGAAGTATTCTTCTAACCTTTGGAAAAAAAATAAATATAGCATGGGCTCTTTGGGGTGAATTTAATGGTGGCGGAGCTAGGCATAGGACCAAGGGCAACCCTGCCATGGTCGTTTCTGGGATCGCCAACGTGGTTTACTGCCTAGTGGGGCTTCTGTCCATTTAAGGACAAAGAGTGGAAGGCTGGGAGCTCTTTAGTGGCAGCAGCACCACTGTAAATGATGGCCATTGCTGGTACTGCAACTGACTGTGACAAGCAATAATGAAGGAGGCAATGGAACCCATGTAAGTGAGTCGAGCTGGTAGAGGCTCATCAGAGATGGAGGGATGCTCATTGCTGAGGTCAGTGGTGTAGTTTCAGTGGGCTGGTCCTTGCTACTAAGGGGCCCAAACGGTGCCTGATCATAAGGGTATCCACTTCCCCCACCAATTACCCACACCAGTCCCTGGAGACTCCAAGGAAACTGCTCATTAAAAACCAATTGCTTTCTGTGAGCTTCTTCCAAAGAGTAATGATTGTGGACTGATGATGGGGTCGTCTCACTTCTTTGTCATCTTCCACATCATGGTGAAGTTTTTCATCCAGTGTTGATCCCATGTTCCATCACCATTTTAAAGAAAATTTGTAGACTATTATTACATTACATTCTAGACCGTACTGGTGGAAATGAACAGATCTGTCCATGCATTAGAGGTGTTGTTTGAGGCCTCCAATGGTCCCATTGATGTAGGCTCTTGGTGGCCTAGAAATCTGGCAAAAGCTCAGGCTGAATCATGGGAGCAGCTATGAGTCAATTACATTCACCCGCATCTGTCATCCCCTTCCTCAGAGTGACTATTCCACCCTCTCATCATATTCCATTTCCCATAATCACAACTCTCTTCATTCTCTCCTTACAGAAGAGAGTACTGAACACCAGGGAGTGGCAGAGAAGTGCAAGTAGCCCTCCAGCTATAGCACCCTAAGGGCAATACACTGAGTAGATGCAGAGTCTCAGCATACATTGGTTCTGGAGAGCTGGTGACAGAACCTGGTGTTCTAGAAAGCTGGTGATGGAAATGGGAATCACACAGTCACATGACACACACCACCTGCGCATATGGACTTGATATCAGCAGCCATTGAAATATGATGATGTGCACAATGATGACTAAAAACTTTGGACTTAGTCCAAAGATGTGCAGGATCGGCCATACTAAATTGTCCATTAGTGATCCAAGATGTATATGTTAGAGGGATTAGTGGGGTAATTACATGTATTGGATGCTCTGTTGGAGAGTCGGTGCGGACTCGATGGGCCGAAAGGCCTTCTTCTGCACTGTAGGGATTCTAAGATTCGAAGAAACTTCTCACCTTGACAGTTCTAATTCATGTCTTTCATCTCCCATGGGTCCTGCAAGTGTGAGTCAAAAACTGGTGCTGAGGAGGAGGATGAAATCACTCGCTCTGAAAAAGCACACCCGTCATCAGCTCAAAGAAACATACCTTGGTGGGGGGGGGGGGGGGGGGGGGGACTCCAAGACATTTAGCTGGGATATCACATGATGAGCCAAACATCACAAGTGACTAGGAACAGGTATTGGGACAGGGATGGAAGTGGACGGTCACTGTTGAAGGGCACCCCAAGCTCTGTTCACCGCATGCAGGTGCTGAGTCCTGGGGTCACTGACATAGGTGGCTATTTTGGAGCAGCAGCAGAAAAAGTGTTTAGTTTTGTCAGCCTTTGCAGATGCACTGTGCATCAGTGGAGAGAGATTGTTGGAGTCCGAGTCTGACATGAATGCTATGATGTCTTAGGCCTTTGCTGTTGATGTCTATGTCAAAGGAAAGAATGGCCAACTGCATGGAGCATCAGAAGTCACAGACAACCAAGAGAAGGTTTGCCCTCAACGGTGGCCTACACAGTCAGCTTGTATTTTAGATTGGATGGAAGCTTCACATTGCTCTAATTCAACGCAGTGTGAAATGGGCAAAGTGCTCTCCAGCTTTTGGCTAGCAGGGAAGTACGGATAGGGCACAAGAGAAAAGATGGAGAAAGGTTACATAGAAGTGGGGTCTCACTCCTCCCTTTCCCCTTCCCCTTCCCCTGCTCCCATTCAGAGCCGACTCATGTTCTGATGACCAGGACTGTCTTTGGACAAGTTCAGGTGCAGCGATCTTTGATTGGACCCTCACAGGCTTCACGTCAGCCAAGAACATCTGAGCAATCAGAGAATGGGAACAGGCAGTCTGCCTTTAGTTTTACTGAAGCCCACGTCTGTCAAACATGCCACAGTCCTGAATTTCTCCACCTCTAACTCATTCCATGTCATAGAAGTCAGCCATTTTCTCCATGGGACCACCCATTGGCTCTGTTGGGAGATGTAAATATCTATGAGAGACTTGACTGCGGCAAGTTGAAGGCATCAGCTCCTGGATGTCTCATACAGACAGACAAATATCATCTTCCAGTCGCTGCGTACAAGCTGAACACTAATGAAGTGAAATCCATATTGATTGACGATTACTGCTGGATGAACTGAGGATGCCTGGATTACCATATCTGAACAATTGATAACTTCCTGTACTTCTGGGAATCCAGCTCAAGCAGCAGATCTGAGGGCTCTCTCATTCTGACCAGTGTCATCAGGAGCTAGATGAACTTTGGTGGCGGTCCTGGTAAACATGGAACCTAGGACCTGGGAGGTCCGAGGACTTGTGCAAGTTGGATTATAGTATAAGAGTCTGGTATATTGAGAGTTAACATCCACAGTATGATGCAAAGAAACACATGACCTGAGTCTAGGGGGAAGTCTTGCACTGAATAGAGACGCATGTAGAGATAAGCATGGAAACAGCTGCTAGCTTCTTCCTTATACTGTACATATGCATTTTATTATTAGTATCAATAAATTGCCGACACCATAACACAAACACTGCAACCTCCAGCCAGTATAACCATTAGCCAGATGATTCTGGAACAGAGAAGCAGCCATTATGTGACTTCAACACACCTCAGTGAACCAGAGAAACAAATCAATAAGAGCACTAATCTGCAAGGTTAGTCCATTGTTAAATCACACCCATGCAACAAGGAGAGATATCTCCATCCCAGCATGCATCATGGTGAACTTCAGTTAGGATGGGGAACAGAATGAGCACCGTGGACAAGTTCTCTCTGTAAGGAATAGGATAAACCAATGACACCAGATGGGGAGTTGAGAAGGAGCAAAGGGGAGGGACTTTCAGGGCCCACCATTTCCCGATGGGTTTCGCGATGGCCTGGAGAATCGGGCATGAGCTGCAAAATGGGTTTTGCGCTGGTCATTGAACTTGTTCTGAACCTCTTAGGCCGTACGACTGGCCTCGATCGGATCCCTGGCCAGAGTGGACAAGAACTCAATAAATGCTCACATGGCCTCCTTAGCATCTCATTGGCAGGCTTGGAGGCTGAATCAACAGCCTCCCGATATACTTCCACCCCGCCAGGCAGAGGTCACATGGTTGGGAATTGGTGCAGGTCCTGAAAAGTGGGAACCTGGCAGACTGAGCACCGAGGGAGAGCAGGGAGGTAAGGTGCCATGTGAAAGTTATACCGGGGTATACAGGGGGGTCTTGTAAAGCACCTGTGGGTGTATGTGCTGGTGGCGAGAGGGTAACCTCAAGAGTCCTCCGCCCCCACCCCAGCTAGTCCCTGGGACAGGCGTGGCCCAGCTGAACTTCCTCATGCTGTGGGGGAAGAGTTCACAGTAATCATTAAGGTGCCACTCTTGGGCAACTGAGTGTGGTTCTGTGTGACTGCGCCAAGCTCTGATGCACAAATGTAATGCCCCGAAACATCAGCGACATGGCCGTGTGTGACTGGGCCCCGGTGGGCCTCAGCCATGGAGATCACTGATGGTACCACACCTTGGAAGTCATCAATCATGGTCTGGACATCTTGGCCCACTGCAGATGCCGCCCTTGCAGTGTTGGCTCGGGTACCACTCAATGCCAGCACCACCTCCTGTGAGATGATGTTCCTGGACTCCTCCAGTTGTGCCTGCATTTGCTGGAAGGTTGTTGACATTCCTTCCTATAAAGCCTGGCTCCCTCCACTTTTGTACATTGACCATTGCTGCGATGAACGTTTCCAGAGGCCTGACACCTGCCTTGGGGCCAGCAGGGAGCCATCAGGCCTCTGACTGGCTGACCCTTTAGATGTTCCCGCCTCCAACCAGTGTGAAACTGCAGCCGTGTAGTGTTCACCAGAGGATGCCTCAGAAGCCTGTCTGCTAACGTTTCCCACAGAGGTGAGTGTCTCTGTACTGATGTTTAGTGCTGGTGAATGACGTGACGAGATTTCAGTGTCCTCCTCCCCGGAGCTGTGGCCCAGTGTGCTCAGAGGGGTTGAATGGTGGGATGCAACCTCAGATGGCCTGGTTTCACCTGGAGATCCTGCAAGACAAAGGACATGGGGTCAGCTGGTGGAGATGTCAAGGGTGTTGGCGATGATAGACTCACTTGAGATAGGTTATCTGGATCACACTGCTTTGGGCTCTTACTTGCTCAGGGCCTGCTGACCCCTCAGTCAGCAATAGCTCACTCTTGGGCCTCACCTGCCACTTCCAGGGCCCTCTCTCAGTGGGGGTGAGAGCTTGTGTTTCGGGGATGTCCCCGCCCATCATCGCCCACTCCCTCTTGTTGATGGCAATCTTTGCCTATGAGGACACAACAATGACAGAGTGAGAGGGCGGCCTGACTAGGATGGGGGGTGGGGGGTGGGGGCGGTGGTGGGGTCTGATTGCAGGTAGCATGTGTGGGCATGGGTCCTGGCCAATCAGGGGTAATGACATGGATTGCGGTGGATGGGGTTCTGATTGGGATTCTGTGTGACAATATTAGAAGTTGACGTGGTGGGATAGAGGGGGATTTAAGGTGATAGGGCAGAACTTAGGAACATGAGTGATGCCAGGGGCAGGGAAGTGGGCACTCACCCTTGCAGTTGCTTGTGACATTGCATGCCTGCCAATCTGCTGGTGCTTCTGGTGCTTCTGAGTCGACCAGTTTTCCCGCTGGCATGGACACTTAGTCCCACTTCGGGAAAATCGTGGCCAAACTCTGGAAGAATTGTAATGCTTTCTGATCACCTGAACTTGCAAACACAGAGGCTTGAGAGGGGGAGAAGAGGCAGTAGAACTGATGCAAATATATTGCACAAGCAAGAACATATTGTAAATATGCTGGATTCGGATTTGGGGTAGTGTAGTATAAGGGTCTATAAGGGCATAGGAAGGTTTAACATGGGACTGGCTATAGTACTGTCCATCACGTGACATAAAGGAACATGTGACCTGAGTCTAGAGCACAGTCCTGTACTGGAAAGAAGAGTGCGTAGAGGCGAGCATGGAGACAGTTCCTAGTTTAGGCATAATACTGTCTAGATTTGCATAGTTACTATTATAATATTAAAGCTTTGCCGCCTATAATTTCCCAGCCTCATCAATCTCCACTGCCCACTCACCTTGTCTAAATTGGCAAATTCCAAGATGTCCCGGAAACCTCCCTGCTGCCAGTTAAAGCCAGAATCCACAGCTGTCGAGACAGCCAATGTGGTTTTTAGCATACGTTAACAGAAGACCCACCTGTCCCGAGGGAGTTTTCCACAAACGTAAAAACAAGCTCCAGGTAAACATGAAAATCGATGGGTTCCAGCTAGTTTCCTGACAAGGCAGCATTTTTCATCATTTTTAACTCTTGCACATACAGTGGCCCACTAACCCTGGCAGGTTCAGAACCCCACCAACACCCCCACCCCCGCTTCTCCTCCAGTGTGAAACAGCGTCTTAGATCTCTTTGTACGATTTGATTGATACTTCTGTACAGATGGGCACTTTAAATCACCTTGCATTAATGCAAGGCTGCAGCATGGACTTTTTAAGTGGCTTCTCCTTGATATAATGATGTTTTTTTCGTCATGAACTTGCTTTTCTTGGACAGGAGAAGAAGTTCTGAACACAAAGTTGCAAAGAAGGACGAATATTATAAAGGCAACTATGACAGGTGGTGCAAATGATTGACATAATATTAAACAGGAAGACAGAATGGAATATGGAATCACATTGAAGGTAATAGAAACGTACAGTTACCTAGAGCGAAACTGAGGAGAACAACAACTTATTGCAATGTATGTTAGTAGAAGTGGGTTTGTCATTTTGTTTAGTAGAATGCAAATAACAGTACTGTGGATATCTTTTATTGTGAAATGGAACCATCATAAATTACTTCTAAAAAACAAAGATAAAAGACTGGGTGGGACAAGAGAAGTTGTATTCAATATAATGGTGTAAACTCAAACTGAAATTTTCATATTTGGAAAGCAACATGCATTAGCTGAAAATAATGAGCAGCAGTGGTAGATTTTCTTTCATTGCCTGGACTGCTTTAAGATCAAAATACATACACTGCACATGTGAATATTGATTATTTTCAAGTATGTTAGTAGCATATTCTTTTTGTACAACTGCCAGCAATTTATAGCCTTTTTCAGCACCTCAAGACCCTTGATTATTTTATATTGGAGTTCAATGTTCTGCCACAATACATTGCAGAATAAAATAAAATTCAACAAACAAATGGCAGCTCAGCCAAGTGTGTTCCAAGGCATGAAGATATGATTGTGCCTCAGTGATATTATTCTGTCATTTCACTGGCTGCCCAAACATACACTGAGCTGTTTAATTTTTTTTTTAAAGACAACGAAGGACACTGACTAAAGATGGCTGCCACAAGTTGCCTGATATCTGGTATTGCCAATGACCAGTTTTTTGGTAAGTTCCAAGGTGGAATTACAATCAAGACATGTTCAGGCACCCTCATGGAATTTAAAATGTCATGAATTAAGACCATAAGATATAGGAGCAGAATTAGGTCACTTGGCCCATCGACTCTGCTCTGCCATTCAATCATGGCTGATATGTTTCTCAACCCCATCCTCCTGCCTTTTTCTGTAACCCTTGATCCCCTTACCAATCAAGAACCTATCTACCTCTGTCTTAAATACACTCAATGAACTAATTCAACAGGAATTAACTGAAACTGTACTGCATCTCACATTTGCATTTCTATAAACAGAGACAGAAAGTCTCCAAGGACAATAGCTACATGGAAGGGTCATCAAAGTGGATAATTAATCCTTCAGAAGCTAATGGCTGGGACATCATAGACCATGGAGCAATAGTCACAATTAGTTCAGACACAAGATAAACAAATCTGTTCTGAAAACTTTATGGGGAGAGAGGGGTCATGTGACTGAAGTAAACATTTTGAAATCTCTATATCACAAGCTGCTTAAGAGAGAGAGAGAAACAGGGAGCACTCTGGAAAATCTACTCCGATGGAGTAGTAGCAGCTCCCTTCTCTCCTCTCCCAAGTTAAGACCATGGGTGAAATTCTCCAGTCTCCCAGCCATGTGTTTTCTGCCAACAGAAGGTGGCACATTGTTTGCTAGTGGAGGGATTCTCTGGTCATGCCGCTGTCAGTGGCAATTCCCATTGACGTCACCCCATGCCAGCCGGAAAGCCGCGGGCAGGGGTGCACTGCCAGTAGGACTGGAGAATCCCCCCGGCGTGAACGGCTGGAGAATTCCAGTTCATATATCTTACAGTTTAAAAGTCCAGCACAGAGATGGTGAATTTTCCATTGAAAGGAACATCAAGGGCAAAACACATTCACTTCTGGAAGAGATGAATTACAGGATAAAAAATAAATTGTCTTCAGCAATTGCAGTTACTTGAAAGTCAACCCAACTCCTGAAATCTAAAGGAACTTGGAAACATTTCTGTCACATCCAAAGTGGTGCAACCAAGGACTCATAAAGAGTGAACTCTCAATTCCTTTATCTTTCTGCATTGAACCTCAATTTGGCCAAAAAAGTAATTACCTACTGTGTAACTTGTAGATTTTGCAATGCTTGTGTGTGTGTGCAAACGTCGGTCACTGAAGCGTGGATTTACCTTTTTAAATATTTTACTATCTTTACCTGGGTGGATTTTATTTTAACTCAATAAAAATTAAAATCTTTTTGTTTTAAAACTCAAGAAAGTCTGCCTCATTGCTTTGCAATCGGTATGTAAATGGTTAAACACAGATATTGAGTAAAATACCTTCATTCTTCTAAATTCATAACAAACCCAATGGTCAGACTTGAGATGCGAAGATAGGAATCTCATATTTGTCCTCCCCTCAGTGCCCGTAATGAAAAATAATCATTTCTAGTTGAATAACGAACTGAATCATACAAATTCAAAAAATACCTTTCTTCACTTAATTAAGCAACACCCACCAATAAGTGGCTGTCAGATAAATTGGTTATCCTTTATAGAAAAAGTGGGCAGAATTTCATTCCTGCAGCACTGGCAATGGCAATGGACCTGAAAGTAGGCATCATTGCCACACGGAAGCCAACTGTGATCATGAGGCATCCGGCCAACTGATGACATGGAAGAATGGGGCCATCCAATGCTGCTATGGGAGTGGGTGATGAGGCACTGATATTGGCATTGAGGGGATTGTTGGCATCTTCCCCTCAAAGGGGAGAGCAGCCTATGATCATCTGGGATCATGGCAACTTTACTTTTGATTGGCATCAACGGATGCCGAGGGAGATGTTGATGCCATTTTAAAGATGTGGCAGATGTGCAGTCATTCCAATTTTGAACAGTACAAATGGCGCACCAGAATTCCGAGAGGCAACTTGCTCCACGAGAGAATTTTGCAATCTGAGGGCTGACTCTCTCTGATTGGAGAATCTGAGGACTGACCTTCTCTGATTGAAGACCCTAAGGACTGACCATTGTTAATTGGAGGAAGCTGAAGGCTGACCTTCTCTGATTGGAGAAACTGAGGGCTGACTATTGCTGATTGGAGGGACATAATGGCTGACGACTGCTGATTTGAAAACCAAAGATTGCTGGTCAAACACCCCATCAAGGTGGCAGGCAGAAGGATCCAGCAGATGTGCCAGAGGGAAGACATTGGGTTAGAAGGTGGAAATTAGCCCCTAACTATGTGTTCTCTCATGCAGGTTTCCACACCCTGGAAGAACAGGCAGCTGTAGAGACTGAGGGGCTGCCAGCCACTTCTGAGGAGGAAGAGGAAGATTCCTCAGTGGGTACACCATCACACATTCCCCCACAGCCTCAACCAGTGCAGATATTCTCACATCAGTAGGTATGCATTCATGATTAGATTCAGAATCACATGATTAGATTCAGAATGAGGTGCTGAAGAAAGTCTGTGAAAGCTGAGGCCACAGACAGTCGGGGAGCTGTGGTCGGCCAGCCCAAGCTGACTCCCAGGCTGAAGATGGGTCACTCGAGTCAATCACATACAAGTTGCTGGAGTTGAAGAGAGAGATAAGGTAACATCTGGCAGAGCTGCCTTAGATCAAGGACGGCCATGCAGGGAGAATGGGAGAGGCCACCTGGCTCATAAGTACTGCTATGTCCTAGTCATGTATGTGCATGGTTTCCTCCATCAGTAGGTTGATGACCCTCTCCGTGAGCCACATGCAGTAGGCCAAACAGTGGATGCCAGAGATGCACATCTGGCACATTGTCACCTTGTCCATGAGCTCAATGCAGCAGGAGCAAGGTAAGAGGGGGATGAGCTGAGGTACAAATGTGCCTCAGAGGAGAGAAGGAGCATCTGTCAACCACATCTGGAGTTTTTCTCAGGGCAATCAAGTGTTGACAGCAGCTCTGGGTTCATTATGTACCATCATCTGTCAGATGCTTGGGAACATTATCACTTACAACTTCCCCTCCATACGTCATCCTGACTTGGAATTATATCACAACCGTTCCTGAGAGAGATGCAGTGGGAATATTTTCGAATACTCACAATAGATACTTCCCAACAAGAAAAAAAATTCAAAGGGGAGGACCCATCATCCATGGTTCACTAAAAAAGATAAAGATAGCATCAAAGCTTAAAGTAAAAACATATAATTGTGCAACGATGGGTGACAGGTCAGAAGGTTAGGTAGAACATAAAAAAAAGCAAAAGGTAACCAAAAGATTGATCGGGAAGGAGTATGAATGAATTTGAAATATTAAGACGGATAATAAGAGTTTCTATAGATATTTTAAAAAGAAAAGAGTTAACAAAGTGAGCGTTGTCCATATAGAAAGTGGGCGGGGTTTTACTGCCTCACTCGAGTGAGACTGGAAATTCACACCCGAGGTCAACGGACATTTCCGTTGTCCGCCACTCGCCCGCCCTGGGAGGCGGTAGAATTCTGACGAGTGAGTCTGGAGACTCTGAGTCTGAGTTGGGGGTGTGGGTGGGTGGGTGGGGGAGGGGCAATTCTCCAGGGCCACTAGCCCCAGCTGGAAATCCCAGTGGCACGTTGAATTGGGCGAGAGGGCCAAAGCGGGATTCTTGTCAGTCGTCCAACCCATTGCATATCTCCCAACCCGTTGTGCTTGTCTCAGTCAGGTTCTGCACCAGGCCAGCTGCTTCACTGCTTTGAATACATTGAAATATAGGCCGTGATTCTCCCATTGCGACCCGCAGCTTTTCTATCGGGTCGTGGTGGGAGATACGTGTCGCCGGCCTTGAACAGGGATTTGCGCATGCGCTGGGAATGCAACTGGCGAACAGTTGCCGGTCAGACCACGCTAGAAACCGGCGGGAAAGTAGGTAAGCCATTTAAATCTGTTCTTAATCTGTTTTAAATATACATATTAGGTAATTATCAGAACCTTTCAGGTCCCGATCGAGAATCTCCCACCCCTCCAGAGTTCAGACTAGCTCCCCACATTTGGGGAACTAGCGGGAGACTCTGCAGGAATGAAGGGAGGGCAATCGGGGCCCCCCCGTGGGTTGGGCAGTAGGGGGGTGCCCCCTGGGCATGTGCACCCTGGCAGTACCAGCCTGCGCACCTGGCACTGCCCAAGGGGCAAAGTGCCCATGCCCAGGGAGCAGCTTGGCACTGCCCACCGGGCATCAGGCAGTGCCAAGGGAGCGAGGCCTATTGTGGGCGGGGCCTAGGGGTGATCAGTGGGGGTGGGGGGTCTCACTGCCACTCTGCAGAATGGATCGGTCTAAGATGGACGGAGGGCAGCGATTGGGGTGGGCTGGGGCGCGGTGGTCTGCCGGGGGGTTGGGGGGGGGCTGCCTCCGGGAGGGTCTGACCCGGGGGGGTAAGCGGGGGAGAGGGGGGGTCTGCTGGAGTGAGGGGGGTTCATCACTGCTGGGGGAGGAGCCTGGACATCGGGGGGCTCCAGGATGGGGGCGGGGGGGGAGTGTCAGGGCTGGCCCATGAATTGCTGTGGGGGCCGCGATCGGGCCGTGAGGGGGAGGTGGAGGGTCAGCACTGTCGGGGTCCCAGGCTGGCCAGCGATCGGGCTGCCCAGCAAACAGGAGGTTGACAGTTTGGGGCCACTGTGCAGAGTTCCATAACTGTCAAACTCTGGTGCGAATAGGCCCCACCGCCCTGGGCTTTTAATGATTTTCACGACTGGGACCTCTGCAGTGCACAGAGTGCTGAGATTCAGGTGAGAAGCTGAACTGACCGAACAGTCGGGATTTAGAACAGTTTTCCTGCCAATTCAGCACTTTTGGGAGAATCGCCCCCATAATGACCAGAGGTTTGAGGCCAGATGCTCTGACCACCCGGTATACTCCCACACCATCAATTTCAGGCAACTTTCTGGTTAAAAACTGTATTATTGTCTATGTTCTGTAAATGGCCTGGCCACTTTAAAATCCATGTCCCCTGGACACCTGGAATCCTTCAAAGTCACAACAGCTCTCCATTCTACAGTAGGAATTGCCCTTGGTTGAAACGGGAGCACCCGGAGGAAACCCACACAGACACGAGGAGGATGTGCAAACTCCACACAGACAGTGACCCAAGCTGAGAATCGAACCCAGGTCCCTGGAGCTGTGAAGCAGCAGTGCTAACCACTGTGCTACCGTGCCGCCCATACCCTTTGTCTTCTTTAACCGCAGCAAACTACCCAGCCTTCAGGAGAACAGTGACCATGACACCACACAACCCTGCCACAGCAACCTCTGCAAGACGTGCCGGATCATCGACACAGATGCCATCATCTCACGTGAGAACACCATCCACCAGGTACACGGTACATACTCTTGCAATTCGGCCAACGTTGTCTACCTGATACGCTGCAAGAAAGGATGTCCCGAGGCATGGTACATTGGGGAAACTATGCAGACGCTGCGACAACGGATGAATGAACACCGCTCGACAATCATCAGGCAAGACTGTTCTCTTCCTGTTGGGGAGCACTTCAGCGGTCACGGGCATTCTGATAGCCAAGTTCCGCACTCACGAGGATGGCCTCAACCGGGATATTGGGTTCATGTCACACTATTTGTAACCCCCACAGTTGCCTAGACCTGCAGAGTTTCACTGGCTGTCTTGTCTGGAGACAATACACATCTTTTTAGCCTGTCTTGATGCTCTCTCCACTCACATTGTTTTGTTTCTTAAAGACTTGATTAGTTGTAAGTATTCGCATTCCAACCATTATTCATGTAAATTGAGTTTGTGTCTTTATAAGCTCTGTTTGTGAACAGAATTCCCACTCACCTGAAGAAGGGGCTTAGAGCTCCGAAAGCTTGTGTGGCTTTTGCTACCAAATAAACCTGTTGGACTTTAACCTGGTGTTGTTAAACTTCTTACTGTGTTTACCCCAGTCCAACGCCGGCATCTCCACATCATGATTTCAGAAGCCCCAGGTGTACCGGGTATCTTTAAAGTATATGACTGACTGGACATGTCAATTTCACTCGGCAGATGGCCTTGTTTTCTCTCATAAGCCCCAGGTGTTCTGAGAGCAATTTGAAGCACTTTGACTGACAGGAGCTTTGAATCCCCCTTTCTCACTTGAATGGGCCCAGCTGCTCTGAGAGCTTTTAGAACTGTTTTGATTGACAGCTCCAGCTCCAGAGCAGATCAAAGAGGGGATACGCTGAGATTTGTTTACACAAAGAACTGATGTTCCATTACCTGTTGAAAGTTTTTCTGACTGACAGCTCCAGAGCAGATCAAACAGCCCATTGTTGATACAATTAATTCATACTCCATTAAGTCTGAAGTCCTTCCAGTTTTGAGCAGCTGCAGTTTCTACCTGCAGTTTTTCCAAACAGGCTTTCTCTTTGATCTAATGACCTTTCTAGAAAGACATGGCGTACAGTCTGACTGCTTCTTTTTTCATAGTTGGTCTTTTTCAACCTCTTATGCTGGAACAGCACATCTGTACTGGAGGTTGTTTTCAGCCATAGAGAAGCTGGCAGAGATTATCTTCCAAGGGGTCCTCAATGAGGATCTTTTCGTGCTCATCATTTATTATTCTGGATTTTTCTCTTGTAACGTCTTTCTTCTCAGCCGGCGCAACTCCTCAGTGGTCAACACTTGAAGAGGCTCCTTTCCAGCAACAAGTTCCTTTCCTTACCCATGCTGTTGATTTTCCTCGGTCATTTCTTCTTCTCCTTCCGTTAAAATTGGCCTCTCTATTGATTGCCGATTGATGCCCCATTGTCTGGTGAGCTTGAAGGTCATTAGAGTCTCCAGGGGTAAGGTACATGGCTAGACAGTGCCCTGGCTCTACCCCCTGCCACCCTGCCAATTCCACCCTGATAGTGCCACCCTGGCAGTAAAGTCACTACCAAAGTGTCATTGACAGGATGGCAGGGGGTGGTGCACAGTTAGCAATGCCAAGGGGAGGGGCATTGAAAGGGGTGGGGCCTTTGCTGACCCCATATTGGACCGTTACGCTTGTGGGTGGTGAGGCTTCTGATTGGGGAAGGATGGGGATGAGGCCTCTGACTGGGGGTAGTGGGGGGTCGGTTGGATCACCCTCATTCCAGCATAGTGTGGGGAGTGGGAGGTTGACCCAGACATATAGTGTTGCGGGGGGGGGGGGGGGGGGGCGTTCCCTCGGGTGAATGGTTGGGGGTGTTTCCCTTGTGAGCGGGGCATTACAATGTCCATTGGGGGGTGGGGGTGGGGGGATAGGGGGTTCTGGCACTGTGCTCTGAGATTGAGGCCCCCTTTAAAATGATGCTCCGATGTGTGTGAAGCTGGGCTTGCCGGCACGTTTCATTTTAGGGATTTTTTTTACAACCAAGGAGTGTTTGGATCCCACCTGGTTAGTGCTGCCAACTCCCGTGGGAAACATCAGCCCGATATAGGAATTATTTTCATAAACCATCTCTGAACTGCCTCTAATGCACTTATATCCTTCCTTAAGGAGACTACTACTGTACACTGTGCTCCAGTTGTGGCCTCACCGATGGCCTGTACAACTGAAGTATAACTTTCCCACTTTTGTATTCAATTCCCCTTGCAATAAATGTTCACATTTATTGGTGGTGGCACTTAGATGTTTTTGGGAGAATCCCAGAAATTATAGCGGTGCACTTGGAAAAAAAATCAAAGTTATTAGGCAGAGTCAACATGGCTTTGTGAAAGGGAAATCAGGTGCAACCAATTTATTGGAGTTCTTTTCAGAATTAACGTATTCTGTGAATAAAAGGGAACCTTTGTACTGTATTTAGATTTCCAGAAGGCATTTGATAAGTTGCCACATCAAAGATTATTGCAAAAAATTGGAGTCGTGGGTAAAATATTGAAATGGATGGAATATTCGATAGCTAAGAGAAAACAGAGGGTAGGCATAAATGTGTCTTTTTCTGGTTGGCAAGATGTAATGAGTGCTGTGCCACAGGGATCAAGGCTAGGACCTGAACTGTTTACAATTTATATAAATAACTTAAATGTAAGGACTGAGTTTAAGTTTATTTATTAGTGTCACAAGTAGGCTTACACTCATACTGCAATTAAGTTACTGTGAAAATCCTTTAGTCGTCACACTCTGGCGCCTGTTCGGGTACGCTGAGGGAGAATTTAGCAGGGCCAATGCACCTAACCACCTAACTGGAAATTGAACTGAGGTCCCTGGCCTGTGAGGCAGCAATGCTAACCACTGTGCCATCGTGCCACACATTTGCTGATGTAACAAAGATAGGTAGGATAGTAAGACATGAAGAGGATATAAGGAGGCTACAAAGGGATATAGATAATTTACGTGAGTGGGCAAACACCTGGCAAATGGGCTAAAATGTGGGAAATTGTGAAATTGTCCATTTTGGCAGGAAGAATAAAAAAGAATCATTTTATCCAAATGGTGAGAGATTTCAGAGTTCTGAGATGCAGAGAGATCAAGTTATCCTAGTGCATGAACCACAAAAGGCTAGAATGCAGGTACAACAAGTAATCAGGAAAACAAATAGAATTTAATCATTTATTGCAAGAGGAATTGAATACAAAAGTAGGAAAGTTTTGCTTCAGTTGTACAGGCCATTGGTGAGACCACATCTGGAGCACTGTGTAGAGTAGTAGTCTCTTTAAGGAAAGATATAAATGCATTGGAGGTAGTTCAAAGATGGTTTACGAAAATAATACCTATATTGGGCTGGTTTTCTTAAGGGGAAAGGTTCAACAGGCTACACTTGTATTGCTGGAGTTTAGAAGAGTAATAGGCAACTTCATTGAATCACATAAGATCTTGAGGGGTCTTGGCAGGATGGAGAGGATGGTTCCTCTTGTGGGAGAATCTAGTACTCGGGTCCATTGTATAAAAATAAGGGGTTGCCCATTCAGGGCAGGGATAAAGGGAGTGGTGGAAGCAGAGTCTTTGAATAGTTTTCAGGCAGAGCTCGAAAGGTTCTTGATGAGCAAAGGGGTGGAAGGCTATTAGGGGTAGGTAGGAATGTGAAATTGAGGTTACAATCAGAGCAGCCATGATCTTATTGAATGCCAGATCATGCTTGAAGGGTTGAGTGGCCTACTCCTGCTCCTAATTCATATGTCCATATGTTTACATGTCCTTCACTGTCACTGGGTCAAAACCCTGGAACTCCCTTCCTAACAGCACTGTGGATGTACCTACACCACATGAACTGCAACGGTTCAAGGTGGTGGTTCAGCACCACTTTCACAAGGGCAATTAGGGATGGACAATAAATACTGGCCTCACCCGCAGTGCAAGAAAAAAATGTTTCTTTTTAGATCACAGGCTTTATCAGCATCAGAAACCTTGCATATTAATGAGAAATTATTGTATTGCACTGTAGCAATTATTGGCACAGCGCCCAGTCAAAGCAGTGCATTTTCATTACTAGATCAAAGTTAAGATTAAGGCTTATTGCTTTTCCTTATTTACAAGTTTTCACCATTTGCAAAAGTTTGAATAATGTTTTAGTTTGTTGAGCTATCGGCTTACTATAACAAATTCACAAGTTAACATATTGTAAAATGTATAAAGGATCCCCAAGTAACAATGAAATACATTAACACTGTGCGATGCAGAGTTATAAACTGATACTAAACAACACATATACCAAAGCATGAAATCAACTGCAGCAATTCTTCCAACTTGCCAAGTTTTTCTGATATTATGATATTAGAATGTCTAAGCGTTTCCCACAACTTGCCAAAAAAATTGCAACACCACTGAGGAGTCTAATAGTTTTATTTCAACTCCTAACTGGAAAAGGTAATTTTCTTTTATTATTACTGCAAAGGATTTTGTGTTAATTTGCAAATGAAGACTATGGGTGATGCTGCTAAGCATTGAAGCAAGAATGCAGTGTTTACAACAGTCTAACAGTTTGTTCTGCTATTGTAAATGGACCTGCATAACTTAGCAGCGATATTGAAATTCACAACATGCAGCAAAATGTAGAGTAGCACTTCAAAGTATTTTTTTTTCCTCAAGACATCAGCTTTTCATTGCACACAAGACAGCATAATGACATCAACAGATAGAAATAATCTCCTCACATCATACTGTTTAAAAATAAAGTGGTACTGCTTGTCACAAATACTGACGATCCAAAGCTTTTAAACAGCTTGTCATGCAAATGATCTGTTGTGAATTTCTCATTTTTAAATTTAAATAAATGGAAAGTATCACAAAGCATAAGATGAGTTGTCAAACATTAGCACCTGTTTAACATTTTTTCACTGTCTCGTCTCGCCCTGTTTGAAAGGCTTCCTCTCGCTGTACTTCCCATTGCACAGAATACTGCTCACTCTCAAACCCCTTTACTCCACCACTGGTTTGCAATTCATTCAGTCACAGCACTCCTTCTCTTTCAAAATGATTCCAAAAACAACTTCTGCCTTGCCTCTTGTTCCAGGAGAATCTTATAAGCTCCTCTCTGTGCACTTACTTTTCATCTTTCCTGTCTTTTGCAGCAGTTCCTTTTTTCCACTGGAACACTCCGATGGTCTTTGAGCTACAAAATAAAAACAAAGTTATAGTTGCTGCTTTTGAAAGGTCCATTGATACATGGACGAAAGAGCTGAATTCCAGAGATCAAGTGAGAGTGATGGCCCTTAACATCGAGGCTGTATTTGATAGAATGTGGCATCAAGGAACCCTAGCAAAGCTGGAGTCAATAGAAATCCCTGGAAAAACTCTCCACAGGTTGGAGTCATATCGAGCACAAAGGAAGATGGTTTTGATTGATGGAGGTCATCTTAGTGCCAGGATATCACTGCAGGAGTTCCTCAAGGTAGTGTACTTGACCCAACCATCTTCAGCTGTTTCATCAATGACCTTCCTTCCATTGTAATGTCAGAAGTGGGGATGTTCACTGATGACTGCACAATAGTCAGCATCATTGGCAACTTCTCAGAAAGTGAACCAGCCCATGTCCAAATGCAGCAAGACCTGGACAATATCCAGGCTTGGGCTGACAGCTGGGAAGTAACATTCACGTCACACATGTGCCACGCAATGGCCATCTCTAACAGGAAAGAATCTAATCATCATCCCTTTTCATTCAATGGCCTTTCTAACACTGATTTACCCACTATCAACATCCTGAAGGTTAAGTTTAGAGTTTTGAATGAGATAGATTTTATGAATTACAAAGGATGGAACACCAACAAGGAACTTGGAGACATAGAACCAAAAATGATAAAGGTTGAGGTAGAACTGAGGGAGGAAATATTATGGAGTCAGAGTCCTATTTTGGAGTGTTTCATCACTTTGGCATATGCAACTCAACTGTTCCTTGTTTTGGAGTAATGCTTCACATTTACCAATTAAATGAGGAAGTTGTGTAATGACCAAGAAGAACAAACTGTCAATAATTGCCAATGACCATGATATTGATGTTCTTGTTCTACAAGAGTAACACAATGATGATGAATCTGGTGCTTTCAAGCTCTGCATCTATGGCTTTAAGCTAATTGCAGTAGTGCAATACATAAAGTGTGGCATTGCAACCCACTTACAACAGATCCTGATTGACCTTTCCATCCTAAGGAAATCAAGTGTCAATAAAGTCTTCAAGGCTACTGTGAAATCTGGGGACATAACAATTACTAATGTGTTTGAACCACCTAAAGTTTGGTGGTCCCTTTCAGAATTACCCATTACCTCTGATCCTGAAGTGCGTGCTAGCGATTTCAACAGCTACCACATATCATGGGGATATAACTCAGATAATAAAGCAGGTGAACAGCTGATGGCCTGGGTCTCTGCCATGATGCCAAGCAACCAGACACCTTCAACGTATGGAGATGGAGGAAGAACTACAGTTAAGGCTTCTGTTTTGTCTCCAGTGATGGTGCTGGATGCCTTCTTCAAGCATCACAGAAGACCTCTCCTCACTTACCACACAGCTAACATTGACCAGCCTTGATCCACATTGGAATAGAGGCACCTCTGATTATGTCCAAACCTAAGCCCGACTGGAACTTCAGTAAAACAAACCAGGATGGATTCACAGCAAAACGAGAAACCTCCATCCTGAACATTGGAGCAACTGTAAATTCTGGTAGATTATAAAAGATGGAGTCAAAAATTACAGTGGATGTGATTTCGGTGTTACACACCTGGCTGGCTACCTGAAAGAAAGGAATTCCTCAAACAGTTTGTAGCTTCCACAGATCCACCTGTTGCCATTGAGCTTTTGGAATATATTGTTATGAGACCAGAGGAACTCAATTTAATTCACTCAAGCTGAAAGATTTGAAACCTTGAAGCTGCTTCACATGCTGAACATGAAACTCCCAAAGAATCAGTGCATGCTGTTGCTCGAAGCCTTCTCCTCAACACAAACGTCACCCCAATTAAGGTTGGCTTTTTTCTTTATAGACACAGAAACATCAACTAGAAACATAGAAACTAGAAGCAGGAGTAGGTCATTCGGCTCTTGGAGCCTGCTTCGCCATTCATTTTGATCATGGTTGATCACTAAATTCAATATTCTGATCCTTCCCCCCATATCCCTTGATTGCTTTAGCCCCAAGAGCTGTATCTAATTTCTTCTTGAAATCACACAACGTTTTGGTCTCAACTACATTCAGTGATAATGAATTCCATATATTCAGCACCCTCTGGGTGAAGAAATTTTTCCTCACCTCAGCTCTAAAAGGTTTACCCGTTATCCTCAAACTATGACCCCTAGTTCTGGACTTCCCCACCATTGGGAACATTCCTTCTGAATCTACCTTGTCCAACCCTGTTAGCATTTTATAAGTTTCTATGAGATCACCTCTCACTCTTCTAAACTCCAGTGAACATAATCCTAACTAACTTAGTCTCTCCTCATATAACAGACCTGCCATCCCAGGAATCAGCCTGGTAAACCTTTGCTGTACTCCTTCTATAGCAGATAAGGACACCAAAACTGCACACAATGCTCCAGGTGTGGCTTCACCAATGCCCGATACAATTGTAGCAAAACATCCCTATCCCTTTACTCAAATCCTCTCGCTATGAAGGCCAACATACCACCTGCCTTCTTTACTGCCTGCTGTACCTGTGTACCTACTTTCAGTGACTGATGCACAAGGGCACCAAGGTCTTGCTGAGTATCCACCTCTCTCAATTTACACCCATTCAAGTGATAATCTGTCTTCCTATTATTGCTACCAAAATGGATGACTTCACATTTAAAGAATAAAGAACAAAGAACAAAGAAAATTACAGCACAGGGACAGGCCCTTTGGCCCTCCAAGCCTGCACCGACCATGCTGCCTGACTGAACTAAAATCCCCTACCCTTCCAGGGGCCATATCCCTCTATTCCCATCCTATTCATGTATTTTTCAAGACGCCCCTTAAAAGTCACCATTGTATCCGCTTCCACTACTTCCCCGGCAGCGAGTTGTAGGCACCCACCACCTTCTTAGTAAAAAAACTTGCCTCGTACATCTCCTTTAAACCTTGCCCCTCGCACCTTAAACCTATGCCCCCTAGTAATTGACTCTTCCACCCTGGGAAAAAGCTTCTGACTATCCACTCTGTCCATGCCCCTCATAATCTTGTAGACTTCTATCAGGTCACCCCTCAACCTCCGCCGTTCCAGTGAGAACAAACCAAGTTTCTCCAACCTCTCCTTATAGCTAATACCCTCCATGCCAGGCAACATCCTGGTAAATATTTTCTGTACCCTCTCCAAAGCCTCCACATCCTTCTGGTAGTGTGGTGACCAGAATTGAACGCTATATTCCAATGTGGCCTAACTCAGGTTCTATAAAGCTGCAACATGACTTGCCAATTTTTAAACTCATTGCCCAGGCTGATGAAGGCAAGCATGCCATATGCCTTCTTGACTACCTTCTCCACCTGCGTTGGCATTTTCGGTGTCCTGTGTATCTGTACATCCAGATCCCTCTGCCTATCAATACTCTTAAGGGTCCTGCCATTTACTGTATACTTCCTCTCTGTATTAGACCTTCCAAAATGCATTACCTCACATTTGTCCGGATTAAACTCCATCTGCCATCTCTCTGCCCAAGTCTCCAACCGATCTATATCCTGCTGTATCCTCTGATGGTCCTCATCTCTATCCACAAATCCACCAACCTTTGTGTCATCCGCAAACTTACTAATCAAACCAGTTACATTTCCTCCAAATCATATATTATAAACAGCAAAGGTCCCAGCACTGATTCCTGAGGAATGCGACTTGTCACAGCCCTCCATTCAGAAATGAACCCTTCCACTGCTACCCTCTGTCTTCTGTGACCGATGATGTGGACATGCCGGCGTTGGACTGGGGTAAGCACAGTAAGAACTCTCATAACACCAGGTTAAAATCCAACAGGCTTATTTGGTGACACAAGCTTTCGGAGTGTTCCTCCTTTCTCAGGTGAGTGAAGGAGCCTGAGGAAGGAACAACACTCCAAAAGCTTGTGCTACCAAATAAACTTGTTGGACTTTAACCTGGTGTTGTGAGACTTCTTACTGTTCTATGACCGAGCCAGTTCTGTATCCACCTTGCCAGTTATCCACATTATATTGCATCTGCCATGCATATCACACACTCAGCTTGTCCAAATCACGCTGAAGCATCTCTGCATCCTCCTTACAGCTCACTCTCCCACCCAACTTTGTATCATCTGAAAATTTGGAGATAAAATGTTCAGTTCCCTCTTCCAAGTCACTAATGTATAATGTGAACAGTTAGCGTCCTAGCACAGACCCCTATGGAACCCCACTAGTTACTGACTGCCAATCAGAAAAAGACCCATTTATGTCAACTCTTTGCTTCCTATCTGCTAACCAGCTTTCTATCCACCTCAAGACATTACCTGTCATCTCATGTGCTTTAACTTTACATCATAGTCTATTATGTGAGACCTTGTTGAAATTTCTGAAAGTCTAAATAAACCACACCCACTGGCTCTCCTCGGTCAACTCTACTAGTTACATCCTCAAAGAATTCCAATACCTTCATCAAGCATGATTTTCCCTTTGTAAATCCATGCTGACTTTGTCTGATAATACCATTGCCTTCCAAATACTGAGTTATGAAATCTTTGATAATGGACTCTAGCAACTTCCCCAGTATCAATGTTAGACTCACTGGTCTACAGTTCCCTGTTTTCTCTCCACCTCACTTTCTGAATAGTGGGCATACATTAGCTACCCTCCAGTCTGTAGGATCCAGTCCAGAGTCCAAAGAATTTTGGAAAATAACCACCAATGGATCTACTATTTCCACTAAACTTTGAACTACTATTTCCAGGGCCACTTCCTTAAGTAATCTGGGATGAAGATTATCAGGACCTGGAGATTTTTTGAAGTTCTGTGAATATTTTTAGTGATGAAGGTTTTGACAAAAAAGGATAAATGGTGCAACTGCTAAGTTGACACCAATATCATCAACAAAGATCTGGTGAGTGGTCAGACAAAAGAGCCTTTGGGGATTATTTGACATCCCTTCAAAACAGTGGCCTATACGCAACAGGATCCACACTGTACATGCAAGGATATCTCCCCCACAAATGGAATTCCAAAGCAGTCCAGCCTGCGATTCTGGTCACCCAGATTAGGATTTTCATCGCACTGTGAATAAATGTGGTCTACAACGATTTGCCTTAGGATTCAAGGCAATCCCACCTAACAACGCAGAGTGCTGTGACTTGGCTGTTCAACTTGCACTCAGACTTGTAAAGTTGCAAGATGTCATACACAAGGAGAAGAAGCTAGTAGGTGACAACACGTTGAACTTAGCAAGGAAAGGGTGGCTGGAGATGGGGGTAATAACAGACAAAGGAAGGGAGATAAGCATCAGAGTTAGTTGAACTAATGGTCTCTATCTTGAAAAGGTACTATCACAGGGGAAAAATGCTAATTAAAATGCACTTATTACTGCTGATTGACTACATTTGAGATATTTCCTTTGGCAGCTGGAAGAACCAGCAGTCATAGACATTGAGGAATGTGGTGACCTTGATTGCCACTGTAGCAGATGGCACAACTTCATTACTGCCACCTTGGTGAACTTTAGCCTGTGAAGACAACTTCTGACAGTCTCAGGTAGCAGCCTTAGAGGATAATGCTATTTGTGGGTTGACCTTCTCTTTGTATGGATGAACCTCCTTGGCATTCTTTTTTTAAATTTTCTGTACCTTTGAAAAACTCAGAGATTGAGCAGCAGTTGAAATTCAACTAATTCTCCTAGAAGCAAATATTTCCTGAAAGGATAGAGTATTTGTCCTGTTTTGAGTCAAGCATACATATTGCGAAAATACCTTCAAATTTATTTTCATG
The DNA here is from genome assembly GCF_964213995.1 of Mustelus asterias. Classification (NCBI taxonomy): domain Eukaryota; kingdom Metazoa; phylum Chordata; class Chondrichthyes; order Carcharhiniformes; family Triakidae; genus Mustelus; species Mustelus asterias. Next base: position 45,724,588 of record NC_135816.1, read on the forward strand.
AGACTGCATTTGTAAATTAAGCTCTCATGCCAATTTTTTGAGAGAGTCCCTCTGAGTGCTGATGTTAAATTGTGTGATGTGCAATTTGTGCATGGAACTAGAGAAATGCTTCCTTTCATCGATTCCTGGATGGTCAAAACCAACCAGTAGAACTAATCTCATCAGGTAGAAAATGCATTCCTACATGAACATGTATATTGTAGAACAAAACCAGTTTGTGGATATTTTTACGCTAAAATTCTGTGACGATTAGATTAGGCTAAACATTATGGAGGACATTTTGAAATGAGGAAACATGAGAAAATGGTTAACAAAAGTGCTGAATTCTCAATGCATATATTGCACTAATGGTCAGAGGCAGCTAGAGATGCCACAGACCAGCTTTATAGAACTTAGCAATAGAATATGTGTCATACATTGTCATATTCAGTTGACTGACTGTAGAGAGACATAAGAGCAATAATGCAATATAAGAGAAATCTTTCCCCTTTTATCTTGATTTCATTTGGGGTAGGAAAAACAAAAAATGACAGTGTTTGTTCATGAAATAGGTCTTAATGAAAGATCTAGCGTACTATATGACTTAGCTGAAAGATAATTAGGGCTAGTTCATTATGCAAAAGGTGTTACACATAACCTGCAATTGAGTGACCACACAAAAAATGAGACACAATGATTAACTGTTGAGAAAAAGTACTTTTAGGTTGCCAGAGCAACAAATATGTTTAACTCCTATTTTCTGTCAAATTTTCCATACTTGCTGCTATAAAATATATTGCCAGGAATTCTTTCTTCAGCGCAAATTGCATTTTCCATCTAACAATAATGATGAAACTGCATTACCGCTATCACTGCAGTTATTCCTCATCCAGCAGTAGATGAAGTACCAATGCTATTGGCTGAAAGGGGACACCTTCAAATACTTTGGAATTTTTTTCCTGCTGCCATTTCGTGACCCAAGAGTTTTTGGGATTTGGGAATAGCATTTTGAATTCCACAAGCTAATTGATGCTTATTATGGAAGCTATATCATTTGGTGAAAGTCCACGTAGGTATCTGTCACATCCAGCTCCTGCAGGAAAATGAAAGGTACCGGGGTAAATGAAGTCCTGTGTTGCAGTCAGAGACGGCTATTTATTAGGGCAATTTCCAATAATTACAGCCAAAAAAAATGGTCCTGGATCAATGATTGCTGCAGTTAGCTCACAATACATCTCTTAAGGATTTACCAGTCATCAATTGAAATAGCTAAGTGCAGACCAACATATTAAGCCAAGTTGCTACTTCACATTGCTACAGATTACATCATCAAGCTGAAAAAGAAAATAAGATTTGTAGGCAGCTAATAAAAAAAAGTATAGGAGAACGTTGATGGCTATTTAGGAGCTTGAAACATCAGTCAGCATTTTTCAAATGCATATCGGATAAATCACATATTAGGAATTTAGGAATACAGCACAATCCACATTAATCAAGTCAACCAATGTATTAAATAAAGATCATAGTAAGTCAGCGACTGTTTTCAATTGTCTGAATTTATAACTCAATTCATAACATTACTCCAACATTATTGATTTATAAAATATATTATATTCCTTTGGTAAGGTCACAAGGAAGACCTCTTCTGAATATTATAAAACAGAATATTAGGATGATGAATTGCACAATAGTGCAAAGATTTGGGTCTGAAATTTGCAGTCAGTAATGAAGCAACAATGCTCATCACAGCACGGTGGCACAGCGGTTATCATTGCTGCCTCACAGCAAGAAGTCTCACAACACCAGGTTAAAGTCCAACAGGTTTATTTGGCAGCACACGCTTTCGGAGTCTAAAGCTCCTTCATCAGGAGAGTGAGGACTTGTGTTCACAAACAGGGCATATAAAGACACAAACTCAATTTACAAGATAATGGTTGGAATGCGAGTCTTTACAGGTAATCAAGTCTTAAAGGTACAGACAATGTGAGTGGAGAGAGGGCCAAGCACAGGTTAACGAGATGTGTATTGTCTCCAGCCAGGACAGTTAGTGAGATTTTGCAAGCCCAGGCAAGTCGTGGGGGTTACAGATAATGTGACATGAACCCAAGATCCCGGTTGAGGCCACCCTCATGTGTGCGGAACTTGGCTATCAGTTTCTTCTCAGCGATTCTGCGTTGTCGTGTGTCGTGAAGGCCACCTTGGAGAATGCTTACCCGAAGAACAGAGGCTGAATGCCCATGACTACTGAAGTGTTCCCCCACTGGAAGGGAACACTCCTGCCTGGTGATTGTCGAGCGGTATTCATTCATTCGTTGTTGTAGCGTCTGCATTCTCTCCCCAATGTACCATGCCTCGGGACATCCTTTCCTGCAGCATATCAGGTAGACAACGTTGGCTGAGTCGCAAGAGTATGTACCGTGTACCTGGTGGATGGTGGGATGATGGCATCTGTGTCGATGATCCGGCACGTCTTGCAGAGGTTGCTGTGGCAGGGTTGTGTGGTGTCGTGGTCACTGTTCTCCTGAAGGCCTCACAGCGCCAGGGACCCGGGTTCAATTCCAGCCTCAGAGTGATTGTCTGTGTAGAATTTGCACATTCTCCCCGTTCTGCATGGGTTTCATTGGGTGCTCCAGTTTCCTCCCACAGTTCAAAGGTTGATTAGCCATGATAAATTGCCCTTTAGTTTCAGGGGAATGAGCAGGGTAACTACCAGGGGTTACGAGGATAGGACCTGGGTGAGATGTGTTGGTGCAGGCTCGTTGGGCTGAATGGCCTCTTTAAGCACTGTAGGGATTCTATGGTTATTTTGATAGCAAATTCTGGCTAATTGAAATATTCAATACTGAGGAATCAATTGATAACTGTAAGTTGCCAATTCTACAGTTTATACTGATGTGGAGCATGTTGAGCTTTGTACTGTGAATGTTGGTGAAATTCAGTTGCCAATCCAATTTAGGTTAGTGCTGAAGGAAGTAGCACACACCATTTTGATTTTACACCAGCCATTGTGCAAACCACAATTTAAAAATATTATTGGTTGTCCAAAGAACTGCTTGAGAGCATCATGAACTTCAAGTATCATTTTTATACATTAAATACTATCTGGATGCATTATTAATATAGTTAATTTCTGCAAACCTTGACTTGTTTTCAACTGGACCTTCAATATAACTGTGTATCAATACATTCAAGGATTCCAATGACATTTATAATCTACTGATTTTCCTAAGTCTGTCAATTATTTTACAGCCTTAAAATTGTTTTGCAGGCTCCATATTATATCTTCAATTGAATGAGCACATGAATCCAAAATGTTGTCCTAGATGCTCATAACTAGAATTAACATATGCAAAAGTTAATTGGCCTTGGTGCCCTTTGTGGCATGTTATTTGTTTAATTAACCATGTATATGGCTATTAAAGAAGTTAAAATTATTTTCCTTTTGAATATTTTTCTATAATTCAGCTGTTTAATATTCCCTCCAGCCGTGGTGTTCCAAGAAACTATGGTCCGAAAAGGCAGTCTTACCTGGAAGATCTGTAAGATTGCATTTTGTATGATCACAAACAATAAAGGCAGCAATATTTTTTACATGGTAAAGAGCTACTTCTTTATTAAAAGGCAATGTAATGCACCGATTACAGCTTTTCCAAATTGCATTTTATTTTGCATTCAGATGATAGCTAAATTTAGAAACGAGCATCTCCTTGGTTTAGCTTGCTAATGGCTGCACTAAAATAATTTCCGGACATTCTGGTTTTATTCCATTGTGAATCTTACGAAAATCACAGTTGTCTGTAAGTATGTATATTGAGTGCATTTTTGCCAACAAAAAAATAAATATAGATTTTTCATTTGTAAATTGTGGCATTAACTTTACCTGACTTCAAGCAAATGAAGTGGTTTCAAATAGATTTAGTGAAGTAGCAAAGTTATTGCATAGTTTTTGGTGACTAATTCAGACAGAACTCAAATTTAGAATTCTATAATCCGAGAAAGTGAAAACAACGAAACTTTGCCAAAGACTCTGTTTATATTTGCTCAAACTTTTCTCAGTTTATTTGTTTTGTACTAAGCATTTTAATGTTTAACAACTGTTTGGTACTCCTAATATCCATTTTATTCTCTGAAAATAAATAGATAGCTATCATAAGAGATAAACAAGGAAACACAGACCAGCGAGTCTCACATCAGTGGTGGACAAACTATTGGAGAAACTTCTGAAGGAGAGCATTTATCTCCACTTGGAGAGGCAAGGCTTGATCAGAGATAGTCAGCATGGCTTCATCAGAGGGAGGTCATGCCTAACAAATTTGACTGAATTTTTTGAAGTGGTGACCAGGTGTGTAGATGAGGATAGTGCAGTTGATGTAGTTTATATGGATTTCAGCAAAGCTTTGACAAGGGCCCACATGGGTGACTTATAAAAAAGTCAAATGCCATGGAATACAGGGTATTTTGATAAAGTGGATTCAAAATTGGCTCAGTTGAAGGAGACAGAAAGTGATGACAGAGTGCTTCTTTATTGACTAGAAGCCAGTGTCCACTGGCGTCCCACAGGGATCTGTGCTGAATTCTCTATTATGCACCATTTATATGAATGACATAGATGACTATGTGGTGGGTAGGATTAGTAAGTTTGTGAATACACAAAGATTGGCCGGTGATTAACAGTGAGATTGAGTGTCTTGGGCTACAAGTCTTGGCCTAATTCTGCCCCTATGTCTTATGGTCTTATGGTCAAAGAAGATACAGATGGGGTGGTCAAATAAGCAGATAAGTGGCAGATGGAATTTAATCCTGAAAAGTGTGAGGTGATACACTTTACAAGAATGAACTTGATAAGGAAGTATTTAATGAACAGCATGACACCACAAAGTTCTGTGGAACAAAGGGACCTTGGCATGTTTGTCCATAGATCTCTGAAAGCAGGAGGGCATGTTAGTAAAAAAGGCATATGGGACACTTGCTTTTATCAATTGAGGCATAGATTACAAAAGCAGGGAAGTCATGTTGGAGTTGTATAGAACTGTGATGAGGCTACAGCTAGAGTACTGTGTGCAATTCTGGTCGCCACATTACAGGAAGGATGTGATTGCACTGGATGGGGTGCAGAGGAGATTCACCAGGCTGCTGCCTGTGATAGAATGTATAAGTTATGAAAAGAGGTTGGATAGGCTTGGGTTTTTTTCATTGGAGCAGAGTAGATTGAAGGGCGACCTGATTAAGCTGTACAAGATTATAAGGGGAATAGACAGAGTAGACAGTTAATCGCCTTAGTTGAAGAGTCAGTCACGAGGGGACACAAATACAAAGTGAGGGGCAGGAGGTCTAGGGAGGATGTGAGGAAAAGCCTTTTTTCCCAGAGGGTCGTAATGGTCTGGAATGCGCTGCCTGAGAGGGTGGTGGAGTACCTGGATGAGCACTTGGCATGCCGTAACACTCAAGGCTATTGGCCATGTGCTGGGAAATGGGATTAAGTGGTAGGTCAGGTGCTTCGCATGTATCAGTGCAGACTTGATAGGCCAAAGAGCCTCTTCTGCACTGTATGATTCAAAGTTAACATGGTAAGAAAATGTGGGGCAACATTTGAACCAATAATCAGATTATTGTAACAGAGTAGATCATCAAAATGAAAGGATACAATTTCCAGATTACAACTATGTCTGTTTGAGATCAAATAGAAAATTGTTAAGAAAGAAAGTTGTTCCATTACATGCTGTATGAATGCAAGTTGTTTTTCTTCTCTCTTTAAATATTTTAAATGGCTCTTTCAATGAAGGGAGCATGGTGGCACCGTAGTTAGCACTGCTGCCTCACAGTGCCAGGGACCTGGGTTTGATTCCAGCCTTGGGTGACTGTATGGAATTTGCATATTATTCTGTGCATGCATAGGTTTCCTCCAGGTGCTTGGTTTCCTCCCACAGTCCAAAGATGTGCAGGTTAGGTGGATCAGCCATGGTAAATTCCCCTTAATGTCGCAAGATGTGTAGGTTCGATGGATTAACCATGGTAAATGTGTGGGGGTTACAGGGATAGGACAGAGGAGAGGGCCTGGGTAAGATACTCTGTCAGACAGTTGGTGCAGACTTGATGGGCCGAATGGCCTCCTCCTGCACTGCAGGGATTCTATGGTACCATGAATCTGTAGGTGAAATGTCGCTGAGATCATGTTTTCAGATGTGATGCTTTGAGAGATGTGATAATATGGATGTGGGCTAAATACAAGACTTTTAATAACATAGATGGATATATTTTAACATCACTAATTTGCTAATGCGACTTTATTCTCTTTTAGAACATAGAACATAGAACATTACAGCGCAGAACAGGCCCTTCGGCCCACGATGTTGCACCGACCAGTTAAAAAAAAACTGTGACCCTCCAACCTAAACCAATTTCTTTTCTCTTGGGTAGATGTAAAATGATGCCAGACCTCCCAGAATATCAGAATTTGACTCCCTCAGTGTTTCAGTAATTAAATGCATTGGGGCCATTTTTTGTCTTCCAATGACAATCAGTTCTACTACCTGTCTGAATCTCAGGTACAAGTGGCACTTCATTTTCTGATTTAACCAATTTGCATAATTATTCACAACTCCAGGGAAAACTCAGTTGGTTTTCAGGATGATATTAGTAGTGACTTATAAAATGTATCACAATAAGGAAACTAGGCCGGGATTGTATGGGCCTTCAGGGAATGGGCCGGGAGGAGGAGAATCAAAAAAATCAGGTGGGAGGGCAAAGGTGTGGTGCCCGTCACCTTTCCACCACCATTGACATTTTACTTGTAGCGGGGAAGGTGATGGATGGCTTTTCTGAACCAGAGGCCAAGTGAGGTTATTGAGTGACTAATTAAGAACTATTTACAAAAAAATCATGATAAAATTTGCCCCATTATTTGCCAGAATATTGTATGTCTAAGGTTCACCATCTGTTCAATGGTGAATTGGTTGATCTCAATCGTATATAATGGACGATGTGTTTTTGGGGAGTGGGGAGAGGAGGGCAACCACATCATACCTTGGAGTGATGGTCCCTTTAACAGCTAAGTTTCTTTGAAAGAAAATTTCTTGTAAAATCAGCTGGGTTCCAGTAAGTGATCATGTGGTCAAGTTACTTGGGAGTTAAATAGAAAAATGGTCAACAAGAAGTTCATTATAAAGGTAAGTATATTGTAGGCGTGGTTCTGTTTCAAGCACGTGTTTTGGAGTTTAAGAACAATCTGAGTGCAGAACTGGGAACATCTTTTTCCAGTATATTTGATTTGAAATTCCACATATTGGCTGTGGTAAACCACTGTTAGCTTATTGCCTGTGTGTGTGACATGCCTGGACACGTCCCTGCCGGGCCTGCCTGGGACTCCTCCCCCCCTGGTCCAGGTATAAAGGTGACTGCTCCCCACCCCCTGCCTCAGTCTCTGGACCAGTTCATCGGCATGGGTGTGCTCCAAGTCTTTTGCAAATAAAAGCCTATTTGTTCTTGCATGCAAACTAGTCTTTGCTTGATTGATGGTGCATCAATTTTATTAGCAAAAGTTTTGGGATGGAGCAGATACTAAAACCCGATAGACTCGAATTGGATCCACAAGCTGTAGGAGCCTCTAACAGCTTCGATCACTGGCTGCGCTGTTTCGAAACTTTCCTCACCGCCTCCGCCTTCCGGACCGAAACCGACAAGCTACACGTGCTCCGAGCCCGGGTAAGCGATCAAGTATTCTCGATGATTAGAGACGCTGAAATTTACAAGGAGGCGATCGAACTTTTAAAAGGCCAGTACAACAAACAGTCTAATGAAATCTACGCCAGACATCTTCTGGCTACTCGCAGACAACAGCCAGGAGAATTGGGCGATCAATTCTTGCGTGCGTTGCGAGCACTTTGCAGGGCCTGCAACTGCAAGGCCGTAACAGCCGCCCAAAACACTGAGGACTTAATCAGAGATGCCTATGTCACGGGTATCAGGTCAAACTATATCCGACAACGACTGCTGGAACAGGGTGGGCTGGACCTACAAAAGACTGTGGCGTTTCCGACTCGTTAGAGGTGGCCTTCCGTACTCTCGAGGCCTACACCCCCGACCACGGGGGCGCATCGTGGACACCACGGTCGCTGCCACCTCTGTACTCGGGAGGGCCGCAGGCCTACGCCACGCCACGTCCCACCATTGACACGACCGCTGCGGCAGTCTCCGGAGGCCCGAAGTGCTACTTCTGCGGCCTGGGGAAGCACCCCCGACAACGCTGCCCGGCGAAGGATGCGATCTGCTCTGGGTGTGGAAAGAAGGGCCATTACGTGAAGGTATGCAGGGTGAAATCGACCTCCAAGCCCAGTAGCGCCGCATGCGACCCGCGAGGGCCGCCATCTTGGATGCCATCAGCCACGTGTGAGCCGTGCGGGCTGCCATCAGCTGTGTGTGAACCGTGCGGGCCGCCATCTTGGACGCCGTCAGCCGCGTCGCAAAATCCAACGGTGGCTTCGGTTACGCTAGACCAATCGAGGCCTCACCGACTCGCCAGGTCCATGATGGATATCGAGGTAAACGGTCGCACTACAAACTGTTTATTTGACTGTGGGAGTACAGAGAGCTTTATTCACCTTAACACAGTGAGTCACTACGCCCTGTCAGTACTGCCAGTGAAGCAAATGATCTCCATGGCTTCAAAGTCCCACTCGGTGGATGTCCTTGGGTACTGCGTGGCGACCCTGACTGTACGGGGCACAGTGTACAAAAATTTCAGGCTCCTCATGCTGCCACAACTCTGCGCTGCCGTACTCCTGGGGCTAGATTTCCTGTGTCACCTTAAGAGCGTCACCATGGAGTATAATGGGCCTTTTCCCCCGCTCTCCGTTTGCAATCAGCAGTTCTTAGATCGCCCACTGCGCACCACCTGTAGCCTCTCGACCCTTAAAGTCGCCCCTCCCTCACTGTTTGAAAACCTCACCCCCGACTGCAAGCCCATCACCACCAAGAGCAGATGGTACAGTGCTGGGGACAGGGCTTTTATCAGGTCCGAAGTACAATTGTTCCTAGGGGAGGGGATCATTGAGGCCAGTACCAGCCCCTGGAGAGCCCAAGTAGTAGTTGTTAAGACTGGGGAGAAACACCGCATGGTCATTGACTACAGTCAGACCATTAACCGATACACGCAACTGGACGCGTACCCCCTTCCCCGCATATCTGACATGGTTAATCAGATTGTGCAATATCGGGTGTTCTCCACCATCGACTTAAAATCTGCATACCACCAGCTCCCTATCCGCCTGGAAGACCGCCAATATACTGCCTTCGAGGTGGATGGCTGTCTCTATCACTTCCTTCGGGTCCCCTTCGGCGTCACCAACGGGGTCGCGGTTTTCCAGCGTGAGATGGACCGAATGGTAGACCAGAACGGGCTGCGGGCCACCTTCCCGTACCTGGATAACTTCACCATCTGCGGCCATGATCAGCAGGACCACGACGCCAACCTCCACAAATTCCTCCACACCGCTACACTCCTAAATCTGACCTATAATAAGGAGAAGTGCGTATTCCGCACACACCGCCTCGCCATCCTTGGTTGTGTTGTGGAAAACGGGGTCATCAGTCCCGATCCTGACCGCATGCGTCCCCTCCTGGAACTCCCCCTCCCCACCAGCCTCAAAGCACTGAGGAGATGCCTGGGCTTCTTCTCGTATTACGCCCAGTGGGTCCCCAATTATGCAGATAAAGCCCACCCACTCATCAAATCCACCTCTTTTCCCCTGACGGCAGAGGCCCGCCTGGCCTTCGACCGCATCAAAGCAGACATCGCAAAGGCCACGATGCACGCCATTCCAGGTGGAGAGCGATGCGTCTGACTTCGCCCTAGCCGCCACCCTTAACCAGGCGGGCAGACCCGTGGCCTTCTTCTCACGAATCCTCCAAGGCCCTGAAATTCGACACTCCTCTGTCAAAAAGGAGGCCCAAGCCATAGTGGAAGCTGTACGGCACTGGCGCCACTACTTAGCTGGTAAACGATTCACCCTACTCACGGACCAATGGTCAGTTGCATTCATGTTTAATAACATGCAGCGGAGCAAGATCAAAAATGATAAAATATTGAGGTGGAGAATCGAGCTTTCCACCTACAATTACGACATCTTATACCGGCCCGGGATGCTCAATGTACCTCCAGACGCCCTGTCCCGGGGAATATGTGCCAGCGCACAAATAGACCAATTGCAGACTCTCCATAACGACCTCTGCCACCCGGGGATCAGCAGGTTTTTTCACTTCATTAAAGCCCGTAACCTGCCCTACTCCATTGAGGAAGTCAGGGCTATAACCAGACCCTGCCAGGTCTGCGCAGAGTGCAAGCCGCACTTCTATCAGCCAGACAGAGCATACCTCATAAAAGCCACCCGCCCTTTCGAATGCCTAAGCATCGACTTCAAGGACCCCCTCCCCTATATATACTTCCTCAACGTCATTGATGAATATTCACGTTTCCCCTTCGCTATTCCCTGCCCGGATATGACCTCGGCTACGGTCATCAGGGCTCTGCACAGCCTCTTCACCCTGTTCGGTTTCCCTAGCTATATCCATAGCGACCAGGGATCCTCCTTTATGAGTGATGAGCTGCGACAGTACCTGCTCTCCAAAGGCATAGCCTCGAGTAGGACCACCAGCTACTCCCCCAGGAGGAACGGACAGGTAGGGAGGGAGAACGTGACAGTCTGGAAGGCCGTTTTACTAGCTCTGAGATTTAAAGGTCTTCCAGTCACCCACTGGCAAGAGGTCCTCCCTGATGCACTATACCCGATTAGATCACTCCTTTGCACAGCTACCAATGCTACCCCTCATGAAAGAATGTTTGTTTTCCCCAGAAAGTCCTCCTCGGGGACCTCACTACCATCGTGGCTGACGTCCCCAGGCCATGTCCTGCTCCGGAAGCACGTGAGGACCCATAAGCCGGACCCCCTGGTCGAAAGGGTCCAACTCCTCCACGCCAACCCCCAATACGCCTATGTGGCGTACCCTGATGGGCGGGAGGACACGGTCTCTATTCGATACCTGGCACCCGCAGGTGCCCCAGGGACCACTACGACCCACAACCCCACCCCCCCAACCCCCATATACAGCACGCCTGAGCCCCAGGAGCCGCCACCACGCACCCGACAATCGGAAGGGACTACAGACGACTCGAGCGACTACAGCCTGGCGCCTGAACCAACACCGCGGCCACCAAACCGACACCACAACCGGCACTACGGCGGTCACAGCAGCAGATCAAGCCCCCAGAGAGACTAAATTTGTAAATTTGTAATTCTGTAAATATCGTTCCACCCACCTCACCCCCGCTGGACTCTTTTTTAAAAGCAGGGGGTGAATGTGGTAAACCACTGTTAGCTTATTGCCTGTGTGTGTGTGACATGCCTGGACATGCCCCTGCCGGCCCTGCCTGGGACGCCTCCCCCCCTGGTCCAGGTATAAAGGTGACTGCTCCCCACCCCCTGCTTCAGTCTCTGGACCAATTCATCGGCGTGGGTGTGCTCCAAGTCTTTTGCTAATAAAAGCCGATTTGTTCTTGCATACAAACTCATCTTTGCTTGATTGATAGTGCATCATTGGCTAAAAGAGTTTTAAGCTCTTATTAACTGAAAGACTTCTAACAGTTGTTATGATGCGGAGGTGATTTTTCCCTCTGCGCAATTTTGGAACCTCCTCCAAAGGGATACCTTGTCTCGTAATCTTATACGAAAGTGCATGAGGTAATAGGAAACTACTGGTTTTGGTAAATTGAATCAGGATCTGACACTCTATCATGAACAATTAACAGATCTTTATTTTAAAACTGGTGACAACCTTATTAAAACAATTAACAAATTGAATAAAATCCCAATAGAATGCTCCTTGAATATGACAAAACTTATTCAGGAATAATAATATAAATCCTTACAGAATATAGTCACTCTCAAACAATATACCAGGTGTCTGTTTGAAGTACGAAACTTTCTTTTGATGCTTCCATCTGGAACACTTTGAGTTGGTATCTCTTTCTCTTTAGATGATGATTTTCTGAAGATATATATTAAACTGCAGAATTCTATATGAGAGCCTCGTCTCACCTTGCCTCTCCTTCCTTCTGACTAAAGAGGTGGCAAGCTTACTCCTCAGCTCTTGCTCCCTGCTCTGGCAGTTAAAACAACTGGTACTGGTTTTTATACCCAGAATTACCTCACAGTATTCCTGCAAACCAACTGGTTCACAGCTATACACAAACTCACATTTGAATTCTATTGGTTCTGGATCTCTGAGGATTTGCTTTAACCAGGAGTCCAAGTCAAAAGCCTGTTTTGTGTTGATGCAAAATCTGTTGCTGGCTTTCGAAACAAATGTTGCAAATTTCCCTGAGTCTGCTGCCGTCACTCTGCAGTTTAAATTTCATGCAGAAAGACACCTGCTTTTTACAGAGACAATGCTATCTGACTTTGTCAAACACCACATTGGGCGGGATTTCCCGGACTTGGGGTGAGCACAGCTAGAAAATCCCACCCTCAGAGTCAAAGAATATTGAAACCAGGACAGTTCTCACCCGAGGTGGCAATGCTTAAGATATCTGAAAGAACTGTGTTGATCTGGGAGTTTACAACTGTGATACAGTTTGAGGAAATTTGAAGGGAAAACCTGACCAGAAGCAAACAAAAGGGCTGAAATCTAAGCACTTGTACAAATCTTTGAAACAGTACTCAGACCAAGTGGTTAGAGAGACTGGGCAGACTGGGGTTGTTTTCCTTGGAGCAGAGGAGACAGAGGGGGGACATGATTGAGATGTGTAAAATTATGAGGGGCATAGAAAAAGTAGACAGGAAGAAACTTTTCCCCTTGGTGGAGGGATCAGTGACCAGGGGTTATAGACTTATGATAAGGGGCAGGAGGTTTAGAGGGGATGTGAGGAAAATCCTTTACACCCAGAGGGTGGTGGAAGTCTGGAAATCACTGCCTGAAAGGCTGGTGGAGGCAGAAACCCTCCTAACATTTAAAAAGTATTTAGATGTGCACTTGCGCTGCCAAGACATACAAAGCTATGAGACAAGTACTGGAAAATAGGATTAGAATATTTAGGTGGCTGTTTTTGACTGGAGCAGATGCAATGGGCTGATGGGCCTTTCCTGTGCTGTGGACCGCTATAATTCTTTGACTCGATGAAAAGGTCTTCATCTGAGGATAGAACCAATTCAACTGTGCAGCCAATTGTAACCCAGTAAAAGATGAAAGGAGAGAAAGTTAAAAAATAATTATTTTCCAGAGGGAAATTGCAGCAAGATTCTTCATATTAAATTCATTTTGATTGTTTTTCTTTGGTATTTTACTATTATTATCTAACAATTTAAGAAAGAAAACACTGAAGTACTTCTATTATTCCTAATGAGATCACTTTACTTTAAGGATAATTTTATATTCTTTCAATTCACTTCAATGCAACATTCTCCCTGATGAGCTGCAGTAATTTCCCTTCTTGAATAATTCCCTTCCAGTCTGACTGATTGTCTTTTCCACAGTTACATCCTCTTCTGTTTTTTTGCTTTCTATCATTTTCATGTAATAAAAGAGTTGATAAGCTGAAAAGATACACAAATGACCAGAGCGTTATCTCAATCAATCACACAACAACTTTACACTCATGTTAAAGCTGTCTGAAATGAATGCAGTAACACTGGTATTTCACCATCTGTCAACGGTTTTTGTTTTAAATGATGTTCATAGGTGCCAGTCTTGGCCTGATGGTATCACTGTTACCTGAGTCAGAAGAACTTGGCCAGGATTCTCCCAAAAACATTCTACGTTCCCAATGTGCGGGAAAACGGGAGTAACTCCAGTGGGGGCGGTAGGTGGGTAGACTTCATCCCAGGCCCGCTAATTAGGTTGAAATGAGCATTATCACACCTTAAACAACTCCGCACCAGAAATCAGCGCGGAGCTGAAGGCACCAGAAATCCAATGGCTGGAGATGTGCTAAAGCAGCACAGTGGGTTAGGAGAATCACTCCCACATGTCAGTTTATTTTTGCTCAGGTGCCTATCCAATTTTCTTTTAAAATCATTTATTATCTCATTTGCACCAGCTTCATAGGCAGAAGACGAGATCTTACTGGGCGTTTGCGCCCCGCTGCCGCTGTATCAAGGACGGAGAATTTGGCGCCCAGCCAAATCTCCATTCACTGCAGCGGGAACAAAAAATACCGCCAGTGTGACCGGCCGGAAAATTCCACCCAGTGAGTTCCAGGTCATTGCCATACATTGCCTGGGTGAACAATTTTTTCTTACATTCCCCCTACATATCTTGCCCAAAATCTTAAAACTCCATCCCTTCGTTCATGTCCCATCAGTTAAGGGGGAAAACTTTTCATAGAATCAAAGAATCTCTCCAGTGTAGAAGGAGGCCATTTGGCCCATCGAGTCTGCATCAACCGCAGGCCCTATTCCCGCAACCCCACATATTTACCCTGCTAATCCCCACAACACTAGGGTCAATTTAGCATGGCCAGTCAACCTAACCTGCACATCTTTGGACTGTGGGAGGAAACCAGAGCACCCGGAGGAAACCCATGCAAACACAGGGAGAACATGCAAACTCCACACAGACAGTGACTCGAGGCCGGAATTGAACCGGGTTCCTGGCGCTGTGAGGCAGCAGTGCTAACCACTGTGCCACCACCCCACTTTCTTTGTCGACATTATCAAAACATGTCATAATCTTGCACACCTCTATCAGATCTCCCATTAATCTCTTTTGCTTCAAGGAAAACAATCCAAGCTTGGAGCTAAAATCCTTCATCTCTGAAACCATTCTGATAAACCTCTTCCTTGTTGTGTCAACCCAGCTGGCTGGACTGGAAGATCCTGGCCAATGTCTTTGCTCTTCCCATTATCTAATCAGAAGAGATTTCTGCTCATCCTGTTCTTGCTGTCAGTCTGACCAGTTGGAGAGAATGCAAAATTCAAGGAAAGTTGTAGTGAGATGGAACTCATGTTTTGTCAGCATTTTTCAGGAAACAGATGCTATATTTTCTGGCAATCTTGCTGAAGGGCGACCTGTAGATGAAAACTAAGAAGGGGCCCAGGATTCATAGAA
This sequence comes from Mustelus asterias, assembly GCF_964213995.1. Classification (NCBI taxonomy): domain Eukaryota; kingdom Metazoa; phylum Chordata; class Chondrichthyes; order Carcharhiniformes; family Triakidae; genus Mustelus; species Mustelus asterias. The sequence continues at coordinate 45,739,663 of NC_135816.1, forward strand.
ATCATAGAAACCCTACAGTGCAGAAGGAGGCCATTCGGCCCATTGAGTCTGCACCGACCACAATCCCACCCAGGCCCTACCCCCACATATTTTACCCGCTAATCCCTCTAACCTACGCATCCCAGGACTCTAAGGGGCAATTTTTTTTTAACCTGGCCAATCAACCTAACCCGCACATCTTTGGACTGTGGGAGGAAACCGGAGCACCCGGAGGAAACCCACGCAGACACGAGGAGAATGTGCAAACTCCACACAGACAGTGACCCGAGCATCGAACCTGGGACCCTGGAGCTGTGAAGCAGCAGTGCTAACCACTGTGCTACCGTGCCGCCCTGGATTATCTTTGCATCCCAGGATTTTGCATATGTCTGAACTAATATTACATGATACATTATTTAATTTACTTTTTATGTCAAAAATATTACTAGTGGTTCAAATGGCTAATGCAATTCCTTCAGTTACATGGAAATATAGGCTTTATTTTCCTCCAAGTACCCCATAGTGATGTTAACTCCACCTGGCACTGGAGTTTGATCTATATAGCTGCTTTTTTCTTTTGACAACGTTAGTTAGTTATATTCCTGATAAAGAAGCTCATTAGAGTTCAATTACTTTTTCCCAAAGTTGATTTTTTAAAAATTGTAACGGACCTCCTTCTGGTAATGTTAAATGATGTACTATGACTCATGAAGTAATGTAAACTGCATTATCAAAATACAAATACATGTTACACCAGGTAAGTGAATGTTTTCTATTTTTGACATATTCCCTTTTCTTTTTATGCCAATGTTTTATTGACTTGTGTACAATCTGTATCTCCCTGCAGGCTGAAAGTATAAAAACAAGAATAAAGGAATCAATGCGAACAATCAACTTTGGGGAATTACCTGTATATAACTGTGGAGAGAAGCTGGGGTTCTCCTTTGAGTAAGGAAGGTTAAGGGGAGATTTAATGGAGGCATTTCAAAATCATGAAGGATTTTGTCAGAGTAAATAAGAATACATTGTTTCTAGTGGCAGAAGAATCAATAACCAGAGAAGACAAATTTAAGATAATTGACAAAAGAGCCAGAGGCGAAAGGGGGAGAATTCTTTTTCAATATAGCTTCTCGTGTTATTGAAACACAACCTGAAAGAATGATGGAAACGGTTTCAATAATAACTTTCAACAGGATAAATACTTGAAGAGGGGTGCAATTGGCAGGTCTTGGGAAAAAGGACCAGAGGTGTGGGACAGTTTGGACAGCTCTTTTTAAATGGTTCCTGTAGGTTGGTGAGCCATACACACTGTAAGAATCCCACTTGCCTCTGGAAAAATTGGCATGGCATGGAAAAATGCAGGTTAATTACCTATTACCTCCCTTAATTGATTTTCTGCCTCAGTTTGAACAGGTAGGCCTCAGTGCTGCATTGTTGGCCTCAGTTGAAGTGCATCAAGACAGGAACACATCAAGAAGTCAGCCCAATGTATTTTTTTTGCCATTTTCCCAACTCCCCTTACCTCTGAACTTGATTGAGCATGCTGGGAAAATTCCAGCCACACTTCCAGGCTCAAAACACTCGAGAAGTTTTTTCTCACATCACATTTTCTTAATTTGTAAATCGCTTTAAATCTCTGCCCTCTTGTTCTTGATCCTTTTATGAGTGGGAACAGTCTTTCCCTATCTGTTCTGTCCAGCCCCCTCATGATTTTGAATATCTCTATCAAAACTCCTCTTAGTTTTCATCTCTTCAACCTCTCAAATCTATCCTCATAACTGAAGTAAAACTCTTCCGCACTTTTGTTTAATGCGTTCACATCCTTCCTAATGTGTGATGCCCAGAACTGTACACAACACCAGCTAAGGTTTAGCTAGTGTCTTGTATAAGTTCAGCATAACTTCCTTGTTCATGTACTCTATGCCTTTAAACATACTTACACTTTTTTTTAACAAGCTGTAAAATGTGCAATTCTCCAGTCCTCTGACACAACTCCTGTATCTGTGGAGGACTGAGAAATTATGGCCAGTGTATCCATAGTTTCCACCCTTACTTCCCTCAATATTCTCAGACGCATCTCATCTTTCTTAGTGATTCATCAACTGTAAGTACAGCCAGGCCATCTAATACATTCTCCTTTCCAATGTTAACCCCAACCAATGTCTCAACTAACAAATCCAGAATACTGGAAAATGTTCTTTTCTCTCCCCAGACATGCTGCCAGATCTGATGAGTTTTTCTGGAATTCTCTATTCCTGTTTCAGATTCCAGCATCCACAGTATTTTGCTTATTTAAGTATCTCAGCTATCTCCTATTAAGAATGGTGCTGATGTTACTTGCAAGAATGTTTCAAAACTCCAAAGGATAACTTGAAACATTGGTTCTTAGTGGTGTATATTTGTTTTAAATAATGTGAGGAACAATGTACAACCCGGTGAGGAACCAAACCAGTCATTGTGTAAACAATGAAAGAAAATAAAAGAAACACACACGAAAGACTAATATGCACTATGACACTTAAGTATATTAATAACTAAACATACCGTTTTATCTGAAATTATTTCTTGTTCCCAAAATGTTCTCTGAACTCACTGAGAACCCTTTTCTCAAACAACATCCAATGTTGATTTCTTATTGTCACATGTATTAGTGTGCAGTGAAAAGTATTATTTATTGCCCGCTATACAGACAAAACATACTGTACATAGAGAAGGAAAGGAGAGGGTGCAGAATGTAGTGTTACAGTCACGTAGTAACTCTGTGAGTCAAATCCAGCTCACAGTTACCACATAATACAGCAAGTCAGAGAAAACATATTTTCCTGGTTAAGCAAAGTCACAAAACTGCAGCATTAAGAGGAGAATATCTGCAATCTGCTGTGGCTCTAAATGTTGGATGGAACAGATCTCTGTGGCTCTGTCATAGATGGAACTAGCCTTTCTGAAGGTTAGATGGAGATGGCCTGTCTGACTATTGGATGGAAAATTAGCCTCCTTCTCCAATGAGGGTGCTAGCAGTTATACTGTTCAGTTTCTTTGATATTCCATCCTGTCGATTCAGCTATCTACATCTTTTAAATATCTTGCCTTTAGAAGTTATCATTTCAATAGCCCCACTGATCTCTGGTAAACAATGTTTCTGAAATCATAAAATCCCTAGAGTGCAGAAGGAGGTTGTATGGCCCACTGAGTTTGCACCGACTCTCCAACATCCCACCCAGGAATTACGCTTTCCTGTAACCCCATGTATTTACCCTGCTAATCCACCTAACATACACATCTTTGGACACGAAGTGGCAATTTAGCATGGTCAATCCACCTAACACACACATTTTGGGCTGTGGAAGGAAACCAGAGCACTGAGAGAAAATCCATGCAGCACAGGGAGAAATTGCAAACTCCACGCAGTCACCCATGGCCAGAATCGAACCCGATTCCCTGGCACTGTGAGGCAACAGTGTTAACCACTGCACCACCATGCCATCCTGGTAATTCGCACCTCAATTTCTCTAGACGCCTGATAATCTTGTTACTTGTCGGTTATTTTGTTTTCATCTCAAGTTCAACTGTTAGCCTGGTTAACTTCCTAAATTCCTAACACTGCTGTTTCACCATGACTTGCTCAGCGTCGTCTTCCTTGGTAAAGATAGTACTCATTTCATACCTCAGCCATTTACTTTCCCTTCATGGGTAAATCTCCTTTGGATAATAATAGGCCTGCACCTCCTATTATCTCTTTGTGCTCTTTATACGTCTTTGAAATAATTTGGATTCCCTTTTATGGTAGCTGTCGGTCTCTTTGCATGCTCCCTCTTGCTCCTCTTATTTATTTCGTAGTTTCCCTCTAAATCTTCTATCTTGAACCTGGCTCTCAGTTGTATTACCACATAACAGCTGCCATATGCACCTTTTTTTTTGTTCCAGCTTACTAACCTCGATCTTTTTTGTCATTCAGGGAACTTGGATGTTTGTCCTACCATTCCCCCTCTGGGCAATGTACCTTGACTATCTGTTCTTTAAAGGCAGATCACGCTTTAGTTACAGTTTTGCCTGCCAATTTCTGGATCTAATTCACCTAACTGCACTCTCTAGCTTATGGTCTGCAGCCATATAGGTTATATCATTGAGTTTATATTGAAGTACTTTTTTAAAAATGCAATCAGGATTCAGCCTCCACTGCACTTTCAGGCAATGAGTTCCAGACACCTATTAGCCTCTGGCTGAAAACAAATTCCTTCTAAACTCTCCTCTAATCCTTCTACCAATTACTTTAAATCCATATCCCCTGGTTATTGGCCTCTACTAAGGGAAATGGGTCCTTCCTATACACTCCATCTAAACCCTTCATAATTTTATACACCTCAATTAAAATTTCCCCTTAGCTTCTTCTGTTGCAAAGAAAACAATTCTAGCCTGTCCAATCTTTCTTCATCGCTAAAATTCTCCATTCCTAGCAGTATCCTGTAAAACTCCTTTGTACTTTCTCTTGTGCAATCACATCTTTCCTGTAATGCTGTGACCAGAAATGTACACAGCATAGTGTCTTTTATGTAGCGCTAGCATAACCTCTCCACTCTTATGTGCTATTCCTCAGCTAATAAAGTAAATTTCTGCTCCAGTTTATATTTTTCATTGCAGTTTTATCTCCCTGATGTATTTTCACCATGTAGCAGTTGGTTTTGGGTAGGAATTCTCAGTTACAGGATGTTTTTTTGCAACATTTAGCTTCATTATTCTTGATTGCTGTTAACACCATATGGGTAAATGAGGATGGATATTACTTTCAAGTTCCAAATATGCTGTACAACCCAAGATTAGGCAAGAATTTTCATGTAATTTTAACTGCAGTTGGATCAAAACACCACCTGTGCAGTTGTGCAAAGCCAGTGCAGACCTGCACACATATCCAACTGTGTTGGAAAGCCTTCTTTACTGCCTGGATTTTATAACAAGGTTTACAGAGCTGTGACATCTGAAGCCAATGACACACGGACAAAATCCAGACGATGGGCTGCTCTTGTACCAGAATCAAACATAATATTTTCATTCTACCAGATCTTTCCAAATCACTCACTTTTGCTGAATCACTTCAATCATGTATCAAGGTATTATGTTTGCAAGGGGAAACTCCTTCATCACATTACCATAGAATGGAGGTGGTAGGATCCCTTCAAGCACAGAGGATCATTCGGCCCCATGCTCTTTATGAACAGAAACTTCACAATCAATCATTTTTTAAGGCACTAAATAACTGCAAAAAACATCATCATGCATATATTTGACTAATGACTGCTCTTCCAAGGGTGACAATCAAAGAAGATATGAATATTTCCTCAAGGTAAGCTCATGGCAGTAATTCAATCTCAGAATTCAAATAATGCAAATCAGTAGCTGTTATAAGCGTGTATTCACTGTGAAATCCTCTATGGTGCCTGGGTGTTTTGATCAGATGGTTAACATAGCTATACTCTGCAGTCATTGCTGCTGACTCCACTAAAAGATACCCCGCGGCATCTTGGCCTTTTGGCTCAGATGCAAATGAGATCAAGCCTTGGAGCAGGAGGACTTGCAACTACTCCAATCAGCTTGGCTCATGTAGATCAGGCCCAAGACAGGAGTGGAGGCCCTGTCTTGTCAGCTTGGATCAGAAATGTCTCAACTTGTTGAGACTCTGAATTGAACTTGATTGATTGAATTGGAACAAAATAAAATAAAAAGATACCCCAATAACAAAAGGATGTCTTAGTCTGTACTTTTATTTATTAGTGTCACATATGGTATCACATATGGGTAAATAGGCTTATATTAACACTACAATGAATTTACCGTGAAAATCCGCTAGTCGCCACATTCCGGCGCCTGTTCAGGTACACTGAGGGAGAATTTAGCATGGCCAATGTATCTAACCAGCATGTCTTACGGACTGTGGGAAGAAACCAGAACACCCAGAGAAAACCCACACAGACACAGGTTAGCATCTGCTTCCTTTTTCTGAGTTGCTACATCACCCTCCAAGAAAAGTCTGCCATGTAAATTTGGCACATGAGACTGTGTATGCAGAAGGGTAATGGTTATGTACACACTTCTAATGTTACACCCTTGGGGCTGCAACAGTTTGCAGTTTATGATTATGCCATGTTGTGTGTAGGCAAAAAAGTGCAAAAGAGTAGTGCACATTCTGCCTGGGATTTTAGATGACTCAGTGAGAGGAGAAGGTAGGATTGGAAGTAATGGTGATGGCGCTGTCACTCTGACTCCCATTTCTAGAGCGACCTTGCATCAGATGGCCAATTAACAGCCAGCATCTAGGTTGGTTGACCATTCATCAACTCGAGGTGGGGACTGAAGCAGCAGCCACATCCCCAGTTGACATGGTCATATGTGCTGGTACATGCTTAGAGTGCCAAGACTCCAATGCCCCATGTCCCTCATGCACTCATTGTGAAATTTGGAGGGACCCGTAAAATTGCAATTCATTGGATCCTTAACTATCTTAACAGCCTGTCAATTACCTGTGTTGAAACAGGTTGCGATGCAGGTTCGCCATTGGTAAATTGCGATCCTGACGTGATGTCCCAGAGGTCCAACCCAATTTTATGACCCACTGCCTCTAATGCCATCTGTTTTTAGGCTTTTAAAATCCAGCTTTAACATCACTTTTCCTCTTAGACTAAAATAATTTTACTTTCAGCCTCTATTAGGGATATATTTGACTAATGACTGCTCTTCCAAGGGTGACAATCAAAGAAGATATGAATAATATTTCCTAAAGATAAGCTCATGGTAGTAATTCAATCTCAGAATTCAAATAATACAGTTTCTCTTTTCTTTGAAATATTGTGGTAACAATTGTTCTCAGGTGATGTACAGTGTGGCCCAAGTTCCTAACAATGTAAATAAAATTCAGCTTCAACTATACACTTGAGTATTTAAGTGCAATGATCCTTTCAAGCTTGTCCATAGCATGCAGGATAAATTCAAACTAGCCATTTATTGCCCCATCAACTTCGGCTCAATTAGCAGTAAATTGATGGAAGGTGTTGTCGACTGTGATATCAAATGACGCTAACACAGCAATAACTTGCTCACTTATGCTCAGTTCAGGCTTCAGGGCCGCTTAGCTCCAGACATCATTACAGTCCTAATCCAAACATGGACAAAAGAGCTGAGTTCAAAGGTGAGATGGGAGTGACTGCCCTTGACATCCAGGCAATATCTGCCTCAGTGGGACATCAAGGAACCCCAGCAAAACTGAAGTCAAAGGGAATCAGGGGGAAAGCTCTCCATTGGCTGTAGTCATACCTAGCACAAAGATAGTTGTGATCATTGGCGGTCAGTCATTTCAGTCCCAGGAAATGGTGGCAGGAGTTCTTCAGGTGAATGTTTTAGGTCCAACTATTCCCAGCTACTTCATCAATGACCTACCCTCCATCATTAGGTCAGAACCGTAGATGTTTACTGATGATTGCACAGTGTTCAGTTGTCAAATACTGAAGCAGCCTATGTTCATATGCAGCAAGACCTCAATGACATGTGGGCTCAGCAGATCAGTGGCAGATAATGGTTATGTCACACAAGTGCCAAGAAATGACCATCTCCAACAAGAAAAAAATCTAATCGTCTCTACAATTGCTAAATCCCCACCATCAATATCTGGGATTGGCGCAGATAGTTCCCATTGACCAGAAACTTACCAGAACCAACCAAATGAATGTTGTGGCTACAAGAGTATGTGAGAGCCTGGGAGTTCTGTGGTTAGTAACTCATCTCTTCACTCTCCAAAGCCTGTCTACAAGGCAGAAGTCAGGATTTTGATGAAATACCCTTCACTTGCCTGGATGAGCACAGCTCTAAAAACAGAAGTTCAACACCATCCAGGACAAAGCAACACACTTGACTAACATCCCATGCACCACCTTAAACATTCACTTTCTCCCCCTATTATGACAGCAACGTGGACCATCTACCAGATGTACAACAGCAACTTGACAAGCTTCCACTAACAGCACCCTTCCAAACCAACAACCTCCAGTACCTAGAAAGATAATGGCAGCATATATATGGGAACACCAGCATTTACAAGTTTCTATCCAAGCCACATACCATCCTGACTTGGAGCTACATCACCATTCCTTCACTGTTGATGGAACTCGAGAGTATCTCTGCCAGATAGACAGCAGTGGTTCAAAAATGTGGCTCACCACAACCTTCTCAAAAGCAATTAGGAATAGGCAACAATTGCTGGCCTCACCATAGATGCATACATCCCAAGAGTAAAAGAAAATTGATTTAACACAAATGTTTGTTGACTTTCCTTTGTAATTTACCTCCACTATGAACTGCTTGGACTGCTCCAACTCATTTTACAATCTACTTAACAAAAAATAGGTACTTTTCATCCCATAGTTCTTGGCCAGATCAGATTCAAACCCAAAGATGAAAAGTCTCGGGCATACCATCTAAATGCCAATTATCAAGGATCAAATAATACTAATGAACTCATTAAGGTTCACCATCATATTTTAAGATGCCACAAGAACCATGCAATTAAGTTATATCGTCAAAGCTCATTCCCATTTATCCATAATTCTCAATTCCCATTGTATTTCTTCACTGACAATTGTCCTTCCTGATTGGAGGGAGCGATTCAATGAAACCACTGTTTACAGCATATCTGTGAAAAAAAGAAAAATTAAAATCTGTAAAGTTATTTCCATTAAACCTAAAGTGTAGAGTGACTCACTATTATATTGTAAAAATAAAAGGTAACAATGCATTCATTCAAATATCAGACGTAGGCCATCTTCTTCACTTGATACAACAGGTTACAAATGGCATAAATGTCAAGCAAGTAGTGCAGCAATTATAATGAATTATAAGGGCAGTGTCTTCTGAGCTTTGAACAAAGACTGTTTGAAGACTCTCATGTCCAACCCTCCTTACATTTTGGGGGCCATTCTCCCCAAAACATTTTAAGTGTCGAATTCATGTAAAAACTGGAATAAAACCCACTGGCTTTTTCAGTGTAAATCACGCTGAAAATCTGTGGGCAGGGCCTATTCCCACTGGAGAGGCCGGCAGCATAGCGCTCATGTGCAGATATGTCAGCACTGAGATATGCGTATGTGCAGGGTAGCCCCGCACTGCCGGCTTCCTGATTGCTGGCCGGCTCAATCACTGGCCAGCCCCGCGACCCCGCATTGCTGCCTCACCAAACCGCTCCATGGCCCAATTGCTGGCCCCCTGGACGTGTCTGGGCCAGCCTTGCCATCCTGCGTACCCCCCCCCCCCCCCCCCCCTGCCCAATTTGGCAGTCCGAACCTCCCCCCACCCAACCCACAGGCCCTGTCCCCATTAGGCCCCGCCCCCTTGGTATTGCCCTATGCCCAGTGGGCAGTGCCAATGTGCCCTCTGGGCATTGCCACTTTGCCCTTTAGGCAGTGCCAGAGGTCCAGGCTGGCACCGCCAGGCTGCCAATGCCTAAGCGGCACCCCCCTTACCCCCGACTTCCTGGGGGGGTCTCAATGGCCCCCTTTCACTTCATCAGGGTCTGGCCGCCAGCTCCCTCCAAGTGGGGAGCTAATGTAGACCACGCTGGAGTGCAACACTCCTGTCCAGATGGGAGGGGGAGGCTCTAGTGGGCCTGGAGACTTCAGTCCCAGGCCTGCTAATTACTTGAAAATTATATTTAAATAAGCATTTACATAATTTATGCTCCATGCTGATTTCTGGCGCAGAGCTTACGACGCCGGAAATCTAGTGCTCAGAGCCTTGCGAAGGGCGTGGTGCTCAGCAGTGAGACTGCCAGACGGCCTTCACTTGAGTCTCCCGGCCCGCGGTGCGACAAAAGCAGCACAGCAGGCTGGGAGAATCGCCCCCTTTAACTTTACCACTGAACATCATAGTTCAAACCAGTCAGGTCGACTCTGGGTTGGCCAAGACAAGACAAAGAGCTTCACAATACTTTAACTAATGCTGATAAGTATTTGATTGCGAAGAAAAACAGAAAATGCTGGAAGAACTCAGACGCTTTAGTTGCATCAGCAGAGCAAGAAACAAGAGTTGACAATTCAGGTTAACCACTCTCTCCATAGAAACACCAGACTTGCAGGTTATTTCCAGAATTTTCTGTTTTTAATTTCAGATTTCCAGCATCGATGGTATTTTGCTTTTGTGTCAGCTTGAGAGATTTAGTATGTGCATCGCAATTAAACTTAACGACACCCTTTTCAGTCCAATTTATGGATTCAGTTCATAATAAATGTTTTATAATGATTAAATTTGATTATTTTTCCAATGTGTTTTGCACCACACCTACTAAGCAAAAGATTTTAATTCCAGAATACTAGCTTGGCATTTTAAATATATTTTTAATTTTGAAGCTCTTAAAATTATTAAAATATTAATCACATGGCTGAACGGAGTTACTGTCAAATCCAATATGCTAATTTGGCATTTTGAATGTATTTTTCATTTGGAAGGCTTAAAATTATTAAACTATTAATCAGCTGGAGTTAGTGGAACAAATTTTTGAATTCACTCGCACGGCAGTAACCTGACAGAACAGACAAGCCATGCTGTGAGGAAGCTGCCTGAACTTCATCCTGTTCACTTCAAAGGAATAATAAAAAAAGGTAAGTTCCAGAAACTGAGTGGGATTTTCTCCGTGTGATTAGCACAGCAACAGTGAAGATGGGCACCCTTGAAGTTGAGAGTTACCTGTTAATGTGACCTCATTGGCATTAACTTATCTGCTTTCTCAAAGCAAACCCTTACAATGTACCTAACGTCATATGCCAAATTTATGACAGAAATTCACACGTTGAAGTCATTGGGGTTGGTTCTCCCATCCTGCTGTGCAGCCGATTCACGGGATTCGCACTGGACGGCCGGGCCTCTGTGTGTCTCCCAGCCTAAGCTTTTTCACGTCGACGGTTCCACGCTGAAAATCAGCATAACGGACATTAACATGCGTTAACATACCTTAACATCTAACTTGCAGATCCGCGACTAGAATCTCCACCCCCGCGAGCGTGTCGCCCCTCTCTGGTGTGACGTCACACTGGCGGGGATTACAACTGCTGTATAAAAGTCGGGACCTGGCGTGGCAGCATTGAACAGGAGTAAGGAGGGAAGTTTTATGGAGCTGCAGCCCCCGGAGTGCAAGGGAGTTTAGAGGCAGGGCCTGGAAAATTTCTGCTTGGTGTGGGAAAGTTCCTGAAGAGTTGAAAGTGCTGCCCAGGGATGTTCCATTTGTCTTTGCTCTGGTGGAGTGTGGCACCTTACTGAGCACTGGTCAGGCTGTTGTCTGCAGCCACTGGACTGTTCCATTGGGGTGGGGCCCTTTACTGAGCACTGTGCAGGCTGCTGTCTGAGCCACTGGACTATTCCATTGTTCTGGCTGTAGGGTATGGTGAGGGACTGGACTGAGAACTGGGGGAAGTGCATCATGTGCTGCTTGAGGGCTCATTTGTTCAGGCAGCTGGTGCTCCAAGCAGGGGTGCTCTGGTTAACATGGACACTCATACTGCATGTAGTCTGCAGTGGATGGGAACCCATCTTGTGATAATTAGGAGTCTGTCCCTGCCCTTGTCTCCCTGACCTGCAACATATGCCTGGAAGGGAATGTTGTAGTTGCACTCATGGCAATGGTTCAAGGGGGCGCAATGGCCATGCCAGCACACCGATCTGCACGCTCTCCCTGCCAGCTGTGTTCACAATGCCAATGGCAGGCAACCTAATCAGATGATGCATGCCACCGTGGATTGTGTTGTGTTGCCAAGTGGGAATACTGGTCCCAGTGAGGGGGGGGGGGGGGGGGGGCAGTGGTGATGGGGTAGTTGCAAGCAAATAAAAGTATCTATCAATCTCTCTCTCATCTCCACTGTACATAATGGATCTTAGTCTTATTGATTTAGAGCTGGCCATCTTGGTGTGGCTGAGGAGGAGGCGGCAGCTCAGGGAGGTGGAGGGTGTAGGGAGGCCATTCCAGGAGCAGCCAGTGGCAGGCCCTCAGGAAGGAGGGGAGGGGGCGGCTGCTGATGGCTATGAGGTGGGAGAAAAGTCTCCCGAAAGGGTGGCCAGGAGAAGGAGGATGCAGAGGCCTAGGCAAAACCGGGCCAGGACATCATTTGAGGAGCTATTGGAGGTCATGTGCCGTCATTGGCTCCACCTCTCTAAGGACACAGTCTGGCACCTGTGTGAGGTGCTCGCACAGCTGGCACCTGAAGAGAGGGTGGCCACCCACTCCCAGTAGAAGTTAAGGTGATGGCGGCACTTAATTTCTATGCAACAGGGTCATCGCACTATTTGCCTCTGTCTCTGAGCCAGTGAGGAGAGTCCTGAACAATGCCAACAATATGAACAACAGGTTTGATGCGTCTGTCGTTCATTTGCTTCAACCAACACTTCCCAACTTCTCTCATCAATTCTTCCTGCTGGATCCGATCTCGGCACTGTTTTAAATGTTTATTTATTAGTGTCATAAGCAGGCTTACATTAACACTGCAATGAAGTTACTGTGAAAATCCTCTAGGTGCCACACTCCGGCACCTGTTCGGGTACACTGAATGGTAATTTAGTATGACCAATGCACCTAACCAGCATGTCTTTGGACTGTGGGAGGAAACCGAAGCACCCGGAGGAAACCCACGCAGACATGACCCGAGCTGGGAATTGAACCCAGGCTCCTGGGGTTGTGAGGCAGCAGTGTGAACCATTGTGCCACTGTGCCGCCCTGGCAGCCAGCAGCCGGGCCCAGCGTATTTTCCTTCTTCTTATGGCCACTTTAAAAAGTTAGATGCATTGCACTCATTAATTCAGGAGTTCCTGTTCCTTGGACAATATTGGAACCCTGGGTGTGAACAAAGAGATAGGAAGCTGGATTATCAGATGTAGGGGGATTACAGTGTGTTGGGGGGTGCAGAGGGGCTGATTCCAGTGTGTTGGGGGGTGCAGAGGGGCTGATTACAGTGTGTTGGGGGGTGCAGAGGGGCTGATTCCAGTGTGTTGGGGGGTGCAGAGGGGCTGATTAGTGTGCGGAGTGGTGCAGAGGGGCTGATGACAGTGCGTGGGGGGGTGCAGGGGGGTTGATTAGTGTGTGTGTGTGTTGGAGACAGAGGGGCTGATTCCAGTGTGTGTGTGTGTTGGAGATAGAGGGGCTGATTCTAGTGTGTGTGTGTGTGTGTGTGTAGGGGGGGGGGGGGGGGGGCGGTGAGTGCAGAGGGGCTGATTACAGTGTGTAGGGGGGAGAGGGGTTGATTACAATGCGTAGGCATGTTTGTGTGTGTGTGATGAGAGGGGCTGATTACAATTAGTGTGGGGTGCAGAGGGGCTGATTACAGTATGTGGAGGGTGCAGAGGGGCTGACTACAGTGTGTGTGGGGGGGGGGCGGTGCAGAGTGGCTGACTACAGTGTGTGGGGGGGGGAGATGGTGCAGAGGGGCTGACTACAGTGTGTGTGGGGGGGGGGTGCAGAGGGGCTGACTACAGTGTGTGTGGGGGGGGGGGGTGCAGAGGGGCTGACTACAGTGTGTGTGGGGGGGGGGTGCAGAGGGGCTGACAGTGTGTGTGTGGGGGGGGGTGCAGAGGGGCTGACTACAGTGTGTGTGTGTGGGGGGGGGGTGCAGAGGGGCTGATTACAGTGTGTGTGTGGGGGGGGTGCAGAGGGGCTGACTACAGTGTGTGTGTGGCGGGGGGGGGTGCAGAGGGGCTGACTACAGTGTGTTTGTGGGGGGGGGGTGCAGAGGGGCTGATTACAGTGTGTGTTTGCGTGTGATGGGCTAGAGGCGCTTCATTGAATCTTTTGTCACCAAGGGATATTGAGCACTTTGCTGAAACTGTACATGAGCACATAAAATAGCATTTTTACAAAGTGCTTTGAAAACACATATTCATATTTATACGATGCATTATACATTACACCAACTTTAGTACTTACATACTGAATGTTACTGTGCTGCTTTATTTGCTGTTTTGTTTTTGTTAGCATCTGGGGTCACATTAATTCTCAAGTGTTAAAATGGAAAATAGTTTGGGAAGGATTGACCTAGATTGCATTAGCAATGCAACGCAGGAATCTTACAGCTGCCGTGTCACCGACTATAACTCTAAAATAAGCAAATGAGATCAGTCAAGGGTCAACGGATGGATCAGGGGAAGACCAATGAAATGCAAGAAAACCTGGGGTGAGGTGTTTTAAAGAGGCACAATAAGTCATGCTGACTTCCATTGGAATTTCATAGCGAAGAAACATTCTAATGTGATTTGTACGCCACTGATGTGCTGAAGAAAATGGGGAAATTACTACCTTCATCCCCTACCACCTAACCAAAGATCTTGATCTATGTCTTTCCTACTGCTGGAGCCTCATTTAGGCATAAATAAAAATAACAATAACACAGTAGCTTTGCTCAGTCAGACAATCATCGTCATCGTCCTTTGATATTGAAGAAGGCAGTCAGAATATCATCTTATATTTTGCAGTGAGCGCTTTGGTGACTGATGAGACCTATTTTTGCTCAGCAAGGGTGTCTGCAGATTGAACAATGGATCTTGGGTAAACCAATTTGCAAAATCTTGATTTTTTTTCAAGTGAGACTAACATCGGCAACAAGAGGTGCCTTTATGGATTTTTTTTGTGTCATATTTTCTCTGTTGTGTTTTCCTATTCTGAGCAAGCTGCTCTGACTTATGTATGTCGACTTGGCACTGTTCAGGATAACTTTTAAGCAGTCTTCAATATCTCTTTCCTTGACCATGAAATTTGTTCCCAGTTATCAAAGTGCCATTTTAGTTCTTTGGGATTAGTTTCTCAGACATTTACAAAATGAGGTGACCATTGCAGTCATCCCTTCATGATCAAGGGTACCCATGTTTGGCATGCCAGCATTTTCAAAACTTTGCTGTTGGAGGAAGTTAAAGTTTATTTATTGGTGTCACAAGTAGGCTTACATGAACACTGCAGTGAAGTTACTGTGAAAATCCCCTAGTCGCCACACTCCGGCGACTGTTCAGGTACACTGAGGGAGAATTAAGCATGGCCAACGCACCTAACCAGCATGCCTTTTGGACCATGAGGAGAAACCGGAGCACCTGGAGGAAACACACACAGACACAAGGAGAACGTGCAGACTCCGAACAGACAGTGACTCAAGTCATGAATCGAACCCGGGTCCCTGGTGCTGTGAGCCAGCTGTGCTAACCACTGTGCCACATTTTGCATGGACAATAAAGTTCTATTCTATTCAATGACTTATGTACATATAAAACCAAGGCTCTCTGTGTATGTACCTCCTTTAGAGAATTTCCCTTCATTTTGTACAGTCTCTCCATATTCTTCCTGCCAAAATGAATTACCTCACATTTCTCCGCATTGAACCTCACCTGTCACTTGTTTGCGCAGTCCACGAACATGTCTCTAACCTTTTAAAGTTCAAGACGATTGTCATCACAGTTGACAATGTTTCTAATCTTAGTAGCATCTGCAAATTTTGAAATCATGCTCTGAACACCATAGACAATGGGCCCGATTTTACCAATGCGCTGCGCCTGATTTTGGGCGCGAAAACTTGGTAAAGTCAGGCATGAGGCGAATAGCGTGATCCGCGCCCACGTCCACACAGATTCCCACTACACCAAGGCCCGAAAATGGCCGCAATCGGAACCGCGCCCGAAACGGGCACGACATTAATTTAAATGCATTTGCGAGCATTTAAATTGAATCAATGAGCTGGACACCCAATCTTACCTGTATTTCCCCCTTTACCATCACGTTCGCCCGTCCAGATTCGGCACGAAACAGACATGCTCGGCAAAGGTCTGTTTCGGGCGCTCCAGCTTCTGAAGAAGTAAGTCCAGAGCTTCCAGCGGCTCGCTAACTCAGATTGGTGGTGGGGGTGGGGGGAGCAAAGTAGGCTAGATCATTCTCTGGTGTGGGGGAGGGAGGGGAGGCAGGTCAGATGTATCTCTGGTGCGGGGGGAGGGGGTGTAGGAGGGAGACCTAATCATTCTCTGGTAGTTGCGGGGGGGGAAGATGGTTCTCTGGTGGGGGGGTGGAGGAGGGAGGGCCATATCATTCTCTGGTAGTGGGGGGAGGGGAGAAGGAGGGCCAGATCGTTCTCTGGTTGGGGGGGAGGGGGGGAGGGGAGGAGGGGAGGAGGAGGGAGGCCCGATCATTCTCTGGTGGGGGAGTGGGGAGGGAGGGAGGGAGGGAGGGAGGGAGGCCAGATGGTTCTCTGGTGGGGTGGGGGGGCGGGGGGGAGGGAGACCCGATCATTATCTGATGGGAGGGGGGAGGAGGAGGAGGGAGGGCCAGATTGCTCTCTGGTGGGGGGGGGGGGGGTGGGTGTGCAGGAGGAGGGGGGGGGGGACCCTGCAACTCTGTGGGCAATCAGTGGGGGGAAAAAGGGGCAGGAGGTCACACTCGGTCTGGGTAGCGGTGGGTGGATAAGGGGGAGAGTTATGTTGTGGGGATGGGACAATGTCTGTGAGGGTCATCGCTCCCAGGCCCCAAAAAGCAGATAAAGCAGCCCAGGAGCAATGTGACAGAGGAGCATTTTTCAATTTTTTTTTACTACGCATGCGCAGTTGAAGGCTCCAATTGGAGCAGCAGCATTTCGGGCGCGATAAGTCCCACCCACAGCACGATGCAGACTTGCGATTTTTTTTCAGGCTAAGCGCGTATGGGGGTGCCTGAGAACATGTTTCCAAGTCGGATCTGAATTGCGCCCAGATTCAGCACTTAGAATCAAAATGGTAAAATCATCCCCTATGTCATTAACATGTATCATGGAGGTCAAGGGTCCCAATACTGATCCCCGGGGAACTCCACTACAGACCTTCTTCGAATCTGAAAAACAACAAATATCACGACTTTCTGGTTCCTATCACTGAGCCAATTTCTTATCCAAGTGCCTACTTTCCCTTTTATTCCATGAGCTAAAATTTTGCTCACAAGTTTGTGTGGCACTGCATCAAATGTTTTTTTTGAAAATCCATATACAGCACATCAGCACTGGTGCCATTACCAACCTTCTCTGTTACCATCTCAAAAAACTCCAGCAAGTTATTCAAACATGATTTCCTTTGATGTATCTCAGGATACCAGAAGAGATGGCAGGGGAAATAACAAATGTGTGGTGAACCATCGTTGGTTCCCACTAGATAGTACTGAGCCAGGGTCTGGCCAGTACTACAAGTATGTATATATGTTGCTGTTGGGGTTAGGGATGGGTTGTTCTACTTGTTGCTGTTGGGGTTAGGGTTGGGCTGTTACACCTTGTATTATAGTTATTATGGTACATCCCAGTCGGGCTCCGCCTCCTGGGAGAGGTTAAAGGTCACTGCTCTGTCTGGGACCCCTCAGTCTGGGATCGTGTACTATACTTAGTAGCTTCGTTGTAACAGTAAATAAAATTGATGCGCGTTATCACACACGAGGCTTGAGATGCTCAGGAAATAAAGGCTTTTATTTACTGTTACAACGAAGCTACTAAGTATAGTACACGATCCCAGACTGAGGGGTCCCAGACAGAGCAGTGACCTTTATACCTCTCCCAGGAGGCGGAGCCCGACTGGGATGTACCATAATAACTATAATACAAGGTGTAACAGCCCAACCCTAACCCCAACAGCAACAAGTAGAACAACCCATCCCTAACCCCAACAGCAACATATATACATACTCGTAGTACTGGCCAGACCCTGGCTCAGTACTATCTCGTGGGAACCAACGATGGTTCACCACACAAATGCACTAGTGGTAATTCACCAAAATTCACTGGACTCTGAGGTGGTTCCCGCAGATTGGAAAACAGCAAATGTGACGCCACTGTTTAAAAAAGGAGGTAGACAAAAGGCGGGTAACTATAGGCCGGTTAACTTAACTTCTGTAGTAGGGAAAATGCTTGAATCTATCATCAAGGAAGAAATAGCGAGACAACTGGATATAAATTGTCCCATTGGTAAGACGTAGCATGGGTTCACGAAGGGCAGGTCATGTTTGACTAATTTGGTGGAATTCTTTGAGGAATTACATGCGCAGTGGACAATGGGGAACCAGTGGATGTGGTGTATCTGGATTTCCAGAAGGCATTTGACAAGGTGCCACACCAAAGACTGCTGCATAAGATAAAGGTGCACGGTGTTACGGGTATTGCATTAGCATGGATAGAGGATTGGTTAACTAACAGAAAGCAAAGAGTGGGGGTAAATGGGTGTTTTTCTGGTTGGCGATCAGTGACTAGTGGGGTACCTCAGGGATCAGTGTTGGGACCACAATTGTTTACAATTTACATAGATGATTTGGAGTTGGGGACCAAGTGTAGTGTGTCAAAATTCACAGATGACACGAAGATGAACAGCAGAGCAAAGTGTACAAAGGACGCTGAAAGTCTGCAAAGGGATATAGATAGTCTAAGTGAGTGGGCGAGGGTCTGGCAGATGTTTACAATGCTGGTAAATGTGAGGTCATCAATTTTGGTAGGAATAACAGCAAAATGGACTATTATTTAAATGGTAAAAAAAATTGCAGCATATTGCTGTACAGAGGGACCTGGGTGTCCTTGTGCAAGAATCACAAGGAGTTGGTTTGCAGGTGCAGCTGGTAATTAAGAAGGCAAAGAGAATTTTGTCCTTCATTGCTAGACGGATGGAGTTTAAAAACAGCGAGGTTATGTTGCAGCTGTATAAGGTGCTGGTGAGGCCACACCTGGAGTACTGTGTACCGTTTTGGTCTCCTTACTTGAGAAAGGATATACTGGCATTGGAGGAGATGCAGAGGAGATTCACTAGGTTGATTCCAGAGTTGAGAGGGTTGGTTTATGAGGAGAGACTGAGTAGACTGGGGCTATACTCATTGGAATTCAGAAGAATGAGGGGAGATCTTATAGAAACATATAAGATTATGAAGGGAATGGATAAGATAGAAGCAGGGAAGTTGTTTCCACTGGCGGGTGAAACTAGAAATAGGGGCATGGCCTCAAAATAAGAGGAGCAGATTTAGGACTGAATTGAGGAGGAACTTATTCACACAAAGGGTTGTGAATCTGTGGAATTCCCTGCCCAGTGAAGCAGTTGAGGCTATCCCATTGAATGTTTTTAAGGCAAGGATAAATACATTTTTGAACAGTAAAGGAATTAAGGGTTATGGTGAGCGGGCGGGTAAGTGGAGCTGAGTCCACGAAAAGATCAGCCATGACCTTATTGAATGGTGGAGCAGATTTGAGGGGCCAGATGGCCTACTCTTGCTCCTAGTTCTTATGCTCTTATGTTCTTATGAATCCATGCTGGCTTTCCTTAATTATCCTGATTTTGTCCCAAATGATAGTTTCCAGAAGTTTACTTACCACTGAAGTCTGTGGTTGAGTTTTGTGTGCGGTCATTGTTCATTAACAATATGATCAGAAGACCGAGGTATTAGAAATCAATTAAAATTGACAATTACAGATAAGGAATACAACAACAATATTTTATAATATACTTAAATACATCAAAAGAATCCCTAAGAACAGAAGGAAGGAAATGATAGAAATACTAGTACAAATCTTCCAGAATTTTGATAACAAGCCAAGTAAACAAACAACAAATTCTATTCGGTAAATATTATTGTGTCTGTGCTGCTATAATAATTCTCTTGAGTCTTTGAAAGCAGCAGTCAAACAATCACATTTTAAAAAATATATAAACAATTTATTAAACAAATAACAGTGAATCAATTGTGAAATTTGCAGATTTCTCTTTAAGCTAAATACCATGGATGAGGAGATGCCATTCATTTTATTGACAGGCTGACTGCAGAATCACCAAAGACAAAAATGCAGAAGAGGGCAAAGGGACAGATAACCAGACACAAAACAGAAAAGGGGTATAAACTCCAGGGCTGAAGTCAGAAGATTGTTCAGACTTCTGTTTGCTGTTATCCAGACATAAGGGACATGCCAGAGACAAGTCAATCCACCAAAAGGACAGCATGTATGTTTAATGTTACATTAATACAGATCATAGAATCCTACAGTGCAGAAGGAGGCCATTCGGCCCATCGAGTCTGCACCGACTACAATCCCACCCAGGCCCTATCCACATAACCCCTTGCATTTACCCTAGCCAGTCCGCCTGACACTAAAGGACAATTTAGCATAGCCAATCTAACTAACCCGCACATCTTTGGACTGCGGGAGGAAACCGGAACACCCGGATGAAACCCATGCAGACACGGGGAGAATATGCGAACTCCACAAAGACAGTGACCTAAGCCAGGAATTGAACCCAGTTCCCTGGCGCTGTGAGGCAGCAGTCTAACCACTGTGCCACCTTGCCGCCCCAGATACTTTTGACTACTTAATTTGCAGCTATACCTCTCTTTTGATTGCAAGGTCCAGATATTAACCAATGCCACTGGAAAAAGTTGATGCACCATCAATCAAGCAAAGACTAGTTTGTATGCAAGAACAAATAGGTTTTTATTAGCAAAAGACTTGGAGCACACCCATGCCGATGAACTGGTCCAGACTGAGGCAGGGGGGTGGGGAGCAGTTGCCTTTATACCTGGACCAGTGGGGGAGGAGTCCCAGGCAGGGCCGGCAGGGACGTGTCCAGGCATGTCACACACACAGGCAAGAAGCTAACAGTGGTTTACCACAAAAGTCTAGGCTAAACACTTCAAAACTGGTAAAATATGTTCATCTGCCAATTCTGCAGCAAGCTATTCTTTCTCCAAACATCAGCCTAAAAACCAGCTTTGAGAAGATAGCTAATCCATAGATTAAATAACAGGTTAATCAATTATGGCATAAGAGAGCAGAAGTTCCTCTGAGGTTATGCTGATAAATTTACAATCAGATCTCCAACAATACCTCTCAACCACAATTTCAAAAAGTGCTCCCACTGTATCAAGATGAAGATTCCATTACTCAGACCAGTTATCCAAATGGCCTTCCTGAATAATATTACAAATAAATGCATACCTGTCAGTGTTTTGACGGTGAAATCAGCATGAGTGTTTGTTAACAACCACCTATAGTGATTGAATTGGTTTCCTCCAAGCAGCACTGTTCCTGGGCCAAGTTGCTAGTTTACTTGAATAGTCTGCTGTCTCTTATGAACACCACTTATCAGGCGAAAAACATAATTGTGACCTCCTATACTAAAAGCAGGGAACTTTCACAAAATTAGGAATTCTTGCCTTGCGTACACAGAAGACACAACCACTGTTATTAGTTCTGAGAGAAGATTGGGCGAAGTTTCAGTGTGTTCTTAGTGAAGTTGTACTTGCCTTTGTCACCTCTCTTCTACATTACTCCATTCCTTTCCTGACCAGCACCATCTGTAACTACCAGCTTGTCAAAAACTCACTGTTCATATTGTATCCCATACCAAGTCCTGCTCACCATCACCCGCATCCTTACAAGCCTACACTGGTTTCTCCAATTTAAAATTCTGACTGATTCCCCAAAACATTGACAATTGGCACGCATGAAGCTGCAGTTTTACTCAGAAAGGCCACGAGGATCGCTGATGTGAATAATGTTTGACTACCTTCTGAAGTTAATTGTCATTGAAAAATACTTTTAGTGAAGTGAAGACATATTGTAAAATTCACCTCTCCCTAAAGCCTCTCAAATCATTAAGCAGGAGAAAAAATGTCTGTGGAAATTTCTAACATTGGTTGGTGTGATTTGGAACAAAACACATTTTGAGTTGGGATGTAATGACTTGCGAAAGATAAAAGTGGAGAAGAGCAACAATGATACTCATTTTCAGTTTTAGAACCATTGTGGCTGACTTGCAAATAAGCCTGCAGCCAAAATATCCCAGGGGAGGTTAATGAAAGACACGCTGTCAGTGAATAAGTGACAATAAGCAGAAGTGTTGAGTAATTGGGTAGATAATAATATAAACTTGAACAGGTAATGAAAACTGACAAGTCATTGTCACAAAATGGAATTCTAATAGACATCATTTATCTGTGGAGAGATCACCTTGTTCCTGTGTAGAACTGGTGTATTAAACATACATAAAACAAACAACTCTTATTCACAACCAATATTTCTCTCTCCTAAAGTTTTACTGCACTTTAACATTGGCATTTGCTTGCCAGTGATTTCTAGAAGTTTACGATAGACAATAATTTGGGTGTAAACCTGCTATTGCCCAGCATGAAAATGTTTCCAGTGTCTGAATGATGCTGGGTTACACTTATGTCTTGATAAGGCACCCCTCGGAAGCCTTATTGAATATTTTGGCACTGAGTCAATGTTAAGACAAGTGAACAAAAGCTTGGTCAAAGAGTAAGGCTTTAAAGAACGTGATGCACCTCAATGAGCACCCGGAAACAAGGCTTTAGAACTGAAGGCTTTAATACATTAACAATGAAACTACTAACACAAATTCACCCGTTCAGACTGAAGGGGTCCTGCCGGAGCAGGGGGTCTTATACCCTGCCACCGGAGGCGGGACCCCACTGGAGTGTGCCATGATAACACTTAGGACAGGTAAACACCCTAACCCAACAACATAGTACAACCCCCATAACAACAACACCCTAGCCCAACAGTAACACAATAACAACCCCAGTGGTGAACCAACGATGGTTCACCACATTCACCCCTCCTTTAGGAACCAAAGGTGGCGGGATGGATGAAAACAGACAATGACAAAAAAAAAATAACAGGATTCACAAGTCCAGACGGTCTGGAGGACCACACCGACGCTGCGATCTTCTCAACACCGGTTGCGAAACCGGAGCAGGTGCTTGCGGTGGCTCTCTCAAAGCAACATCTGGCTGTCCCCTCAAAGACTCTCGGGCCGGCCGGCCCTGATGAGGCGATGGTGTAGGGGATCCTGGAACGTTTGGTGGTGGTGGTGGTGGTGATGATGGTGGCGCCGATCTCTGAGTCTCAGGCAAGCTGTACATGGGAGTAAAAGTGTTATGCACTGGTCCCGGTGCTGACCGCGCCACGTCTGGGGAAGTAATGAGGAGTAGTGGATCTGTGACTGGGGGAATAGGAGCGACAGGAGTTGCTACGTCCCCTGCGGGCGCCAGGTCTCTAATGGAGACGGTGTCCTCTCGCCCGTCAGGATATGCCACATAGGCATACTGAGGGTTGGCGTGGAGGAGTTGGACCGGTTCGACCAAGGGGTCGGACTTGCGAGCCCTCACATGGCGCCGCAGAAGGACGAGTCCTGGGTACGTCAACCAGGCTGGCAATGAGGTCCCCGAGGACGACTTCCGAGGGAATGAGAACATCCTCTCGTGGGGAGTAGCATTGGTTGCCGTACACAGGAGGGAGCGGATAGAATGGAGCGCAGTTGGAAGGACCTCCTGCCACCGGGAGACTGGAAGGCCCTTGGATTTCAGTGCCAGTAGGACAGCCTTCCAGACTGTAGCATTCTCCCTTTCCACCTGTCCGTTACCCCTAGGGTTGTAGCTCGTGGTTCTACTAGAGGCAATCCCGAATGAGAGCAGGAATTGCCTCAAGTCGTTGCTCATGAACGACGAGCCCCTGTCGCTATGAATATAGCAGGGGTACCCGAACAGGGTAAAAAGCTCACTGAATGCCTTGATGACGGTGGCAGTCGACGTGTCCGCACAGGGGAAAACAAACGGAAACCGGGAAAATTCGTCTATTATGTTAAGAAAATAGACATTCCGATCCGTTGAGGGAAGGGGGCCCTTAAAATCTACACTCAGCCTCTCAAAAGGGCGAGTGGCCTTGACCAAATGTGCCCGGTCTGGTCGATAAAAGTGTGGTTTGCATTCTGCGCAAATCCGACAACTTCTAGTAACTGACCTGACCTCCTCCACCGAGTAGGGTAGGTTGCGGGCTTTTATGAAGTGGTAGAGTCTGGTGACTCCAGGATGACACAGATCATTGTGGAGAGCCTTCAAGCGGTCCTCCTGCATGATGGCGCATGTTCCGCGCGAGAGGGCATCCGAGGGCTCATTGAGCTTCCCTGGACGATACATAATATCGTAATTATAGGTGGAGAGCTCAATTCTCCACCGCAAGATCTTATCGTTCTTGATCTTGCCCCTCTGCGTGTTACTGAACATAAACGCCACGGATCGTTGATCCGTGATCAGGGTGAACCGCTTACCTGCCAGGTAATGGCGCCAGTGTCTGACTGCCTCCACAATGGCCTGAGCCTCCTTTTCCACCGCTGAGTGCCGAATCTCTGGGCCTTGAAGGGTACGGGAAAAAAACGCGACGGGCCTGCCTGCCTGGTTTAGTGTGGCGGCTAGGGCGAAGTCCGATGCATCACTCTCCACCTGGAAAGGGATGGATTCATCCACCGCGTGCATCGTGGCTTTCGAGATGTCGCTTTTCAAAACCTTGAAGGCCAATTGGGCCTCCGGCGTAAGTGGGAAGGTCGTGGACTTAATGAGCGGACGAGCTTTGTCCGCGTAGTTGGGGACCCACTGTGCATAATACGAAAAGAACCCGAGGCATCTCCTCAGTGCTTTCGTGCTAGCGGGCAAGGGAAGTTCAGTGAGTGGGCGCATACGGTCTGGATCAGGGCCAATGACCCCGTTTTCCACCACGTATCCGAGGATGGCTAACCTACGCGTACGGAATACGCACTTCTCCCTGTTATAGGTCAGATTCAGGCGAGATGCAGTGCGTAGAAAGTGTTGGAGATTCGTGTCGTGGTCCTGCTGGTCATGGCCGCAGATGGTGACGTTATCCAGGTACGGGAAGGTAGCCCGCAACCCGTTCTGGTCCACCATTCGGTCCATAGCACGCTGGAAGACCGAGACCCCATTGGTGACACCAAATGGAACCCTGAGGAATTGGTATAGACGACCATCTGCCTCAAAAGCCGTATATTGTCGGTCCTCTGGGCGGATGGGGAGTTGATGGTAGGCGGACTTAAGGTCTATGGTAGAAAACACTCGGTACTGCGCAATCTGATTGACCATATCAGAAATGCGCGGGAGAGGATACGCATCCAGCTGCGTGTATCTATTAATGGTCTGACTATAGTCGATGACCATCCGAGGTTTGTTCCCGCTTTTGACTACCACGACCTGCGCTCTCCACGGACTAGCACTGGCCTGTATGATCCCTTCCTTGAGGAGCCGCTGAACCTCAGATCTAATAAAGATCCGGTCCTCAGCGCTGTAACGCCTACTTTTAGTAGCGATGGGCTTGCAGCCAGGTACCAGATTTTTAAAAAGGGATGGTGTCGTGATCTTCAGGGTGGATAGATTGCACGCGGGGCGCTTTGGGCAATTTGGAGGCTGCGGCTGGTTCCCTACTGCCAGTGAAGGGAGTGGCCCACCGTACTGTAGGATCACACTCCTCATGTGGGCCATAAAGTTTAGTCCGAGGAGAATTGGCGCGCAAAGGTGAGGTAGCACAAGGAGCCTGTATTGCTCGTAAACTGTGCCCTGTACCTCAAGAGTTACCATACATCGTCCTTGGATCGGTACAGACCGGGACTGTGATGCCATGGAAATTGTCTGTTTGGCAGGGAGAACCCGGAGTCCACACCTTTTAGCAGTTTCAGGGTGTATGAAACTTTCGGTGCTCCCACTGTCAAACAGACAATTCACAGTTCTGCCACTAACCTTTACCTCCATCATGGAATGTTCCAGTCTGTAATGCCTGGTCTGATCCAGAGAGATCGACGCCACCGTTGGCCCCTGGGCGTCACTGCATGCTGCCGATGTGGATGCTGAGGACCCCTGCTGGTCGCTGCTGCATGCTGCCGATGTGGATGCTGAGGACCCCTGCTGGTCGCTCCTAGTCGTCGTGGACCATGATGGCCGCCCCCATGAATCGCATGTGGCCGAGGGCTCCAAGCGCAGCGACTCCTGGTGGTCTTCCTCCTCCTCTGTCTGCCACGATGGCGCCGTCCTGAGATCGCACGTGGTCGGACCTCGTGGGTACTGCAGCGCCGAAAGAGATGGTCTCCGTTCTGGAGGGTTACAAGCTGCACTGCCGTTTTTAGGTTTGGACCTGCAGACTTTGCTGTAGTGGCCTTTTTTACCGCACTGGCTGCAGATTGCCGTTCTTGCCGGACACTGCTGCCGTGGATGCTTAGCCCCACCGCAAAAATAGCATCGCTGGCCACCTGGAGCTGCCGCCGTCGTCGAATCAATCTGGGAGCGCGGGTTCGCGGGGCGAGGAGGGAGCAGAGCTTGCTCCAACCACGTTGACTGCACGTGGTCCTCGGGGTACAGCGCCAAGCTCTTCGACGCCGCCTCCAACCTCACGGCCATCCCCATTGCCTGGGTCAAGTTGAGTTTCCCCTTTTCTAATAATTTAAGTCTGATGTACGAGGACCCTACCCCTGCTACGAACGCGTCTCGGGCGAGGTCTTGCATGTACTGCTCGGCGGAGACATCCTTACAGTCACAACCCCTGGCAAGCTGCAGGAGTTCATTGGCGTAGTCTTCTATGGTCTCGCCCGACTGCCGACGTCGTGTAGCGAGGAGATAACGAGCGTGAATCTCGTTGGGTGGCGTAATGTACCTATTCTTTAGGAGCTCGACGGCACCCTGGTAAGTGGAAGCTGCACGAATGGCTAGGTAAATCGTGTCGCTTACCCTTGCGTGGAGGACCTGGAGTCTATCACTGTCTGTAGTGATAGCTACCGAGGCTGCCAGGTAGTCCTCGAAGCACTTCCACCAATGTTCGAACGTGTTAGCTGCACCGACCGCACGTGGGTCCAGTGTCAGACGATCCGGTTTTAGGATCTGTTCCATATTCTCAGTTAATGTATTAAATTGATGCACCTCAATGAGCACCCGGAAACAAGGCTTTAGAACTGAAGGCTTTAATACATTAACAATGAAACTACTAACACAAATTCACCCGTTCAGACTGAAGGGGTCCTGCCGGAGCAGGGGGTCTTATACCCTGCCACCGGAGGCGGGACCCCACTGGAGTGTGCCATGATAACACTTAGGACAGGTAAACACCCTAACCCAACAACATAGTACAACCCCCATAACAACAACACCCTAGCCCAACAGTAACACAATAACAACCCCAGTGGTGAACCAACGATGGTTCACCACAGAACGTCTTAGAGAAGTGAGAGATGTAAAGAGGCGCAGAGGTTCAGGGAGGGAAATTCAGAGCTTAAGGCCTGGGCAACTAAAAGCATGACTACAAATGGTAAAGCAATTAAAAGAGGGTCTGCAAAATTGAATGGAGAGATCCCAGTGGATTGCCAATCTGGAGGAGGCAGTAGGAAGAGGGAGGGGTGAGGCCAAGGAGGGATTTGAAAACGAGGATGAAAATTTTAAGATCGACCAACTGATACATATGTAAATATATGCTGAATTGTAAAATCTTAGGTAATATAGGTAAATTTATGCTGAATTGTAAAATCTTAAAACATGCATATAAGCATAGCACTCATTACAGCAAAACAAACTTCCCTTCACATTAATGTAGCAACCAAGTGACAGCCCATAAAATTGACTTGCAACAGATATGCTACTAACACAATTAGTCATAAACCACACAAAATGTTTCCTTGCAAAATGCCGCTATATATTATGTTCTGTGCTTTGGAAATATACGATCATTGTGGAATTGAGGTGGAATTTAACACTGCATTCTAACAGTCCTACTGACATAAGAACAAATGCCACTCTCAGAAAGCTATAGGGAAATCACGCAATTGACAGGAATAGTGTCAATCCTACTTGAACATCTATTATAAATGAGGGCATTACCATGCTTAAAACCTGACTTCACTCATAATACCCAGTTCTGTGAAATGTGGGAAAATCATAGTTGAAGATGTATCAGAATTCCACAGAAGTATCATAAAAGACTTGACAATGCCACATGCATACCATCCTATCATAAGAACATAAGAACATAAGAAATAGGAGCAGGAGTAGGCCATCTAGCCCCTCAAGCTTGCACCGCCATTCAATAAGATCATGGCTGATCTGATAGTGGGTTCAGTTCCACTTACCTGCCCACTCCCCATAACCCTTAATTCCCTTAATGGTTAAAAATCTATCTATCTGTGACTTTAACACATTTAACGAGGTAGCCTCTACTGCTTCATTGGGCAGAGAATTCCAAAGATTCACTACCCTCTGGGAGAAGAAGTTCCTCCTCAACTCTGTTCTAAATTGATTCCCCCGTATTTTGAGGCTATGCCCCCTAGTTCTTGTTTCCATTGTAAGTGGAAATAACCTCGCTGCTTCATACAGAGTAGCAGATGTAATTTTTGGACTGAGTAATATGCTATGAAATTCTATGCATTCTTCCCCATATACAAACAATAATTACATTTATGCAGGTATAAATATGTTGACAGCTAACCCTGACGTTTAATAATTGTGAAATACACTGTAAAATAATATCCATAGGAACATTGGAGCAGGAGTCGGCTGTTTGGCCCCTAGAACCTGCTCCATCATTGAACTGGATCCTGTCTGACCTTTTACCTCAACACCATCTTGTCACATTATCCCTTCATGGCATTAGTCTCTAGAAATTTATTGACCTCTGCATTGAACCTACTCAGTGACTGAGCCGCCACAGCTCCCTGGGGTAGAAAATTCCAAAGATTCACGACCCACTGTCCAAAGAAATTCCTCCTCAACTCTGTCCTAAATGACCTACTTTTTATTCAGAGACTGTGTCCCCTGGTTCTAGATTCCGCCCCCCCCTCCCCCAACAAGGGGAAGCATCGTTCCAGCACCCACCCTGTCCTCCCCATAAGAATTTTATCCATTTCAATGAGACCATCTCTCATTCTTCTAAATTCTGGAGAATGTAAGTCCAGCCTCCTCAATCTCTCCTCAAAGGACAATCCTGCCATCTCAGGGATTAGTTTGGCAAACTTTCATCATGCTTCCTCAGCTACTGCTGCGATAGCAATTTTAGAAGTGCCACCATCCTCAAAATATAATGCAACTGAGATTGTTTCTGGGATTGATTAACTATTATGTTACCAATGTTATTGAAACCATTAAGCACTTCGCTATGTGCCAAACAGGCACAGCACTGGACAGAAGAATGCGACATACAAAGAGGTAAAAGAAGCTTTAAAGAAGTCAGAGTTATTGGTCAATTTCAGTGCCAAGCTAAAATGGCAACTTGTTTGTAATGCATCACACTATGGGGTAGATACAGTCGTCTCACATATAATGCCCTCAGGAGAATAGCGACTGATGGCCTTCGCCTCACAAACTCTTACTAACTCAAAAATGAATGATGCTCAGCTGGAAAGAGAAGCTTTGAGAGAAAGAAGATTTCATCACTCCCTTTATGGACGTCATTTTACACTTTTGACAGATCACCGAACCTTGACGACAATCTTCAAGCTGTACAAAGGTATTTTTTCTTTAGCAACTAGTAGGTTACAGAGATGGACTTTGATATTATCGGCACACGCCTAAGTTATTAAATATGCGAATGCTGATACTTTGTCAAGATTGCCATTGCAAACCAAGCAAGAATCTGAAGACAATTTTGTCAACATCCTATATTTCTCACAAGTGTACCTGTGACTTCATCTCAAGTTCAGGAACCCATCCAGTGATGGGGAAGGTTGAAAGGAATGATGATAAAAGTACATCATAAAAACCTAAACCTCAAGACTTACGTCACAAGAAGACTTGAGTTGACAGTCCAGGTTGGAGTTTTGATATGGGGGATCTGAGTGATTATTCCTCCATGCTTGCATGGAAGAATTCTTGAACAGCTACATGAGGGACATCCAGACAAGGTAAGAATGAAGGAACTCCTTGTCTTGAGGCAAATCAGAGTGGATAAATCCCCAGGACCGGACAGGGTATTCCCACGGACCTTGAGGGAAGCTAGTTTTGAACTTGCAGGGGCCCTGGCAGATATATTTAAAATGTCAGTATTCACGGGGGAGGTGCCGGATGATTGGAGGGTGGCTCATGTTGTTCCGTTGTTTAAAAAAGGTTCCAAAAGAAATCCGGGAAATTATCGGCCAGTAAGTTTGACGTCGGTGGTGGGCAAGTTATTGGAAGGTGTGATAAGGGATAGGATCTACAAATATTTGGATAGACAGGGACTTATTAGGGAGAGTCAACATGGCTTTGTGCGTGGTAGGTCATGTTTGACCAATCTATTAGAGTTTTTCGAGGAGGTTACCAGGAAAGTGGATGAAGGGAAGGTGGTGGATGTTGTCTACCTGGATTTCAGCAAGGCCTTTGACAAGGTCCCTCATGGGAGGTTAGTTAGGAAGGTTCAGTCGCTAGGTATACATGGGGAGGTAGTAAATTGGATAAGACACTGCTCAATGGAAGAAGCCAGAGAGTGGTCGTGGAGGATTGCTTCTCTGAGTGGAGGCCTGTGACTAGTGGTGTGCCGCAGGGATCGGTGTTGGATCCATTGTTGTTTGTCATCTATATCAATGATCTGGATGATGATGTGGTAAATTGGATCAGCAAGTTTGCTGATGATACAAAGATTGGAGGTGTAGCGAACAGTGAGGAAGGTTTTCAAAGCTTGCAGAGGGATTTGGACCAACTAGAAAAATGGGCTGAAAAATGGCAAATGGAATTTAATGCAGACAAGTGTGAGATATTGCACTTTGGAAGGACAAACCAAAGAAGAACGTATAGGGTAAATGGTAGGACTCTGAAGAGTGCAGTTGAACACAGGGATCTGGGAATACAGGTACAGAATTCCCTAAAAGTGACGTCACAGGTGGATAGGGTCGCAAAGAGTGCCTTTGGTACATTGGCCTTTATAAATCGGAGTATCGAGTATAAAAGTTGGAGTGTTATGGTAAGGTTATATAAGGCATTGGTGAGGCCGAATTTGGAGTATTGTGTACAGTTTTGGTCACCTAGTTACAGGAAGGATGTAAATAAGATTGAAAGAGTGCAGAGAAGGTTCACAAGGATGTTGCCGGGATTTGAGAAGCTGAGTTACAGAGAGAGATTGAATAGGTTGGGACTTTATTCCCTGGAGCGTAGAAGATTGAGGGGAGATTTGATAGAGGTGTATAAGATTTTGATGGGTATAGATAGAGTGAATGCAAGCAGGCTTTTTCCGCTGAGGCTAGGGGAGAAGAAAACCAGAGGGCATGGGTTAAGGGTGAAAGGAGAAAAGTTTAAAGGGAATATTAGGGGGGGCTTCTTCATGCAGAGAGTGGTGGGAGTGTGGAATGAGCTGCCGGATAAAGTGGTAAATGCGGGGTCACTTTTAACATTTAAGAAAAACTTGGACGGGTTCATGGATGAGAGGGGTGTGGAGGGATATGGTCCAAGTGCAGGTCAGTGGGACTAGGCATAAAATGGTTCGGCACAGACAAGAAGGGCCAAAAGGCCTGTTTCTGAGCTGTAATTTTCTATGGTTTTCTATGGTTTCTATGGCATGTAGTTATTTTTGGTAGCCAGAATTAGATGCAAAAATCAAAGAGAATGTGGGGCAATGTCAGACCTGTACAAAACTAAGAAACACACCACCACTACAACACTTACATCTTTAGGAATGGCTGAAACAGCCATACAACATCAGGGTAAAGTCCAACAGGTTTATTTGGTAGCAAATACCATAAGCTTTTGGAGCACTGCTCCTTCGTCAGATGGAGTGGAAATGTGCTCTCAAACAGTGCACAGAGACACAGAAATCAAGTTACAGAATACTAATTAGAATGCGAATCCCTACAACCAGCCAGGTCTTAAAGGTACAGACAATGTGGGTGGAGGGAACATTAAACACAGGTTAAAGAGATGTGTATTGTCTCCAGACAGAACAGCTAGTGAGATTCTGCAAGTCCAGGGGGCAAGCTGTGGGGGTTACTGATAATGTGACACAAATCCAACATCCCGGTTTAGGCCGTCCTCATGTGTGCGGAACTTGGCTATCAGTTTCTGCTCAGCGACTCTGTGCTGTCGTGTGTCATGAAGGTCGCCTTGGAGAATGCTTACCTGAAGATCCAAGGCTGAATGCCCGTGACTGCTGAAGTGCTCCCCCACAGGAAGAGAACAGTCGTGCCTGCTGATTGTCGAGCGGTGTTCATTCATCCGTTGTCGTAGCGTCTGCATGGTCTCCCCAATGTACCATGCCTCGGGACATCCTTTCCTGCAGCGTATCAGGTAGACAACGTTGGCCGAGTTGCAAGAGTAGGTACCGTGTACCTGGTAGATGGTGTTCTCACGTGAGATGATGGCATCCGTGTCGATGATCTGGCACGTCTTGCAGAGGTTGCTGTGGCAGGGTTGTGTGGTGTCGTGGTCACTGTTCTCCTGAAGGCTGGGTAGTTTGCTGCGGACAATGGTCTGTTTGAGGTTGTGTGGTTGTTTGAAGGCAAGAAGTGGGGGACACATGAGGACGGCCTAAACCGAGATGTTGGATTTATGTCACATTATCAGTAACCCCCACAGCTTGCCCCTGGACTTGCAGAATCTCACTAGCTGTTCTGTCTGGAGACAATACACATCTCTTTAACCTGTGTTTAATGCTCCCTCCACCCACATTGTCTGTACCTTTAAGACCTGGCTGGTTGTAGGGATTCGCATTCTAATTAGTATTCTGTAACTTGATTTCTGTGTCTCTGTGCACTGTTTGAGAGCACATTTCCACTCCATCTGATGAAGGAGCAGCGCTCCGAAAGCTTATGGTATTTGCTACCAAATAAACCTGTTGGACTTTAACCTGGTGTTGTGAGACTTCTTACTGTGTTCACCTCAGTCCAACGCTGGCATCTCCACATCATGAAACAGCCATGGCAGAGGGTATACATAGATTATTGCTGGTCCAATAGAGGGACATTTGTTCCCAGTAATTGTAGTTGCACACTGTAAATGGTTGGAAGCAGTGATCATGTAGTCCATGACAACAGAACAATCAATTGAGAAGTTGGATGAAATATTTGCTAAATTTGGTAGACCTAAGCAAATAGTAAGTGACAATGGGACACAGTTCACTTCAAAGGAGTTCTAAGATTACTTGAAAGGAAATGGTATACAACACACCAAGTCGGCTCCATACCATCTATCCACAAATGGATTGGCTGAACGATTCATGCAGTCACTCAAATGATCAATTAAGGCTTCAAAGGACCAAGGTGCATTGTCAAGACGAGTAAATAATTTCTTGATATCATACAGGAACATCGCACAAGGAATGACACTGAGTTCATCAGCAATGCTGCTTTTAAAAAGAAAGCTAAGAAAAAGTTTGACCTTTTTATACCACCTGAAACTTTAGAGATTGTCAAATGACAACAAAAAGCATAGATTGCTAGGACAGAACAGAACTCTGAAAAGAGAGTATTTGCTCAGGGAAAACGAGTATTAGCAAGAAGTGGCACTACCAATGAAAAATGGATACCTGCCATTACCTTGGCAAAAAAGTCTGATATCTTCCACCGTACAGACTGATGATGATAGCGTTCAGCAATGTCACGCTGACCAGATGTTAGTCTCACAAAGTTAAATTACGGAAGATTCACAAGAAATACTTACATCACGGTGTAAGTATTTACACCGGTGCCACGTGATAGCGAGTTGAGGAACAGGAAGAGAGTGCAGTTAAACATGTGGTTGCAGGGATGGTGTACGAGGGAAGGTTTCAGATACGTGGATAATTGGAACACATTCTGGGGAAGGTGGGACCTGTACAAACAGGACGGGGTGCACCTGAACCAGAGGGGCACCAATATCCTGGGAGGGAAATTTGATACGGCTCTTCAGGGGGGTTTAAACTAATTTGTCAGGGGAATGGGAAAAGGAGTTGTAGTCCAGAAGTCAGTGTTGAGGGTGGTGAGGTATTGGGGAAGGTATCAAGGTCAAGGGTGGGTACCGGTAGACAGGACGGTGGGTTGAAGTGTGTCTACTTCAATGCAAGGAGCATCCGGGACAAGGTAGATGAACTTGGGGCGTGGATTGGTACTTGGGACTACGATGTTGTGGCCATTACGGAGACGTGGGTAGAACAAGGACAGGAATGGTTGTTGGATGTTCCGGGGTATAGATGTTTCAGTAAGTGTAGGGAAGCTGGTAAAAGAGGTGGAGGAGTAGCATTGTTAATCAAGGATAGTTTAACGGCTGCGGAAAGGCACTTTGAGGGGGGTCTGCACACTGAGGTAATATGGGCTGAAGTTAGAAATAGGAAAGGAGCAGTCACGTTGTTAGCAGTTTACTATAGGCCCCCAAATAGTAATAGAGATGTGGAGGAAGAAATTGCTAAGCAGATTATGGATATGTGTGGGGGTCACAGGGTAGTTGTCATGGGGGACTTTAACTTTCCAAATGTTGATTGGAACCTTTGTAGGTCAAATAGATCGGATGGGGCAGTTTTTGTGCAGTGTGTGCAGGAGGGTTTCCTGACACAATATGCGGATAGGCCGACAAGAGGTGAGGCCACATTGGATTTGGTACTGGGAAATGAACCGGGCCAAGTGTTAGATTTGGTTGTGGGAGAGCACTTTGGAGATAGTGACCACAATTCAGTGTCTTTTGTTATTGCAATGGAGAGGGATAGGACCGTATGGCAGGGCAAGGTTTACAATTGGGGGAGAGGTAATTATGATGCGATTAGGCAAGAATTAGGGGGCATAAGATGGGAACAGAAACTGTCAGGGAAAGGCACTAATGAAAAGTGGAACTTTTTCAAGGAACAAATACTGGGTGTCCTTGATAGGTATATCCCTGTCAGGCAGGGAGGAAATGGCTGAGTGAGGGAACCATGGTTCACGAAAGAGGTGGAATATCTTGTGAAAAGGAAGAGGGAAGCGTATGCAGGGATGAGGAAACAAGGTTCAGATGGCTCGATTGAGGGTTACAAGTTAGCAAGGAATGAGCTGAAAAAGGGGCTGAGGAGAGCTAGAAGGGGACATGAGAAGTCCTTGGCGGGTCGGATCAAGGAAAACCCCAAGGCTTTTTACTCTTATGTGAGGAATAAAAGAATGACCAGGGTGAGCTTAGGGCTGGTCAAGGACAGTAGTGGGAACTTGTGTATGGAGTCAGTAGAGATAGGCGAGGTGATGAATGAATACTTTTCTTCAGTGTTCACCAAGGAGAGGGGCCATGTTTTTGGGGAAGAGAAGGTGTTACAGGCTAATAGGCTGGAGGAAATAGATATTCGGAGGGAGGATGTCCTGGCAGTTTTGAATAAACTGAAGGTCGATAAGTCCCCTGGGCCTGATGAAATATATCCTAGGATTCTTTGGGAGGCAAGGGATGAGATTGCAGAGCCTTTGGCTTTGATCTTTGGGTCCTCACTGTCCACGGGGATGGTGCCAGAGGACTGGAGAGTGGCGAATGTTGTTCCTCTGTTTAAGAAAGGGAATAGAAATGACCCTGGTAATTATAGACCGGTTAGTCTTACTTCGGTGGTTGGTAAATTGATGGAAAAGGTCCTTAGGGATGGGATTTACGACCATTTAGAAAGATGCGGATTAATCCGGGATAGTCAGCACGGATTCGTGAAGGGCAAGTAGTGCCTCACAAATTTGATTGAATTTTTTGAGGAGGTAACTAAGTGTGTTGATGAAGGTAGGGCAGTTGATGTCATATACATGGATTTTAGTAAGGCGTTTGATAAGGTCCCCCATGGTCGGCTTATGATGAAAGTGAGGAGGTGTGGGATAGAGGGAAAGTTGGCCGATTGGATAGGTAACTGGCTATCTGATCGAAGACAGAGGGTGGTGGTGGATAGAAAATTTTCGGACTGGAGGCAGGTTGCTAGCGGAGTGCCACAGGGATCAGTGCTTGGTCCTCTGCTCTTTGTGATTTTTATTAATGACTTAGAGGAGGGGGCTGAAGGGTGGATCAGTAAATTTGCTGATGACACCAAGATTGGTGGAGTAGTGGATGAGGTGGAGGGCTGTTGTAGGCTGCAAAGAGACATAGATAGGATGCAAAGCTGGGCTGAAAAATGGCAAATGGAGTTTAACCCTGATAAATGTGAGGTGACTCATTTTGATAGGACGAATTTAAATGTGGATTACAGGGTCAAAGGTAGGGTTCTGAAGACTGTGGAGGAACAGAGAGATCTTGGGGTCCATATCCACAGATCTCTAAAAGTTGCCACTCAAGTGGATAGAGCTGTGAAGAAGGCCTATAGTGTGTTAGCTTTTATTAACAGGGGGTTGGAGTTTAAGAGCCGTGGGGTTATGCTGCAACTGTACAGGACCTTGGTGAGACCACATTTGGAATATTGTGTGCAGTTCTGGTCACCTCACTATAAGAAGGATGTGGAAGCGCTGGAAAGAGTGCAGAGGAGATTTACCAGGATGCTGCCTGGTTTGGAGGGTAGGTCTTATGAGGAAAGGTTGAGGGAGCTAGGGCTGATCTCTCTGGAGCGGAGGAGGCTGAGGGGAGACTTAATAGAGGTTTATAAAATGATGAAGGGGATAGATAGAGTGAACGTTCAAAGACTATTTCCTCGGGTGGATGGAGCTATTACAAGGGGGCATAACTATAGGGTTCGTGGTGGGAGATATAGGAAGGATATCAGAGGTAGGTTCTTTACGCAGAGAGTGGATGGGGTGTGGAATGGACTGCCTGCAGTGATAGTGAAGTCAGACACTTTAGGAACATTTAAGCGGTTATTGGATAGGCACATGGAGCACACCAGGATGATAGGGAGTGGGATAGCTTGATCTTGGTTTCAGATAAAGCTTGGCACAACATCGTGGGCCGAAGGGCCTGTTCTGTGCTGTACTTTTCTATGTTCTATGTTCAAAAATGCTAAGTAGTGATACCTCTGGACAGGTACTAACCACAGAGGCAAACCAAGATGCTATTTCTGAAGTAACTTCAACACCAATCGAAACCAACACCTAAACAGTTTCACATGAAGAATTACCAATAGAAGAAAAAGCAGCCAAATTCCAGAGCATTGAGTACAACTCAAAAGAAATAGACATCCACCTGAGAGACTGTCTTATTAATTGTATAGATGGGAAATACTAGTGCAAAATAATGCATTGACTGTTTAATTGTTGTTTAAACATTAAGTAAAGTTGTGGGTTTGGGGACTAAAGAAGTAAAGGGATGTTCTGTATTCAAAGTGGATGCATCTCTGCTGGTATAATGTCACTTAACCTGTAGTGATGCAAGCAGAAGAATCTGCGATCTTTTGAGGCTCTTCCATCCTGGACCTGGAACAAGCAACATCTCCTAAATGAACCTGCATCATGTTTGACTTAAATCCACACTACTTTGGTCTTTGCTGCCAGTCGATCTGTAACAATGACTTTATTATTTATATCTAATCTAATTATATCCAGCAGTTGGTACATTGGTTAGCACTGCTGCTTCACAGCACCAGGGACCCGGGTTCGATTCCCAGCTTGGGTTACTGTCTGTGTGGAGTTTGCACGTTCTCCCCGTGTCTGTGTGGGTTTCCTCCGGGTGCTCCCGTTTCCTCCCACATTCTGAAAGACGTGCTGGTTAGGTGCATTGACCCCAACAGGTGCCGGACTGTGGCAACTAGGGGAATTTCACAGTAACTTCATTGCAGCGTTCATGTGAGCCTTGTGACTAATAAATAAACTTTACTTTGCTCAATGAGTAAACTTAGCATGGGGTGCTGTAGTGCAGCATGTGTACCAGCAAGATCCGAGTTTTGATTCTTGGTCTGTACACAGTTAGTTGATGTCACGGAAGAGTACAATTTATCTTGGTGTTGTTAGATGATGAAAGGAGGGAAGTAAACTAGATAAAACTAGATAAAACTAGATAAAACTAGATAAAATAATCTGTTCACATTTACTATTTAGTCAGAAGCGTCAGGAATGAGCTGGCTGAGGAACCAGGTCATTACATCCTAGCCTGATTCACTACATCAAGCAGAGGTGGGAGTGAGCTGAGTAAAACTTTTCTTTTGAATTTACAACCATACCTCAATATTTTCCGTGCCATTTGAAAACAATGCTGCTAAATGATATAGATACACTGATCTGGAGTTTCCACTCAGTTTCCTTTCCTTTTGATGAAACTTGACTGAAATAGACATAACAAATGAAAGTGATTTCAGAATTCTAAGTACAAACTGTGGGTGGAATTTTCCTGAAAGATGGGAAAATGTCATTTCCAGTGTGAAAATCGATGTGAATCATGCCGTGACCGCCGGCGCGATCCGGAACACAAGTTTTGAGCACTTTGTAAAAAATGTATTTTGCCACATGAAAAAAACTGCTCCTCAGGTGAGAAGCATCTGATTCACAGGGATCATCTGAGCATTTCAATTAAGTGCATATGAGCAGCACAACAGCACTCACTCTCACTCAATCCAGGAGGATGGCTGCTTGACGATCTGTTCCAAGATTTTCGGAGGGGGCCTTAACAAGAGTTTTGGATGCAGTGGGGGCGAGGCAGGCAATGATCTATCCATAGGTTGGTACAAGGCCCCCAGCAATGTGAAGAATCACGCTTGGGAAGAAGTGGCAGCAGTGATCAGTGCAAGCAGCATGACCAAGAGGATGGGGGTCCAGTGTCTTAAAAAGATGAATCACCTTCAATGTAAGTGCCCTTTGTTTCCCCTTAGCATTCAATCCTTCTGTCACCCCCGGAGTGTCACCTTGAACCCGCAGGCCACCACTTCTCAGCTTCCCAGCACCCAACCTCCCAGCATCATCCTCAAACCTTACCAGCACTCCTCATCAGAACCCATCCTTGCCTAGGCAAAGTGCCCACGTAAACCAGTTATTCTTGACCTCTGACCTACCAGGCTTACCATATCCCCCTCTGTGGAGCTGCAGGAAACGATAGCGCATAACAGGCATAAGAGGGAGAAGATGAGTGAACAAAGAACAAAGAACAAACAAAGAACAAAGAAAAGTACAGCACAGGAACAGCCCTTTGACCCTCCAAGCCTGCGCCGATCATGATGCCTGTCTAAACTAAAACCATATGCACTTAAGGAGTCCATATTCTTCCATTCCCATCCTATTCATGTATTTGTCTAGTTGCCCTTAGATGCCACAATCGTACCTGCTCCCACCACCTCCCCAGGAAGCGCGTTCCAGATATTCACCACCCTCTGTGTAAAAGATGTGCCTGGCACATCTCCTCTAAACTTTTCCCCACACACCTTAAACCTATGTCCCCTAATACTTGACTTTTCTACCCTAGGAAAGAGCATCTGACTAGCCACTCTGTCCATGCCACTCATAATCTACTAGACCTCCATCAGGTCACCCCTCAACCTCCATCATTCCAGTGAGAACAAACTGAGTTTATCCAACCTCTCCTCATAGTTAGACCAGGCAACATCCTGGAAAACCTCTTCTGTGCCTCTCCAAAGCTTCCACATCCTTCTGGTAGTGTGACGACCAGAATTGTACACAATATTCTAAATGAGGCCTAACTAAGGTTCTGTACAGCTGCAGCATGACCTGCCAATTTTTAAACTCAATGCCCCGACTGATGAAGGCAAGCATGCTGTATGCTTTCTTGACTACCTTATCCATCTGCGTTGCCACTTTCAACTATCGGTGGACATGTATGCCAAGATCTCTCTGCCTTTCAATACTCCTAAGGGTTCTACCATTTACTGTATAAT
The DNA here is from genome assembly GCF_964213995.1 of Mustelus asterias. Taxonomy (NCBI): domain Eukaryota; kingdom Metazoa; phylum Chordata; class Chondrichthyes; order Carcharhiniformes; family Triakidae; genus Mustelus; species Mustelus asterias. The sequence goes on from NC_135816.1 coordinate 45,779,115, forward strand.
TCCTACATGCATTGGACCTTCCAAAATGCATTATCTCACACTTGTCCGGATTAAACTCCATCTGCCATTTCGCCGCCCAATTCTCCAACTGGTCTATATCTTGCCATATCCTCTGACAATCCTCTTCACTATCCGCAACTCCACCAATTTTTGTGTCGTCTGTGAACTTATTGACCAGATCAGCTACATTTTCCTCCTAATCATTTATATATACTATGAACAACAAAGGTCCTAGAACTGATCCCTGTGGAACACCATTAGTCACAGCCTTCCATTCAGAAAAGCACCCCTCTACTGCTACCCTCTGTCTTCTATGGCCAAGCCAGTTCTGTATCCATCTTTCCAGCTCTCCTCTGATCCTGTGTGACTTCACCTTTCGTACCAGTCTACCATGAGGTACCTTGTCAAAGGCTTTACTGAAGTCCATGTATACAACATCCACTGCCTTTCCCTTATCTCTCTGAGTTGAGGATTTTGACTCCATTTGAAGAAAGGGTGATGGAGCTCATAGGGGAGGACAATGAGTGGGCCTGCAACAACAGTGAGGTTGGCCTGAGACAGAGAAGTTAGTGGAGAGCACTAATACCATCCTGATGGAGGTTAGAGGTGCAGAGGGATTGATATGCTTGGTGAACATATTGGTCCATTGTCCCACATCACTTAGGGCCAGAAAATTAGAAACTGTTGAACTGATGTGGGACAATGGTCCAACATGTGGCTCTTTCAAGACATGATGACTCAGGGTGACCCAATGTCAATTTCAAACCATAATCCTCAACCTGTTGAATTCTGACCCTCTGTGCCAATACATGATGCCACTATGTAGAAGACAAGATCCAGGTTTGGACTTATAAATAGCAAGTAGTATTCCCATCACAAAAGAGCAAACTACAGCCTCAGTGGAGTGAGACTGGAAATTCCCACCCGAGGTCAACGAATATTTCCATTGTCGGCTTCTCGCCTGCTCCGATTCCATGGCGGGTGAGATGGTAGAGTTCCAGCAAATAAGATCTAATCACATCCTTTTAACATTCAGTGGTATTAGTATTGTCGGGTTTCCCACCATTAACATTGTCAGGGTCATCACTAACCAGAAATTCAACTGGACAAGCCATATAAATGCCATAGTTCGTAGAGCAAGTCAGAGGCTGTCGATGCTGCAACAAGCTGCCGATCTTCTGACTCCCCAAAAGCTTGACCAAAGCACAAGTAAAAATGATGCATTGGATGGGTGGAGCTTCATTATCAGCCAATCCACCAACTGAAATATCCCTCTCCCTCTGGCATCCCACTTTCCATGGTAAGTACTGCAGCAATGCACAAGGCTTCTTCAACAGCACCTGCCAGGCGTGCACTCCTTCCATCATTGAGAAGGACATGGACAGCAAAAGCAGAGGAACCATCATCACATCTAAATGACCCTCCAAGTCACACACCATCCCAAGTTCCACAGATACTGCTGTTCTTCCATCGTTGATGATTAAACATACTGGTACTCCTTACATGAATTCCAGTGGTTCACGAACGAAGTTCAACACCATCTTCTCGAGGGTAAATAGCAAGGGACATCACGTGCTGGTTTTGCTAGCAACATTTCTACCCTCAGAGTTACTTAAAAAACAAACAGCCATAAATGCACATGCATGTGGACCAGAGAGGCACGTAAGTGTGATCTCTGGGTTAGGGTTAGGATTAGGGTTCAATCACAGAACATCATTCAGGATGCTACAATTCTCTTCACTTTGCTCAGGGAAAGGAAACCTAGCTGCGACTCCCGCTCTAGATTGCTATCCAGTGGTACCTGATGGAAATTATTTTGCAAACAGTGCATGAAGGCAGGATCAGGTTTATCTGTGATAACCACCATACTCAAATACATTGATAACACCCACTGTGGAGGATGGTCACTGAGGTGAGATGTCAGAAGGTAACCACAGCAATGCAACCATCCTCCAACCAGAAGTCTGAGTATAGGAGGAGAGAATCTAAGGGAAGCTCTTAAACTTGGAAATCATTGTCATGATTATGAAATTCGTATCAAGTAAAATTGATATGAGACTAAGGATGGCTCTTCAAGAACAGTTTGAACTAGCCTTGTGTGAAGAAAGAAAATTGGGTATGGTTAAAAATCACTGCAAGCTAATTGGTGGAGACCAATTCAAATCCCTACATGTTTTAAGTTAGTTATTTTTGTTTTAGTGGGATGGCATGAATTTCTTTTCAATATAGATTACAGTTCAGGACATAAATGACAGGATTAAGTGTTTTTAATGACATAGTGACCCAAGCTTGCAACTTGTTCTCCAGGCAAAGCAGTTTTCCCCTCCTTAGCTGGTTGCACTAAATACACAAGAGATTCCTCTGCCACCACTCTGAAATTCTCTACTAAACTTGGACCATTGAGAAGAGAATAACATTGATGTCATTCCTGGTCACAATGTGCAGTTAATAATTGACATTGTTTAGTTAATTGGTGAAAAGTGGTCATAGAAACATAGGGATAGAAATATGCAATTCATTTTGATCTACAACAAAAATTTGCAATTATATAGCACCTCTGAGTATTACATCCCCACACACAGCACAAGAGTGCTATTAAGCAAAATTTAATATCCATTCAGATAAGGGGAAATTAGGGCAGGTGACCGACAAGTTGGCCAAAGAGGGAAGGAACATCTTAAAGGAAGCGAGAGAAAGGTTATACTTGGAAATGCTTGGGGAATGAATTAGATCAAAGTCTAGACAGCTGATGGTATAGCCACCACTGGTGGAGCAATTGAAAATGGGAACATGCAAGAGACTAGAATTGAAAGAATCCAGAGATCTTGGAGGCTTGTAGCTGGAGGAGTTTACAGAATGGTGAGAAGCAAAGTCAGGGAAGGATTTGAAAAAAATGATGAGAATTTTAAAATTGAAGCATTACCAAACGGGTGAACTGGCCTTGGTGCAAGATAAGGTATGGGCATCAGAGCTTTGGATGCGTTAAAGTATATGGAGTTTTAAGAATTCTTTTCTAGGATCTGAGTATCGCTGCCTAGGTCAGTATCTTAACAAGATGATGGAGTGTGATCTTCTTGAACTGCTGCAGGGCATCCGGTACACCACAGTACTGTTAGGAAGGGATTTCAAGATTTTTGATCCACTGACATTGAAGGAATGGCAATAGCTCCAAGTCAGAATGGTGCGTGGCTTAGAAGGCAACTTGCAGGTGGTGGCAATCCCATGCATCCATTGTCCTTGTCCTTCCAAATGGAAGAGTTCATGGGTTTAGAAAATGCTGTGGAAGGAGAGTTGGTGAGTTGCTGCAATGTATTTCACGGCAAATACATAATGCTGTCACTATACAGTGGTAGTGGAGGTAGTAAATGAAGATGGTGAATGCGGTGCTGTCCCAGTGTACTGCTTTGTCCTGTATAGTGTCAAATTTCAAGAGTGTTGTTGGAGCTGCACTCATCCAGGCATCCAGAGTGAGTACTCCATCACACTCCTGACTTTTGTCTTTTAGATGATGGATAGAATCTGGGGAGTTAAGAGGTGAGTTATTCACCACAGAAACCAGCCTCTATCAACTCTTTTACCATAGTAATGGCTTGTCTTGTGGCTAGTCCAGTTGAGGTTCTGGTCAATGGAACACAACCAGAATGTTGATGGTGGAGGATGGTAATACCATTGAATGTCAATGCAATGACCGGATTCACTCTTATTTGTGGTTATTGCCTTGCACTTATGTTGTTCGAATGTTAACCGCCACTTGTTAGCCCAAGCCTAAATGTTGTCCAGTTCTTGCTGAATATGTAGAAAGACTGCTTCAGTACCTAAGGAGTTTCAAGAATGATGCTGAATCATTAGTGAACATCCCTACTTCTGACCTTCTGATAGATGGTGGGTCATTGCTGAAGCAGCTGAAGATGTTTGGGCCAAGGACACTAGCCTGAGGAACTCCTGCAGTGATGTCCTGAAGCTGAGATAATTGATCTCCAACAACTATAGCCATCTTCCTTTGTGTTAAATATGACACCACCAATTGGAGAGTTATCCCCCGATTCCCGTTGACTCTAGTTTTTCCAGAGCTCCTTGATGCCACACTTGGTCAAATGCTGCTTTGGTGTCAAGGGCAGTCATTTCCACCTCACTTCTTGACTTCAGCTCTTTTGTCCACGTTTAGACCAAGCCTGTAATAAAGTTAGGAATTTAGGTGCCCTGGCAGAATCCAAACTCAGTAATTGGCCAGATTGGCTTTGGCCTGTTTTTTGGGGACAGGACAAACATGGGCAATTTTCCACATTGTCAGATAGATAACGGTATTTCAGCTGCAATGCAAGACCTTAGCTGAGGACACAGCTAGTGCAAGTCTTCAGCCAGGATGCTGCATGGGCCCATAGCCTTTATTTCCTTCAGGGATTTCTTGCTATCATGTGGAGTTCAGAGAGTTGGCTGAAGACTGTCATTTTCCACTCTGCAATTCTGACTGAAGATGGCAACAAATGCTTGAGTGTTGTCTTTTGCACTGATGTTCTGGGCTCCCCCATCACTCAGGATGAGGATGTTGGCGGAACAAGACATACTTAGGGATGGTGAAGGACATATTCAGTACATTGGTTGTAAGGTATGATTTGGTGAGTATTACTATGTCAGGCTGTTACTTGACTCGTCTAGAGGACAGCTCTCCTGATTTTGGCACAAGCCCCCAGAATTTAATAAGCAAGACCCAGTTAGTGTTGATTGGACACAGTGTGGAAGATGCAAGGCCAGCCAAGAAGGCATTGGAATAGTCAAATCTAACAGTAACCAAGGCATGAATGAGAGTTATGACTGATCTACAGCTCAGCATTATCTGCCTGTCTTCGTCCATACACAGAAATATCCTTGCCTACCAAAAATCCATCAATCTTAGTTTTGCAAGTTCTAATTATTCCACAATCTATAGCCTTTTGGGGCAGCAAATTTCAGACTTCTACCACCCTTTGTGCAAGAAAGCGCTCTCTAGCTTCCTTCCTAAATGCCCTGAATCTAGTTTTAAGATCGTATCACCTCATTCATTATTTCAAATTATTTTATCATTTTAAACACCTCAGTCAGATCACCCTTCAATTGTCTATACTTGTTCCTAGGTAGATAGAATAGAATCCCTACAGTACAGAAAGAGGCCATTCGGCCCATCGAGTCTGCACCGACCACAATCCCACCCAGGCCCTACCTCCGTATCCCTACATATTTACCCACTCCCTCTAACCTACGCATCTCAGGACACTAAGGGCAATTTTAGCATGGCCAATCAACCTAACCCACACATCTTTGGACTGTGGGAGGAAACCAGAGCACCCGGAGGAAACCCACGCAGACACGAGGAGAATGTGCAAACTCCATGTGCAAAAGATGTAGTAACACAAGGCAATTCTTCAAAGAACAAATGATCAATATGATTTTATCATGCAAGTAAGATAATTCGTGTACACTTAGTTGGATATAAATCATTCCCAATATCCCTCATCACACAGTAGGTGAATAATTAAACTTCCCATTTCATTTTTGATTTTAAATGGTAACTAAATTGATATGTGCATTGCGAGATGATTCAAGTGATTAATTATGGACCTTTTTTTAAACAGCACCATCTCCTGACTGTGATACTTAATGAAGTTTGAAATAATCTCATTCAAATGCTATGAACAGTTACCATTTGTACTCGATGTTGTCCAATCCAGTGAAGTCACTAGGTATTAGACAATGGACTATGCTGATGAAGTTTGATGTCACAATTCTCACCCTGTTGGTGGACATAATGTATAATTCAGTTTTATGCTCATTTCACACTAATATTTCCTGCAGCGCATTATTAAACCAAAACAGCAGCTTTTTGCCTCCTTTTGATCTCACTTTAATTACATTGTGCATCTTTCACAATCCTTGAAATTACTCCCTTTTTCATGCATGCTGTGTTCAAAAACTGCAGAATCTGGGGGCTTGTGCTAAAATCAGGAGAGCTGTCCCCCAGACGAGTCAAGTAACAGCCTGACATAGTCATACGCACCAAATCATACCTTACAACCAATGTCCTGGATATGTCTATCACCATCCCTAAGTATGTCCTGTTCCGCCAATATACTTAAAATCAAAAAGTGTATAAAAACAATCTGTAGCCTTTTCATTTATTTGCTGTACTTTGAGTTGTGCAGTAGACTGTCTTTATTTCTATCCTGAATTTCAATTACTCTGCAGATTTTTTTACATGTATATTTATCAACCTGTGCACTCGAGATTGGGTTTTACTTTCATAATTCATATGAATTTTAACAAAGGTACTAATGTTGTGGATAATTTTTATATCAGTGATTATTAATTTTATTTATAAAGTCTGTATGAGAATTCAAATGTAAATTAACATTCATCATACTATTAATTTAATTTTTCCAATGGAACAGCAAATACTAATTACTGGATCCAGTACAACATTAAGAGATCGGTACATAAATTCAAGTATGAAAGGCAAAAAACAAAGAATACCTTCTGCCTTCATGAGGATGGAGGTGTCCTCTTTTATCTTTCTTTAAAGTTTTGTGTTGAATGGCTGTACTGCTGATTGATCTGCTGCCTTGAAAGTCATAGAATCCCTACAGTGCAGAAGGAGGCTGAGCCTGCACCGACAACAATCCCACCCATGCCCCATCCCCGCAGCCCCATGCATTTATCCTGGTAATCACCCTGACATTAAGGGTCAATTTAGCATGGCCAGTGCACCTAAACTGCATATTTTTGGACTATGGGAGGAAATCAAAGCACCAGGTCCCTGGCACTGAGTCAGCAGTGCCACCGTGCCACCCATTGAAGTGACATTATCCAATAGCACTGGAACAATATTGAGGCATAACAGACACATGTTAAAAGGTGATGGTAATTCATGATTGGAAGGCGAATCCTGTGATGCCATTGATGGTGGGGGCAGAATTAATAAGCATATTTATTAATCGATTGTGTTGCTGCTCTGTGGCAATATGGATGTGCATCATGGTGTTCATGCTGTTCAACAGATGCAGAACCAGTAATAATGTTCTCTGCAGGTTGTTTTGTTTCAGGCATCAGTAGATCAAAGCATGATTCAGAGAAAGAATTATCTCATGCAAGATAGCTGAACTTACAAATAAAACCCTTTTTTGATTTGGCAGTCTTTCTACAAGCAAGTGTTCAAACATATCACCAGTATTTTTTTCAAACATATGATTTCATCAAAATGTTAACCACCCTCATTGATATTTAGATATGTGCTTTATCTTCACTTTAGCCTGGACATTAATGGGACGGGCCATCTAGGCAAGACAGCTGGAGCTTTATCTCCCTAGCATGGAGCAGTTGTTTTGACTGGTTCCCTGCCAAAATGTCAGCCTGATTGACAGGTTTGGTTCCCTGTTAGGTGCATAAAAGCTTGGTCCAATCTCCAACGTTCTTTGTATTGAGGTGGGGGTGTGATGTGGGGGGAATTTGTGTGGGATGGATGTGGAGTGGATGGGAGGTGCAGAGGGAACCATACTGCTTCCCCTGGCCGAGAAGCAACGTTTTTCTCTCCAGTTATCCTCATCTACCTTCATCTGAAAAACTGGGTCTCTCAAAGTAAAATTCTGTCCCTGCTGATGCTGCCAATCTCACAAGAGTATTTCCAGCAATTGCTGTTTCTATTTTAATTCATGGGCCCGCATATACAAATTTAAATCGCCAAACTGCTTCCCAGGAATGGGTTGGCTGCGTATTCCTTGTCCTGCATCTGTTAAACCTGGAAGTGGGTCGATTGGTTAAAAGAAAATTACTGCGCATGCTGGAATCTGAAACCAAAAGAGAAAACGCTGGAAAATCTCAACACGTCTGGCAGCATCTGTAAGGAGAGTAAAGAGCTGACATTCCGAGTCCAGATGATCCTTTGTCAAAGCTAAAAGGCATAGAAAGTAGGAGATATTTAGACTGCAGGGGGGAGGGAAATAAAGATGAGTCATAGCCATAGAAACCAGGGAAAAGACTGCTAATAGCCGTCCCCAGAGAGAATAAAGGGTGTGAATGGCCAAACGGCAGAGAAGCTGTAACCTGTGCAGATGTGGTGGGGGGAGGGGGGGGCGGTTGTGAATGGGACAGAGGTAGAATATAGAAAAGGGTAGGTCGGGGGGTGGGGGGGGGGGGGGAGAGAAAAGGTAAGGGAAGGGGGATGAAGTAGGGGGAAGGAAAGAATGGGTGGGGTTGGGGGGGGAGGGGGGGAAAGAAAAATGAAGAAAGACCATAAAGAAATTAAAGGTAGAGAACAGTAAAAAATGAAATAAAACAGAATGAAAACAAAGGGGTCAAGGTAAGGTAGAGCAAATCATCTGAAGTTGTTGAATTCAACATTGAGACCCGAAGGCTGGAAAGTGCCTAGCCGGAAGATGAGATGCTGTTCCACCAGTTTGCATTGAGCTTCACTGGAACATTGCAGCAGGCCAAGGACAGACATGTGGGCATGGGAGCAGGATTGTGTGTTAAAATGGCAAGCAACAGGAAGGTCAGGGTCCTGATTGCACACAGACCGAAGGTGCTCAGCAAAGCGATCACCCAGTCTACACTTGGTCTCTCCGATATAGAAAAGACCATGTTGGGAGCAGCGAATGCAATAGACCAAATTGAAAGAGGTGCAAGTGAAACGCTGCTTAACCCGGAATGAGTGTTTTGGACCTTGGATGGTGAACATAGAAGAGGTAAAGGGACAGGTGTTACACCTTCTGTGATTGCATGGGAAGGTGCCACGAGTGACGGGAGAGGTGTTGGGTATAGTGGAGGAGTGGACTAGGTTACCTGGAGGGAATGGTCTCTGCAGAATGCTGACAGAAGGAGTGAAGGGAAGATATGTTTTGTGGTGGCATCACACTGGAGTTGGCGAAAATGGGGGAGGATTATGCTTTGCATGCGGAGGCTGGTGGGGTGAAATGTGCGAACAAGGGGGACTCTATCCTTGCTCTGGGAGGGAGGGGAGGGGGTGAGGGTTGTGGCGCGGGAGATGGACTGCACGCTGTTTAGGGCCCTGTCGACAACTGTAGATGGAAATCCACAGTTGAGTAAAAAGGAGCACATATTAGAAGCAACACTTTGGAGTGTGGCATTATCGGAACAAATGCAATGGAGGCGAAGGAGCTGAGAAAGGAATGGAGTCCTTACAGGATGTGGGGTGTGAAGAGCTGTAGTCTAGATAGCTGTGGGAGTCAGTTGGGGCTTGTAATGGATATTGGTGGATTGTCTATTGCCAGAAATGGAGACAGAAAGGTCAAGGAAGGGAAGGGAAGTGTCTGAGATGGACCAGGTGAAGGCGATGGAGGGGTGGAAACTGGAAACGAAGTTGATGAATTTTTCGAGGTCTGGACGAGAGCATGAAGCAGCACCAATATAGTCATCGACGTACCGGTAAAGGAGTTGTGGGAGGGGACCTGGGTAGGCCTGGAACAAGGAATGAGGTAGAACGAGTTCAGCCAGGTGGAGGAGAGCGGTGGTGGATGGGAATTGTTCAGGCCTCTTTTCAAGAAAGAAGCGAAGAGCTCTCAGGCCGCCCTGGCGTGGGATGGAGGTGTAGAGAGATTGTACATCCTTGGTGAATAGGAGACGGTTAGGGCCTGCAAACTGGAAGCTGTCAATATGACGCAGGGCATCAGGATCCAAATCAAAGGAATAGCCATGGGTACCCACATGGGTCCGAGTTACAGTTGTCTTTTTATAGGGTATGTGAAACATTCCTTGTTCCAGGCCTACCCAGGTCCCCTCCCACAACTCCTTTACTGGTACATCGATGACTATTTTGGTGCCGCTTCATCCTCTCGTCCAGACTCTTACCTTGACCCCATCCTCACCCCCCTGGTCTATTCCCTCCCCACCTACATCTGGCATTCCTCTGATCATATTGACAGCTTCCAATTCACAGGCCATAACCATCTCCTATTCACCATGAATGTGAAATCTCTCTACACCTCCATCTCACACCAAGACGGCCTGTATCAGAGAGACCAAGCATAGGCTGGGTGATCGCTTTGCTAAGCACCTTCGGTCTGTGTGCAGTCAGGACCCTGACCTTCCAGTTGCTCATCATTTTAACACACGATCCTGCTCCCATGCGCACATGTCTGTCTTTGGCTTGCTGCAATGTTCCAGTGAAGCTCAACGCAAACTGGCAGACCAGCATCTCATCTTCCAGCTAGGCACGTTACAGCCTTCCAGTCTCAACATCGAATTCAACAGCTTCAGATGATTTGCTCGACCTCACCTCGGCCCCGTTTGTTTTCATTCTATTTTATTTAACCTTTTCTACCTTTTATTTCTTTATAGTCTTTCTTCATTTTTCTTCCCTCCCCCACTCTTTCCTTCCCCCTACTTCATCCCCCTTTCCTTACCTTTTCTTTCCCCCCCCCCCCCCCCCCCCCCCCCCCCGCCGCTTACCCTTTTCTACATTCTACCTCTGTCCCATTTCCGCCCCCCTCCCCCAACATCTCTATCTGTCACAGCTTACAGCTTCTCTGCCGTTTGGCCATTCACACCTTTTATTCTCTCTGGGGACAGCTATTAGTCTTTTCCCTGGTTTCTATGGCTATGACTCATCTTTCATTCCCTCCCCCTGCAGTATAAATCTCTCCCACTTTCTATGCCTTTTAGTTTTGACAAAGGGTCATCTGGACTCGAAACATCAGCTCTTTTCTCTCCTTACAGATGCTGCCAGACCTGCTGAGATTTTCCAGCATTTTCTCTTTTGGTTAGTGGGTAGATTGGTGTTGGGATTGAGATTTTAAAAAGTTTAACATCTGATCCAACCACAAGCTACCCATTCTGGGTTATAAAATTCACCACTTTGTTTCCAGGGCATCTCAAAATAATATGTCTATAATAATAAAAATAGTATTATGCAGTTTATGTCTATCCAGACTGTTCTGATTGTTCATTTTAAGGAAGCTAGGTTTATTTGGTAGCATGCTTGGTGCACATGGAGGTACAAGGGGTACATTTCTTTTTTGGCAGCATTCTTGATTTGGGCATAGGTGCGGAAGGAAAATGAAATGTTTTTTCAGGAGTTGCATAACAGGTTTGTATAAAATCTTCGACTGAAGGTATGCGTCGGGCCCTTCGGAAATGCTGACACGGGGATCTACATGGGAATTCCCTGGGAAGTTTAAACTTCTAATGGGCAATTTCCCTGCTCTCCAAAACCCTCTGTGAATGTCTCTAACTCTGAATTAGACTCAGGGACTTTGGACAGTTCCATGAGTCTTACCTGAATAGCTACCCAGGAAACGTTAGACAGTTTAAAACCTGTCCTTACACCTGAGTAATTACACAACTGATCCTCAAATCATCTCCGCAACCTGACCCGACTACCCATCTTACAGAAGGTGATCATTATCTTTCATTTGTTTGGAATGTCTGTTACTGGCCACATATCAATCCAAGCCTGAATGTCATCTAAGATCTTGGGCTTGGACTAGATAATCATCTGAGGATGGGAGAAAGTAAATATCTTTTGGATATAACAGCAGAGGTGAAGGAACAGGAGGATAGCTGAAAATTATTGCAAAGAATGAAGGACCAAACATTTATCAGCTGTAAGGGCATTTTCAGTGAGTTGGCAGCTCATAACTGTAATTGTTTAGATAGAGTCATAGGATGGGATTTTATGGCTTCGCTCGGGCAAGAGCAAAAATTCCCACCCGAGGTCAACGGAGATTTCTGTCGTTGGACCTTCGCCCGCTCTGATTCCGTGGCATGCAAGGTGGTAGAATTCCAACCATCGAGAAACAGGCCCTTCGGCCCAACTTGTCCATGCCACCCAGATTTCACCATTAAACTATTCCCAATTGCCCGTGTTTGGCCCATATCCCTATACCCATCTTACCCATGTAACTGTCCAAATGCTTTTTAAATGAAATTACATTGAGATGTTAAAACACAGTGAATAAACAGTTTAGTATTTCATAGAGAAGGTAAAATTCTCAACCAACAAAAATAACAGGCAGAATTTAATGCAGCCCACTGAAGGAGGGAAGGGCTGTAGAATCACACAGGAGGCTGCATGTTGGAAGCATGAGGCCAGGAACTGCAGCAAAATCACGTTGACGGTGGGGAGGTACCTAGGCGGCAAGGAGGCAGGCATGTGGCAGCAAGTTAATTGAGATTTAAGTGGTCATTAATTTGAATTAACATACCTCGGGATGGAATTAAACACTGCTCTCCAAATTTAACAAGTGCTGAATGCAGACCATGGACTGTCTGATCCCTGACTAATAAAATATGGCAGTTTTCAAGCAAGTTCTCATCCATTTTGCAGCTGCCTTCCATTGGGCTGTAAACTTTCACCAAAGGAGAGAGGAGAACAGTGAACATGTGAGTGAGAGGGCAGCTCTCAGAAGCTGAGTGGCAGAGCTGCAACGGGGGAAGGTAGCCCTGAGAAACTGACAGTGCAGCAGCTGGACACTGTGCTTCCATGGGCAGCAGCCTGTGAATGGGGCACCATCTAAAGATGCAACTCATGCACAATTTACCTGAACCCATGAGCATTGGAGGAAAGGCACACAAGAAATGTGTACCAGGTCCCAGAGCCACCATCAGCAGGACAGCAGGAGCAGCAAGAGGTGCAACCCATGGCTGGGCAGGCCACTCCATGACATCTCACAAAATAGCAGCAGGAGAGAAGTTTAAGATGGTTCATTCTGAGTCCAGAGCCTTCAGAAGTCACATGAGTTAAATACAGTTGTCATATCGCCAGGGACAGAGAAAACTGCACTTCAACAGAATCCATCATGGAGTCCTTAGCGATTCTCTAGGATGACCTGCAACCAAGGAGGCTAGGTAGGCACCCAATACCAGTGGCTCATTGTAAGGATCCATTGGGGACATGTCCAGGATATCCCAGGAAACCACACACTGCTGCATTATGGATGTGATCAATGAAGCCTGGTGAGATTGTACAGCATCACACTGACCCTGACAACCAGACTGAGAGGTCTGTTGGTTTTGGGGTGAAACTATTGCAGGCTTTCTGCATGTGCAGGGTGTTTTCTTAAATTAATTCATGGGATCTGGTTATTGCTGGCTAGTCCAGTATTTATTTCCCATCTCTAAATGCCAATGGATGGAAAAGATTGCATCCATGTGGCAATCAAATCTCCATCAGACCAGCCTGGTGCCTTCATCAACAGGAAGGACTTCACATGTGCTCTGGAACTCTTAGCTGCCTCTGAGCCCCTTGCACGCCTGCATAGATGGATCCTCGGTGGCAGAGGCGAACTTCACAAGATATAGCAACTGCACTGGTGAGGAACTTTCATACTGAAGAATAGAACATTGCAGCACAGGAACAGGCCTTATGGCCCACCAAGCTGAGGAACAGTATCAAACTTAATTCAAACTGTGATGTAACAAATAATCGGTCGACTCAAGATGAGACTCATTTGCCTAGACCATTCCTGAGGAGTTCTGCAGTATGACCACATGAGTGCTTCTAGAATCATTGTTATCTGCTGTGCTCTTCACAACCTAGCACAGCAGGGGCCTTATATCCAGAGGACGTGCAGTAACCTCACATCTATTCTGACGAGGAGGATTGGTGGAGGAGGCAGGTCAGCAACATCAGCCACCTGCACTAGCAGCCTCGGACATTCGCGCCATGGAGGCTTGTGGCAACTTTATTCACAGTCACTTCCAGTAGGCATCAAGTCCGCGAACTGGCAACCGCTCAACACCAACAAGCCATGTCTCCCCCATACCTCATCACATGGATTATTTATCACCTCTCCAAGCTTAGTACCCCATTCACAGTGATGGGCATACACCACCTTCACCCCTACAAACAGATAGATAAGGATCCAATGTTTTACAGAGGAATTTAACAGAGATAAGACACTGAATAAATGTGCGAACAGAATTTAAACAGACCAATTAGTAACAATTAAAGTTTAAACACCGATGGCCAGCTGAGGTGGAGGCAGGCTGCTGGACGTAAAGCTCTATGGCCTGAAATGGACCTCTGCATTCATCCTCTGGCTTCCTGAGGCCTGGAGGGCCCTGGTGTTCTGAGGGACTTTTGTATGAGTGCAGAAGCCTCCACTGTAGCCAATTCTTTTGGAGGTTGTTGGGTCACTGGCAGGGGGGCTGGGGATCATTTGTTCACCTTCAGAACACCTTGAGCACCTTGAAAGGAGCCCCCAGGTGCAACAACCTGAAGATCCTTCTTCATTGCATGTACAAACTCCCGGAACCCTATCCTCCTCTCACCTTATCCATGTGGCCTAGCACTCATGGCCAAGTGATGCTGGATAGTCACTGAATAGTTTGCTGGATTGGGCTTTCCATGATTGTCGACAACCTCTCCGTGGAGGAAGCTATGCACTCAGACCTGCCACATGGCCTGGATAGATCCTCCACCGTATTGCACAGGGCTGAGTATAGGCTCTGGCAGCTTTGCGGGATGTTCCCCTATTCTGTGCTGCAAATCCATCACATTCAGTGTGGCCTCTGCACACTGGTCTTTCCACTAGTGATGGCCCAGCCACCCTGCACTTTGCTCAGGTCAAGAGTCACCGCCTCAGCAGCTATCGGGGTTCTCAGGTCTGGTACACCTCCACCTGACGTCACCCTTTCCCTGATGTCATGTGTCCTTTCTCCTGTAGATAGAAAGGGAAAATGATGGCTGGCCATCTCCTCGCCTGGCCTCCCTCAGGCCTGTGTTTGGTCCTCCCAAAAGTCTCCCCTAACTTTCATCGGACTTGGAGGACACCGAGAAGCAGATGCTGTCCCCCGCTTGCAGCCAATCCCCCCAACTGATATATTCTAACACCCACCCAGCCAATTCCTCTCCATGTTGAGAACCATTGCATGTTGCCCACCTGATCTTAGTTCTTAAACTCTAGAACCACAAGATGAGATTTCAACACCAGAATTTAGTTGCAAATCTCTTCTCAATGTTCTGTACTGAGTAAAGCTACAATAGACAAAATTTAGTTACAGCGTTCAGATATGTTCAATATCACTCACATGTTTGGTCTTCTGTGGGAGAAGTACATTCCATGGAACATACTGCTACCCAGCCTAATCCCTCTCACTGAATCTGTCTCCGGATCTCTGTTTTTCTCCTCCTTTGACTTCAAGCTGACAGGTTTTTTTCAATTGTAGGCAGGATTTCAAGTGATCACAGTGATCTAGTTAGTTGGTGGGTGACCTCATCCATTGTAGCCATAATTCACTGCGATATAATTATTTCAGTACTTCAGCGACTTATGTCCTGACCATTGTATTTCGATAGAATTGATTATTTATGATTATAAAGGGCTCACTAATGGTTGAAACTGTACAAATATCAATGTTTGAAAGTTCAGCAATGTCCTTTTTTCCAGATTCCTTCTGCAGTTTGCTGAGGGCGACTAAATTGTTCTCAGATCTAAATTGCTTGTAAGCATACATATAAGTTTGTTGAAAATATAATGGCCTCTTACAATGTGGCGGAGGCCATTGACTCCTTTCCGGCATTGGACCCAGTTGTGGTGCTGGACTCAATGCCTGCTCATCTCCACTGCTATGTCCATACAGGTTTCCTTGGTTTGGCAGGAGGATCTCTTCTTTCCAGTGGTTGGGAACAAGACCTCGCGGGCTACTGACAGGAGAACTTTCAGGGTGGCATCACTGAAATGTGGGATCATCCCAGCGACCAGCCTCTTGTCTCCCTTTCTTTGCTGAACTCTGCTGCAGACACTGAAGGTGCTATTGTGCCACCGATGGATCCAGATCTTCCCTTCAATTTCTCTCCGGCTTGGAGCTGAAGACTGTTGTGCTGATCTGCATGACAACCTCTCTGAGCCACAAGCACAAGAACAGGCAGAAACCTCGGAACAATTGCAGGCAGCTCTGGCTGATGTTTAAAAATGTTGCCAGCCACCTTGCTGTTATTAGCTGACACCCGGATTTTCCCATTACTGCCCACCCTGCCAGGCCCCATGCAGCAACCTCATTAAATGACTGCCAAGTGATCACATTCAGTCATTTGCTTCTGTCCCTCGGGACCATCACCGGAACCTGCATTACCTGCATTACATTCTGCCAGGTTCTCTTTGGCAACAAAGTATTTGAATAGCACTATCTAACCAAATTAAAAATATGCTTCAAGATTAATGACTGAAATTGTGGCCTCATCCATCAGCCTATTCTTCCTTTAACAAGATGGTGCAGGCTCACATTTATTATTTGATTGTCATGCTTTTGAACCCGATTAAACATGTAGCATTGTACTCTTTCCATCGACTGCTTATAAAAATGAATGATTTGAAACAGTTCTTTGATCTGCTTTACTCACTGCTCTGTGACAAAAACTCAAAGAGAAAAAAAGATACTTCATTTTTATGGTATCAACATAAATCATATTTTGTAAGCTATTAATAACAGTCTTCACATGAATTGAGAACATTGTGTGCACGGAGCATTCAAATTAGGAATAATTGGAGAGTATTTGGGAGCAGAAACAAATGTTTTGTTATATTTGGAAAAAGCGCGTTATGGATAGATTTCCCAAATAATGAGCAGCTGGGAGTCTTGGGTTACCACAGCTGGGTTGAGTTTTCAAATAATCTCCTCCAATTGGTGCTCAATGCGGAAAATAACAACAGTATTTCAAAGCATGAAACTTTTATCTTTGCCTACAACAGTGCATTGAACTGAAGTACAGGTAAGTAAAGAATGAGATAATAGGAATTGAAACTGAAGCAGAATTATATAGACGAACGTGCCCAAGAATGTTAACGCTGGGGAATTTGACTATGCGGTCAAAATAAATCATTCTCCCTGTGCATAGATCATTTGCTGGGCCGTATTTCAAACATCAGGCCAAGTTTAGCAGTCAGCTGTGAACATGGCAGTTCCCTGTTATTGTTACTATAACAATCACACCATATAATCAAAGTGGAACACACCAACAACCCTGAAGCCTTGTGAACCTAAAATGAAACATCAAAAAACATAATGACTGCGATTTTATTTTGTCCTCACAGAAAGAAGTGCTGATGTTTCTAATTAAGCTGCGAGAACATTCCATCGATTGACAGGCAAACAGAAACTTTTGTAAAAATATACACCATAGAAATTCAACTAAACTCTGTCACAATTACAAAGATTAAAAAGATACCCATGTTTTGGGACTACGGGGGTGATCTTATCTTCTCGCTCCACTAGCTAATGGGCGGCATGAGCTGGTAAGATCGTGGGAGAGCCGAAGAATCGGGTTCGCACCCATTTCTTCACCACTTCACCGCATCTTACCAGCACCGGATATCCGGCAAATTCAGCCTCGTGTCTGAAAAGGGTGCAAGGCTGATTATAATATTTAAATTCAATGTTAAATAGAATTTAAATATAACAAGTCAGTTTGGGACACAATCGTCCAGGCTCACTTGCCTTAGTGGTCTCGATGGTGAAGGTCCTCACTGGTGAGGATCGCATATCGTCCCCATCAACGGGGACCTGTAGGTTCGGTAGGATTAGAGGCCAGTGAGGTACCCCCAGGAGGTCGGGGGCAGGGGGTGGTGCCCCTTGGCAGTGCCAGCCTCGCACCTTGGCAGTGTATCAGGTAGTTTCAAGGGGTTGGAGTTTGAGGGGAGCACAGCCTACAAGGGAGGGGCAGAGACTAAGGGGAGGTCGACAGGTAGACTCTGCACACTCTCCAACCGGGATCAGGGGGTGGGGTAGGAATGCTGCAAACTCTGCAACTGGCGATCGACCAGGATGGGAGGGGGGGTGATCTGTGGGGAGGAGTGGGGGTGAGGGGGGGAGGGGGGAAGTGATCGACCAGTCCGTGCAGGTGGTGGTGATCGTCCATCCTGTGCGGGTGGGGAGTGGGGCGACACTGACGGTGAGGTCCACGCCAATTCTCTGGGGACATGGATTCGAATCCTACATAGCAGCTGGTGGAATTTAAACTCAATTAATAAAATCTTAAACCAAAAGCTGATCTTAGTAATGCTGACCATGAAACTGTCCACCATTGTGGTAAAAACCCAAATGGTTCACTGATGTACTTTTGGGAAGGAAATCTATCATCCGTACCTCGTCTCCAGGCTATTTGACTCCAGAGCCACATGAGTGTCATTTGTCTCTGCTGTATAAATGCTGGCCTTACCAGTGACACCCGCTCCCCAGGAAATAATTTTTTAAAAACTAATACCGTGATTTTCAGGGATATCTTCAAAATCAACTTCCAGACAACATGAATTGGGCCTAGGTGGGATTGTGGTCTGTGCAGACTCGATGGGCCAAATGGTCTCCTTCTGCACTGTAGGGAGGATTCTATTCTATCAATCACTTTTGTTGTATTGCCCATCCCTAATTGTGAAGGTGGCGATGAGCTGCATTCTTGAACCACTGCAGTCATGTGGCGTAGGAACACCCACAGTGCTATTGACCTTGTAGCAGTTTGATACAACTGAGTGGCTTGTTCAGACATTTCAGAGGGCATTTAAGAGTTAACGACATTGCTATTGATCTGGAGTCACCAGAGCAGGTAAGATTGCAGAGTTACTTGGTGAACCAGATGGGTTTTTATAGCAATCATTTCATGATCATCATTAAATCTTTAATTCCAGATTTTTATCTGCCATCATGGGATTTGAATGCAGTTCCCAAAGCATTACACTGGGTGTCTGGATTATTAGTCTAGTGAGAATATCACTACACCATTGCCTCCTCGCTTAGACTTTGTATTCAGGTACAAATGCTGATTAGCTATCCTTGAGAACCCCCCAATTCTCTTTCATCTTGGAATTAAGTGGACATTTTAAAGCACAACTGTTTACAACCTAACATTCTCAACACCTTCCTGGGATTTTGAAGAGTACAAACTAGCAATGTAAATACAGATGCTGCTACCATCGTCTTGAAGTTTGAACATCTTCTTTCCAGCAAAACTATCTGGGCTTCTTTTTAATCTTTAATTGTCGTGTAGCCCAGGATTGTTGTTGGGCAGACCAGGTCACATGACCCCCTTCACTTTACCCACAAATTAAAGACAATCCTGAAACATAATAATTTTATAAATCCTCGCAATTGTAACACCTTTCCCGAGAGATGAAAAGTTATTCCCGTAGTGATGAGTTTTCAAAACTACTTTCCAAAGTACGTTGTATTGTAAACACTCACTTACTGGATAAAGTAGAAGTAATGTTCCCCTCTTGTGCTTTCACATTTTGCTATTGAAACAGTCCTTCCTAGTATTATCATCAGGTTTAACTTGTATCAACTAAATGCCTGTAACAGCTAAGAGTTCAAGTCCACTTTCTGGGGATGTTTAAAGTTCTTCCTCAGATGGGTGAGAATTTGTTTCACTGCTAGAGACTTCACCTTCCACTTTGTGTCATTGTAAATTTCCTTTCTCATGTTGAGTAAATTTCACAGTGTTTCCATGTCCTTGGTTAAGAGATTTCTCAATCGATTCAGGCTGCAGAGTTTTGTCAAGGCTGTTACTTGCAGACAATCCCTGTGATTTTCAAATTCTATTTGGTGTCAGCTGTAAATCAAGACATAATCCTCTGTCATAATTCATTTTATTGTCCAATTTAAATGGTTGTTTTTCCTATTGAACCAGAAACGACATTGTCAATGGGATGTTCTCTTAAACACAATCTTCGAACTATCAGGTCCAAGTTCTGACTCTGGATCGCCGTTCTCTTTCATGACTGTATTTTCTTTCCCACGTCAGTAAAGAATGTGTCAGCCCGACAAACAAGTGAATGACCCTCCTCCTGTATAAATGAAGGCTTACTTTTATCTTTAAGTTTGTTCCCAAGGTTTTAAATCTTCAGTCTTTTCTAGGAGAAGCAGGTTTTACATTTCCTCCTTTTATGCAAGCAGTTTGTTCTTCTGTTGAGTAAAACCCTCTTTAGCTGCTTCAAGAACATCTTTGAGGTTATGTTGATGCTCTGATTTCAATAAAATATAACGCCTTTGTTTTAATCAGCTCTCAAATTCTTTTACACTCTTTTCTGTGTTTGTCCTCCCACTGAGAATGAATTTTGTCCGATTCCTTCCGAGAAAGTGCCACAACTTATTTATTTGGAAGTTATAACTTGCAGTCTAGGACGCAAATCCATCATTATGTTCCACAGTAACTGTGTCAGGCCAATTTATTTAAAAGCACTGTCTTTCATTGTTTGTTTATCAGCCTGAAATGATGCTGCATTTTGCTCTGACCACTGTGGAAGAGGATCTGCAGACAAGTGTAATTCAAAGAATCAATTCATTTCCAGAGTTTGTTACCTCTTTGTTGTCAGTCTAAGATGCCTTCACCATCTCAGAAGTCTTAGGCAAACTCTTGAGTTAAAACAGTGGGTTTTTTTTCAACAGATTTAGAGACAGGTGTATCTTTTTCCAAGCCGATTGAATTTGTTGATACCTTCTTAACTCTAATAGGTTCAAGAGACCTTGTGGAAATATCCAGAGGCAGAACACACAGGACCATTTCCTAAGATAAAGTCAAAAATATGTAGAGGCAGTTTGGACATCACTCCCACATAAACAGAACTCTGACTAAAGTGCAGTTTAAATTCATCCTATACAGTTGAACAGGTAAGCAATTTCCACATAGGTCTTGTATTTTAAAAAATATATATTTACAGGATGTTGGGGGTCGGTGGCTAGGCCAGCATTTGTTGCTCATCCTTAATGGCCCTTGAGGTGGTGGTGGTGAGCTGGCTTCTTGAATTGCTTCAGTCCATTGGTGTAGGTGCACCCACAATGCTGTTAAGAAGAGAGTTCCAGGATTTTGACCCAGCGACAGTGAAGAAAGCAATTTGGTTCCAAGACAGGATGGTGTGTGTCTCAAAGGGGAACTTGCAGGTGATGCCGTTCCCTTGCATCTGCCACCCTTGTCTTTCTTGCTCATGGGTTTAGAAGATGCTGCTGAAGGAGCCTTGGTGAGATGCTGCAGTACATCCTGTAGACAGCACACACTGCTGCCACTGTCCATCGGAGGGACTGAATGTTTAAGGTGGTGGATGGTGTGTCAATCAAGCAAGTTGCTTTGTCCTGGATGGTGTTGAATCTCTTGAGTTTTGTTGGAGCTGCACTCATCTAGCCATGTGGAGAGTATTCCATCAAACTCCTGAATTGTGACTTTTTGATGGTAGACAGTTTGATGGTAATACTGCAACTATTTCATCCTTCTTGGTGCATACTTTTAAAATCTGCTATTACATTCAAATAACCTTTTTGAACTGGTGCAAGGCACTCAAGAATAGATCATCTTCTTCAGGGAAAGTATCAACAACAAATACAGCAAAAGTCATGGTGAAATTCCAGTCAAACCCAATATGCTCATCTCAGCCCTGTGTATTCAAAATCCCACAAGAATCCCAGAACATGATCCCCATAGAGACCGATAGCTTTAAGAAAATAAATTTAAACTTCCAGGGAGAAATGCGGATTAGCTATTTGTGAGATCAATGATGAAAAATTATCTTGATTCAGTAGATCAAGGTGTAGAATCACTTTGGATGGAGATAAGAAGTATGAAGGGAAATAAGTCATGGGTGGGAGAAAGGGCAGATTACTTTCCATAAAGGACATTAGTGAATCAGTTAGGTTTTTAAAACAATCCGGTAGTTTCATGGGCACGATTAATCATGGAAGTTATCAAATCCGTACAGTGCAGAAGGAGGCCATTCGGAATCTGCACCGACCACTATCCCACCCAAGCCCAATTCCTGTAATTCCGCACATTTAACCTGTTAATCCCCCTGACACTCGGGGTCAATTTAGCATGGTCAATCCACCTATCCTGCACATCTTTGGACTGTGGGAGGAAACCCACACAGACACGGGGAGAATGTGCAAACTCCACACAGACAGTGACCCGAGGCCAGAATCGAACCTGGGTACCTGGTGCTGTGTGGCAGCAGTGCTAATCACTGTGCCGCCCTGCAACTATTTCAGCCTTCAGCCATTAATGGTGTTTTATTCCAGATTTAGTAAATTGAATTTAAATCCTCAAGCTGCTATAATGGAATTTGAACTCAGGATTTCCAGCCCTTCCTACCATCGGGATTTTCCAGTCCCACTGAAGGTGATCCCCTGCAGTGGGCTCCCCGGTGATGGGGTGGGTGAGCCACACATAATGCCATAGAATTTGGTGGAACCGAAGATTCCACCAGTGGCCAATGGCAAGCTGTCTCCAGCACAGGAAATGGGCTGCAGGGCACTGGAAAATGCCGGATTTAGGTTAGGATTATACAGAGGACAGGCTCCCTACACCTCAGCGTAAATGTCAGGGGCGAGCTTGCCTCTGCTTGGCCAACCTGTCAATTATTTGGGTGACCACCCTTTAGTTAGTATGAGGTGGGACTTCTGTTCCTTTCCAGGACAAAGTCCTACCTTAAAGAGCTGCTAGTCAATCAGATGCAAGCAATTCTGCACTAGCAATAGGCACTAGCAGACCTACAGTGGGCCCAGGATGAAGAGCAACCATGGATGCCCTGAACCCAGGTAAGTCTGGGGTCTCGCCGGGGCTGGGTTGGCTGGCTCCGGTGAGGAGGTGGGAAGGAGTGATACTGTGCATGTCACTTTAAGAGACTATGCAAATAATCGCAGAACCAGGATGTAAAGCAGCATGTGACCAGCAGCCTGTTAGTGGTGTGTGTGAACGAGTGGTTATAACTGAATCACTGGAGTCTCCCAGTTTGTTGAATTATCCTGTAAGGTGCATATGAGCCTTCACATGAATTAAAGCTCCTTGCAGTTTACCAATTCAGTGTGTGTGACTGGTGAGTTTGTGTAATGGAGCCGGAATCGCCACAGTGAGGGAGGGGCATGCACTTGAGTGGACATGGGGTGGGGGGGGCGAGGGATGTATGTGGGGAGACAAAACTGGGCAGGGCCCCCAATTGGCATGGGGTCTTGGGAAGGAGGAAACTTTCTTCTCTCTCTCACTGCCCAACAATCTGCAAGGTCAAATACATTGGCCTGCAATTTGGGCAGTGGCCTTTCTTGTCACCCATTAAATCAAAGCGGTAGCAGGATGTGGCCCCGAGGTAGGCAATTAATGCTAACCGTGCCACAGTGGGTAACCCACCCCCACCACTCGTAATATGATGATGGAGTTTGGTGAGGGGGGGGGGCGGGGTGTGTTGCGAGTGGGCAGGAGACAGGAAGCAGTTCGTAGAAATCATAGAAACCCTACAGTGCAGAATGAGGCCATTCGGCCCATCGAGTCTGCACCGACCACAATCCCACCCAGGCCCTACATATTTACCCAGTAATCCCTCTAACCTACGCATCTCAGGACTCTAAGGGGCAATTTTTTTTTTAACCTGGCCAATCAACCTAACCCGCACATCTTTGGACTGTGGGAGGAAACCCACGCAGACACGAGGAGAATGTGCAAACTCCACACAGACAGTGACCCAAGCCGGGAATCGAACCCAGGTCCCTGGAGCTGTGAAGCAGCAGTGCTAACCACTGTGCTACCGTGCCACCCTGTTGACAGCACAGCATCCTAATTTACGGATTTATCCACTTGCTTTTCTGATTGTAAAATTCAGTCCATATCTGCGGATCTGTACAGGATTACTCATTCAACAACGACAGCACTATGCTACCGTGCCCACTCTTTCAACCACTACACTAATGCTTTAAAGAAACTCAAAAACTCATTATGAGTTTCTGAATACCAGAAATGTGACAGAAAAATAGATCAGCAGCAACAGCAGCACATCTGAATTGTCCTGTATTGTATTTCAAGGTCTGTTTTGCGTTAGTTCCAAGAAACGAACTGCCTGCAAATAATCATTCTCAGATTAATTTTGTTCTTCGGTTAGCTGCCTTAGAATTTGTGCTCATCCTAATATGTCTTTGAAAAGAAAACGGGCAGTTTAACAGGGGCAAAAAGCAACACACAATCATCGTGGAAAATCAGCTGAAACATCTCAGATAGAAGAAAGGCAAACACTCTGAAGAAATAGTTTCTGCGTTTAAATAAAAATATTTAATGAATTCAGATGGAGAAAAAGAGAAACATGGGGCATTGTTCCTCCATTTTGAGACTAAGTCCTGTGGCAGGGTAGGAAATGTGGAAGGTTTCCCACAATGGAGGCTGGGGGGAAAATACACCAAATCTTCTGGCCCAATTAGGGTGGCACGGTGACAGAGTGGTTCACAGTGGCTGCCTTACAGTGCTAGGGCCCAGGTTCAATTCCCGGCTTGGGTCACTGTCTGTGCGGAGTCTGCACCTTCCCCCGTGTCTACATGGGTTTCCTCCCACAGTCCGAAAGACGTGCTGGTTAGGTGCATTGGCCATGCTAAATTCTCCCTCAGTGTACCTCAATAACAATGTGTTTGTGTAAAGGAGCCAGAAACGCCACAGTGAGGGGTGGGGCATATTTCAATAACACGGAGTGGGGGTGGGGGGGGGCGAAGGTGTGAGGGATGTATGTGGGGAGGCAAAACTGGACGGGGCCCCCAATTGGTTTGGGGGCTTGGGAAGAAGGAAACTCTCTTCTCGTTTTCACAGTCTGCAAGATCAAATGCATCGGCCTGCAATTTGGGCGTTAAGTCAAAGTGGCAACAGGATGTGACCCCGAGATAGGCAATTAATGCTAATCGTGCCACAGTGGGTAACCCACCCCCACCACTCATAATATTATGATAGGGTTTGGTTGGGCGGTGGGGTTGGGCGGGGGGGGTGGGGGGGGAGGGGATGCATTGCGAGTGGGCAGGAGTGTGGCAACTAGGGGAATTTCACAGTAACTTCATTGCAGTGTTAATGTAAGCCCTATTTGTGACACTAATAAATAAACCTAAACTCATTAATTATGCACCTGGGTGTTTTACACTGTTTTCAATGGTGTGGCAGGCCTGAATAACACGTAATCCGTCATCATATCCAGGTGCCATGTTGAAAAGGTACCCAACATCACTGACCTACTATTGAAGAAACCTCCTGAGAATGAACATAGAACATAGAACGGTACAGCACAGAACAGGCCCTTCGGCCCACGATGTTGTGCCGAGCTTTATCTGAAACCAAGATCAAGCTATCCCACTCCCTATCATCCTGGTGTGCTCCATGTGCCTATCCAATAACCGCTTAAATGTTCCTAAAGTGTCTGACTCCACTATCACTGCAGGCAGTCCATTCCACACCCCAACCACTCTGCGTAAAGAACCTACCTCTGATATCCTTCCTATATCTCCCACCACGAACCCTATAGTTATGCCCCCTTGTCATAGCTCCATCTACCCGAGGAAATAGTCTTTGAACGTTCACTCGATCTATCCCCTTCATAGAAACCCTACAGTGCAGAAGGAGGCCATTCGGCCCATCGAGTCTGCACCGACCACAATCCCACCCAGGCCCTACCCCCACATACTTACCCACTAATCCCTCTAACCTACGCATCCCAGGACACTAAGGGGCAATTTTAGCATGGCCAATCAACCTAACCTGCACATCTTTGGACTGTGGGAGGAAACCGGAGCACCCGGAGGAAACCCACGCAGACACGAGGAGAATGTGCAAACTCCACACAGACAGTGACCCGAGCCGGGAATCGAACCCGGGACCCTGGAGCTGTGAAGCAGCAGTGCTAACCACTGTGCTACCGTGCCGCCCCCACTGTGCTACCGTGCCGCCATCATTTTATAAACCTCTATTAAGTCTCCCCTCAGCCTCCTCCGCTCCAGAGAGAACAGCCCTAGCTCCCTCAACCTTTCCTCATAAGACCTCCAAACCAGGCAGCATCCTGGTAAATCTCTTCTGCACTCTTTCCAGCGCTTCCACATCCTTCTTATAGTGAGGTGACCAGAACTGCACACAATATTCCAAATGTGGTCTCACCAAGGTCCTGTATAGTTGCAGCATAACCCCACAGCTCTTAAACTCCAACCCCCTGTTAATAACACACAATAGGCCTTCTTCACAGCTCTATCCACTTGAGTGGCAACCTTTAGAGATCTGTGGATATGGACCCCAAGATCTCTCTGTTCCTCCACAGTCTTCAGAACCCTACCTTTGACCCTGTAATCCACATTTAAATTCGTCCTACCAAAATGAATCACCTCACATTTATCAGGGTTAAACTCCATTTGCCATTTTTCAGCCCAGCTTTGCATCCTATCTATGTCTCTTTGCAGCCTACAACAGCCCTCCACCTCATCCACTGCTCCACCAATCTTGGTGTCATCAGCAAATTTACTGATCCACCCTTCAGCCCCCTCCTCGAAGTCATTAATAAAAATCACAAAGAGCAGAGGACCAAGCACTGATCCCTGCGGCACTCTGCTAGCAACCTGCCTCCAATCCGAAAATTTTCCATCGACCACCACCCTCTGTCTTCGATCAGACAGCCAGTTACCTATCCAATCGGCCAACTTTCCCTCTATCCCACACCTCCTCACTTTCATCATAAGCCGACCATGGGGGACCTTATCAAACGCCTTACTAAAATCCATGTATATGACATCAACTGCCCTACCTTCATCAACACACTTAGTTACCTCCTCAAAGAATTCAATCAAATTTGTGAGGCACGACTTGCCCTTCACGAATCCGTGCTGACTATCCCGGATTAATCCGCATCTTTCTAAATGGTCGTAAATCCCATCCCTAAGGACCTTTTCCATCAATTTACCAACCACCAAAGTAAGACTAACCGGTCTATAATTACCAGGGTCATTTCTATTCCCTTTCTTAAACAGAGGAACAACATTCGCCACTCTCCAGTCCTCTGGCACCATCCCCGTGGACAGTGAGGACCCAAAGATCAAAGCCAAAGGCTCTGCAATCTCATCCCTTGCCTCCCAAAGAATCTTAGGATATATTTCATCAGGCCCCGGGGACTTATCGACCTTCAGTTTATTCAAAACTGCCAGTACATCCTCCCTCCGAACATCTATTTCCTCCAGCCTATTAGCCTGTAACACCTTCTCTTCCTCAAAAACATGGCCCCTCTCCTTGGTGAACACTGAAGAAAAGTATTCATTCATCACCTCGCCTATCTCTACTGACTCCATACACAAGTTCCCACTACTGTCCTTGACCGGCCCTAACCTCACCCTGGTCATTCTTTTATTCCTCACATAAGAGTAAAAAGCCTTGGGGTTTTCCTTGATCCGACCCGCCAAGGACTTCTCATGTCCCCTCCTAGCTCTCCTCAGCCCCTTTTTCAGCTCATTCCTTGCTAACTTGTAACCCTCAATCGAGCCATCTGAACCTTGTTTCCTCATCCCTACATAAGCTTCCCTCTTCCTTTTCACAAGACATTCCACCTCTTTCGTGAACCATGGTTCCCTCACTCAGCCATTTTCTCCCTGCCTGACAGGGACATACCTATCAAGGACACCCAGTATTTGTTCCTTGAAAAAGTTCCACGTTTCATTAGTGCCTTTCCCTGACAGTTTCTGTTCCCAACTTATGCCCCCTAATTCTTGCCTAATCGCATCATAATTACCTCTCCTCCAATTGTAAACCATGAAGATGAGCCTCTAGCAACAATCAGTGTCTGGAAGATGGATCCCCCTTCAGGACAGCACATCTGGAAGGTCCACCTGCAGATGCACCCCTGACCCACTGCTGTAGAGTTCCAAGGTTGTGACCTGCCTCCATTCTGAACTCCAGAGACAGCCCCAGGTGTTGTTCAGGTGAGCCCCAACATCTGGATGCCACAGTGCTTTGCACCAGCATTGTGGAGAATCAGGTGCGGGCTTTCATCTGCATCCCATTAACTAAGTGCAAATGAGGTTCACACCGCCCTCTGCTGGGCAACAGCAGAAGATCTTGCTGTAAATTCACATCGCCATGACACCAATCTCTGGCCCATTGTCCATACTTTTTCCCCCAACACCCGACATCGAACCCATGGACGGAGGCTTGGGGGAATTCACAGATCATGCTCAGGTTTGTTATAATTCTTTGTTACACTCGTTGTTTTAACAAGTGACTTACATTAGGATGTTCACGACTCCTTCAGCTCCTTGGGGGAGGCAATGGCCCAGTGGTATTATCGCTAGACTGTTAATCCAAAAACTCAGCTAATGTTCCGGAGACCCGGGTTCGTAATCTGCCACGGCAGATGGTGGACTTTGAATTCAATAGAAATATCTGGAATTAAGAATCTACTGATGACCGTGAATAAAATAACCGTCTATAAAATAATGAGGGGCACAGATCAGCTGGACAGTCAATATCTTTTCTCAAAGGTAGGGGAGTCTAAAACTAGAGGGCATAGGTTTAAGGTGAGAGGGGAGAGATACAAAAGTGTCCAGAGGGGCAATTTTTTCACACAGAGGATGGTGAGTGTCTGGAACAAGCTGCCAGAGGTAGTAGTAGAGTCTTTTAAAAAGCATTTAAATAGTTACATGGGTACAGAGGGATATGGGCAAAATGCGGGCAATTGGGATTAGCTTAGGGGTTTTAAAAAAAAAGGGCAGTATGGACAAGTTGGGCCGAAGGGCCTATTTTCATGCTGTAAACCTCTATGACTCTATGAGTTCACTAATGTCCTTTAGGGAAGGGGAACCAAGACTAGTTTGTGAAGGCCTCTCCCACCAAGGGGTTTTACATCCTCTCACTACTGTGATACCTGCAGGAGGTTTTTGTGATAGTGGTTACATTCATGTGCAAAGTGCTAAAGCAATTGGCCGGAAGCTGCAGGAGAATGATGATGACTTGCAGTGAGTACAGAGCGATGCCTGACTCCTGCCTGAGAGAGAGCCGAGTGCAATCTGCCCTGTCTAGGGTGATCTAGGTTCCCGGAGAGGCTGAATGATACAGCTCATCTATTACTTCCTTCTCTGAGGTCAGGGGTCCCGGTGTTTTTCTCCACTCACTGACGAGGTGAACAGACCCTCAAATGTTTTCAGCCCTTACCATGCTCATAAGTCGAGAAAGCTGGCAGACAGGAGAGGCCTGAGCGTTGCTCTGGTAGGTGGTGGTGGGAGGAGGGCGGGGGAGTTGAATATTTCATAGATGGGGGTTAGGTAATATTTATTAATGATCTGGATGAGGGTAATATTTATTAATGATCTGGATGAGGGTATAGTTGGGTGGATTAGCAAATTTGCTGATGACACCAAAGTCGGTGGTGTGGTAGACAGTGAGGAAGGGTGTCGTAGTTTGCAGGAAGACTTAGACAGGTTGCAAAGTTGGGCCGAGAGGTGGCGGATGGAGTTTAATGCGGAGAAGTGTGAGGTAATTCACTTTGGTAGGAATAACAGATGTGTTGAGTATAGGGCTAACGGGAGGACTTTGAATAGTGTGGAGGAGCAGAGGGATCTAGGTGTATGTGTGCATAGATCCCTGAAAGTTGGGAATCAAGTAGATAAGGTTGTTAAGAAGGCATATGGTGTCTTGGCGTTTATTGGTAGGGGGATTGAATTTAGGAGTCGTAGCGTTATGTTGCAACTGTACACAACTCTGGTGCGGCCGCACTTGGAGTACTGTGTGCAGTTCTGGTCCCCACATTACAGGAAGGATGTGGAGGCTTTGGAGAGGGTGCAGAGGAGGTTTACCAGGATGTTGCCTGGTATGGAGGGGAGATCCTATGAGGAGAGGCTGAGGGATTTGGGATTGTTTTCGCTGGAAAGGCGGCGGCTAAGAGGGGATCTTATTGAAACATATAAGATGATTAGAGGTTTAGATAGGGTGGATAGTGATAGCCTTTTTCCTCTGATGGAGAAATCCAGCACGAGGGGGCATGGCTTTAAATTGAGGGGGGGTAGTTATAGAACCGATGTCAGGGGTAGGTTCTTTACCCAGAGGGTGGTGAGGGATTGGAATGCCCTGCCAGCATCAGTAGTAAATGCGCCTAGTTTGGGGGCGTTTAAGAGATCCGTAGATAGGTTCATGGACGAAAAGAAATTGGTTTAGGTTGGAGGGTCACAGTTTTTTTTTAACTGGTCGGTGCAACATCGTGGGCCGAAGGGCCTGTTCTGCGCTGTAATGTTCTATGTTCTATGTTCTATGTTCTTAGGTGGGTGATTGGGGGGCCTATGCCGGTTGCTGTGCACTCTGTTGTCAGTGTGGGAGGTGGGACATACATAACACTGCTATTTCACACTGTACAGGGACGAAGCAGAAAGTTTGTGCAGCATGGCATCATGATATGACATCATGGAGGATCTGTATGGGTGAACAAAGTGACTTTTAATACAAGTGCGTTATTACAATGGCGACTTATCTCTACCTGTGCTTATATTCACCCGCACCCACTAGGTGCCTCGCGTTTCTTACTCTTCCTCATCTTCCACAGCTGAGGATGAAGTGGCCTGCTGACTTCTGCTCACCGTTGTCTGAGATGACCTTGGTGGGCATCTCTTGAGAGGCCTAGATCTTGATGGTCTGAGCCTACTTTTGGGCTGCACGAGTGTGTCGGGGCTGGAGGTGTGTCGCTCTCATACACCCCCACTACCACCCACTCCGTAAAAGCCAGCTCCATGTCTCCAATATTTAGCCAGGCTCTCTGAATTAGTAGTCCAGTAATACAACCACTGTTTTACTGTACCCCAATATCTATAGATATATTACCAAAAACATGGCAACATTATTTTGAAATTGAAAATTGGCAAGGTGGGAACAAAAATAATAAAACTTCCCTTAAAGAGCTGTTATATTTTAAATGAGTACCCAAGTAGCATGGTAAATGTTTGATCAGATTTCTTCAGAAAACAGAACAGGTTTCTGAGTAATGAGAAAATTGTGTAAACTTGAGTGCATGCCAAAGTTATGATAACAAATTCAGCATTGACGTTCAGGTGACAGTAGTGAAAACTGAAGTTTGACATGAATTATCAGCCAACATCAGTCAACCAGGTATCCCATATCTAACAATTTGAATTAAAATATTAAAAAATGCAGCAATTGAATATGTCAAAATCCTCATTGTATTTTTTAATATCCAGTTTTCATTTTATGCTTCAATCACCACTGAACGAGAGCAACTTCAGGTTATGGACACTTGGCAGCAGAACACGTACTCAAAAGAATTGGTGTGTTTTCAGCATTCTGATCTATATATTTTTCACCTGTGATGCAAGTACTTTGTGAAAATTTGCAATTAGTGGCAAGACAAACCTTAATAACCAGTTGTCTAAATTGTGCCAGTGATAGTTACTTATGTGCTTATGCTTAAAGCCACTTAAATATGGTACCAATTTTTAAAAATGTGAAAATGTGAAAATCCCCTAGTTGCCACACTCTGGCGCCTGTTCGGGTACACTGAGGGAGAATTTAGCATGGCCAATGCATCTAACCAGCATGTCTTTTGGACTGTGGGAGGAAACCAGAGCACCCGGAGGAAACCCACATAGACTCGGGGATAACATGCAGACTCTGCACAGACAGTGACCCAAGCCAAGAATCGAACCTGGCAGTATGAGGCAGCAGTGCGAACCACTGTGCCATCATTCCACCCATTTCTGATAATTAAATGGTAAAACATTTTAGTGTAATGTCCTGCTTCACAGCGCCAGGTTCAATTCCTGGCTTGGGTCACTGTCTGCGCGGAATCCGCACATTCTCCCCTTGTCTGTGTGGGTTTCCTCCGGGTGCTCTGGTTTCCTCTCACAATCCGAAAGATGTGCTGGTTAGGTGCATTTATCGTTCTAAATTCTCCCTCAGTGTACCCGAACAGGTGCCAGTGCGTGGCGACAAGGGGATTTTCACAGTAACTTCATTGCAGTGTTAATGTAAGCCTATTATGATTAATGAATAAACTTTTACTTTTTTAACCTTAATTATTTGTGAACCTTTGTCTAATTGCCATAATGTTCTGAAAAATTCCTCTCATAAACCGCAAACATAGAAGTCTGTACTGGGGCACTGCAAAGTTATTATCTAAAGTTATATAAAACCTACTCTAGAGTCTAAAGAGCAGATTGCCATAGTATTGAAAGCTGAGTCTGCCTTGGGCCTTCAGTTCTTGTGGATTTGGGAATTAAATCTGAAAAGCATTTGTTTTCAAAATGATTCAAAGTGAGACAGCTTGCTATTTGCAGACTTGCTGAATAGAAAGCACAATGTTCTAATTAAGAAAACAGCTCTGTAAAACAATAGCGTCCCTCATGGAACAGAATGCACTGTTCCAAGAATTGTAAACTAATCACTGCAGAGAGAAAAAAAATAACACTGTCCTATTTTATTGGTTAAAAACAAAGATTCAATATCACTGAGGGTCTCTGCAAATTGTCTTTTTGTATTATATTACAATGAGACAGATTTCACTGATAGCATCGCAGGTCAGATTTGCAAAACATGAAAGATTGTGGGAAATGATTTACAACCGCAACCATTGCAATGGATTTGCATTATGGCATATTTTCACTACCATTAATGCATAATTTACAAGCTGTGTAACAAAACCTTTCCAAACAGTGCAACATCCTGCAGTCTCTGAGAGCAAATCCATGTAAATATGGTACAACTTCAATTTCAGTGCTATTTTGAAAATAACCATTTCCTGCAAATCAGACACAATGCAGGATGTCCCTATTCACAGTAAAGCACTGCATTAATTCACTCAGTGCTGCCAAAATCCATTTTGAATATTATCAGTTGCTTTAGTGAATGTTTTGAGGGGATGTAAAAAGCTGGTTTTGTTGCTAATTTATCAGCAAGATCAGGATATTTCTTAACATTTGGCGATAACTATCCCAAACTAGTGCATAAACTGCTGATAATGTGGGTGTGTCAACTTACATGATGGCGACGTGTTTAACATAAACATTACTGATTCCAATAAAACCCACATACCCAATGTTGCAAAAAGCAATTACTGAAATAACAACTCTGAATTTATTTTGAGAAAAGTCTGAACAATACACATAACACTGGATGTAAATGGTTCAGATTGGCACCTAACTTATGTTGAAGTGACCACTTCTATCAAAATGCCACAGCATTCATTTAAGTACCATCATTGAGTTACACCTATTTTTCTCTCCCCAGTGCTAGCACAGGTGTTAACCTGTGAACAGAACTTTACAAATTGTAGGTTGTAATGTTCCCCATCTGTACTGAAAATTACTCCATGATGTTACCGCAATAACATTTACACTGATCTTGTCATTTCACACAACTCCAGTGATTTATTTCACTACCTCCTAGAACTGATATCTCTTAGTACTTTAATGCCACAAGTTCAACAGTGTGTTCCATTATAATTCTTTTCCAAACTGATGGCCATATTGCTCGGAGCAAGAATCTCATGAACAGCTTCAGGCCAATCTGATCATAACACATTCTTCATCAGAAAAAAAGAGGGGGTTGGGCAGATGGTAGCTGGCATGAGTGTAACTCTGCACATCTGTTAGAAGTTGTGCAGTTAAAATTACCAAAGTTACTTATCGCTACTGGAGCCATCAATAGTTGAGGTGTTCCAGTTTCACCTGCTCTCCTGAGTCTTGCTCTCATCAGGACTCATTAGCAAGAATACCAAACGAAAAAGGGACAACAATTTATACTTCATGAGAAGATTGTGCAGCTGATTGGTACATGTGCCCAAAACCAGCTGGGTCTTTTCTCAAATATGCATAACTCATCTTGGTGACATCGGGAACCAAATTACAATTTTTATAGAAAAGGAGGCCTGAGAGGAAAAAAACAGTGAGTTTCCTACCAGGCTACTAGCCCAGTGGCAAAGAGGATTGACATCAGAAGAGGATTATTTTTCTCTCCATGTAGGACCACGATGAGCACGGATCAAATTGCCATACAGTTTTCCCCTAATTTCCAAAGATTTCTCATCCAGAACAGGTGTCAGCTAATGTGATATAAATGGGGTCTGGGAGTTAAGAAAATGGCCTTATGTTTTAAAACAGCAGATGATTGGTTAACTCACATGACTGTTCACTCACTAAAAACTGCCCACAGTTAAAATCAAAGCCAAATGAGATTTAATTGCTGCATGCGTGAGGATCTAACATATGCAACATATGATCCTACAGCTGATTTATATTCATTTTAATGCAAATTTTCCTAAAATAATAATATCTGAAAGCTCCTACCCGTCGGGAAAAAGATACAAGAGGACACGTACCAACTGACTCAAGAACAGCTTCTTCCCTGCTGCATTAAACTTTTGAATGGACCTACCTCGTATTAAGTTGATCTTTCTCTACACCCTAGCTATGACTGGAACACTACATTCTGCACTCACTCCTTTCCTTCTCAATGTATGGTATGCTTTGTCTGTATAGCATGTGGGTTTCCTACCAGGCTACTAGCCCAGTGGCAAATACACGTTAATGCATGTGGTTAGCACTGCTGCCTCACAGCGCTAGGGACCCGGGTTCGATTCCAGCCTCGGGTCACTGTCTGTGTGGAGTTTGCACGTTTTCTCTCTGTGTCTGCTTGGGTTTCCTCCGGGTGCTCCGGTTTCTTCCCACAGACCAAAGATGTGCGGGTTAAGTGGATTGGCCATGCTAAATTGACCCTAGTGTCAGTAGGATTAGCAGGGTAAATGTATGGGGTTACAGGAATAGGGCCTGGGTGGGATTGTGGTCGGGACAGACTCGATGGGCCTAATGACCTCTTTCTGTATTGTAGGGATTCTATGATGTGCCAATAATAAATCAAATCCAATCAAAATCCTAGCTCCAGTGTTTTCCAGAATGTGAATGGAAATAGAGACAAAGTTACACACAAATTACTCGGAGGCTTGATTTTAAGCACAATTTGCTTAGTAACTAATAGTAACTCGAGTTGTAATTTGTTAAGTGTATTCAAGTGTGTGGGTACATTTAATAATTTTTATGATGGTTTTTATGATTTATGTACAGAAAGAATCAGTTTTGGTGATATAAAAATGTATTGCTCTTTCTGTTTTTTTCCAGTGAGTTTTCTAACTTGTGTAGTTACGCTGACTAGTATTCTGGCAGAAATGAGAGATTAAGGACGTGATCTAAGTTGCTATTCGTGCCACACTCCTGCTGCAGCGAGGTCGGAGAATTTCGCAGCCAGTCAAATCTCTGTTCACTGCGGCGGGATGGTAAGGTCCCGTCAGTGTGAATGGTGATAAAATTCCGGCCTTCGGCTGGAACTTTCGGGCCATTAACACTGGCTGCATCTTACAATCCCGCCGACAGCACACCTCACTGCAGGCTTCCCAGCACTCAACAGGAAAGCCCATTGACAATGGCTGGGCCAGAGGATCCTGCCACCCGCCAATGGCAGGTCACCTCCACCGTACCGAGATGTGCAGTGCAGAAAATCCCATCCATAATCTTTGGAAAAAAGTAGCATGATGAATAACGTTTTTTTAATGTTTAAGTTATTACAAATTGAAGACAAATATCGGGGGCCTAATTTTCCATCAAAATCCACAAAAGGTGCACTGCATTAGAAAATTTTTGTACCTTGTCCTTATATTTCAGATCAGGGTGCTGTGCCAACCATGCGCATTATGGATCTATAACTGGGCAGTCTCCCATTCAGAAGAGGAGGAGGTTGATGTCTTGCTGAATACCAATTCAGTCCCTTGAACCCCATTCTGTCTGTCAGCGAACTCATGGCTCTGCTATATCTGAACTCTATTTCCCTGCCATGATAATATATCCGTTAATAGCCTTGGCTAGCAAACATCTATTGATCTCAGATTTAAAATCAATTATGGGAGTGTCTATTGCTTTTTGGGAAAGTATTTTCCACACTTCTATCATGTTTTGCGAAAAGAAATGTTTCCTAATTTCTTTCTTGAATGACCTAACTCTGATTGTATGGTTATGTCACTTTGGAGACTGCCCTATTCAGAGAAATCTTAGTCTCTTTCCTCCCTATCAATTTCTTACAAAATCCTAAATTGAATCACCTTTGTGTTATTATTAGCCTTCTATATTTTATGGAACATAAATCTAGTTGACATAATGGCTGCTCATAATTTAATCTTTGGAGTCGTGGTAACATTCTGGTGAACTGGCACTGAACTCCTTCAAAGCCGAATACATGCTTTATAGAGTGTTGCAGCCAGAGCTATACACAGTATTACAACCTGATCAGGTATAGTTCAGCAAAACTTCCTCCTCTTTTTAGTCAAGTCCGCCAAATCCAAAGGTAAATATTCCATTAGGCTTTTTCATTATATTTTTGTGCCTGACCACAGCATTCTAATGATTTTTTATACCTGGACCCCTAAATCTTTTTGAATATCCACCATTCCGGACTTTTCATGGGTTAAAGAATGCTCAGATCTATCCTCTTTTGGGCCAAAATGGATGACCTCGCACCTACTTCCATTGAAAACCTGTTGCCCCAGTTTTGTCCATTTACTTAATCTATCAATGTCTCTATAATTTCATGCACTATTTCCTATGCCACCAATCTTTGTGTCATTCAGCAAGCCTAGATACATGGCTCTCTATTGTTTTATCAAAGTCATTAATAAATATTGTGAATTGTTGAGACCTCAGCACAGGTCCTTGTGGGACATCAGTTGTCACTTCCTTGCAATTCGAGTACATACCTATTATTCCTATCCTCTGCTTTCTACCGATTCCTGAACCAGGTCAACAATTTGCCTTCAATTTCATGAGTTTCGAAGTTTAGCTGCCATCTTTTATGTGGAACCTTAATAAATGCCTTCTAGAAGTCCATGTAAACTATGTCCTTGAAGGTGCAATATAAATGCAAGTTGCTTTGTTGTTGCTGCTGTGACTCCGTCTTTAATTATAGATTCAAATAACTACTCCACAACAAGTGTTGGACTAACAGGTCTATCATTTCTTGATTTTTCCCTCTCGCTTTTCTTAAATGATAGAGTTACTCATGTCACGCTGTTTTTCTGGCTGCACTGACCATTTCCTGTTCAACTGTAACCTGCATTTCTACATATTTTAATTGGGTTTTTGTCTGCTTGGCTTGGCACATTTATATTTTTCCCCTGGAGAAATATATTTTGTATGCACCGAAGGAAGAAACCTTGCAAAATAGATGCAGTTGAGCTCTTTTTTTTTAAGGAAAATTTTATTCTTCCTGCGTGGCTGCAGAATCTCTCAAAGCACACGGAGCTTAGCAGGAGATAACCACCATTCAATACCACCTCCATTGTTCAGAGATGTGACTGCAATATTGAAAGGAAATTTGAAATTCTCACCAGGTCAGCCATGGCCAGTGAATAGAATATCCCCTCTTCTTAGTATTTTCTTCAACTAGGACTAACGTGATGTCTCATCTCCAGTTTATGAATGCTTTCACTGTCTCCCTACCTTCTCTAGGGTACCAATGATGTTTCTCTGCATATGTGCCACCAACCCCTCTCACCCAGCCTCATATTTATCTGCACAAGGATACCTAATGACAACATTGATAATTTCTTCCAGAATCACCGCACAGTTTCCGATCACAGAGACAGCACTGGGGAGAAACACAAAATGCAGAATTGAAGATAACACAAACCAACTCTTAGGAAGGTTAGGAATCATGTACCATCAAGTTCAAAAATGCTTCACACTCTGGGAAACAAATTACCTTGTGCAGAATAGTTTTGGCAGATAATCATATTTGAGAGGCTGGGTCACAGAAATGAAAACGATAGCTAATTCTGGAAGATAGGTAGTGGCGACTTTGATTGACATTAATTGCAGAAAGGGGAGATGTTGTGCGAGGGGTCATGCAAGGGTTTTTGGTTTGTTCATTATAAGGAATCAACATCTGCCATATTTGTCTGCCAACTGCTATGTTGCCGAGCAGTGATACTTCTCAAGCTTTTTTTTAAGAGGAGCTATACTGTGGCTTTCAAATGCAGCTTCAGCCTCATTTGCTGGCATGCAGACAATCGGAGAGACTGGCAGACTGGTACTACAGAATACCCTCTGACCTGTCCATGCACCATGTGTACTGCTTGGGAATGCAAATATTGTTTCTCATTATTTCACTAGTATGGGTCTGGACATCGTTATCTCTGCTCAGCTGCTGTTTTTGGATGTCATGCAGGATATTTTTTTACTTCATCACGAGCACAGAAATGCTTAGCCTATGTGCAAGTTGGCTTTTGCATATGGCATTCAAACATGCTCCTTGTGATTTATTAAAAGTTTATGTATCTTTTTCTCTTGATAATTAACCGCACTAGTTAATTGAATTCAAAGAAATATGTACCTAATTCTCTGGAAAATTAACGACTCCCTCTCAATTTCACGCGCAGCTCTCAAACACCTTGAAATCACCTACCTGGATTTTTCATTTCAAGCTTGTTAATATTAACATTCATCAGCAGCTTCTAAAGATGACAGAAAAGCTCCCAATTTCTTGCCAAATCATAGATGGCTCAGGAACAGAACATGTCACCAAATTCAAACAGTTACAGTAAGCAGTCCATTCATAAATGTTAATTGATATATACAGGAATTCTGAAACTTAAATTAGAAGGAAATTCATCAATAGAAAAGCTTCCTGCTTACAACAGAAAACATATTACGGCTGATTTTCCGCCTACATTTTCAATATTACATAGCCAGTTCACACCTGCATTAGAGCAGCTGCCTCAACAAGAATCAGTGTTCAGGGACAAAATGTTCCAGTACAGGTATTCACCTATCTTGTTTCCCTGTGGTTATGAATGCAGAGACTGGAAATCTATGCTACTTTGGCTTTGAAAGAACTCCAGGAGGTGTTACAGTGGTAGGTGTTCTTTCTTAGAGTTGGTGCTCCCAAACTCACCCACTGCAGGAGTAGCAATTCCCCCCTGAAGTCATAAGACCTATGGCTGGTCCATCAAATGCTCCCTCCCACCTGCGATGATTCCCATCATGGGTGGGACCAGAAAATCCTGGCCAAATCTGAACTCAAGATATCTTTTTTAATTTAATATTCGAAACCGTAGTTCTAGATCAAACCAGGGAATGATGACAGATAGAAAAGTTAAAATACCATATTTTGAAACTAACTGAGATAAATTACACTTGGGCTTTGTATTGTAACAAGGTTTTAAGACACTTGCTCTCATTCAATGTAATATACTTTATAAATGAAGGAGATCTGCTACCAATTCTTTTTGACACTTGCAGCCAATTATGTAAAAATTATTCAGAAAAAATATTAGATCTGGAAGAGAGATAAATCAGGATACAATAATAAACAATAATTTCATATAATTTCACTGTCAAGATCATAGAATTGACAATCATTGATCAGCATGTTATCTTTTGGGTATTCATTACCATTTTTCCACAGAAAACAACTCCAAAAAAACTTGAATATTACTGAAAAGAGACATGGTGCAGAAGATTTGGCAATAAAATTAGCAATATAAAGTTCAAATATTGTGTTTTAAAACGAAGCATATTCATGCAAGTTATAAAATGTTTCTGAGGTAAAAGATAGTTAAGGTGTTAGTTAAGTCTAAAAGAATGTTGAGAGGAGGTCTTGTGGTGCAGTGGTTGCATTCCTGCCTCTGAGCCAGAAGTTCTGGATTCAAGTCTCAACAACACCAGGTTAAAGTCCAACAGGTTTATTTGGTAGCAAAAGCCACACAAGCTTTCGGAGCTGCAAGCACCTTCTTCAGGTGAATGGGAATTCTGTTCACAAACAGAGCATATAAAGACACAAACTCAATTTACATGAGTAATGGTTGGAATGCGAATACTTACAACTAATCAAGTCTTTAAGAAACAAAACAACATGAGTGGAGAGAGCATCAAGACAGGCTAAAAAGATGTGTATTGTCTCCAGACAAGACAGCCAGTGAAACTCTGTGGGGGTTACAAATAGTGGGACATGAACCCAATATCCCGGTTGAGGCCGTCCTCGTGTGTGCGGAACTTGGCTATCAGTTTCTGCTCAGCGACTCTGCGCCGTCGTGTGTCGCGAAGGCCACCTTGGAGAACGCTTACCCGAATATTAGAGGCCGAATGCCCGTGACCGCTGAAGTGCTCCCCAACAGGAAGAGAACAGTCTTGCCTGGTGATTGTCGAGCGGTGTTCATTCATCCGTTGTGACGCTGCGACAACGGATGAATGAACACCGCTCGACAATCACCAGGCAAGACTGTTCTCTTCCTGTTGGGGAGCACTTCAGCGGTCACGGGCATTCGGCCTCTGATATTCGGGTAAGCGTTCTCCAAGGCGGCCTTCGCGACACACGACGGCGCAGAGTCGCTGAGCAGAAACTGATAGCCAAGTTCCGCACACACGAGGACGGCCTCAACCGGGATATTGGGTTCATGTCCCACTATTTGTAACCCCCACAGAGTTTCACTGGCTGTCTTGTCTGGAGACAATACACATCTTTTTAGCCTGTCTTGATGCTCTCTCCACTCATGTTGTTTTGTTTCTTAAAGACTTAATTAGTTGTAAGTATTCGCATTCCAACCATTATTCATGTAAATTGAGTTTGTGTCTTTATATGCTCTGTTTGTGAACAGAATTCCCACTCACATGAAGAAGGTGCTTGCAGCTCCGAAAGCTTGTGTGGCTTTTGCTACCAAATAAACCTGTTGGACTTTAACCTGGTGTTGTTAAACTTCTTACTGTGTTTACCCCAGTCCAACGCCGGCATCTCCACTTCAAGTCTCAATTCAGAGCTTGATGGTCAAGGAAGGTGCATTCATAACCTGACCAGACTGGTCTCAACCTGTAAATTCTTTCATCACTCACCAATGCCAGGTGGTAAGAGTGGGAGAGATCCCTGATCACCCATGCTATGGAAAGAAATTGGAGCCTCTATCATCACTATCCCTATCTCCAGGGTTCAAGATGCATGTGAAGTATGTACTACCACAGCAACTCAGACTCCTCGAGGGAATGGGCAGCCAGTGTAGATCGGATTGGTGCAAACATCATGGGGTTTGACTCTAGTTCCAGCTGGGCAAATTCAGGACCTGCCTCCTTGCCCCATCTGTGGTGAATGTCATGGCATTGTGGGTTAGGCCCAACTTTCAGTAGAGAACTCAAGAAAGAGTGTGTATTTGGACTGCCATCTTTAATTTACAATAAAATGTCGGAATGAAGAGGGTCATGTGACCTGTTCTGAATTTTGCCCAACAGCTAGCTTGGGAGGCTTGATTTTTAAAGGTTAAAAGGCCGGGGGGGGGGGGGGGGGGGGGGGGGCGGGCAGTGGGGAGGGGGGAGGGGAGGACAGCAGATTATTTTACTGGAAAGCTGTGCTGATGGTGGATAATTGTATGGCCCAAATTTGTGTGGCACCTGAAGGGCTTCGTGCCTTTGCCAAAATGGTTGCAGAGCTCCAAATCTGGAAATGCTGTCCCTATCATCAACACCCTGGGAGTTGGGGCTTTGGATTGGGCATATTTCACATGTGCACAATTCACTAAGTACAGCTGCCTCCACTCAGGAGAATTTTTGTTACCGAGATTTCTAAAACACTACATGTGGTTTACAAATTTAAGGAAGAAGTCTAAATCTATCAGAGTTCTTTGAGAGGTCAGGTGTCTTTAAGAATTTTTAAGTTGAGATGTTAATATATGTAAAAGGTTGATAAGATCTGTGGAACTGTTAACTGTCAAGTTCTTTAAATTCCCTGATCTTTAAATTTAAAATAATGTTCCTCAGGTGAAGAATTA
This sequence comes from Mustelus asterias, assembly GCF_964213995.1. NCBI lineage: Eukaryota > Metazoa > Chordata > Chondrichthyes > Carcharhiniformes > Triakidae > Mustelus > Mustelus asterias. The sequence continues at coordinate 45,820,631 of NC_135816.1, forward strand.
ATGGCGCTTAAATTTTTAAAAGATGTTTGTTGAATAGTCCTGAGGGCTATCATTGTCGCATTAATATAGCTTGACTGTTTCTACAACCTATCATTATCACAGTGTGGGTCCTGGAAACTCACAGTTTGATTGACAGCTCAGAGGAGTTATTAAGGAATAAGCTGTTTTTGTTGTGGGGCTATGAATGTATTTTTTAAATAATGAATTAAGTACTTAAAGTGAAATAAATGTATTGAATGTGCTTTTATCAATCAGGTTGTTTTTTTTCTAGAGTGAAATTTGTAACAGATACTTTGAATATTATTTAATTTAATCTCAGGATGGCTCCTGAGATCTGACCATGGTGAATGCTGGGTGAGTTGCCATGGAGGTTATAAGGGCACAGGGCATGAGTTGGCATAGGAACTATAAAGGGCCTCTGGAGGAGTATGGGTTGGCATGAAGCATATGAGGGGCTGTGGGGTTGGTTGAGGGGCAAAGTTGGTGTGGCAGATATGAAGAAACATAGGGGTGAGTATGGGGCATGAGGTGACATGCGCTACCACCAATGGTGCAGTAGGGGTGTGCGGGGGATGAGGGCATGTGAGGGATGAGGGCTAGAGAGCCCTTTGGATGGATGTAAAAGCTCCCATGGCATTATTTCAAAGAAGACCAATGTTTATCCCTCAATCAACATCCTACAAAACAGTATCACATTGATGTTTGTGGGAATTTGTTTATTGGCTTCTGTGTTTCCTACATTACAACAGTGACTACACTTCAGTAAGTGCTTAATTGGCTGAAAGGCACTTTGTGATGTCTGGTGAAAAGTGTGATATCGATGCAGGTATAGTAAATGATTAAGGTAACTGGAATGTTGGCCTTTATTGCAAAGGGGATGGAATATAAAAGTAGGAAAGTTTCCCTACAGCTGTTCAGAGCATTAGTAATGACACCAGACCTCACTGCTAAATACAGTTTTAGTCATGTTGCTTAAAGAAGTGCATATGTGCTTTAGAAGTAGTTCAGAGAAAAATTAATCGTTAATGTATATTGTGAAAAGTTGTGTTCCCAGCACCGACCCCTGAGACACATCACTAGTCACCGGCTGCCATCCTGAGAAAGACCCCTTTATACCCACTCTCTGCCTTCTGCCAGTTAGCCAATCCTCTATCCATGCCAGGATCTTAACCTTAACATCATGCGCTCTTAAGTTATTTAACAGTTTCCTATGCAGCACCTTGTCAAAGGCCTGGAAATCTAAATAAATCACATCCACTGGTTCTCCTTTATCTAACTTCCTTTTTATCTCCTCAAAGAACTCCAACAGATTTGTCAGACATTACCTCCCTTTGACGAAGCCGTGCTGACTCAGTCCTATTTTATCATGCACTTCCAAATGCTCCGCAATCTCATCTTTAATAATGGACTCTAAAATCTTGCCAATGACCAAAGTCAGGCTAACCAGCCTATTATTTCCCATCTACTGCCTCCCTCCCTTCTTAAACAGCGGTGTTACATTAGCTATTTTCTAGTCCTCTGGGACCATCCCTGCCTCTAGTGATTCCTGAAAGATCACCACCAATGCCTCCACAATTTCCTCAGCTATCTCTTTTAGAACCTGGGGTGTAGTCCATCTGGTCCAGGTGATTTATCCACCTTCAGACCTTTCAGTTTCCTCAGAACCTGATGAAGGTGCAGCGCTCCGAAAGCTCGTGATTCCAAATAAACCTGTTGGACTTTAACATGGATGTTGTGAGACTTCTTAGTATGCCCACCCCAGTCCAACGCTGGCATCTCCACATCATGTAAAATGGAGCAACATGAGCTGAACTTATTGGCTGTAGAAAGGTCATATGGACTCAAAATGCTAATACTGTTTCTCTCCACAGAGGCTGACAAACTGGCTGAGTTTATCCAGCACTTTCTGTTTTTATATAAGCAGAACTTTGCCTTCAACAGTTTTGCTGAGATTAACAAACAATTTTTGCACAACTGCTCCCTGGTTCAGAACACTGCAACGGTACTAGCTTATTTTCCTATCTCATGTTTTCATGCATTAAAAATAGGATGACTTCAAGGTCTAAATAAGCATTTGATATTATTTAAGGCTCACATATTATTATGTTATCAGATTTCTCAAAAACATCTCCAAACATTTCACATATATTGAAATACGGTGAGTAGGGGTAGGTGAATATGGCAGACATCTTGCACACAGAAATTCTCCACAGATATCAAATCCAATGAATGGCTAATTAATCTGTGTGTTATTTTTGGTGTTGCTTGAGCAAAACTACTGAAAAGATTTTGATCTTGACCGTTCATCCAAACCACTAAAATAGGCAAACAAACTAATTTGAAGGACAGTATCCCGAAACAATGCAGCATTTCTTCTCAACTGTACTGTGACTAAGAACTGACCTAAAACTGACTGTTGTTGAAAAATATGAATAATTGAAACTTTATTTTCACAGTAGAATTTGTGGTTGACAGCAGTGCAAAAATACTGACAAGCTGGGTATTTGGAAAACAGCATTCTTTGTAAACACAGGATACATGACTAGACTTCGACATTTCACTGAAAAATACATTTCTGGATATTACCAAACTTTGATTACCAGCCCTAACTATGAGATTTGTGGTTTGGCACATGCTGGCACTAAGTATTGATGACTGATACTTTCGCTATTCTGCTAAAGGTGAGAAGGGGGCTTAAAAGCTTGTTGTTATTCGAACACATGAATGTGTGTTCATCAGAAATTCAAGTATCTGCATATGGACTCAAAAAAACTCCCTAACTTTCAACAATGATTCACAAAGGATGACCTGGATTCGAGTAGAATCAGGCTGCTCTCAATGAGTTCCATTGTTATGTCTCTGATTGTTTATTAAATATGAAATATGGAAGCAAGTTTTCTATGCTAAAATGTTATTCATGTTGCAACTATTAATTTATCTCAAATTAACTTCCGATCACTTGCTAGTACAGAACTTGAATATTGCTGAAAAGAGAGGCATGTTGCTTCAGCTTTTCAGCTTGCACTCATCAGGACAAACACAAGAATACCAAATTTCAAACAATCACGGCAATTTATACCACAAGAGAAAAGATTGATTGACAAGTTGAATGATTGGCTGCGACATTGTCATGGAGAAAGCGATGGGGAACGATAGGCTCTCCAAGCTTTCACGTAATTCAAAAAGGCACAAGGTTTAAACATATTCTGTTTGTTTGCAGAGGCTTGTGGTAAACAGAAGTGGAGAACCCAGTCGCAGATTTTTCAGCTAGCACATTGGAGAGAGGGATTGAGTTAGACTGCTCCATCTCAAAACTGAACCTGAACATGGTATGGAATGTATTTAGGTTCTCGGGGAGGCAATGACATTGTCGCTTGACTAGTGACCCAGAGAACCAGGAAAACGCTCTCGGGACCTGAGTTTAAATCCCAGCAAGGCAGATGGTGGAATTAAAAGTCCACTGATGATCATGAAACCATTGTCAATTGTCATAAAAACCCAAAATGCTGGAAAATCTCAGCAGGTCTGACAGCATCTGTGGGGCAGAGAACAGACCCAATGTTGAGTCTCGATGACCCTTCATCAGAGCTCTGACGAAGGGTCATCTAGACTCAAAATGTTAGCTCTATTCTCTCCCCACAGATGCAATCAGATCTGCTGAGGTGTTCCAGCATTTTCTGTTTCTGTTTCAGATTCCAGCATCTGCTGTATTTTGCTTTTGTTATAAAAACCCAACTGTTTTACTAATGTCCTTGAGGGAAGGAAACTGCTGTCCTTACCTGGTCTGGCCTACATGTGACTCCAGACCCACAGCAATGTCATTGACTCTTAAATGCCCTCTAAAATGGCCTAGCTAGCCGCTCAGCTGTATTCAATCACTACAAAGGAAACAAAAAGCAATGAAACTGGACCATTGACTGAGGCACCAGAAATAACAACAGCAAACCCAGCCCTATCGACCTTGCAAAGTCCTCCTTACTAATATCTGTGCCAAAATGGGAGAGCTGTATCACAAGCTAGTCAAGCAACAGCCTGGGGTAATCATACTCAAGGAATCATACATTACAGATAATGTCACCATTCCTGGGTATGTTCTGTCTCACTGAGAGGGCAGACCCAGCAGAAGTGGCAGAATAGTGGAATACAGGCAGGAGGGAGTTGGCCTGGGAGTCCTCAACATCAACTCTGGACCCCATGAAATCTCATGAAACAAGGTCAAACATGGGCAAGAAAACCTCCTGCTGCTTACCATATACCACCCCTCTCAGCTGATGAATCAGTACTCCTCCATGTTGAACACCACTTGGAGGAAGCCCTGAGAGTGACAAGGCTACAGAATGTACTCTGGGTGGGGAAGTTCAATGTCTATCACCAAAAGTGGCTTGGTAGTACCACTACAGGCTGAGCTGGTCGGGTCCTAAAGGGCATAACTGTTAGACTTGGACTACGGTAGGTGGTGAGGGACAAACAAGAGAGAAAAGCATACCTGACCACATCCTCACCAAGCTGCCTGTCGCAGTTGCATCTGTCCATGACAGTATCAGTAGGAGTGACCACTGCACAGCCGTTGTAGAGATGAAGTCCTGTCTTCACAATGAGGATACCCTCCATTGTGTTGTGTGTGCTAAATGGGATAGAGTAAGAAGTCTCACAACACCAGGTTAAAGTCCAACAGGTGATTTGGAATCACAATCTTTCGGAGTGCTGCTCCTTCATCAGGTGAGAAAGCTCGTGATTCCAAATAACCTGTTGGACTTTAACCTGGTGTTGTGAGACTACTTACTGCGCTCACCCCAGTCCAACGCCGTCATCTCCTCATCATGGCTAAATGGGATAGACTTCGAATAGATCTAGCAACTCAAGACTGGACATCCATGAGATGCTGCGGGTCATCAACAGCACCAGAATTGTACTCAACCACAATCTGTAACCTTGTGGCTCAGCATATCCCCCCCTCTACCATTACCAGCAAGCCAGGGGAGCAACCAGGAGCATAACCAGACATACCTAAAAATGGCATGTCAACATGGTGAAGCTACAATACTTGCATGCCAAACAGCATAAGCAGCAAGTCATAGAGAGAGCTAAGTGATCCCACAACCAACGGATCAGATCCAAGCTCTTCAGTCCTGCCACATCCAGCTGTGAATGGTGGAGGACAGTTAAGTAATTCACTAGAGGAGGAGGCTCCACAAATATCTCTATCCTCAATAATGGAGGAGCCCAGCACATCAGTGCAAAAGATAAGGCTGAAGCATTCGCAACAATCTTCAGCCGGAAGTGCCAAATGGATGAACCATCTCGGCCTCCTCCAGAGGTCCCCAGCATCAAAGTTGTCAGTCTTCAACCAATTAGATTCAATCCCCATGATTGATTGATTGATTTATTATTGTCACATGTATTGGGATACAGTGAAAAGTATTGTTTCCTGTGCGCCATACAGACAAAACATTCCATTCGTAGAGTATATAGGGAAGAAGGAAAGGATAGAGTGCAGAATATAGTGTTGCAGTTACCAATGGGGTGAAGAGAAAGATCAGCTTAGTATGTGATAAGGCCATTCAAAAGTGTGAAGGCAGAAGGGACTAAGCTGTTCTTCAGTCGGTTTGTATGTATTTTCAGACTTTGATTTTATGATGTCAAGAAATAGCTGAAGGTGCTGGATGCTGCAATACTCCAGCAATTGTACTGAAGACTTGTGCACCAGAACTTGCCTTGCCCCTAGCCAAACTACTCCAGTACAGCTACAGCATTGGCATCTACCCAGCAAGGTGACAAACAGTCTAGGTATGTCCTGTACACAAGAAACTGGACAAATCCAACCCAGCCAATTACCGCTCTATCAGTCTCCTTTCAACAACCAGTTTACAATGGAAGGGGTCATCAACAGCACTACAATGCAGCATTTACTCAGCAATAATCTGCTCATGGATGCTCAGTTTGGGTTCCACCAGGGTCAATTAGCTCCTGACCTCATTTCAGCATTTGTTCAAACATGGGAAAAAAAGCTGAATGCCAGAGGTGAGGTGAGAATGACTGTCCTGGACATCAAGGCAGAATTTGACTGAATGTGGCATCAAGGGGCCCTCACAAATGTGGTTGGAGGTCAATCATCTCAGCTCCAGGACATCACTGCAACAGGAGTTCCTCAGGTAGTGTTCCAGACTCTACCATCTTCAGCTGCTTCAGTGACCTTCCTTCCACCTTAAGGTCAGAAGTGGGGATTTTCACAAATGATTACACAATGATCAGTACGGTTCATGACTCCTCAGATACTGAAGCAGTCCACGTCCAAATACAGCAAGACTTGGATAATATCCAGGCTTGGGCTGACAAGTGGCAAGCAATATTTGTACTATACAAGTGCCAGGCAATGACGATCTCCAACAAGAGAGGATCTAACCACTGCTCCTTGACATTCAATGGCATTATCATCGCTGAATTCTTCCACTAAAGTTAAAGTTTATTAGTCACAAGTAAGTCTACATTAACACTGCAATGAAGCTACTGTGAAATTCCCCTAATCACCACACTCCGGCACCTGTTCAGGTCAATGCACCTACCCAGCACGTCTTTCAGACTACGGGAGGAAAAAGGAGCACCCGGAGGAAACCCACGCAGACACGGGGAGAATGTGCAAACTCCACACAGGCAGTGACCCAAGCCAGGAATTGAACCCAGGTCCCTGGCGCTGTGAGGCAGCAGTGCCAACCACTGTGCCACCGTGCCGCTATCAACATCCCATGGGTTATTGTTAACCAGAAATGGAACAGGAATAGCCATATGAATCTGTAGCTACCAGAGTAGACGAGGAATCCTGTGGTGAGTAACTCACCTCCTGACTCCCAAAAGCCCGTCCAACCTCCACAAGGCACAAGTCAGGAGTGTAACGAAATTCTCTCCACTTGCCTGGATGACTGCAGCTCCAACAACAGTCAACAAGCTTAACATCATTCAAGGCAAAGCAGCCCACTTGATTGCGACCCCTTCTACAAATATTCAATCCCTTCACAACCCAACAAAGAGTGGCAAAGAGTATGTACCATCCACAAAGCACGCTGTAGGAACTCACCAAGGTTCATTAAGCAGTGCCTTCCAAACCCACAACTGCTACCATCTAGAAAAAGATACCTGGGAACACCACCAGCTGGAAGTTTCCTTCCAAGTCATTCACCATCCTGATTTGGAGATATATCACCATTCTTCACTGTCGCTGAGTTAAAATCCTGAAAAACCCTCCCTAACGGCACTATGGGTGTACCTACACCTCAGAGACTGCAGCGGTTCAACAAGGCAGTTCACCACCACCTTCTGAAGGGCAACCTGTGATGGGCAATAAATGCTAGTCTATCCAGTAACATATACATCCTGTAAAATGAATAAAGAAAAAAATAGGCATGTCAGGGAATCCTTACAGACAGCTCAGATTCAAAGATCACAAATGTATCATCTCTGGATTGGCAATATGAATGGGGTAGAATGGTTGTAAAGGGGGCCTGAGCCATTTGTATGGCACCTTATCAATGACTTTTGGAAATCCATGAAAATTACTTGCTTGCCTTTATTTACCATACATGGCTGAAAAAAAAATCAAATTTCTCAAATATGACGGCTGGGATTGTCCCAAAAATATTCTAAGTGCCAAATTCACTGTTTTTTTTGGCAGTATTTTCAAATGAATCTCCCACACACTGTGCACTGCAGAGTGCCTCAGGGAGATTCACGCTGAAAATTCAGGGGTGGGGGGAGAGGGGGGGGCTATTCTCGCTGGAGAGACTGGCAGCAGAGCACTGAGTGGGCCACTGTGCGTGCGCCGATCTGTCAGTGCCGAGGTCAGTGCATCCGTAGTAGCCCTGCACTGCCAGCCTCCCAATCACTGGCCAGCCCCGCAGACGCCCCCCCCCCCCCCACCCCCACCCTTGTAGAGCCCCCACCCCCTGATTGCTGGCATCCCAGACCTGTCTGGGCCAGCCCTGATGTTGCCCCCCCCTCCCGCTCCGATCTCACCAACCACCCCACAGCAGTTCTGAATCCCCGAGCCCAGCAGTCCTCACCCCAACAGTCCCAACCCCCCTCTCCCACCCCGATGGCCAGCCCCGATCAGCCCCTTCCCTCCCTCTGCCACCGATTGCAAGTGCAGAATGGCAGCAGGACCCCCCCCCCCCCCCCCCCCCATAGGCTCTGCCCCAATGGGCCCCACCCCCCCTCTAGGCCCAACCCCTTGTCACTGCCTGATTGCCGGTGGGCAATGCCAAGGTGCCCCTTGGGCAGTGCCAGGGGGCCAGGCTGGTACTGCCAGGCTGGCAATGCCCAAGGATCACCTCCCCCCCCCCCTTACCCCTGACCTCTTGGAGGGGGTCCATGGCCTTACTTCACTCTAGGGGGGTCGAGCTGCCAGCTCTCCGTTTGTGGAGAGCTGTTATAAACCGCCGCCTTAGCACTTGGAGAGGTTAGCAGGCCCGGAGAATTCAGTCCTGAGCCCACTAATGGAATTTAGACTTGAATTTTAATAAATCAGCTCCGCGCTGATTTCCGGAAATCTGGACCCTGGAGACGCGCGAAAGCTGTGGCGCCCAGAGGAGAGACTGTTAAATGACCTCCGCTGATTTTGCCCGGCCCGTTGCGCTGCTAGAGCAGCACAGCGGGCTGCAAGAATCGCCCCCGATTTCTCTTCTGAATAGCCATGTTGATTCTGTCTGAGCATACTATAATGTGCTGTGTACATTGTTAAGATTCTTTTAATAATTGATGTCAAAGCTGTTTACCAATGATTGATGTTAGACGGAATGGCCTGTAGTTCCCTATTTTCTCCCTCCCTCCTTCCTTGAACAGCAATGTTACATTTACAAAATTCCAATCCTCGGGGACTTTTCTAGAATCTGAGAATTTTGGGAAATCATAACCAGTGCATTCAACATCTTGCAGCTACTGCTTTTAGAACCCTGGGATGTAGGCCTGGGTTTGTTGCCTTTCAGTAGCTTAAGTTCCTTCATTAGTTTTGCCTCAGTTAATATTAATTACTTTCATTTTCTTATTTTTATTAGGCCTTTGGTTACCCTCTATTCATGGGATGCATTTTATGTCATTGACGATGAAAGATTATTTTTCCCCTTTTTTTATCAACTTTTAGTTGCCCTTTGATAGTTTCTAAAACAATTCTTAATCCTCAAATGTATAACATTCTTCGCAACATTATAAATCTTTCCTTTTAATTTAATACTTTCCTTAACTCTCCTAAATAGGCCAAATAGGATCTTTCTTGCCGAGTTTCTGTTCTTCAATGGAACATATTTTTGTTTAAAATTTTGAACCATTTATTTAAATGTTTCCCACTGTTTATTTGTTATCATAACTTTTAGTCTGTTTAAGCAATGAACTTTAGTCAACTTCCCCTTCATATGTATGTATTTGGCTTTGCTTAATCTGAAAGTTTTTTTTTGGATTTGCCTATGTTGCTGTGAAATTAATATGAAATTTAATTCTAGTATGACCACTTGTACATTACTATGAGGTTACTAATTAACCCTGTCTTATTAATAATATTTGATCTAAAATTGCTGTATCACTTGTTGGCTCCACAATATGTTATTCTAAGAAAATGTTACAAAAGCACTCTACAAACATTTCTTCCAGATTAACTTTGTCAATTTGCTTTGTTGAGTCTATATGAAAATTAAAGATTCCCACCGCCCCTCCCAATGCCAAGATTATCACATTGCTTTTGTTAGGATGTCTAATTAATTCTTGTTTAATGTCCTCTCCAACGGTGGCCGGATTTTTCTTGCCATTCCCCCCGGGCGGGATCGAATGGCAAACCCGCAGCAAGGGTTGCATACAACAGGAAGCTCTGTTGACAGCAGCGGGACCAGAAGATCCTGTTGCCAGCCAATGGTGGGCCTCTCCCATGCATCCTTAATTGCCCTTGAACTGGCTTGGCCATTTCAGAGGGCAGTTTAAGAGGCAACCATATTGCTGTGGGTCTGGAGTCACATGTAGGCCAGACCTGGTAAGGACAGCAGATTTCCTTCCCTGCAGGACATTGGTGAACTAGATGGGGCTTTGCAACAATTGACAATGGTTTCATTAGATTTTTAATTCAAGATTTCTATTGAACTTAAATTTCATCATCTGCCGTGGTGGGATTCGAGCCCCAGACTTCTGGATTACTCATCCTGTGAAAATACCACTCTGCCACCTTCAGGGAAATTATCTTTGCCACTCTATTATGTGCCTATTCTACTCAGTCTCACCTTATTGGACAACTCTCCATTCCAGGAATTAATCAAGTAAGTTCTAGTTACACTGCCTCTGGGGCAAGTATTTCCTTCCTTAAATTAAGAAACTAGTTAACAAGGCGATCGTACAATTTATTTGCTTAATTGTTTGCTATACCTGCATCAAATTCTGTACTCTGTGGTAGGAAAAATATTGAAAAAATATTCTGTGGTTACTGATTGTGTGGGACTATGATTTTTAAAAGTTAAGTATTGATGAATGTTTGAGAGCCTTGAAATCCCTTTTAAACAGAAGGAAGCTATGATTTGCATTGTTATTTAAATGCTCAATAATTGGTGCGTCTATTGTGTCAAGGCTGGAATGGCAGCAGAATCCCAATTAAGATCTGCCCAACGGGGAGCCTTGGAGGGAGTTAGTGGAAGCATACTTCATGTCACTGGGCCAGCGAGGTGGAGGAAACAGCGAAGACAAGTTTAACTTGTAAATACAGAGCTATTCTGTGATAGAATAGAAGCAAAGGATTAGTGAATATCTCTTTTCTGCATTGTGTCTATTTTAAGGTATTATTGTGTTGGAGCAGGGAAGAGACAAATCATCCCCAAAATCGGAATACAATTTGGAGTTCAACACATTTACAGTCTCACTTTCTGCATGACAGTTAAGTCAAGCCTGCAAACTTTCATAACCGAAATATCGGAGAATAAACTGACCTCTTGTTAATTTTTGGTGCACATGAACTGACTACATTAACAGTGAAATACCCGAAGGATTATTTTGTGATTTATTTTTGCATAAATTAGTGGCAGGACCCGAGGGCCTGATGAGATATAAAAGTAAGGCCACTGGGAAACCAGACAGAAGGTTCTCAGATAGAATCAGATGGGAATGGTGCTGCTATGCAAAATGGCGAGGGGAGAAATAAGGACTTTTGTCAGGATAATGTAGATAAAAAGCCAGCTATTGCTAGAACTGTGGTGTCAGATGACTGAGCCGCCACTGCACGACCCCTGGGAGTTCATGAGCGAGGAAAGCTGCTGATTGCAGCGAGGAAGTGACAGTTTAACTTCACTGTGAATTGAGGAACTGTCTTGCAGACACACTGAAGGTGTGATTGCTCTAGGCACCATTAGACCGATCACAAATGATTGCATGGAGCCTGTAACAAGAAGGTAATTGAAAGCACAAGTTTCATTTTATATCAATTGTTTGATTAAGAAATTATATCCAAATGAGTAAAACAAAATTGACAGTATCAACACTTAAAGCCTAAACAAAATAATGGCAATTATGTGATTCAGTGTATATAGTTTGTAAATAAAAGAATGGCACCCACTGCACTGAAAAGTATCCCTAAATTACTTACAATAGTTGAGCAGGACAAAAGAGTCCTCAATTGCAGAACACGAGTATTGCTGCTAATGACGAAACATTTGTCCACATTTTGTGTTTCTCAAATTCTAGCACAAATTACCATCAAATTGCAAGTTTCATTCAGATAGGCCACATAGGGAAAAAAGGAAATGTTAAGCTGATGCTCGAGAGAAGATTCTTCAAAGATTAATGTAGAAGGGTATCCTTGGGACAGATCGTTTACCAATGCAGCCACGATACCTCATCTAAGAATGCATAGGTCTGATACAGGTACAAAAAGTAGAAAATATTCTAGCCCCCATCACTGGCATCATTCATTGAGATGTACACACTCACTCATCCTGACTTGGAAATATATTGTTGTTCCTTCACTGTCACTGGGCCAAAGTCCTGGAGCTCCCACCCTAACAGCACTGTGGCAGTTCCTACACTACATGGACTTCAGCGACACAAGATGACAGCCCACCGTCACCTTCTGAAGGGCAATTCGGGTGGGCAGTAAATGCTGGAGGGTGTCCTGGTCTGGATCTGTCACACATTCGTCTTCAGACCATTGTCTTCTTGTTAAGATCATCGACCTCTTTCATTGCTCCAGACTACATGCATTTAAAGGGGTGACATCTCCTGTCTATACCAGACAGTTGATAATACCCTCAAATAGTTCAGCTGAGACAACGTAACAGGGCATGCCTGCTAGTATGCATTATCAGTTGTTGGGATGCATAAATGAGAGTTGAGGACGCTGAGACATCAGTGAACCTTCTCCATATTCAAAACTGGGGTGTGCAGCTGGCAATGATTTAGAGGTACTAGTCCTATCAGAGAAATCCTCTTATATTAGTCAACCATACAAAAATCAAGCTCCTTGGCATGTTTGACTACAGAATTTGCAAATGAAAGCTTTAAACATTGAAATGTTCTAAGAATGAATGATTATACAAGACTGGAAGGTTTTATTCTGTCTTCTGTGACAATCAGCGACATGTTATCAGACAAATTCATTTACAAGCGAGTCTCAATTGCTTTTTGGGTTGGTTATTGAATGAATTGCTTTCAACCTGAACAGATCCACAACTTAAGGTGTACCACCTATTGTGAAACCATGCTTTGTGAAAAATTACTTCCTGAATTTACTGGCTGGAAGCTCCTAATTTAATTTTTAAAGAGACTAAAGCCACATACCAGTAACTTAAGATCATAGTCAAAGATGATTGCACATTTGGATCATTCCAAAACCATTGAAATAGAGGTCGCCTGTCTGCAAAGCCTCAGCAGGAACAATTGCCTTGAAGGAATCTGACAGGAGAGCCATTTCCTATCCAATTAGTAACATACAGATAATCATCAGGTTGGAGACAAACCATTAGACATAAACATTTAAACTGAGAGAGGCAATTCCAGCCATGATCGAATCAAGTTACAACTGAAATACATGGCGTGTCCATATTTGGCAGTCGGAGAGATATGGTCATGTGACAAGCCAACGCTTTGTATCTTAAGAACTTGTTTTCTCTGTGGACCAGGGTAGGCAACTGAGATTCTGAAGGAGGTGCAAGACCATGAGTTGGTTGCTCCTCTCTGTCCCCCACCCCACCACCCGATACCCCCTCTTTCTCTCTCACTTGCCATTCAGCTTGCAGGATCCTGCTGTTTATTTTGACATGTTCCACAGACAGATTTTAAAATGAACTCAGCCCGTTAATTGCTAGATTCAGAAGAACAGATAAATCGTCCATCTACGTCCATACAGTGGCGCAGTGGTTAGCACTGCTGTCTCACAGCACTAGAAACCTGGGTTCAATTCCGGCCTGGGGACACTGTCTGTGTGGAATTTGCACGTTCTCCCTGTGCCAGCATGGGATTCCTCTGGGTGCTCCGGTTTCCTCCCACAGTCTAACGATAGAAAGTAATTGAATCCCTACAGTGCAGAAGGAGGTCATTCGGCCCATCGAGTCTGCACTGACAACAATCCCACTGAGGCCCTATCCCTGTAACCCCACATATTTATCCCACCAATCCCACTAACCTACGCATCCTGGGACACTAATGGGCAATTTTAGCATGGCCAATGCACCTAACCTGCACATCTTTGGACTGTGGGAGGAAACCGGAGCACCCAGAGGAAACCCACGCAGACGCGGGGAGAATGTGCAAACTCCACACAGACAGTGGCCCAACCCAGGAATCGAACCCAGGTCCCTGGAGCTTTAGAATCATAGAAGAAACCCTACAGTGCAGAAGGAGGCCATTCGGCCCATCGAGTCTGCACCGACCACAATCCCACCCAGGCCCTACCCCCACATATTTACCCGCTAATCCCTCTAACCTACGCATCTCAGGGGCAATTTTAACCTGGCCAATCAACCTAACCCGCACATCTTTGGACTGTGGGAGGAAACCGGAGCACCCGGAGGAAACCCACGCAAACACGAGGAGAATGTGCAAACTCCACACAGACAGTGACCCAAGCCGGGAATCGAACTCGGGACCCTGGAGCTGTGAAGCAGCAGTGCTAACCTCGGTGCCACCGTGCCGCCCTGTGGACGATGTGTGGGTTAGGTTGATTGGCCATGCTAAATTGACCTCAGTGTCAAGGGATTAGCAGGATAAATATGTGGGGTTATGGGAATAGGGCCTGGGTGGGATTGCGGTCGGTGCGGACTCGATGGGGCCAAATGGCGTCCTTCTGCACTGTAGGGATTCTATGATTCTACCTCTTTAAACCATCTCAACTCCGACCCAGAAGAATCACTGAGTTCAGAGTGAAACAAGACTACTCACGAATCTTCAAAAGCTGTGTATCCCTTTACATTTAGTGGACTTTAACTTGCTTAATCTATGTCCTCAATATGTAATCTATTTTTTTGTGTGTGTGAACTTTCAGTTTGTCTGTGTGTACAAAGTAAATTGTACTCTCTGCCCCTATTAATAAAGACTAGGATAATCTCTATCAAGAACAAGGAGGTTGAGCTGAATTTGTTTGAGATACTAGTTAGGACTCAGCTGGAGTATCGTGAATAGTTCTGGGTTTCATACATTAGGAAAGATGCGAGTGCATTGGAAACAAGGTAAGTGAGGTTTACCAGAATGGTTCCAGGGATGAGAAATTTCAGTTATGAAGATAGATTGGAGAGGCCGAGACTGTTCTCTTTGGAAAGTAGAAGGCTGAGAGAAGATTTAACAGAAGTCTCCAAAATCATGAGGGACCTGGACAGAGTAGATAGGCAAAAACCGTTCCCACTCATAAAAGACCATGAATGAAGTAAATGCAATGCGAGAAAAATTTTATTCACAGTGAGTCACTCGGGTCTGGAAGGGTATTAGGTGGCAGGTTCAAATGAGACATTCAAGAGGACATTAGGTGATTATGTGAATGGGAACAATGCACAGGATTACAGGGAAAAGGCAGGAAAATGGCACCAATGCTCATTTGGAAGGCCGTTGCAGATACGGTGGGCCAAATGGCCTCCTTCTGCACAGGAACAATTGTGTAACATTTTTTTTATTCATTGTGGGACATGGGCGTCGCTGGCTGGCCAGCATTTATTGCCCATCCTTAGTTGCCCTTGAGAAGGTGGTGGTGAGCTGCCTTCTTGAATCACTGCAGTCCATGTTCTGTGGGTTGACCCACAATGCCATTATGGAGGGAATTCCAGGATTTTGACCCAGCGAGTGTGAAGGAACGGCAATATATTTCCAAGTCAGGATGGTAAGTGGCTTGGAGGGGACCTTGCAGGTGGTGGTATTCCCATTTATCTGCTGCCCTTGTCCTTCTAGTTGGAAGTGGTCGTGGGTTTGGAAGGTGCTGTCTAAGGACCTTTGGTGAATTGCTGCAGTGCATCTTGTAGATAGCACACACTGCTGCTACTGAGTGTCGGTGATGGAGGGATTGAATGTTTGTAGATGTGGTGCCAATCAAGTGGGCTGCTTTGTCCTGGATGGTGTCAAGCTTCTTGAGTGTTGTTGGAGCTGCACCCATCCAGGCAAGTGGGGATGGAAGTAGTATCGAGTGAGCCTAACTAGGTTTGCAGATCTGTGAAATTATACATGCTAGGCAAAACTGAGCTGGTGTCCTATGGCTTTGCTCATTCAAAGTTTGTTAGCATTCATGGAGTACACATAGAGAGTAGGCAACTAGACCAAACACAGTTACTCAGTGAACTGTGCTCAAACATGGAGCTGAGTTTTCAGATGCAGGAGGGGGCATGTGAAGGTGTAGACGAGCATTGGAATTTGCTGAACACTGACTCATCCAGAATTTCCAGAATAATTTTCAAAGCGAAGGCAAGATGGAAAACTGAAAACCTAATTACCTCCAATTAATGCCCATTAATCACCTTGTGGAGAGTTTAGGCAATTTTTAAATCAGAAATCACCAACACAAAACAATTGTGCATAAAGTTAGAGAGTTGCAAAGTTTTTTTAAAATTGGAAACTTTTTTATCACCAGAGGTTTTGCTGTGAGATTGGGTGCAGTACTATTTAACTATGGGTGGCACAGTGGTTAGCACGGCTGCCTCAGAGCGCTAGGGACCCAGGTTAAATTCCGGCCTTCAGTGACTGTCTGTGTGGAGTTTGCACGTTCTCCCCGTGTCTGCTTGGGTTTCCTCCAGGTGCTCCAGTTTCCTCCCACACTCCAAAGATGTGCAGGTTGTTAGGTTGTTTGGCCATACTAAATTGCCCCTTAGTGTCAGTGGGATTAACAGGGTAAATATATGGGGTTACAGGGTTAGGGCCTGGGTGGAGTTGTTATTGGTGCAGGTTCGTTGAGCCAAATGGCCTCCTTCTGCACTGTAGGGACTCTATGAAATCTCTGCCCTCTCTGAAAACTGAAGTGTGGGGAAAGATGGTGAACCATCATTCTGCTTGGAATCAGTGGGCAGAAAACCTGCTTCTAAATAGTATCGAAGGAACCTAGCT
Organism: Mustelus asterias; assembly: GCF_964213995.1. Taxonomy (NCBI): domain Eukaryota; kingdom Metazoa; phylum Chordata; class Chondrichthyes; order Carcharhiniformes; family Triakidae; genus Mustelus; species Mustelus asterias. The sequence continues at coordinate 45,837,158 of NC_135816.1, forward strand.
ACAACGGCACATTGGCCACTTGGCCACCTCCCTGATCACTGAAGTTTCTGGTCTTCTGAATTCTTGTATTCTCTCTTGTGCAAGTCAACAGCTGGCCCTTGTGTGGTTGCAGTCTGCCTTTGACTGTTCTGCTCCAACAGGCATCTCCCGCCCACCCCACCTTCTCACAGAGCCACTAATTGGGCACTGAGACCCACCTCCAGCCCAATTAGGACGTCACCATTTGAAGATTGCATTGTGTGAGCGATGCAGACAAGGTGTTTGGTCAGGTCCCGGAAATCATCCAGATATCAAGTTCCCAACACTGAATAAAAAGAAACCAAACCCAAGGAGTAAAAACTTTTTGGAGTGAAAAATATTGACAGAGAAAATAATGAGAGAGATAAAAAAAACCAGGAGTTATATGGAACTGAGGACTGGGTTATTGAATTGGAAGAAACAGACTTGACAATGTAACATTGCTTGTTAAAAGAGAAAATATACCTTTGCTAACATACTGAAATCAGCTCTAAATTATTGCAAGAATATTATAATGATCAAACAGAATTGCTACAAAAATCAGGTGCCTTCGGCTAGTAAACAACAGAAAGCAAACCAAGAAAATTATGCTTCATTATAATGTGCAGCACATCCACACAATGTTGCAAGATGAAGATAAAAAGAATGTTGACAATTTTGCATTCCTCAGGGCATAATAACTGCTGATGGTCATGTATAGGAGGAGGTGAACAGGGAAAGCAGGAGTCACCATAGTTTTTGCAAGACTGTAAAAGAAATACTGCCAACAATCATTTGATTTAGTGCAAAAATCTTCTCCTTAGTGTAACGCAATAAATGCGTTCCTTCTGGATCAGAACGTAACAATTTGAACTCAAATGTTGGAGAAATATCTTCAATGCTATCAGGAGGTCTTAAATATAAAGATAATTCATTTAACTGATGGCCGGTGAAAATGTTTGCAAAGGTATATGTCCAGTGAACTGGTAATTTTTTTTTAAAGCAGTCATAGTATTTAGAAATAATAAATGTGTGCACTGTATAATTAACAGAACGGTGAAGGAGGGAGAACATATCCAAATGTATATTTTAATATTGCAATGCAGATTTATTTTGTATATTGAATTTATGGAGCCAATGTTCTGTTTCCATTGCTGCAATGGAAGATAATCTGACAGCACAAGAGATAACAGTCTTTTATAATGGCTCATCTAATAGGATTTTGTTACAGCTTTAGGCAAACAAAATGTGATTGTTTCTGTGATTTATAGAATATTAGTGGAAGTCTCCATTACAGGGGAGTGTTTATAAGTGTTTTCTCATATAATTGCTCAAAACTTAGTAGCACACTGTTTCTTTTTTGCCATATAGATTCAAAGCTATGTATTGGCGTTCTCAATTATGCAGCAAAATATATTCAAAGTTCACTAGCAATAAAGCGACATATTTTTAGTCCTCCGAAGCACAGTTGTTCTGAAGTGCAAAACTTGTATAAGAACATAAGATATCAAAGCAGAGGTCCTTCGAACCTGCCCCACTGTTCAGTAAGATTGTGGCTGATTATCTACAGAAGTGCTATTTTATCAACATATCCCCACATTATTTGATCCTGATGGTGTCCAAAAGTTGATTGAACTTAGTCTTGACTGCAGCTAACAAGTAGATACACACAGCCTCTGGGATAGAAGATTCCAGAGACAAACACTATTACTGAAGAGATTTTTCCTTATCTCAGTCCTTATCCAGAGTGTGTAACCTCCTAGTTCTGGAATCTCCAGTCGAGAGATATGGCCTCTTAGTATCTACTCTGTCAATTAAACCCACTAAGATTGCTATATCTTACAATGAGATCACCCTTCATTCTTCTAAACTCCATTTTCTTAATCTCCTTATCCCAGGAATCAATCTAGTGAACTTCGAAGGTAAGTATATTCCTTCTCAGATAAGGAGGCCAAAACTGTGCGCAGTACTCCAGATGTGATTTCACCAAAGTCCTGTACAATTGCAGCAAGCCTTCCTTATTCTTATGCTACAACCCTCATTTAATAAAGGCTTAAATACCATTTGTTTCCCAATTGCTTGCTCTCCCTGCATGTCAACTTCCTGTGACATTTGGACAAGGGGACCTAAATTTTTCTGAATACTAAAATGTACAATATTTTTCACTATAGGTCAGTTAACATGACATAAATAGCACAAAAACGCTATGATTTATCTTTAGGGATGTAGTAACAGCATTTTAAAACTCACAATGTTGTTAGAATCACAGGGAGTGGTCTTAGGAAAAAATTCTAAGTGCTGAATAAGCGTGAAAACAGGAGAGAATGGTGCCCATTTTTTGGGCGAGCTCCCAGACACAATCATACGGCACGTAGAAAAGAAAGAGCCTAAATGTGATTCTCACCAGCAGACGTGGGCAGAGCTTATTGTCACTGGGAAACCAGCTGCTGAGATTTATGGGCACTATTGCACAGGTGCCCTGATCTTCCAGTGCACTGGATTGCCCCGGCCATTTCCCACCTCCCGCCGCCCAATGCAGACTACCCCCCCTTCCCTCTCCTCCCTCTCTATATGGAGCTTCCAGCTCCCCGCCCCCCCCACCCCACCCTTCTCTTGTCATGGCCCCCTTCAAGCCCCACCCCTTCAGGCCCAGCCCCCCCTTTGCACTGCCCAGTGGGCATTGCCAGGGTGCCAGGCTGGCACTGCTCCATGGGCACTGCCTAACCCTGCCCCGACCACCCAGGGATCTTCAGTGCCCTCCAGTCCCACTGGCAAGGTCATCATGTCAGGTCCCCATTGGTGAGGACCATATACGATCCTCACCGGTGAGGACCTCAACCGCCGTGCAGGTAAGGGCAAATGAGCCTGGACGATAGCATCCGGGGACTTGCTAATTGGGGGTGATTCTCCCAGTCCATTGCGCTGCTCGAGTAGCACAGTGAGCTGAGAGACATCAGCGGGGGCTGTTTTGTAGGCCTCCTGCTAGGCATCATGGCTTTCACGCATCTCCGCGACCAAGATTTTCAGCGTCATCAGCTCCATGCCGGAAATCCTGATGACATTACCACAAGGGGCGGGGAAGATCTGAAATCGCACTCTCACCAGCAAGAACTGTGACTACCAGATTTTGAGCCCCCAGCGGCATCTGCACAGACGGCGAATGAGAGGTCAAGATCACCCCCATATTTTTTAACCTAATTTTCCAATCTACCTTAGCCAACTCGCTCCTCAGATCTAGGTAATTGGCTTTATTTAAATTTAAGACCACAGTTGTAACTTAACTACATCATTTTCAAACTTAATATGATATTCCATTACTTTATGATCCTCTTTGGCAGATGGTACTTTATTATGAGATTACTGACAAACCTTGCCTCAATGTACAAAAGGAGATCTAAAATAGCCTGTTCCCATGATGGTTCTTGAACATATGATCAAATCCACACCATGAATTTATCCTCCAAATTATTTTTGTCACTTTTGCTTACTCAGTCCATAAGAATATTTAAGTCAATTAATCTTGAGTATTGCTAAAAAAAAGACATTGTTTGATTTCTGATTTGATTTGATTTATTATTGTCACATGTATTAGGATACAGTGAAAACTATTGTTTCTTGTGCGCTATACAGTCAAAGCATACTGTACATTGAGAAAGAAAAGTAGAGAATGCAGAATATAGTGTTACAGTCATACCTAGGGTGTAGAGAAAGATCAACTTAATACAAGGTAGGCCCATTCAAAAGTCTGACAGTAGCAGGGAAGAAGCTGTTCTTAAGTCGGTTGGTACGTGTCCTCAGACTTTTGTATCTTTTTCCCAATGGAAAAATGTGGAAGAGAGAATGTCCAGGGTGCGTGGGGTCCTTGATTATGCTGGCTGCTTTTCTGAGGCAGCGGGAAATACAGACAGTGTTAATGGGTGGGAGGCTGGTTTGAGTAATGGATTGGGCTTCATTCAAGACCCTGTGTAGTTTATTGTGGTCTTGGGCAGAGCAGGAGCCATACCAAGCTGTGATAGAACCAGAAGCAATGCTTTCTGTGGCGAATCTATAAAAGTTGGTGAGAGTCATGGTGGAAATGCCAAATTTCCTTAGACTCCTGAGAAAGTAGAGGCATTGGTAGGTTTTCCTAACTATAGCGTCAGCATGGAGGGACCAAGACAGACATTTTATCAAGGCTTTTCATCTTGCATGAGGACAATCGTAAGAATACCAATTTCAGAGGAAACCACAACTTTATAATGTTGACAAGTGGACTCTGATTGATAGAGGTATTACCATGGAGAATACCAGTTAATAGTGACTGACAGTTAACTACCAAGCATTGTTTGAAAATTGGCCTGAGGAATGAACCAATGAAAGGCTGTACTTAATTTGTTCAGCTGAAACAGGCGCAATATGTGTATATGTTCTTTCGCTCTGTAAAATAAAGGGCCCTGTGTATTAATATATATAGCTTCCAGTACATGAAAATATACGGGCCCCTGTTCTTTGCAGCCAGAAAAAACATGTACACACATTTATTTTGTTTAGCTGAAACAGGAACAGTGATAGCTATTCGCTGGTTCATGTCCCCAAGGCAATGCCTTGACCAGAGTCAAGCTGCCTGGTTTAAATTTTCAAACAATGCTTGACAGTTAATGGACAGTCAGCATTGGATGGTGCATTCTCCATGGCAATATCTCTACCAACCACAGTTCACTTGTGCCAATCAGCATTCTCTTCTCATACAATATGAAGTTAATCCTCATAGACCAGTGGTGGGCAACCTGTGGTCCATCTGGGTTCTGAGTGTGGCCCACAAGACATTTTGTTGACCATTGTAAACACGCAGGGTTGCCACTTTCCGCTAATGTCCTCAGTGTAGATTTTTTTTCTTACTGCTATAACTGAAGTGATATGCATGCAAAGCAAGAGGAAGTGAAGTGAGGGGCGTGCCGATTGCACGCAACATTGATTGCGAGAACTGTGCTTCTAAATATTTATTTTGTTTTTACCATTTGAAGGTGATGATAGTTCAATTAATATATAAATGATTATGCATTTTCTATAACTCATTATGAAATATTTGGTGTTTATTAAATGTATTTAATATTATTCATGGGGTTATGGTTAGTGTCAACCTTGTGGCCCACTGAGGTGAAGGAGGGCCACTCACTAGCCTAGGTTGTCCATCACTGTCATATAGCAACGGTGTCACAACCTGCCACTTTGATCCTAAAAACAAGGTGTTGGTCTGGGTGTGTGGGTGTTGATTGGGGGTGGGGGGAATAATTCCAGGAGTCCCATTCTGTTAGAAATTGTGGTAAGAACCATTAGCATCTTTGGGGCTTATAAATGCAAATGAATGGTGTCTCATCTTATCACCACATTGAAAACGGAACAGTGACAGTCTCCGCCATCTGTCTCCTCACCCACAAACACGTTTAATAAATATTTATTTACTTCCTGAGTGTAACATTAAATCTTTTAAGCAAAAGCAATTGATTCTCTCCAGGACCGGTCCTGGTAAGCTCTGGGATTTTAATGCCACCTTCAGAATGGAACATGAATAGTTTGCGTCAATGTCTATTTCAAGACATACAAGTGAAGACATGACACTAAAGACATGCAAAGGTACTATGAAATAATTAAAAGAACACTCATGCTGATTGGTATAGAGTGTGAAATCAGCTGCTAGATCTGATTAATCCTTCTGGTGAATTACTTCAAAAATATCTTCAACAGCAGGAAAATGTAATTTATGCTCTTCAGAAAAAGTGCCTTTTCATTTATTCTAAAAACAGATACTCTAATACTTATCAGCATTATTATGAATTTACCCACCTCAGCAGCCAGGCTATCAGGTACAAATGTCCTCCAATGTGCATTGAAGTTCTTCTCTCTCCTGCACTAAGTAAAGAACATTACCGAGAACCCTTTGCAACATTAGATCCCAATTCCCAGGCCAAGACTATTTGGAAATCCTTTAACTAGGTGTCGTCTGTTAAGACCATTAGATATAGGAGCAGAATTAGGCCATTTGGCCCATCAAGTCTGCTCCACCATTCAATCATGGCTGATATGTTTCTCAACCTCATTCTCCCACCTTTTTTCCCCGTAACCTTTGATCCCCTTATCAATCAACTATCTCTGTCTTCAATAGATTCAAAGATCTAGCCTCCACAATCTTTTGTGGCAATGAATTCCACAGGTTCACCACCCTCTGGCTGCAAAGATTCCTCTACATCTCAGTTCTAAAGGGTCGTCCCTTTACTCTGAGGCTGTGCCCTTGGATCCTACTCTCTCCTACTAATGGAAACATCTTCCCCACGTCCACCCTATCCAAGCCTTTCAGTATTCTGTAAGTTTCAATGAGATCCCCCCTAAACCTTCTAAACTCCATTGAGTACAGACCCAGAGTCCTCAAACGCTCCTCATACGTCAAGCCTCTCATTCCTGCGATCATTCTCATGAACTTCCTCTGGACCCTCTCCAAGGCCAGCACATCCTTTCTTAGAAAGGAGGCCCAAAATTGCTCACAACATTCCAAATATGGTCTGATCAGAGCCTCCTAAAGCCTTAGCAGTACATCCTTGCTTTTGTATTCTAGTCCTCTTGAAATGGATGCTAAAATTGCATTTGCCTTCCCAACTATTAGTGCTAAATCCCTTCTCACCCTCTGGTGAACTCCAGTGTTTCAGCCCGCAAACTTCCCAAGTCAACTTTGGATTCCATTTTGAAGTATCCGTTGGAGGATAATTCTCTAACGTGAGGCTCCACACAATGTGTTAAATGCATTCTTTGAGTGAAAAATTAACACACTCATTCTACCCCCATCGGCTCTCAAATGGAATTTACCTTTGAAAAATTATGGTATTTTATAATGAGTAAGGAAAAGCTGTGGTACTTTGATTAGCCAGAATATTTCAGAGGCAGAGCCTTTGCCCCCATTCTAACCAGCTGGCGAGACTCCCATGGCCTCCATTACATTCAGCTTAATATGTGAAAAATTCCTCAGCTGCAGAACAAAGATGGTTCTATTATGATGGATAATCCTTTGTTAAAACCATATACAACTCATTTTCAATTACAAAACATTTAACAGCATCTCTAAAATACAGCACCATCAATACTTATACACACGTTGATATCCTAATTGCTGTCATAAAACCAACAATTTCAATAATGATGCACATCAGTAAACAAGCATTAAAAGCACGACAAACATATTCAGCCAAATTTATGACACGGCTAAGACTTACAGCATCCTAAGTCATAAACTTTGTTTTACCCAGAAGTACCCATTTATTATTACTTCAGCACCTCATAGGATAGTGCATCTAAAAGGCATTTATTATCAGCAAAAAACATGCTGAAAATAAAGGATTAGCACATTTTATCTTTTTAAGAAAAGACGAATGTTACATAAATTAAGTGGAAAAGCCAATTTATGAATACCTTGTCCATAGTATTTGCATAATTCAAAACATATCGCAATCTGATTAAAATCTCAGTCAACATCATCCAGTATTTTTTGAAATACATTAATAACTTGCCTACACATACATTCTATTTGCTTGCTCAATAGTTAGCATCAAACTTAAATGTTGGATCAAGTATCAATGAGCTAACTGTGATGTATAAATAATTCATGTTTCTTTCCCCCCCCCAATCAAAAATGACTTCTCAAACATATTTTCAGGTTGTCAGATTTCCTTTCAAAACAATTGGATTTTATTTATTACAATATTAATCTATCTAGAACTCTAAAGATCTGATTTTTGCACTTTCACACCTCAGAACAACATATTATATATTTCTTCCTTTCCGCTATGTATTGTAAAGCAATGCATCTCTCTGTGATTAGTCACATGATGTGCTGTGATGTCACCAGAGCCGTTCGCGGGTTTTTATCTCTCTTCCATGTTGGACTTTAATCTGGCAATGGCTCTTAAATAAATCTGCATTGAGTTGTTTCAAAACCCAGAGTTTGGCACCTTATTATCTTTTGAGCAATTGTTTTTGATTTGCTTCATTTCAAAGTCCACAAACAAGTCTGTCTTGCAGAGTGTCTTTGAGGGTTGAGTCAAGCTCTAAGTTCCTCTCTAACCTTCTCAGCATTGCTATGAATTGTGATGTATCTTTGCCCTCCTCTTGGCTCCATCGATGAAATTGGAATCTCTCAGCAATTATTAGTAGCTTAGGAGAGAAATCGCTTTTGAGAATCTAGGTCAGTTCCTCGTAGGTTTTTTTGCTCGGCTTCTCAGGATGGACAAGGTTCTGTTGCAATGGAAAGGTTTTACATCCTACTGCACTTAGGAAAGTAACTAATTTAAGTTTATCCGGTATCTTGTTTACAGTCAAATAACATTGAAGTTTTTCAGCCAAAACATCTAATATATAACAAAATAAAGACTGGCGACGAGGAGATTTTTCAGATAGATTTTCAACAGAAACTCAGTTTTAAAGATTAAACTGGCAGCAAAGAAGGTAAAACTGGCAAACGGATAGGTTTCCAACCGGATTCTGGAGTATTGTTTTCAACGGAGTCTCAACATCAAGAGGAAAAATAAATTCAGCGCCTTCACTCATAAAATAGGAAAATGATCAATGCAGTGAGAAAACATTGTTAACAAAATACAAAACTGTGAGTAAGCTGAACGGAAATGTTTACTTACCATTTTGAAGCTGGGTTGACTTCCAGGCTGTAGGGACCTCGGATATGGTGGGCTGCAGCAATGGAGATCCTCGTATAAAGAGAGACAGATCCTGATTTTACCAGCACGCCTGCCCCTGGCCTCGGATGCAATCTTACGAGCCTCAGGTGGGCATGCCAGTAAAATTCTGGCCAGAGTCTCTGTATTCTTAAAGGGGAGCTACTTTCTCCAAAGAAAATTACAAGTAAAGCTTTCCTTGGTCATTAAAAAAGAGGATAATTGCCAACTAAGTAGTGGTTTGAAAAAAAAATCAAACTACGGATCCAACTAAAAAAAAAATAAAAGAAATAATACAAATCAAAAAGGAAAAGAAAAAAAGCTAAGAGGAAAAATTAAAGAAAGTACTATAACTGGTAACTGCAATGGTGGGTAAAGGCAGTGCCATAGAGGTGTTCAAAGAAAATATGGAAATGGAATGTTTATGAAGAGAAATTTCAATGTTATCCGGCTGCAAACAAGATACTGGATAAACTTAAAGTAGTCACTTTCCTGAGTGCAGTAGGATGTAAAACCTTTCCACTGTAACAGAGCCTTGTCCATCCTGAGAAGAAACCTACGAGGAACTGACCTAGATTCTCAAAAGTGATTTCTCTCCTAAGCTACTAATAATTGCTAAGAAATTCCGATTTCATCGATGGAGCCAAGAGGAGGGCAAAGATATATCGCAATTCGTAGCAATGCTAAGAAGGTTAGAGAGGAACTTAGAGCTTGACTCAACGCTCAAAGACACTCTGCAAGACAGACTTGTTTGTGGACTTTGAAATGAAGCAAATCAAAAACAATTGCTCACCAAAAGCTCTTTGCTACTATAATTTGCTGGTAAGATCACGGTGTTCATGGAATTGACCATGAAAGAAGCTTCCCAAATGGGAGTTGGAGCCAAAATACACAAGATGGGAATGGACAGAAAGAAATCTCTTAAAATGCAAGCATGCCATAGGTGTGCTCAGATGGGGCACCTTCTACCTGAATGTTGGAGTAGAGAAAATAAATGTAGAGGTTATGGCAAGAAAGGCCACACAACTAAGGCATGTTGGACATCTCCAACACTGAAGGTGTGCAAATGCAAGAACACACCAAGATCTAGAAAAAGGGGTCTATAAAATAACTGACAAAAAATTCTACCAGACTAGGAAAGATCCAGGAACTTAAGCTAGGGTGTCCTATCCATGAAAAAGGATACCTAAAAGTTCTGGGTTTATTTTATCCGAAGTTAGACAGACAAGAGTAAAGATGGAAATAGATATGGGAACTGCTGTATCACTTGCCTCAGGAAACATATAAAGAACTTTAGCGAGAAACTTCTCTACAAGTGAGAAGTGAGTAAGTGCAACCATTCTAGCTAAGACAGGCCCAAATTCTTATTCAAAGCAATTTGATGATGAGAGAACATGGCGGAGACACGCGAATCAAATCCTCATTTCAAAAAGTGAGTTCGCGGAAACAGTATCAGAAAGGCTTACATCAGACACCTAAGGTTGTGAACCCCTTGGATGTAAGGGGTGGGGGGGCAAATTAGGTTAATAAACACATAACCATAGATTTAAGAACACTAACATGACACTAACTTTAGAATGAATGATCTTAGATTATGGGAACGTAAACCAGCCAGGGCTGTTGCCATAGAAGACAGCTCTGCATTATTAACAAATATTTCTCATTTAAAACATTTATTTTGAATTTACAAGATGGATGTATTTTGCTTTTGGTTACATTTTGTGAAATGTCAGTCAGTGACAAAATACAGGGAGAGGGAAGGAACAATAGATTCACTGAAAGCAGTAATGGTCGGGAACAAGATGGCTACCAATGCTAGCCTTGTGAATAGGGTTATACAATTCTGAAAGATAAGCAGGTGCCGAGCAGACATGAAGAATTTCTCAGTGTTGGATGAGAGTCACATGGGTTCTATTCAGTGGGAATCATTCACCCATTTCACTGTCCAGCGTCCCATATTGCTGGGCAACAGAAGGGAGGTAACGTCCGTAATTTAATAACAAATGAAATCCCATCAGGTCGTGATGTGCATTGGTATTGGCTGGAGTTAATGGCAGGATGATTATTGACTGATTTGTATTAATGTTTACTGGATAATGCCCACTGGAAAGGTGGGCAATATGATTTTGAGAACCTATAATTGCCTTCACAGGGGCATTGTTCTTCAGACTGATATCCAGCTGCCCGCATTCTATACCTTGAGTGCAGGGCTTCCTCATATCATTCTCCCATTCGATTGTTTGGTTAAATAAAGTCACATCTTCAACATCAGTACGCAGCATTTTTGAGCTTTTGTATTAGCTTTAGTAGCTATACATAGCCTCAAGAGGAAGGCCCCGTCTACACCCCTGAACCAAGGATTACCACAGAACCAAGTTCAAATTCCACTCCAGTAGGACAACTGACCTCTCTGGAAGCTGACACTGAAACAACTTCACAAGATGAAGTGGCTGGTACTCATGAGGAACAGGCTACCAAGGATGTCAAAGATCATACTCCAGAATGTTATATCTTAACAAAACGGAGTTGACGTCCACCAAAAGGATTCTCATATCATTTGTACACATGTAGATAATAATATTTGGTAATGATTTGATTTTTGATTTGATTTGATTTATTATTGTCACATGTATTAACATACAGTGAAAAGTATTGTTTCTTACGAGCTATACAGACAAAACATACCGTTTATAGAGAAGAAAACGAGAGAGTGCAGAATGTAGTGTTACAGTCATAGCTAGGGTGTATAGAAAGATCAACTTAATGCAAGGTAAGTCCATTCAAAAGTCTGACAGCAGCAGGGAAGAAGCTGTTCTTGAGTTGGTTGTAACTGAAGTTCACAGTAGGTGATCATTAATTTTAAAAGTTTGTTGTCATAGTATTGAAGTAAAGGGGGAGGGAAGTTATGTGTCTTTTCTTGAAGATTACATTTCAATTGATCATGCTCATTTGGAATGCCCTTCACATTCGTTAAGTTGTTCATGGCTGAGGAAATTAGATTGTTAATTCAATCTAAAGCAACTATGAAAACTGCTGCCTCTCAAGCTACAGATTTTCCTTAAATCTCACAATAGTATTCAAATTCCTCTTTAAATTTCTATTTTCCAAAGCTAACTTCGTGTATTTTTCGAATATATCACATGCTTGGTTAATTAATATTATTAACAAAACACAATCCAATTTGTATGAAAGATTTAGCATGGTACTGGCTACTATAATGCTGTCATGATAACATTATGGGTACTAAACAGCTTTACTCATACAAACCACATTTTTACATAGTTGCACTTTTCATAGAATCATAGAACCCTACAGTGCAGAAAGAGGCCATTCGGCCCAACGAGTCTGCACCGACCACAATCCCACCCAGGCCCTATCCACATATCCCTACATATTTACCCACTAACCCCTCTAACCTATGCATCCCGGGACACTAAGGGGAATTTAGAATGGTCAATCAACCTAACCCGCACATCTTTAGACTGTGGGAGGAAACCGGAGCACCCGGAGGAAACTCACGCAGACACAAGGAGAATGTGCAAACTCCACACAGACAGCGACCCGAGCCGGGATTTGAACCCAGGTCCCTGGAGCTGTGAAGCAGCAGTGCTAACCACTGTGCGACCGTGCCGTCCTCAGAGTTAACAAAAAAAAAGAACTTCTATTTATTTTCACATCTTCCAAGTATTGCACAAGTTTTCTCAGCAAAAGAGTTACTTCTAAATTGTACAGTATTTTCTGTGTGCATCAGACATGGTGCCCGAATCAGGTCATCTTTTGTTGGCTGAAGGCTAAATGTATTTTTCTTATTAATTTATTCAAAAGTTCGCATTTATTGTCCATCTCAGTTTTCTCAAGAGAGTGATATTGGCCTTCTTCTTTGTCACTATCTCAAGGGTAGTTAAGAGTTAGCCATGTTAGTATGGAACTGAAGTCATATATAGGCCACAATGGGTAAGGACAGCAGGTTTCCTCCCCCGTAGAATATTAGTGGAATGGTTGGGTCTTTATTGCAATCTGACAAGTGCTAATAAATAAACTTAAACTTAACTTACTTTTACTGTTACCAGATATTCATTTCAAATGAATTCCATTCTCAAAGTGCCATGGTAGGATTTTATGGGGAGGTGATGGCCGGGTGGCATTATCCCTAGCCTATTAATCCAGAAACTCAGCAAATGTTCTTGGGGACCTGGGTTCCCAATCCTGCCATGGCAGATGGTGGAATTTGAATTCAATAAAAAATAAATCTGGAATTAAGAATCTACTGATGACCATGAAATCATTGTCAATTGTTAGAAAAACCCATCTGGTTCACTAATTCCCTTTTCGGGAAAGAAATCAGGCCTACATGTGACTCCAGAATCACAGCAATGTGGTTGACTCTAGACTGTCATCTAAATAAGGGCACTAGGGATGGGCAATAATTGCTGGCCAGCCAGCAATGCCCATGTCCCACAAATGAATACAAAAAAAACCGTCCAGGAATATTAGCCCAGTCACATAAACATTACATTACAGCAGGACTATAGCTTCTTCTTCCAAACCAAATGCCAGTTCGGCCGCACTTGGAATATAGTATTCAATTCTGATCGTCACACTACCAGAAGGATGTGGAGGCTTTGGAGAGGGTACAGAAAAAATTTACCATGATCCGAAAGAGAAAATGCTGGAAAATCTCAGTAGGTTTGGCCAGACCTGCTGAGATTTTCCAGCATTTTCTCTTTTGGTTTCAGATTCCAGCAACTGCAGTAATTTGCTTTTATCCAGATTTACCAGGGTGTTGCCTGGTATGGAGAGCATTAGTTATGAGAGGTTGGAGAAACTTGGTTTGTTCTCACTGGAACAACAGAGGTTGAGGGGTGACCTGATAGAAGTCTACAAGATTATGAGAGGCATGGACAGAGTAGATAGTCAGAAGCTTTTTCCCAGGGTGGAAAGGTCAATTGCGAGGGGGCAGAGGTTTAGGGTGCGAGGGGCAAGGTTTAAAGGAGATGTACGAGGCAGGATTTTTACACAGAGGGTGGTGGGTGCCTGGAACTCGCTGCTGGGCATCTTGACAAATACATGAATAGGATGGAAATAGAGAGATATGATCCCCGGAAGGGTAGGAGGTTTTAGTTCAGTTGGGCAGCGTAGTCAATGCAGGCTTGGAGGGCCGAAGAGACTGTTCCTGTGCTGTAATTTTCTTTGTTCTTTGAATCTTTTACATTCATCTAAATGAGCAGCTCTTTGTATAATGTCTCAACCTAGAGGAAACCTGAAACAATGCAGCACTTCGTAAATGCAATACTGAAGCACAGTCTAGATTTGCAGTTTGGTGGTGGAGTCTGAACCCATCACTTTCACATTCAATATATGAGCTACCACTGAGCCAACTTGACACAGGAATGTTTTCCTCCACATTTGTACCCAGATATGCACATAATCTGGGTCCAAACCAATTATGTAGCCTCAAAGGTTGTGGACTTTTTGGATGTAAATGAGTCACCTAGATGAATACAATACATCCAAGTCTCTTCTATCTTTAACACTGTCCATCCTACGGCGGCACAGTGGTTAGCATTGCTACCTCACAGCGCCAGGGACCCAGGTTTGATTCCCGCCTTGGGTCACTGCCTGTGCAGAGTCTGTACGTTCTCCCAGTGTCTGCATGGGTTTCCTCCGGGTGCTCCGGTTTCCTCCCACAGTCCAAAAAGCGTGCTGGTTAGTTGCACTGGCCATGCTAAATTCTCCCTCATGTACCCAAACAGGCACCAGAGTGTGGCGATTAGGGGATTTTCACAGTAACTTCATTGCAGTGTGAATGTAAGCCTCCTTGTGACACTAATAAATAAACTGTAAAAAAAACTGTTCACCCAAGCAAATCACCAACCCACAAGACTGGGCATGCCCTCAGCTCTCGGATGTGAGCTTCCTGAAATTGAGCTTGTAGCATTTGGAGGATCTCTTCACTTGGTGCTCAAAAAAAGAAAGACATTTTGTGTGTTTTTTGAGCATTTTAAAAAAAACTATTGTCACTGGGATCTGCTCTGCATTTCTCGTTTCTTTTAATACATTTTTCTGACACATGTATAACTCACATTAAAATTGGAACACTTCTTTGATTGCAAGTGCTTAAACATGCCCCCCTGGAGTCTCTGCTAGGTGACATTGCTTTTTCTGTATAATTAGCCAAAAATTGGCTAATCCCATGCAAAATATTATAACATGTTAAACCCAAATCAGAAATTGAATATCCACAATCTTTTCTACTGGTTTAAAAACCTTACAGTGGAAGCCAGCCCTGGCCATGACATTTTTCACACCCCAGATCAAATGAGCCAATATTGGTGAGTTTCTGTGAATTGTGCCCTTCTGTGGATTCTTATAATGCAACTTTTTCTCAGTGCAATTCAATCAGAGGCACATTTTCAAAGCTTTTGTCTATTTATTTTTAAATTACTAATATACTGACTATTTTACACCCATGAAACTAGAAAATGATTCTTTATAGATATTTGAAAAAATGCCATTTTTCAATTATTTAAAATCTGGTTACTCACAGATAGTGTACAAACACTGAGTAAAACATTTATTTTTGTAAGAAACCCATTTTCAGCTTTACGAATACAATATCAAGGAATATTTGTAAAGCAAAATTATCTATGTTTGAAGTTACATTCTAACACCGTGCCCAATTGTGTTAGTTTGTGGCAGATTTTACATTTTGGGTTAAGCAATGAATTTGTTTGGAAACTTGATTTTTGAAAGCTTGGGTGCAATTTCCACCAGAATTGCCGATTGTGACAAAAGTGCAAACACTATTCCCACTATGCCAGAGGAACATGATTGATGGTTAAATAGGTTGAAACAGAGTCTATACTTAAAGAAGAAAGAAATATATTGGGGAGAATTCTATTCTAAAATCTGCTCACATTATGTTGCTTAAGCAGCACTATACACACTTATGTTGATTCCCAGGGCAGGTAGTGCCACAGATCACTACCAATGTGCTTGGCATGGGTTTCTTTATTAGTATCAAAGAACAAAGAACAAAGAACAGTACAGCACAGGAAACAGGCCCTTCGGCCCTCCAAGTCTGTGCCGCTCATTGGTCCAACTAGACCATTCGTTTGTATCCCTCCATTCCCAGACTGCTCATGTGACTATCCAGGTAAGTCTTAAACGATGCCAGCGTGTCTGCCTCCACCACCCTACTTGGCAGCGCATTCCAGGCCCCCACCACTCTCTGTGTAAAAAACGTCCCTCTGATATCTGAGTTATACCTCGCCCCTCTCACCTTGAGCCCGTGACCCCTCATGATCGTCACCTCCGATCTGGGAAAAAGCTTCCCACTGTTCACCCTATCTATATCCTTCAAAATTTTGCACACCTCTATTAGGTCTCCCCTCATTCTCCATCTTTCCAGGGAGAACAAACCCAGTTTACCCAATCTCTCCTCATAGCTAAGGCCCTCCATACCAGGCAACATCCTGGTAAACCTTCTCTGCACTCTCTCTAAAGCCTCCACGTCCTTCTGGTAGTGCGGCGACCAGAACTGGACGCAGTACTCCAAATGTGGCCAAACCAGCGTTCTATACCGCTGCAACATCAGACTCCAGCTTTTATACTCTATACCCCGTCCTATAAAGGCAAGCATACCATATGCCTTCTTCACCACCTTCTCCACCTGTGCTGCCACCTTCAAGGATTTGTGGACTTGCACACCTCGGTCCCTCTGTGTTTCTATACTCCTGATGGCTCTGCCATTTATTGTATAACTCCCCCCTACATTAGTTCTTCCAAAATGCATCACTTCGCATTTATCTGGATTAAATTCCATATGCCATTTCTCCCCCCAATTTTCCAGCCTATCTATATCCTGCTATATTGTCCGACAATGTTCATCGCTATCCGCAAGTCCAGCCATCTTCGTGTCATCCGCAAACTTGCTGATAACACCAGTTACACCTTCTTCCAAATCATTTATATATATCACAAATAGCAGAGGTCCCAGTACAGAGCCCTACGGAACACCACTGGTCACAGACCTCCAGCCGGAAAAAGACCCTTCGACTGCTACCCTCTGTCTCCTGTGGCCAAGCCAGTTTTCTACCCATCTAGCCACCTCTCCTTGTATCCCATGAACCTTAACCTTCTTAACCAACCTGCCATGAGGGACTTTGTCAAATGCCTTACTGAAATCCATATAGACGACATCCACGGCCCTTCCTTCATCAAATGTTTTTGTCACTTCCTCAAAAAACTCCAAATTTGTAAGGCACGACCTCCCTCTTACAAAACCATGCTGTCTGTTACTGATGAGATTGTTCCGTTCTAAATGCGCATACATCCTGTCTCTAAGAATCCTCTCCAACACCTTCCCTACCACGGACGTCAAGCTCACTGGCCTATAATTACCTGGGTTATCCCTGCTACCCTTCTTAAATAACGGTACCACATTCGCTATCCTCCAACCCTCAGGGACCTCACCCGTGTCCAATGAAGAGACAAAGATTTCTGTCAGAGGCCCAGCAATTACATCTCTTGTCTCCCTGAGCAGTCTAGGATAGATGCCATCAGGCCCTGGGGATTTGTCAGTTTTAATGTTACCTAAAAAACCTAACAATTCCTCCCTTGTAATGGAGATTCTCTCTAACGGGTCAAAACCTTCCTCTGAGACACTCCCAGTCAACAAGTCCCTCTCCTTTGTGAATACCGATGCAAAGTATTCATTTAGGATCTCCCCTATTCCCTTGGGTTCCAAGCATAATTCCCCTCCTTTGTCCCTGAGAGGTCCGATTTTTTCCCTGACAACTCTTTTGTTCCTAACATATGAATAAAATGCCTTAGGATTCTCCTTAATCCTATCTGCCAAGAACATTTCGTGACCTCTTTTTGCCCTTCTAACTCCCCGTTTGAGTTCTTTCCTACTCTCTATGTATTCCTCCAGAGCTCCATCTGTTTTCAGTTGCCTGGACCTAACGTACGCCTCTCTTTTCTTTTTGATCAGATCCTCAATTTCCCTGGTTATCCACAGCTCTCGAATCCTACCTTTCCTATCCTTCCTTTTTACAGGCACATGCCTGTCCTGCAGCCTTATCAACTGTTCCTTAAAAGACTCCCACATGCCAGACGTGGACTTACCCCCGAACAGCCTCTCCCAATCAACGGCCACCAATTCCTGCCTAATCCGGCTATAGTTAGCCTTCTCCCAATTTAGCACCCTACCCTTAGGACAACACTCGTCCTTGTCCATTACTATCCTAAAGTTAACAGAGTTGTGGTCACTATTTGCCACATGTTCCCCTACCGAAACTTTGACGACCTGACCGGGCTCATTTCCCAGAACTAGATCCAGTATAGCCCCCTCTCTAGTTGGGCTATCTACATACTGTTCCAAAGAACCTTCCAGTACGCATTTTACAAATTCCACCCCGTCCAGACCCCCAGCCCTAAGCACTTTCCAGGGAAATTGAAGTCTCCCACTACAACAACCCTATTTTTTCTGCACATATCCAGAATCTCCTGACATATCCGTTCCTCCACTTCCCGTGGGCTGTTGGGTGGCCTGTAGTATACCCCTGGCATAGTGATTGCACCTTTCCTGTTTCTGAGCTCCACCCACAGCGGCTCATTACATGACCCCTCTAAATTGTCCACCCTCTGCACCGCTGTAATATGCTCCCTAACTAATACTGCTACTCCCCCACCTTTTTTAGCCCCTCCTCTGTCTCGCCTAAAACACTTATACCCCGGAATATTCAGCTGCCAGTCCTGTCCTTCTTTTAACCATGTCTCCGTCACCGCAACCACATCCAAATTCCACATAAGCATTAAGGCCCGAAGTTCGTCTGTCTTACCCGTTACGCTCCTCGCATTGAAGCAGATGCACTCCAGACTCCAGGCCCACTCAGGTCATCCTGCTCCAGAATGCTCTTCTTAGCTAGCCTTGCCCTGGCCCCCCAGCTCGACCCCAGCCTCAGTACTTTCTCTCCTAAAGCCTCAGTACTTACTGACCTACTGTTTTGATCCCCACCCCCCTGCCACACTAGTTTAAACCCTGCCGAAACACTCTAGCAAAACTCCCAGCCAGGATATTTGTGCCCTTCCAGTTAAGGTGTAACCCATCCTTTCCGTACAGGTGCCATCCTCTCATGAAGACTTCCCAATGATCTATGAATTTGAAACCCTCCCTCTTGCACGTGTTCAATTGTAGAATCTCCCTGTTCCTGGCCTCACTAGCACTAGGCACTGGGAGCAGTCTAGAGATTGCTACCCTAGAAGCCTTATATTTTAGCCAAGCACCCATCTCCCTGAATTGCTCTCGTATGACCCCCTGCTCTTTTTACCTACGTCATTTTCACCAATGTGTACAATTACATCTGTTTGATTACCTTCCCTTTTTACTTCCTACCCTCTCGGAGATATCCAGTACCCCGGCACCAGGGAGGCAGACTACTATCCTGGAGTCTCGTTCGCGCCCGCAGAACCGCCTGTCCGTGCCTCTAACCATCGCATCCCCCACCACTATTTCTCTCCTAATCCCCTTCTTTCCCTTCTGGGCCTCTGGGCCTGTCTCTGCAGGCGATCTGGTCTTCATTGAGGAATACTACCTGGGCTGTGCAGGCAGTGACTTGTGACATGGTGTGACCTGGTTAATCAATATATTCTGCATAATGCCACTAGAAGCGAGGCTACACAAACACATTTCTCCCCATGATGCGAGTTTTCATTGCAATGATTGTTTCTGCTGATTCCCTCTGATTTACAACCATTTAAAAGATTCAAATGAGATTGCCAGAATATTTGACAGTAGCCTGACATCAGCAAAATAGACTCTGCATTGGGTTCATTTTCACCTCTAACTTCTGTGTTGCAATTATGGTGGAAACTCCTAGCGTGTATTTTCATTCTCAATTCTTTCTTGTTATAAGAATTGATCTTCAGTCTCTGAGTATCATCTTCTTTTTGCTTTGTTTGCTCCATTTCTTTTAACAGTATAAAATTTTGCGTGTTTGGCGCGAGCGCAAATGGCGAAATTGGCACAAAAGCTCACGAGAGTCGGAAAACAAGAACCTCGTCAGCGAGATCCCTGTCCATCTCTGGTAATTTAACAAGGTTCTGGGCCAGAAAGGTCGGGAACCTCATTTCAATAAATTATAATATAATTAAAGGGCTTCCCCACCATATGTTCCCCCAACAATAGGAATGATCACCCCGTCAACGTGACGTCACGTCGGTGAAGTTTACAACTGTTTTTGAAAAATGTGAACCAGGTGAAGGAAACCCGTCAGGGGCGCGCAGGTATGTATAGTCCTGGGTGCGAGAGGGATATGGCAGAGCAGGACCCTGGAATTGCCCTCTGGGACTGCACCCCTGACACTGCCCCGGCACTTCCCTCTGGTATTTTGCATTCCTGGGGGCAGTGGCAGATGTCAGTTCCAAAACACTGTCAGGGGAGCCCCTTTGGCTGGCTCAATTGTGGTGTCCTCCTTATACTGGGGAGGGTGGGGTTTCCCCTTATCTGTGGAAGGGGCTGCCCTTGTGTGTGTGTGTGTGTGTGGGTGGAGGGGGGTTTCCCCATATCCTGGGGGGAGGGGGTGCCCCATATCCATTGGGAGAGATATATTTTCTTTTGCGCAGATTCTGATTTTGTGCCATTCAAATACGGCGCCCCGATTTCTGTGGTCCCACCCTGGCACCATGATGCCGTGGACCACGCCTCCACATTTTTCCTGCATAGAGTGCGGGATTATCTGGGGGAAAAAAACTAGCTGCACTGCCAGTTCTCTTGCCTCAGCCAGCGCACAGAGTGGAAAATTCCACCCAGTATTCGAGCAATTGCAGCCACATGGCTCCAAACATTTTCATGCTGAATCTTTTCACACTAATATTCTCCCCCGTCCTCTGCAAGCGCGGACTCCTTGCTCGAATTTCGTAAACGGTGGTCGCTCTTCACTACCTTGCCCGAGTGAGCATTACTCACGCACGCAGCCCCTGACAGTGAGGCAGGAGGCTATTTAGCTGGAAAGGATATCACAGCTGAACCCGATCCTGTCCTCATCGACTCATCTATAAATATTTACTTTCATCAAAAGCCACTTTACCATGAGCTGCAACCATTGCTGATTTGTTCTCCTATCCAATCTAGGAGGTGCTGACACCAATTGTAGAGACATTACTACAGGGTCAGCTGAGATAAGTACATTGAGCATTGACTATGCTCAACGTGGGGCTCTCCTGACGTGTATGGCTTGTTTTTGATTGAATAAGCATGCTGGTCTATTAGGAAAGCTCATGCATTTTAAAAAATCTTTCATGAAGGATATAAATTCAGAGGTTCCAAATGACTGACAATCAGACTAAACGGCGACATGCACTTTAACTTCCAAAGTAAAAACTCTAGAATGTAACTTTTTACATTTTTTTTGTTCTACAATTGTTGCAACAAGTAACAGATTATCAATACAAATGAATGGCTGCATCTTATGGCCATTGCTGTTGACCTGACCATCGCTGGAAAGCCAGCAACAGTCCAGCCGTGGGAACTTCTGGGAACGTCAATGAAATGAAATGTCCATCAGGTAGTTAACCTTTTGCCATTGAGGATTCTAGACCTTTAAAGGCAAAGAGTGGCCACGGCTGGGACTTCTATTTCATTCGTGGGACATGGGCATTGCTGGCCAGCATTTATTGCCAATCCCTACTCGCCCTTGAACTGAATGGCTTGCTATTTCATTTCAGAGGGCAGTTGAGAGTCAACCACATTGCAGTGAGCCTGGAGTCACATGTAGGCCAGACCCGGTCAGGACAGCAGATCTCCTTCCTTAAAAGGACATTAGTGAAACAGACGGGTTTTTCCCACAATCGACAATGGTTTTATTGCCATCAGTAGATTCTTAATTCCAGATATTTTTCTTGAATTCAAATACCATCATCTGCCATGGTGGGATTCAAATTTGGGTCCCCTGGTTTCTGGATTAATAGTTTAACAATAATACCACTTGGCCATCGCCACCCCTGCAGGAAACTTGGAGCACAGTAAGAAGTCTAACAATACCAGGTTAAAGTCCAACAGGTTTATTTGGTAGCAAAAGCCACGAGCTTTCGGAACAGGCTGTCTCTTCGTCAGGTGGATGGGAGTTCTGATTACAAACAAGACACAAAGACACAAACTCAATTTACATGAATAATGATTGGAATGTGAGCCTTTACAGCTAATCAAGTCTTAAAGGTACAGACAATACTTTATAATACAGACAATGAGTTTGTGTCTTTGTGCCTTGTTTGTAATCAGAACTCCCACCTACCTGACGAAGGGACAGCCTGTCCCGAAAGCTCGTGGCTTTTGCTACCAAATAAACCAGTTGGACTTTAACCTGGAGTTGTGAGACTTCTTACTGTGTTTACCCCAGTCCAACCGGCATCTCCACATCGAAACTTGGAGCAACCGCAACAATGGAGGCCTCGGAAGAGAGGTGATTGGGGGCGTGCAGTGGGAAGGAGGGAAGGGGGGGGGGGTTGGTTTGGCAAGCAAGGGGGAATGAGACCTCTCAGCAGAGGACTTGTCATTGGCAAGTCTTCTTTGGGGCACAGGGCTCCCAGCCCACGAGTCTACAGGGAAGATGCCGATTGAATACTCTTATTTGGCCACTTAAGGACTTCAATTGGTCTAAGAATGATAAGGTCCTTGACCTTCCCTTTCCCCTGAGGAGTCAAGAAGGTGACAGGCCTTCCACCTCATGCCTCCCACCAGATTATTCAGACCCCCCCTCTCCCCCCACCACACACACACACACACCTCATATCCCCATATTCCCATAAGGGAAATATGCATTAAATTCTAACCAATGAATCGAAAGTAATTAACTCTCGAACAGTTATAAATGACCAGTTGACCCACTGGTACCTCAGCACCTAAATGTATGGTCAGCTGAAAGGGTATGTAGCTAAAGTAGAAAATGTGGGGAAACAATTCACCAGATTCCAGTGAAAAACTAAGTTCTGTGATCTCAAAGAAGTAACAGAAAATACAGTTTGCAAACAACAACAGATTTTAGTTTAATTTTTAAAACTTATTGCAAGACAATCAAATACTAGAATGTTAAAAATTATCCAATCAAAGGAAAATAATTTTAATGTAGCCACGATGGATATAATAGCACAAGAGTAAGAGCTAGAAATTCACAGGGCAGGTTTTTGATTGGGAGGCGGAGGAGGCCGCGATTCCTAACTTGCCTGTACTGCTTTCGATCAAGGTGAGCAACACCTAAACTCGGTGTAGCTGCCTTATCTCATGATTGTTTGGTGTGGTTGAGTGGGCTCCAATGCAATTTCCTTCTTCTTTGTGCTGCTGCCAGCCTCAGCGCTCAGCAGGGCGGGTGAGTGGTTACAGGTAGCCTGGGAGATTAATTCCCAAAATGCACTCACAGGTCTGGCAGCAATACCACAATAAATCATACCCCTCATCTGGGTGCTCATGCATCTTCACGTGACGTTTCCTAACAACCACACTGCCTAATTCCCTGCCTCCCTTGTCAAGATGCAACGTTGGCAAATCTAGGCGCTCACCACAGCATCGCTAAAAACACCCCAGAGCATTTCCAATCACTTTCCAATAGCAGACGTTCTTAATGATTAGCTTACCTGCAATTCAGGTGCCTGGTCCTATAAGGAATACAAGTGCAGGTCCCAACTTGCAGTTTCATGCTTGTTTGCAGACAGAGTGATAAATTGTTGCCTGCATCTGTGTGGCACAAATTTTATGATCTGAGAACAACTCAGACAGTTGTGTTGTGAGGTGTCAGGTTGCCATGCATTCAGATCCTTCTGACGCACACTGAGGAGCCCCCCCCACTCCACCTGAACTCTTTCCTGAGAGAAAACACCACACAAGCCACATACAAAACAACCAGAAGCACACCACATCCCAGAAAAGTGGTGCCAAGCCTCCACAGTGCCATCTCCATCGTGCCATGGCAATTAATTTGGTGGCGCAATGGTTAACACTGCTGCCTCATGTGCCAGGGATCTGAGTTCAATTCCAGCATTGGGTGACTGTCTGTATGGAGTTTGCACGTTCTCCCCGTGTCTGCGTGGGTTTCTTCCCACAGTCCAAAGATGTGTAGGTTTGGTGGATTAACCATGGTAGATGCGTGGGATTACAGGGATAGGATGGGGTTGGGATGGGTGGGATGAGTCAGTGCAGACTTGATGGGCCGAATGGCCTCCTTTTATACTGTAGGGATTCTATGGGAATTTCTTGTTTGAAGTCTTTGGATAATTTAGGAAAGCAGTTAGGTATGAGCAACGATTCCCAATAGATCTGGCACAAAAAGCAATGATTGACTCATTAGCTCTGCACCAGTAATCACTTTATAGCTGAAACTGTCTGCATTAATCTAATTTCCATCCTCTGCCCTGCATCTATGAATATTCTCTCTTTTTGAGTACTTTTTCAATTCCTTTTAAAATTGTGTTGCAACTCTTGTCTCTAAAGGCCAAATATGGTAAAGTATTCCATGCTGTAATTCACATATGTGCAAATTCAAATCCCTGCTAATGATTTGAGCCCATGCCCTCTTGGTACAGAATTTCCAAGGCCTCTTGAAATGAAATCCATTACAAATTGTTCCATTTTCCCTTTTCTCAGACAGAAACTGGAAAATGTAGCTTTAGCTTAGCTTCTCATCCAAAGGAAGCCATCTCTGCTGAAGCAGTGACTGTTTTTTTGCAGCATTATTCCATCATCTGGCAAAAGCAAAAGCTTAGAAGAAAACGCCATGGCATGATAATTTTTTGTTAATTCATTCGTGCGACTTGGGCATCACTGGCTAGCCAGCATTTATTGCCCGTCCCTATTTGCCCGTGGGAAGATGGTGGTGAGCTGTCGTCTTGAAACATTGCAGTCCACGTGCTGTGGGTTGACCCACAATGCCATTAGACTTTGTACAGATTGATACAACTGAGTGGCTTGTTAGACCATTTCAGAGGGCAGTTGAGAGTCAACCACAATGCCATGGGTCTGGAGTCACATGTAAGCCAGACCAGGTAAGGACAGCAGATTTCCTCCCCTAAAGGACAGTAGTGAGCCAGACAGGATTTTCTGACAATGGTTTCATGGTCATCAGTAGATTCTTAACTCTAAATATTTTTTATTGAATAAAAATTCCACCATCTGCCATGGCGGGATTCGAACCCAGGTCCCCAGAACATTAGCTGAGTTTCTGGATTAATAGTCCTGCAATAATACCATTAGGAGAAGAGCACACATGCTGGCTTTCTCGCCATTCGGGATTCTCTTCCACCCTCAGGGATATAGAGTGAAGGGAGAAGTTTTCCTCCCGCGACATTCATCCATCCATTGTTTTTGCAGTAAGTCACCTGGATACCTATGACTGGAAGTTTTTTTTCTCAAACTGGCCTGAATGTTGTCACCATGGCGGTCCTGGCACCGTTTCCAAACAGCCAGCCAATTGAGTAACACGAGGCATCTTGGCTGCCCAGTCCCGGGCCTGAGCTGGGAATGCAGGTGGTGACAAAAACAGAAAATGCTGGAAAATCTCAGCACGTCTGACAGCATCTATGGAGAGAGAATAGAGCAAAGGTTTCGAGTCCAGATGACCCATCGTCAGAGCCTGGGTAAGGTTGGTGTGAGCTGGTGTCGTGGTAGGCATTGGGATCATATTTAAAGGCAGTCAGCTATTTGTTGCTGCCTGAACAAAGGACTTATTCTTGATTGCAGATTTGAATCACCCTCTTACTGCTGCTGCTTCCTGACTGCAGCCTCAGCCATCCGAGGAGATGCCCAGAAGGCTACAGCTAAAATGGCAGAAGGAAATATCCTGTGTGGCCCCATAGTTCAGTGATGCCACTCTGAAGGCTGTCATCCAGGCTGTAAGGTCAAGGCAGCAAGTTCTCTTCCCGAAGGATGGGAGGAGGAGACCGGCATACCTAACCCAGCAAGTCTGGATGGAGATTGAAGCGGAGGTGAGCAGCCACCACTACCACTGCAACACCTCCTTCATCCCCAGACTATGGATGCAATGCTGAAAGTGCATCAATTACTCATTTCTGTCTACCAAGGTGGCTACTTCATTTCTCTTTTCTTTCCTATGTGGCAGTGAGAGAGGGTTCACTTGGTGTGGGGAGTGAGCAGACAGCTGTAGATCCAGTCAGATGCATGGTATTATCTCACTGAGAGATGCCCATCAGTCACTGCTGCCCCCTCAAAATCCCTTGAGAATGGCCGTGTACAGGAGGCATTCATCTGCCCCCACTATGGGCAACTGGGCCCCCAACAGAATAGTTGTTGTGTTTGCCTCCGTGAAAAAACTAACAGTCGTCCTTCTTGTGACTGCAGGAGAAGACAGCACCCAACAACAGGGAGACTGGAGGAGAAGTGTCTTGTCTCCAAATCCTCACCCCCATGGAGGATAAGCCTTGGAGTTGGTGGGGCAAGAGAGTGCCCTTGCAATAGCTGATGATGAGAGGTGAGAAAACAAGTGTGTGTGCATTCGGTTATATATGGCACACATCATGTGTAGCTGCTCATGCAATCAACATTGGGCGGCATGGTGGCACAGTGGTTAGCACTACTGTCTCTCAGTGCCAGGGACCTGGGTTTGATTCCAGCCGTGAGTGACTGTGTGGTGTTTGCACGTTCTCCCTGTGTCTGCATGGGTTTCCTCCGGGTGCTCCGGTTTTCTCCCATAGTTCAAAGATGTGTGGGTTAGGTGGATTGGCCAATAATCCGCCTTCTCATTCTTCAAAAATGAACAATCTCACATTTTCCCACATTGAATTCCACTAGCCAATTTTCTACCCACCCACTTAACCTGCCAATATCTCTCAGGAAACTATTTATATTCTCCTTACAACCTACCTTCCCTCCCACCTTTGTATCATCCACAAGTCTGTTCCTTCCTTCAAATCATGGATATATATTGCGAAAAGCTGCGACCCAGCACTGATCCCTGTGGCACTCCACAGGCCAGTGTCCCCCAGCCTGAGAAAGACCCCTTTATCACGACTCACTACTTCCTGTTTGTTAGCCAATCCTCTATCCATGCCAGAATATTACCTCCAACACCATTAGCTCCTCTCTTGCAGAGTAGCCTTTTGTGTGGCACATTTTCAAATGCCTTTTGAAAATCATGATTAGATTCAGGATAGCAAACTCATGAGCTTGTCACCTGAGAAGCTGACAGACAGAGGTCTGTTGGAGGCCAGACTGATGCTGAACCCAAAGGCTGATGTCATTTCTTTGGACATGGTTGCCCAACAGGCCAATTGCAGCTGCAGCGAGAAGTGAGGGAACATCTGGCAGATGATGCAGGTGTCCATCCTGCCCATGATCGTTGCCATGTTTCCTGTGTATGCTGCATTGCTTCCTCCATGGAGAGAATGACAATCCTTTTGGAGAGCAAGATAGAGTAGATTACTCAGGGGATTCCAGAGATGTACACAGACCTACATACTGCTGCATTGTCTGTCGGCTGTGGCAAGGCGAGAAGGCTGAGGTGCCCACATTCTTTTTAATTGTTCATTTACAGAATGTGACATTGCTGGCTAGGCCAGCATTTTTTAACCATCCCTAAATGATCTCTAGTAGGTGGCGGTGATGAGCTCTTTCTTGATCCGCTGCAGTCCATGTGATGTAGGTACACTCACAATGCTGTTAAGGAAAGAGTTCCAGGATTTTGACCCAGTGAGAGCGAATGCACAGCAATATATTTCCAAGTCAGCTTGGTGAGTGACTTGGAGAGGAACCTCCACATAGTGATATTTCTACTGCTGCCTGCGAGTTCAGTTCCTGGCTTGGGTCACTGTCTGTGTGGAGACTGCACATCGAGCATGTGCTGTCTTCGCTCTCCCTTGTTTTTTGAGAGGTTTCTCCTATATCTTGGAGAACTGTGATAAATGATGGCTTGGCAACGTTGTCCTAACCTGCTTCCCGAACATGCGGAGATGTTGTTTCCCTGCACATCATGGAACCATTTGCTCAGCGAGACCTCGTCAGATCTGGGCTAGTGTGGCAAGGTGTCACATTGTTTATGTACCATTTAACGCACAGGTCCGTAAAAGTTCATGCCAGTATATAATAGCCCATTGTCTGATATGATCTCTTCAGATACACTGATCAAATTGGATATTACACTCATTGGGTGGAATTTTCCCATCCCGCCCGCCACGGGAATCATAGCAGGCAGGACAGGACCATACAAAGGTCTGTTGACCTCGGGCGGGATTTTGCGGTCCTGGGATGAGTGTGGCCAGAAAATCCCACCCATCACGTCCACCACCAACACACTTGAGGTATCCTTCAGTTGTCTCATGATTGGAAATTTGGCAGTGACTCAGAGAAAGTCATTCATGGATGGTGAATAAATCTTTCTTGATTTTAGACAAAGGGTACAATGGAATCTTGTGAGGATGTACCGGTTCTGTGTTGATGTGGTTGGTGACTCCAGCATGTTTCATGCATCCTCACTACATTCTTGATTTTTAAAAATTCTTTCATGGAATGTGGGCCTCACTGGCGAGACCAGCATTTATTGTTCCAAGTCCAGAATTGTGTGTGACTTGGAATGCAGGACAACTTTGTGGTTGGTGCAGTAAACTGCACTTTCCACATGGTTTGTTTGCTTTCTACATCCTGGCTATTGTGCCAGTACTGGTAACACAAAAACCCTACAGTGCAGAAGGAAGCCATTTGGCCCTTCAAGGCTGCACCGACCACAATCCCCCCCAGGCCTGCAACCCCTCCTATTTATCCTACTAATCCCCCTGACACTAGGGTCAATTTAGCATGGCCAATTAACCTAACCTGCACATCTTTGGACTGTGGGAGGAAACCGGAGCACCCGGAGGAAACCCACACAGACACGGGGAGAACGTGCAAACTCCACACAGACAGTGACTCGAGGCTGGAATTGAACCCGGGTCCCTGGTGTCGTGAGGCAGCAGTGCTAACCACTGTGCTGCCCTAGCTGCACCTAATGGTTGTAGATGTTGTTGTCCAGCCAAAATGGCTTTGTACTTTCTGTCATCCTTTCATAGTGTGTCAATATTGTGATCTTTCTGTTTCTCCAAAAAGGCTTTTTGGAAGGCATTGATTGGTGCTGAGGCTCTAACCAGCTCCATTTCCTCTTATTATTCTTTCATAGGATCTGGGCATCCCTGGCAAGGCGCTAATTGCCTCTTGAATTGAGTATCATATTGCTGCGGAGTCACTTGTAGGCCAGACTGGGTAAGGGTGGCTGATTTTCTTCCCAAAAGGACTTTAGTGAACGAGATGGGTTTTTACAATGAGCAATGATAGTTTCATGGTCACCATTACTGAGACCAGCTTTTAATTTCAGATTTTATTAATTGAATTTAAATTCCACGTCACAGAGCGTTAGCCTGGAGCTCTGGATTACTGGTCTAGTGACATTACCACTATGGCACCATCCTCCTTGATCTGTGTTGACAGCTTACTTCTGAAAAATTACAATCCTTGTCCTGAATGGCACTTGCTGACAAACTCATAGAGTCATAGAGGTTTACAGTATGGAAACAGGCCCTTCGGCCCAACTTGTCCATGCCGCCCTTTTTATTTAAAACCCCTACGCTAATCCCAATTGGCCCATATCCCTCTACACCCATCGTACCCATGTAACTATCTAAATGCTTTTTAAAAGATAAAATTGTACCCGCCTCTACTACTACCTCTGGCAGCTTGTTCCAGACACTCTCCCCTCTCACCTTAAACCTATGCCCTCTAGTTTTAGACTCCCCTACCTTTGGGAAAAGATATTGACTATCTACCTTGTCTATGCCCCTCATTATTTTATAGACCTCTATAAGGTCACCCCTCAGCCTCCTACGCTCCAAAGAAAAAAGTCCCAGTCTATTCAGCCTCTCCTTATAACTCAATCCATCAAGTCCCGGTAGCATCCTAGTAAACCTTTTCTGCACTCTTTCTAGTTTAATAATATCCTTTCTATAATAGGGTGACCAGAATTGCACACAGTATTCCAAGTGTGGCCTTACCAATGTTTTGTACAACTTCAACAAGACGTCCCAACTCCTGTATTCAATGTTCTGACCGATGAAACCAAGCGTGCCGAATGCGTTCTTCACCACTCTGTCCACCTGTGACTCCACTTTCAAGGAGTTATGAACATGTACCTGTAGATCTCTTTGTTCTGTAACTCTCCCCAACGCCCTACCATTAACTGAGTAAGTCCTGCACTGGTTCAATCTACCAAAATGCATTACCTCGCATTTGTCTAAATTAAACTCCATCTGCCATTCGTCAGCCCACTGGCCCAATTGATCAAGATCCCACTGCAATTGGAGATAACCTGCCTCACTGTCCACCATGCCATCAATCTTGGTGTCATCTGCAAACTTACTAACCATGCCCCCTATATTCTCATCCAAATCATTGATCAATTAGTTCTTGTTGCTGTTGTATGTGGACCATCAACCCCAAACGGTGCATCCTGAAGTTCATTTTTACGCAAATCTGATCCTCCAGCATGTTCCATAGCTTCACAGGGTCCTTCTGATCCCCCTCAGACAGGTCTGAGTGTTGACTCAATGCAACCCCTCATTTCCAATGGCTAGATTTATGTTCACCACTTGATTATAGGGATCTGTGGTGGATAAATCTAAAAAGTACGGTTACATCCTTCGTTTGAAAAGCCTAAATTCAGATAGAATACCAGTGGCCTAACAATTTATGCTGGAGAATTTGCTCATCATCTTCCTGATGTATTGGGGATTTGCAACCTCTCTATATCACCAATGCAGCTTGGTGTGTTTTCTTTTATTCTCTTCCCTCTTTTTTTGTGACTGCCATTCAGGTTTCTTCCTGTTTCACACACTTTTATCTTTTGCACACGAATGGCAAACATTCCTGGAGAAACATGGAGAACATTGCAATATTGCTACGGCTTTTACTGCCCAGTTCAAAGCTGACTGCACAGCACAACTCTGGGCTGACTTGCCGCTCCTATTGACCACCAATCCAGCTGTTCCATTCATCAGGTCCTCAGTGTTCTGCAAGGCAGAGTTTGCAGAGGGACATTGCCTCCAGGGTTTCGATGGACATACAAGGATGAATTTTCCCATCCCACCCACCACAGGAATCGTAGTGGGCGAGGGACGAACCATGGAAAGGTCTGTTGACCTCGGGTGGGATTTTTCAGGTTTCAGGGTGAGCACGGCTGGAAAATCCCACCCACAGCCTCTGTATTGTACCAAATCTTGTCTGTGGTTCGTCCTGTGCTCTTCAAATTCACAGTGCTGCAATTATGTTGTGTTTCCATGTCTGCTTTACACAAACTCATCAATCTCACACTAGGACTGGTAAACTTTACCTAAGTTCGGTTCATATGAAAATACACAGTACAAACAGATTCACATCATAGTTTCAGCAACTATTACTCACACAGACAACACAGCTGCAATTCCTGCACACACACCACATTACCAGCTGCTAGTCACATGCTACTCTACATCCTGGCTACTTGCTCATTTGCATATTCTCTTGGAATGATACCACAACACCGCCCAACAAATATTCTCCTTTCTTTGGTCGCTTTCTGAAAATCTGTGAGTTATTCTTCTGCTTGGGTTATAAATATCAAACAACTTTATCATGCTCAAAATGTCTTATCTTTTCCCTCTTGATATTATTGTGTGGAGGACGGAGAAGATCTGCAGAGAGACGGAGGACGGAGAAGATCTGCAGAGAGATTTGGCTGAGTGAGTGGGCGAGGATATGGCAAATGGAGTATAACGTTGATAAATGCGAGGTTATACACTTTGGAGGAAATAATAACAAATGGGATTACTATCTCAATGGAAACAAATTAAAACATGCTACCGTGCAAAGGGACCTGGGGGTCCTTGTGCATGAGACGCAAAAGCCCAGTCTGCAGGTACAACAGGTGATCAAGAAGGCAAATGGGATGTTGGCCTATATCGCGAAGGGGATAGAATATAAAAGCAGGGATGTCTTGATGCACCTGTACAGGGCATTGGTGAGGCCGCAGCTGGAATACTGTGTGCAGTATTGGTCCCCTTATATGAGGAAGGATATATTGGCATTGGAGGGAGTGCAGAGAAGGTTCACCAGGTTGATACCGGAGATGAGGGGTTTGGATTATGAGGAGAGGCTGAGGAGATTGGGTTTGTACTCGTTGGAGTTTAGAAGGATGAGGGGGGATCTTATGGAGACTTATAAGATAATGCGGGGGCTGGATAGGGTGGAGGCGGAGAGATTCTTTCCACTTAGTAAGGAAGTTAAAACTAGAGGACACAGCCTCAAAATAAAGGGGGGTCGGTTTAAGACAGAGTTGAGGAGGAACTTCTTCTCCCAGAGGGTGGTGAATCTCTGGAATTCTCTGCCCACTGAGGTGCTGGAGGCTACCTCGCTGAATATGTTTAAAGCGCGGATGGATGGATTCCTGATCGGTAAGGGAATTAAGGGTTATGGGGATCAGGCGGGTAAGTGGTACTGATCCACGTCAGATCAGCCATGATCTTATTGAATGGCGGGGCAGGCTCGAGGGGCTAGATGGCCTACTCCTGCTCCTATTTCTTATGTTCTTATGTTCTTATTATCTTGAGGATGATGTGGAGATGCCGGCGTTGGACTGGGGTGGGCACAGCAAGAAGTCGAACAACATCAGGTTAAAGTCCAATAAATTTATTTGGAATCAGGAGCTTTCGGAGCGCTGCTCCTTCATCAGGTGAGTGGCTACACAAATATACCTGTTGGACTTTAACCTGGTGTTGTGAGACTTCTTACAGTATCTTGAGGGTGCACTGCAACTGGATATCATTTATCCCTTCCTACAGGTTCTTGCCAAGATCAGGGCCGAGGATAGAATTTCCACACATTCTTTTGCACAGCATTACAGATGATATCAAGCACACTATTTTCACTGAGTGTCAACCCAGCCACCAGTCTACAATTAATGTGGTCACTCAGTATGTCTTCAGATGCAAGTCATTTCAAGAACACAAAATGTTAGGTATAATCTGACTGTCTGCAGTAAGGAGTAGGCAACACTTGTCCAAACCTAAGCAGAACTGCTTGTAAATCATTGAAGTGCTGTGGAAGACATTTTGTTTAGTTCCAATAATGATAACTAGATCATCATTATCATCTGCAAGGGGGTTTGAAAGGGCACTTAGTGTCCAGGAACTTAGCAAAATTCTTTCTCAGTTAAAGAAAAAACAGAAAATGAAGGAAATATTCAGCCCATATGGCAGCATTTGTAGAGAGAGAAAAACAGGATTAATGGCCGCGATTCTCCCATTCTGACCCACAACTTTTCTGGCAGGTCAGGGTGGGATACTCGCGCCTCCAGCCTTGTCCCGGGATTTGTGCATGCGCCAGGAACACATGCGCATCTCCCAGAGCCGGCGAACAGTCGCCGGTCAGACCACACTGGAAACTGACGGTAAGGCAGATAAGTAATTTAAATCTGTTTTTAATATGTTTTAAATATGTAGATTTGTTAATAATTGGGACCTTTCAGGTCCCGATTGAATCTCTCATCCCGCCGGGAGAATTT
Organism: Mustelus asterias; assembly: GCF_964213995.1. Taxonomy (NCBI): domain Eukaryota; kingdom Metazoa; phylum Chordata; class Chondrichthyes; order Carcharhiniformes; family Triakidae; genus Mustelus; species Mustelus asterias. The sequence goes on from NC_135816.1 coordinate 45,870,411, forward strand.
CATTCCGGCGGGGTCCAGAGCAGCTCCCCACGTTCGGGGAACCAGAGGGAGACCCTGCCGGAATGAAGGGGGGACAAGTGGGGCCCCCAGGGGGTCGGGCAGCGGGAGGTGGTGCCCCCTGGCACTGCCCAAGTGTCCATGCCCAGGGGGCACCTTAGCACTGGCCATCGGGCATCGGGCAGTGCCAAGGGGGTGCGGCCTATTGAGGGCATGGCCCAAGGGCAATCGGTGGGTGGGGAGGGGGGGGGGCGGTCCCGCTGCCACTCTGCAGATAGGATTGGTCTGGGATGAAGGGAGGGCAGAGATTGAGGTGGGCTGGGTGGTGGTGGTCTGCTGGGGGGGGCCTGCCTCCCAGGGGGGGAGGATCTGACCCCGGTGGGGGGGAGGAGGGTCTACCGGGGTAAGGGAGGTGGGGGAATCACCACTGCTGGGGTGGGGGTGGGCTGTGCATTGGGATGCTCTGAGACGGTGGGGGTCAGGGCTGGTCTGGGAATTGCTGTGGAGGCCGCGATTGGGTCATGGGGGGGGGGCGTTGAAGGTGCTGCACTGTGGTGGTCCCAGGCTGGCCAGTGATCGGGGAGTCTGACAGTTCGGGACCACTGCGCTTGCGCAGAGTTCCAGAACTGTCAGACTCCAGCGCGAATAAGCCCCGCCCCCCCCTGGGTTTTTAATGAGATTCACGACTGGGACCTCTGCAGTGCACAGAGTGTGGAGATTCAGGTGAGAAGCTGAACTGACAAAACAGTCGGGACTTAGAACAGTTCTCCCACCAATTCAGCACTTTTGGGAGAATCGCGGCCAATGTTTCAGGTTGAGAACCTTTCATTATAATTATGTATTGTGACCTGGCGCACTGACTGACATGAGTCTGTCTTTGCTGGATTTAGAAAACTTGGAAATGTTTGCGAAGAAAAATGGTGGTGGGTTTCAAACATATTTGACACGCACTTTGGACTCTACTTTTGCATCTTGAGGGCCACATAGAGTCAGGCACTGAAATTTTACTCAGCATGTTTCAAGGACCAACTGAGCCAATCTCACAACATCTGACGTGACTAGAGGGAGGCCAGAGATGGTGTAGTGGCAGAACTTCCTCCAGCACCAACAACAATAATATGAACTGCCAGTTCGGTGGACCTCAGTGCAAATCCTGTATTGGATTCTTCAGTCATGAGAAAACCCACAAAAAAAATAATGAAACCATTTACTGCTTGGACATAGTCAAACAATGAGGAGTCCACCACAATGCAGCTTGATGGCCCTTCACCTACATTGCCAGCAGCAGTAACATACCTGCAGTAAAAGTCAATGTGGTGGCTTTCTCTCAAGGTGGCTGTATGTTGTTCCGCAGCAGCCAGGTCTCACCAAGAAGCATGCAGTAGATAGCACAGCTCTGTGATAAAGCAGAGAAGTTGAAGATATATTTTAGTTGACATGTCTAAACAACAGTGCTGCGATCAGAAGATCCAGATTCTGGTTTATGCATGCCATCTGAAGTCTCTTTGCATCTGTTGACGTTCTCATGAAATTATGTTCCTCAGCCAGAAATGGTGGCAAAAAGAAGTTGACAGAAACAGACTATGTTTCCTCAGTGGCACTTGAGTAGCATCTGATAAATCAATTTGAAGTCCTACATAGTGCAAAAGTCCACAACTAAAGAGCACAAAATATGCCTATGTACGGGGAGGTGGTGGTGTAGTGGTACTGTCATTGGACTGGAGACTCAGGGTAATGCTCTGAGGACTGGGTTCAAATCCCACCACGGCAGATGATGACATTTCAATTCAATAGAAAGCTGGATTTTAAAAGTCTACTGATGATCATGAAACCATTGTCAATTGTCATAAAATCCCATCTGGCTTGTTAATATCCTTTGCTGTCCTTACCTGGTCTGGCCTATATGTGACTCCAAGTCCACAGCAAAATACCCTCTGAAATGGTCTAGTAAGCCACTCAATTCAAGGGCAATTAAGAATGGGCAATAAATGCTAGTCCAGCCAGAGATACCCACATCTCATGAAAGAAAGAAAATGCACAACTTTGTAAATGATGTTATAAACAACAATTTTATTACACATTTAAACCTAAAGTTTCATGATCTTCAGCCTTCAACACCATTATTCCCACAAAAATCATCTCCAAACTCCATGGCCTGGGCCTCGACACCTCCCTCTCCGACTGGATCCTGAACTTCCTAACTCACAGACCACAATCAGTAAGGATAGGCAACAACACCTCCTCCACGATCATCCTCAATGCCGGTGCCCCACAAGGCTGTGTTCTCAACCCCCTACTGTACTCCTTATACACCTATGACTGTGTGGCCAAATTCGATTTTCAAGTTTGCAGACGACACCACTGTAATGAGTTGGACCTCAAACAATGACGAGGCAGAATACAGGAATGAGATAGAGAATCTGGTGAACTGGTGCGGCAACAATAATCTCTCCCTCAATGTCAACAAAATGAAGGAGATTGTCATCGACTTCAGGAAGCGTAAAGGAGAACATGCCCCTGTCTACATCAATGGGGATGAAGTAGAAAGGGTCGAGACCTTCAATGTTTTAGGTGTCCAGATCACCAACAACATAAAGAAAGAGGATGTGTTGGAACTATTGAATGGCATCAAGGTTGGTAAGTCGCCGGGACCGGATGGGATATACCCCAGGTTACTGTGGGAGGCGAGGGAGGAGATTGCGGAGCCTTTGGCGATGATCTTTGCATCGTCGATGGAGACGGGAGAGGTTCCGGAGGATTGCAGATGTGGTCCCTATATTCAAGAAAGGGAACAGGGACAGCCCGGGAAATTACCGACCGGTGAGTCTAACCTCAGTGGTTGGTAAGTTGATGGAGAGGATCCTGAGAGACAGGATTTATGATCATCTAGAGAAGTTTAGTATGATCAAAAGTAGTCAGCACGGCTTTGTCAAGGGCAGGTCGTGCCTTACGAGCCTGGTTGAGTTCTTTGAAAATGTGACCAAACACATTGACGAAGGAAGAGCGGTGGATGTGGTCTATATGGACTTCAGCAAGGCGTTCGATAAGGTCCCCCATGCAAGACTTCTTGAGAAAGTGAGAGGGCATGGGATCCAAGGGGCTGTTGCCTTGTGGATCCAGAACTGGCTTGCCTGCAGAAGGCAGAGAGTGGCTGTGGAGGGGTATTTCTCTGCATGGAGGTCAGTGACCAGTGGAGTGCCCCAGGGATCTGTTCTGGGACCCTTGCTTTTTGTCATTTTCATAAATGACCTGGATGAGGAAGTGGAGGGATGGGTTGGTAAGTTTGCTGACGACACCAAGGTAGGTGGTGTTGTGGATAGTTTGGAGGGATGTCAGAAGTTGCAGCGAGACATAGATAGAATGCAAGACTGGGCGGAGAAGTGGCAGATGGACTTCAACCCGGATAAGTGTGTAGTGATCCATTTTGGCAGATCCAATGGGATGAAGCAGCAGTATAATATGAAGGGTACCATTCTTAGCAGTGTAGAGGATCAGAAGGACTTTGGGGTCCGGGTCCATAGAACTCTTAAATCGGCCTCGCAGGTGGAGGATGCGGTCAAGAAGGCGTACGGCGTACTAGCCTTCATTAATCGAGGGATTGAGTTTAGGAGTCGGGAGATAATGCTGCAGCTTTATAGGACCCTGGTTAGACCCCACTTGGAGTACTGCGCGCAGTTCTGGTCACCTCATTACAGGAAAGATGTTGAAGCCATTGAAAGGGTGCAGAGGAAATTTACAAGGATGTTGCCTGGATTGGGGGGCATGCCTTATGAGGATAGGTTGAGGAAGCTTGGTCTCTTCTCCCTGGAGAGACGAAGGATGAGAGGTGACCTGATAGAGGTTTACAAGATGTTGAGAGGTCTGGATAGGGTAGACTCTCAGAGGCTATTTCCAAGGGCTGAAATGGTTGCTATGAGAGGACACAGGTTTAAGGTGCTGGGGGGTAGGTACAGAGGAGATGTCAGGGGTAAGTTTTTCACTCAGAGGGTGGTGGGTGAGTGGAATCGGCTGACGTCGGTGGTGGTGGAGGCAAACTCGTTGGGGTCTTTTAAGAGACTTCTGGATGAGTACATGGGATTTAATGGGATTGAGGGCTATAGATAGGCCTAGAGGTAGGGATATGATCGGCGCAACTTGTGGGCCGAAGGGCCTGTTTGTGCTGTGGCTTTCTATGTTCTATGTAACCTGTCCTGGTCCCCCCATGCTGACACTATAGTTAAGAAGGCCTACCAACGCCTCTACTTTCTCAGAAGACTAAGGAAATTTGGCATGTCAGCTATGACTCTCACCAATTTTTACAGATGCACCATAGAAAGCATTCTTTCTGGTTGTATCAAAGCTTGGTATGGCTCCTGCTCTGCCCAAGACCGCAAGGAACTACAAAAGGTCATGAATGTAGCCCAATCCATCACGCAAACCAGCCTCCCATCCATTGACTCTGTCTACACTTCCTGCTGCCTCGGCAAAGCAGCCAGCATAATTAAGGACCCTACGCACCCTGGACATTCTCTCTTCCACCTTCTTCCGTCGGGAAAAAGATACAAATGTCTGAGGTCACGTACCAACCGACTCAAGAACAGCTTCTTCCCTGCTGCTGTCAGACTTTTGAATGGACTTACTTGCATTAAGTTGATTTTTCTCTACATCCCAGCTATGACTGTAACACTACATTCTGCACTCTCTCATTTCCTTCTCAATGAACGGTATGCTTCGTCTGTATAGCATGCAAGAAACAATACTTTTCACTGTACGTTAATACATGTGACAATAATAAATCCAAGCAAAATCAAATCTTATAAGCTGTCAACAGTATCTAAAAACTCCACTTGCCCAGTTATTAAGAGTAATTTAATATTGTGGTTATGGCCTCATCGACACTTGCATTTGAACTAAAGTAGCTATTTAGCTCAAAGGAGACCCATATATGACTGTAGCTTCATGCTATTGACATGTTCCAAATTACACCTTGTAAATATGCATGTTCAAAGCATTGGACGCCTTGCAAAATTTACCCTTTTGTGTAACTCTGTGTGGTCAAATTAGACATCCTGAAAAGTATATGAGATCTCCATAGAAATGGTCTTTACAGCCTCCTTTCAATGAATGGTCACCAGAATGAATTCCCAGGATAAGTGAAGGAGTAAACAAATTACAGCTTTACATTTCATTTCTTTAACTTGAATATGGAAATCTATCCAAGACACTTTACAAAGGATTAGTTCAATCATCTCATCATATTAAAGTGATCTAAGGATTCTGTTATTCCTAATGCTAAACCAAACTGCTCTATCGACTATACTGGATTCTTAAGGCAGATTGCATTTAACATTTACACAAAATCATCCTGTAAATTTATATCACCGGAATTCACATGAATGAAAATAATAACTATCTTGTTTTGAATTTGTCTGACAGCTGAAGAACTTTGTAAGAATTCCTTCTGCATTATGGTATTTAATAGGTGGAATTCTCCAGTCTCAATCAGTGGTGGGAACCTTTGCCAGCAAGAACAGAAAATTTAGCGTTCCAGCCAAAACTCCATTCACTCTCAGTAACGCCAGAAATTCCGAGCCACGAATGGGGATGGAAGATTGCAGTTAAGATCTGTCAAGTAATTAAAACTTAAGAATACCCATAACATGACACTCCATGTCTACCATCATTCCTAATAGGTTTTACGAATGGTAAAGGAGCACAAAAATCTTTTGGGGTCCCAAAAAATGTTTTGAATATTAGACTGAGGCCCGGAGTTTTGCACTCCCAGAGTGAGAGATTCTCCATTGTGGTAAATATGGCGTCAGCGGCCGCAAATTGTAAGTCCCTACTCCGAACAATACAGTTCTCATTTTAACGGGCCGGGAATAGGCCTATTTAAATCATCAGCTGCCTCCACTGAGGTGGGATTTAGGTCAGCCAGGAATGTGAAACCCAAAATGTGCAGATGAGACCAGGTAAGAGCTGGTCTGAAATGTGTGAATTTGTTTGGAAGCCAGGGTAGCCCCTTTGGACAGGTAATGTTCCCCTTTGTCTGGTCCTGGCTCATGTTTGGGGGAGGTAAGGTGCTCTTTGGGGTAGATCTAGTCCCCTTTGGAATTGTTAAAAGTAAGCATGAATGTGTAGAGGAAGTACATAAACTCATTACTATCAAACTCATTGGGATTGTCAACAGACCTGTCAAAATCAAATGTCAAAACTGTCAGAAGCATCTGTCACAGAGACCTGTTAAAACTCTGAGAAATGTCTGCCCCAGGGGGCAGTCAATCTATTAAGGTATTTAAAAGTTATGCCCTTTAAATCTTTGAAAGAACATGCCTAGAGTGTTAAAAGAATAATATTTTTGCAATTTCACTCTGTCTGTTGACATGAGGCTAAGGGGCTCCATTACTGGATAAGGGCTGCATGACTGATTTCACAACCATCCACTATTACAGTAGGGTACCTGCCGTTCTCAGTTTGATTGACAGTTATAGACTCATCGATGGAGCACTATGAATTCTAATGCTTGTTGTTGAAGGGATTGTCCACTTGAATGAAATATTTGTTGATATAAGCTGATATTTAGTTGAAGGAATGTAAATGTAGTAAATGGGTTTGATAAATGTGAGTTTATATTCAATAAAATGAAGAGTGCAATCGACACTTAGAATTTTATTTTATCTCATCTCTGCATGGGTCCTGAGTTCTGTCCATGATGGATACTAGTTGAGTTGGCATTGAAGGTGCAAAGGAAAAGGGTGGTGGGTGGTAAGTTGGCACTAAGTAGGAATAGGGACTATACAGGGCCATGTGGAGGGCAATATATTGACATAGAGGCCAGAATTCTCCAGCTATTCATGCCCTGTCACTGCTGCCAGCTGGAGAATCCCACCCAGAGTACCGGAGGGGTTGTGGGAGTAAGTGGAAGGGCACAGGTTAGCATGGGGCATTTGAGAAGCTCTGGGCATGGGTGGAGGGCATGAGGCCTGAATGGCATGGATGGGGCATGATCTCATTACCATGGAATGATAAGGTTTGTATGAGACTGTACTGGGTAATGGTGTTAAGTAAATCGTGTTAATCCCACCCTTTATACATTTCTCAATTTTCATTTGCATTGAAGTGGATGGAGATGTCTGACACCTGACTGAATCAAAATCACCCATTTTACACTATCATCCCAAGTCAAAATTTTTCCCTTTATCTTCAAACCGTTTCATTCAACATATTCAGACATTGGAGATAGTTTCAAGGAATATTTCATAAAATCCTGATGTAAAGTTATAACAGTAAGAAATCTCACAACACCAGGTTAAAGTCCAACAGGTTTATTTGGTAGCACATTTTATTTGGTTACTGTGCTTACCCCAGTCCAACGCCGGCCTCTCCACATCGTAAAGTTATAACTCAGATACTCCTGAAGTAAAGTCTGAGCAGTTTATGTAAAAAGAAAAATCCTTGAATTTTCTTCTTTTCAATAATGATCTCACTATAGGCATATTGTTGATTAATATCATGGAACTATGTTTGAGTAATCTAGCCCTTTGTGATAGGCAACAAGGTTGCAATGCCACTTCACTATTGATGATGAGATTGCTGCTACTTTTTCAGCACAAATAGATTGAGTCCCATTTTGTCATGTTCATTGTTAGGTAGCTGGGATGGAGTTCAGATAATAACCCAGCTATTCAATTCAAGGCAACTGTTAATATATGCATCTATCTGATAAGTAAAAGTATACATGCACGGGAATGACTGTTGGAAGAGGTCGAATGAATAGATTTCTCCAAATATATTTCCAATTTGATTGTGCAAGTCAATTAGATTGATTTGATAGGGCCTGTGGCCATACATTTTGAAAAGATACTTGTCAGATAATTGATATCCAAGAAATGAAAAGTGATTGTTGTACCCATTTCCAGACTGATGCAAAGGCTTGCTTGATGAATAAATTAATAACAATATACACAAGATCGACAAGATGGAAAACTGCATTATGGGATAGGCAGGTGAGAGTTATATTCACAGCCCTTATAACACAGACCCTTTTGCAATGCATCTGCTGCTACTGTGGTTGGTAGTACTGGGTCAAAATGTGCCAATATTTCAGAGCAGTTTAAAACTTGTGTAATTTTTTCTTAAGCGTTTTGTTGGTCCATGTACCAACGCTATTGTGGACCCTGACTCAAGAGCTGTCTCAAAGACTTCTGCTAAATTTGGTAGGAAATTGTCCATTTAGTTGATTCTGAGGAATCTCTGAAGCTCAGTGATATTCCTGTGTTGTGGAAATTCTCTGATTATTTATTATTTTCTGTGGCTCAACAGTGATTCCCGTGGCTTGTACAATGTGACCTAGAAACCTGACTATTGATTAAACTTATTATAACTGAAAGTTTTAAATTCAATGTTAAGCCTGTATCTTATAAGACACTCAGAACTGCTCTGAGCCTATAATCATGCTCTTCTCTTGTGGGTCCACAAATATGTTGCCCGTGTGGCATATTACTCCTTTCATGCATTTTAGGGTTTGAGACATTGGGCGGGATATTCCATTTTTTAATCTAAGGGTGGTGGCAGGCAACAATGTCCCTCCCAAACCACACCATCCACATCTTCTGAGTTTTAGTGCAAACCATCGTCAACATGCCACACTAATGACAACTCCCACCCCATTCTGGGACTTCATGTACATCACCTTCCAGCAAATAACGTGGAGTCCCTTTGACCCACTTGTTTGTCATCATTTCATATACCCATGTCGGGGTCCACTATCCTACCCCTCGGTCTTCTCTCTGCCTTTCATTGTTCACTATCCTCCTCTACCTCCTTGACCTTCCTTCCCTTGCACTTGCACAGTCCTCCTTCCCATTGCGCCCCTTGTGCTCATCAGCCCCACCCTCACCTCGCACCCACAATCAATTGAAATACGGTCGGTCAAAGTAGTGGATGCATCAGTCCCACAGCACAGTGTGGTCCATAAAGATGAGTTCAGCATGGAGCTTGAGGATATGAAACAGTCATCCCCAGCAAAAAATGTTCAGCGGAGGACTCTCTAAACAAGTGTTCTACTCTGATCTCCGCAATGGCAATGCTCAGTACGAGGGCAGAAGAAATGCTGCAAGGATGCTCGGAAAGCCTCTCTAGATAAGTGCAACATCACCATTAACACATGGGAATCACTTCTCCTAGAATGCAGAAACTGGAGACGAGACATTCGCAAAGGTGCCAACCACCTTGAGCTTCACTGAGTGGAGCATTTGATGGCCGAGCATAAACAGTGGAAATAGCGTGCAGAATCTAGAGCGTTACACCCACCCACCCGTCCCATCAAGCACCACCTACCTCAGCTGTGGCAGAGTCTGTGGCTCCAGAATTCACCCCCACCGAGTGAAAGCAAGTCATCCTCAACCCTGAGGGACTACCAAAGAAGATCAAAGTGCTTGAGAAACAAGTCAATTTGCGGTATAAACCTTACAGAAATTGATTTATTTGACTAACAACCAGGAAGGCGCTTCAAATCTAATTCAAACATTTATTACTGCTTCTATCAATTGGCAGTCCGAGGAAGAAAGTGAACAATTTGAACATTTCTCTGTTGCTTATTCTATCCTTGTTAATGCTTGGCAAATGATTCAAACTGTTTTTCACTCAGACACATTTAGTCATTCGGATGTTTAATTGAATGGAAAAGTGCTTATTTTAGCAAAGCAATGATTTTCATCCTATGGATATTTGATACTGTGGAGTGTGACATTTCTGAGTGCGACATCTGGGAGGTCATAGCTTCAGTGGTGACATTTCTGCGAGATGTGACATGTAGAGAGTGCAATAAACGTTAGACTTTTAATTACACAAATAGAGGAGTGTTAATTATATTATTAATTGCATGATGACTGAAGCATTACATTTATGATGTGATCGCTGCAAGATTTTGAATTTAATTTGCAAAAGATTATTAGGAAGTACCACTGTTCTACACTTTATTCAGAAATAATTTTCTTTCCCTAATAACATCTTTAAACATTCACAATGAATTGGAGGCTATGCAGGGCAAAACTGGATATCTGGATACTCCCTAATCTCAATGCCCAATTACCTCAATTTTGCTCAAAGTGATGCAGGCAGTATGAAAACTTCATGGTACCTGATAGTTATAATAATTGTGATATGTAGCTCAGTGCAGAATATAGTGGTTGCATGCTTTAGCAGCAGACCCACCTTCATACAATGGTAGCATTTCTTAATATTAACCTTTTTTAATTTATTAGTCACAGGTGGGCTTACATTAACACTGCAATGAAGTTCCTACAAAAATCTCCAAGTCGCCACACTACGGCACCTTTTCAAGTACACTGAGGGAGAATTTAGCATGGCCAGTTCCGGTTTCCTCCCAGACTGTGGGAGGAAACCGGAACACCCAGAGGAAACCCACGGAGACACAGGGAGAACATGCAAACACTGCACAGACAGTGGCCCAAGCCGGGAATTGAACCCAGGTCCCTGACGCTGCGAGGCAGCAATGCTAACCACTGTGCCACCTGCACCACTTAAAGCCAGATTGCCCCACTTAAAAGCAAGGTGAATTCTGACTGCAGCACAGGTTGACATTGCAAAAGAATGAAAAGTGATGTGAGAAAAAATGTTTTCACACAGCAGTCTAGAATGCACTGCCTGGAAGTGTGGTGGAAGCAGATACAATCGAGCCATTCAGAGAGGAAATCAGATGATTATTTGAATAGAAACAATGTGCAGGGGTATGGGAAGAAATTAGAAGAATTGCCCTAAGTCAGAACGCTCATTTTGAGAGCCAGTGCAGACACGATGGGCTGAATGGCCTCCTTTTGTACTGTAACAATTCTATAATTCTGTGATATTGGTAAGAAATTGTTGCTATGCAGTGGCTTTTATTGCAGGATTTTGACCAAGAGGATGTTGTGATGGTCCCTCATAGGGGGAATGGTAAGGAATTGAACTGCCGCCATTCATGGCTGGGAGAAAGTGGTGTACTGAGTAATAATAACCAATGTCTTCCCAACACTCAGCCCCACAGCCTCTGGTCTTTACCTTCATAAATTCCTCCCAAAAACCAAGTGCTTCCACAAACTCAGCAAGCACCTGTAGAAAGTAATAAGCAATGAACCTGCAATTTGGATGATGGTGTCTTTATTTTTATTCATTGCTAGCATGTGAACATTGCTGGCAAGATCTGCATTTGTTGCCCATTCCTAATTGCCCTTGAGAAGGTTGTAATGCATCGCCTCCTTGAACGGCCACAGTTCAGCTGGTATAGAAACATCCTTAGCTGTTAGGAAGGTGAGTTCCAGGCTTTTGATTCAGCGACAGTGAAGGAACATTGAAATAGTTTCAAGTCAGGATGGTGTGTGAATTGGAGGGGAACTTGCAGGTGATGGTGTTCCCACTCATCTGCTAATCTTGTCCTCGTATGTGGTAGAGGTCACAGGTTTAGAAGCTGCTGTCAAAGGAACCTTGGCGTGTTGTACTGGTGGGAGACTTCTTGTGCTGCTGAATATATGTTAACCGAGCATCTTTAAAAGAAGGCATCAAAAACAGCAGATTGAGCATCAAGCCAGCATTACATATTGGATGACATCATGATCTGCCCATTCTACATGCGTCAGGTTCACAAAGCAATACCTGCACCAATGCCCTCAACAATATATCATTTAGCCCATGCCTGAGTGGGCAGGAGCAGCACATACTCCATTTCTCTCCTAAACCGGTACCCATGACACTGACACTGCAGTGCTCTGGAATTGAATTTTATGGTCACAGTGTTTTATAAGCAGAGATATCACTGATGCAGAGATGTGAAGTGCGATAGACACTGAAGTGTGAAGATAGGAAATGTAGCCAATTTAAGAAAAACCTTTTCCTTAAAGCATTAGTTAGATACAGAAGTTTGAAGAAACTGAAAAATGAAATTATGTAGTTGCAATTTATGGAAAAAATGGATTTGCAACTTTCAAGGGAAATGGGATCTGGGCCTGAAGCTTGTGCTTTTGCAATACCGCACTACTGAAGAGTATTGTTCCTGAACAAAGATCACAACTATCAAGTTAATCATGAAAACCAACAATGAAAATAGTTATGGGAAGAGTAGTTACAAGAAGATTGGGATACAAAATGGGGATGAAAATATGTAAAACTGTCTGAAATTTCTGGGCTGGAGTAATTAATTTAGGGGTTTTGAGAGGCGTTGGGGAAATTGACTGTGGCGTGTAGTATGGGGAATAGGTGAAGGAAACTATGGGCCTGATTTTACCATTGAGTCACTCCTATTATTGGGCGCAGAAATGTGGTAAAATCAGGCGTGAGGCCATTAACGCAATCCGCGCCCGCGTCCATGCAGTTGCCCACTTTACCGAGGTCCGGGAATGGCCGTGATCCGCTTCGCACCCGAAATGGGCGCAATGGTGATTTAAATGCATTTGCATGCATTTAAATCGAATTAATGAACTACCCGCCCAACTTTATCAGCATTTCCCCCTTTACCTTTGCGTTCACGCGTCCAGCTTCGGTGCAAAACAGACCTGCTCGGCAAAGATCTGTTTCGGGTGCTCCAGCTGCTGAAGAGGTAAGTTCAGAGCTTCCAATGGCTCTCTGACTCATATCGGTGGGTGGGGGGGGGGGGTGTGGAAGGGGTGGGGGGTGGGGGGTGGAAGTGGTGAGGGGGGATGGGCTGCAGGGGGGGGGGGGGAAGCGGGCCAGATCATTCTCTGGTGGGGGGAGGGAGGTGGGTCAGATGAATCTGGTGGGGGGGGGGGTGGAGAGAGGCCAGATGGCTCTCGGTGGGGGGGGGGGGGGGGCAGGGGCAGGGGGGTCTGCTGCCACTCTGCGTGCAATCGGTGGGGGGGAAGTGGGGCAGGGGTCGTGATTGGGGAGGGTAGGTGGATAAGGGGGAAAGTTATGTTGTAGGGATGGGGGTGATGTCTGTGGGCCATCGCTTCCGCTTTTCGCTCCCGCTTTATCTGCTTTTTGCGGCCCGGGAGCGATGTGACAACGGGGCAATTTTCAATTTTTTTTTCTCACAGCGCATGAGCAGTTCAGAGCTCTGATCATTTCGGGCACAATAAGCCCCGCCACAGCGCAATTCAGACCCGCAATTTTATTTTCAGGCTAAGTGCGTATGGGAGCGCCTGGGAGCCGAATTCTGAGTCGGATCTGAATTGTGCCCAGATTCAGCACTTAGAACAAAAATGGTAAAATCAGGCCCTATGTTGGAGATTAAGATGCAATGGAAGCAACATGGGGACTAAAGTGATGCCATTGCATGTTGCTAAAGTAAAATAGAATGACAAGTAGAATATAGGATGCACCAGTTCTCCAAAGTCTGTTTCATCTAATGGCAAGAAGACAATCAACATGGAAGAAAAAGCATTGCCCATTTGAGAATAGATTTTGCAATAGTGACTGTTATTGATTTATTGGAATGATCTCAATGATGAGGGATTACCATTGTGTGAAGGAAGTGGAGAAACAAGAACAGAGTAGGCTATGAGGGCATTTGATGAAAGAGTTTAAATTCATGAAGGTGTTTAGATGGATAGCCAGTGATTACAGATTTAAACTAATTGGTAAAGGAACCTGAGGTGACCTGATTTATTTTTAATGCAGTGTGTGTTTTGGATTTGGAATGTTGCCTGAGAAGGTGTTGGATATAGATTCAGCAGTAGCCTTGAAGGAGAAAATAATACTGGGATACGGGGAAAGAGCAGGGGCCTAACTATTTTGCTCTTTGATTAAAATAAAATCCTGCTGCAGATTCAATGGTCAAATGGCTTCCTTCAGTGCTGTGTTATTCTATGATTCAAAGAGGCAGCAAAGGTGGAATGTCAACAGATCATGTCACAATGTGAAGATAAGAACAGTGGAAAAAAGGAGACAGTGACAGCAAAGTGAAAATTGTTTTGGTGTCATGCATGAAATGAAAAATTGTTTCTTTTTTGCTACTTGATAAGGACAAGATTATGCCATGGGTTTGCAGCAATGGTGACAAGTCCTGGTAGCTGTGAGGAAGGTAACGAAAGTGAAATGAAGGATCAAAAAATAATGAAATATAGTCAGTAGCTCAACAGGGTACAGTACAGTTAGAAGTTGGACAATTAATTACATAATAACTCGGGGATTTTTGCTTGCTAAAGACAATGTATCTATAGGTTTGTGGCATAGGGTTCTTCAGTACCAGAATGATATTAATTTTTATGAAAAAACTGTTAATTCATATTAAAGATTAGATAAATTTCGATTAAAAGAAGAGTAAAAAACTGTGTTAAAAAAGAGAGGCAACTTGGAAAAGACACAGTCCAGTTGGGAATTCATTCATTAAAACATGTCTTTCGTGGTTTAGAGAAAATTGAAATGCAGACTAGCCATAAGGAAGAAAAATTAAAGCTGAAAATGTAAGATTATGATGAATAAAATCTCATATGCAATCTAAAAGTTGTTGAGCTAGTGGAGGCAAGACGTTGGTGGAGTAGATTTTCAACTTGCCATTCAGGCATAAAATAAAGCCGTCGATGATGGAAACTTCCCAATTTTTGTCTCCAATCATTTGTATCATAGAATCCTCACAGTGCAGAAGAGGTCATTCGGCTCATCGGGTCTGCACCAACTCTTCTACTGAGCATCCCACCCAGGCCCTCTCCCTGCCCTATCCACGTAACCCCACACATTTACCATGGCTAATCCATCTAACCGACACATCTTTAGACACTAAGGGGTAATTTTGCAGTGTTGATTATATTTACAGAACAGGCAGTCAATGACTGACACCAATGTTAATGAATTCACCCCAGGGTTCAAAAGAGGTCAGAGGGACTGGACCACATGTCTATGATAGATCAATCATACAGAGCAATGACAAAGCTTTCGATGACTTTTTTGAAAGTGTTTTAACCCATTAGGAACATGATGAAGATATGACAAAAGCACAGCCCAATGCACTGGATTTTACGGCCCTCACTCATCCTGAAATCATAAAATCCCATCCGAGGTCAATGGACCTTTCCATAGTCTGCTCCTCACCTGTTCCAATTTGCATGGTGGATGGGTGGTAAAATTCCAGCCAATATATAAATATGACTACCAGGGAGCATGTGTTAAACATAAAGGGGGCAATTCTCCAACCTCCTCAGATGGCTGGTGGAAATCCCGATGGCCCTGGTGAATGCGGCATCAGCGAAAATCAGGACTCCTGATGGGAGTGAGGGCCCGATCAGCCCCACCGGCCCTGATTGGATTCCTGCCCAGAACAGGAGGCCCGCTAATTTGAATGTGATTGGCAAATTTGACAGCCAGTTCACCAGCCTCCCGCCATTCTAGAACAGGACAAAGATGAACAAGGGGAACAGCAGATCTATAGTCAGGTTTCTTAAAGCTCTATCTGGTAGAGAACTTTTCAAAATTTAAGCGCTGAGAATATCAATGTATGTTGTAAAGAATTTGAGAAATTCATTTTTCATGTCAGTCTTGGGAAAAGGGTAATTTGATGTTGAAAAAACTATTTGTATGAAAGTATCAAGGGTGGGGGGGGTGGGGGGTGGGTGGAATTAACCAGCTTTGTTTGCCACTGGTGGGAATCCCAATGTCCCACTGAATTGGGTGTTGGGGTTAAAAAGGGATTAAAACAGGGGGCAAACCCATCGCCATTCACTTAGCCCAGCCTGCCGGCCCTGATCAGGTTCCCACAAGGTCAAATCTCTGAGCCTTCCTCGAAAGATTAAATCCATTGCCAGCCTTGGAAGTCCTTTGAAATCCATTGCAGACCTTTGAAAACCTTTGTTCTCATTCAATTTCACGGTCCAGTACTTTGAACTAACCTTTGATTGACAGCTTAATGGTTTTTGCACCACATGCTCGAAGTTTGTTTATTTATCTTTCTCTTCGTTGTTGAATATACGTTCAGTGTTCAGATATTTTATAAGACTCATTTATAAAAGAAGTTAGGTAGCACTGAGTAGTCTCCGTGAGCAAAACCAGAGATAAAAATATCAGCGGGAAAAGCTATTAAGATTCTGTTGTGTGATTAATAGGATCAGTTATAGCTATGCTGTGGGGGCCTGAAGTACAAAAGATTGTTGAGAATGTGTTGCACAATGAGAAAATAGCAGGGGATATTGAGGCCGCCAGCCTAAAGGACCTGCACAAACCCAAAAAGGTGACAAATCAGCAAGGTCTCAAGCATCCTCAGGAAGCATATTTGTGCTGTGAAATGAGAAAGCAGCAAACATACAGAACTTATCCGAGCAAGATAAAAGAAAAAGAACTTGAAACAAAATAGACATGGACAACGTGCATCACAGCGTCATCAGTTAGGGTGGTATGTGGGGTGGTGTTGTTGGGGTGAGCATGGGGGAGGCTTGCAAATGCATCATTACAGGCCAATTATAATATAAAAAAAATTAAATGTTTATAATTCCAGTACTCCAGTAATAAGTGTCAACGTGGTAATTTTACATTGGAGCTGTTGACATTAAAGTATTTGTCAAATATTCTGACAAGGAATAAGGTTTGGCGACAGGAAGTATGACACACACAAGACTAATGATACACCAGTCAATCTCTCAGTGCACTGCACAGGGAGCGTCAAGACCTGTACAATCTTCGAAAATATTATCTCTACAATCCACTGGAATGCAGATACAAAAGTAGTGGAAGATAGAAACTGGCACCATAATGGATTAACAATTTAAAAATTACTGAAATAAAATGGAGCTTAAATTATGACAAAATGTATGTTGTGCCTGACATTATACAGCCTCAGCATGAAAACATAACTGACAGAAATGGCATGCATAAGCACTCATTTGCAATGATCATTGGCTGCTGATGAACACTGCAGCATAGCCAAGTATGAATAACACTGTAATGACACTGGAGTAGTGATCTAGAGGCCACGGCTACTAATCCAGATGAACTGAGTGGCAGTTTGAGAACTTGAATTCAGTTCAGAGATAGAAGCAACTTCAGTAAAAATGACCACAAACCCGCAGATTGTCAGAAAATAAACACTCATTTATTCATGCCAAAAGGAGTATACTGCAGAAGTCGGAAATACTCAGCAGGTCAGGCAGCATTTGAGGAATTTCAGATCTGTAGCCGGCTGCCACAGATCTGCTATTGCCCTGAGACACTGAATCTTAGACAGTTCTTTTGGACAGATTTTCTGAAGGCAGCAGGGCAGATTGAGAAAGCTGTCTAATGCCATCACATCCTTCCTAAATCCAGAAAACTGTGAGCCTCTGGAAAACATTGCTAACAGGTTTGGTGCTGCTGACTCTGGACACAATGAAAAGGAAAATGGACCAGTTCCTGACTGGGGAGAAGATCACAACCTAGAACCACAGGCTGGTCACAGCAGTGAAAGAGGCCAGACAGCCAAATATGCTGGCTCTCTGCAAGAGCAACCCAACTAATCGCACACCCCAGCCTTTTTATCCATAACCTTGCAATTGTTTTCCCTTCAGATGCTTATCCAATTCCCATTTGAAAGCCATGATTGAATCTCTCTCCAGCACACTCTCAGCCTATTCCAGATCCTAACCACACATTGCATAAACTAATTTTTCCTGATGTGAACTTTGGATCTTTTGCCTTTCACCTTTAATTGGTGTCCTCTGGATTCTCGACTCTTCTACCAATGGGAACAGTTTCTCTCGACCTACTCTGTCTAGACTCCTCGTCATTTTGACAACCTTTATTAAATCTTCTCTTAACCTTATCTTTTCCAGCTTCTCCAATCTATCCTCATGACTGAACTCCCTCTTTCCTTGAAGCATTCTTGTAAATATTTTCTCCACTCTTTCCAGTGACAACACATCCTTCCTAAAGTGTGGTGGCTAACATTGGACACAATACTCCAACTGAGATCGAACCTATGTTTTTTTTATGAGCTTTTATAAACTTTATAAGCTTTTTACTTTATTTTTAAAACTTAGCTTCCTGTAAACCTTATTAACTGCTCTCTCAATCTGCCCTGCTGCCTTCAATGGCTTGTGTACATATGCCCAGTGGCACCATGCCAAAGTTTGAGGTGTCGGAGTTCTAAGAATCATTTCTAAATCTACTGTTATATTGTTTTCCTAGGTATTAATCATTTGAGTCCCCAAATGTCAGTAATACTATGATTTTTAATTGGAAAATATTAGTGCCAGTAGACATTTTATTTCAAACCACATGGCATTTTGAATCATTAGTCCTTAGCCTAGCTAGAATTTCATTACGCACCAATTTAGTTATTTAATTGAAGCCTATTAAAACATGAAATACAGAAAATGTTTCTTACTTCTGACTGGTGGATGGTATGTAGAGGGGGCAATGTTTCTCTTGATTTGTATTAATAATCCAGATCTGGGTGTGCAGGACACAACTTCAAAATTTGGAGACTTGGAATTATTGTGAACTATGAGAAGGATGGTGATAAACTTCATGAGGATATAGACAGGCTGATGGAATGGGCAGACAGATGACAGATAAATTTAATGTAGAGAAGTGTAAAGTGATACATTTTGACTGGAAGAATGAGAGCGGTGTCATAAAAGAAAGAGTATGTTTCTATAAGAAATGCAGGACATTGGTATATATCTGCATAAATCATTGAAGCTGGCAGGGCTGGTTGAAAAAGCAATTAATAAATTATACTGAATCCTGGGTTTTATAAATAGGAACGCAGAGTACAAAATAAGTAGGTTATGACCCTTCATAAAATAATGGTCCAGCCTCAATAGGAAGGACATGAAGATTTTAGAAGGAAAATATTGTTTAGAGAAGGAAACGAGAGAGTGCAGAATGTGGTCTTACAGTCAAAGCTAGGGTGTAGAGAAAGAACAACTAAATGCAAGGTAGGTCCATTCAAAAGTCTGATGGCAGCTGTTCTTGAGTCGGTTGGTACGTGACCTCAGATTTTTGTATATTTGTCCTGATGGAAGAGAGAATGTCTAGGGTGCGTGGGGTTCTTGATTATGCTGACTGCTTTGCCGAGGCAACGGGAAGTGTAGACAGAATCAATAGATGGGAGGCTGGATGCAGAAAAGATATATGAGAATAAAAGTTTTAAAGTTTATTTATTAGTCACAAGTAGGCTTACATGAACACTGCAATGTAGTTACTGTGAAAATCCCCTAATTGCCGCTATCCAGGGCCTGTCTGGGTACACTGAGGGAGAATTTAGCATGGCCAATGCACCTAAGCACTACATCTTTCACACTGTGGGAGGAAACTGGAGCACCCAGAGGACACCCACGCAGACATGGGGAGAACGTGCAAAATCCACACAGACATGCCAATACTATAGTTAAGAAAGCCCACCAATGCCTCTACTTTCTCAGAAGACAAAGGAAATTTGGCATGTCAGCTACGCCTCTCGCCAACTTTTACAGATGCACCAAAGAAAGCATTCTTTCTGGTTGTATCACAGCTTGGTATGGCTCCTGCTCTGCCCAAAATTGCAAGAAGCTACAAAAGATCGTGAATGTAGCCCAATCCATCATGCTAACCAGCCTCCCATCCATTGACTCTATCTACCCTTCCCGCTGCCTCAGGTCACTGGCTCAGTGAGGCAGCAGTGCTAACCACTGCGCCACTGTGCCACCCAAAAGCCATTAATAGTTCCAAGGATGAGATACATTAGTAATGTGGATAGATTGGCAAAGCTGGGCTGTTCTCCTTAGAGAAGATAAGTTTTCAGAAGCCGTCTGACCCTCTGAGTATTTCCAGTATTTTATGATTCTTTATTAAATATCTGTAAGGGCAGTTCCCACCACCTTTTTCTGCACATTTCTGAGGGATGAATGTTTCCCCCGCCAATTCAAGCTGGCACTCACCGCTCATAGTGCTTTTACTTATAGTAAATGGAATGCAGAAATAGCACCTAAATTAAAGAATTAGTGATCGCATGCATTTTGATTATTAGGAGTCTTTTCACCTGGTTGCATGATAAACTTTAAAAAATAGAGCATACACCTTGAATTAACCACTGTCAAACACCAATTTATTGTAGCACGTGCGGTAATCAGCAAGTCAGGCAATAGTGTCTGCAGTGGCTAAATGGAGTCTCTGAGCCCTCCGCTGAATTTTGGCAGGGAGCAGTCTTCAACAATGTGAGTCATTAACTGGGGTGCACCACAGCTGCAGTGTGGGTTCCCTGCAAGGCCTTGCACAAAGGCCTTGGCCATGGGGAAATGGTTTAGGAGTGCCCAATGTTGGTGTGACAGGTTGAAGCCAGGTGGGAGGGCTGTGGGATCCGTGATGAGCAAATAGTTTTTAATGGTGGCCTGTTGGTTCCAGTCCTGTACACACTGGGTCTCTGCTGTTATTCCTTGGCACGGTGGTCTTAGCCATACAGGCGGCGTGATGGGAGGTGAGCAGCAGGTGGATTGTGCAAGTCCTTGTGTGGCTGCAGGCTTGGGGTTGATGTAAACCTTTTCCGGGAGCTTTCTTGTTGCAACCTACCTCCTTATGTGAGGGAGCGGGATGTTGCTCAGGACTGGGAGCCAGGAGAGTTGAGTTGATTGGAGGGTATCCGAGACGATACGTATTGTTGTGTTGAGCTGGGGGCCTACATGATTGGTGTGGGATGAGTTGTACAATATTAGTGCACAGTATTCTGCAGTCGAACAGAAAACCTTAAGGTTTGAGCGTTTGCGCCCCATGAAGAGCCAGCAAGTTTGCTGAACAGGCTGTTATGCCAAAAATGATAACTGCTTCACAACAAACTTGTCACTTTTTAAGTGATTAGTGCATGATTGAGAAACATGTTGACTTTGGGGCTCCCACCTGCTATATCTTGATTGCTTTTGTCAGATTGGCACAGCTGTCCCTTGCAGTTGCTTGTTTCAGTTTGCACTGACTGTAATAGCCACATTTCACTCCCCTCTTGAAAGCGACTATTGTCGTTCGTAAGTCAATTGGAGTTAAGTGAATTGGTACTGTTATGTTCACTGTTGACTGGTGTGATGTACAATCAGTGTCTTGCAAATTGGAAGCTGTAATATTGTTCAGACGTTTGACATGCCATTTCATTTTGTAACTCTGCTTTTTTTCAGTTATAAGGTCATAGAATCACAGAATTATAGAATCCCTGGTGCAGAAGGAGACCATTCAACCCATCGAACCTGCACTGACAACAATCCCACCCAGGCCCTATCCCCGTAAGCACACTTATTTACCCACGTAGTCCCCCCTGATTCTAAGGGGCAATTTGCCATCGCCAATCAACCTAACCCACACACCTTTGGTATGTGGAAGGAAACCGGAGAACCTGGAGGAAACCCACGCAGGCATGGGAGAACATGCAAACTCCACACAGTCACCTGAGGCCGGAATTGAACCCAGGTCCATGGCGCTGTGAGGCAGCAGTGCTAACTGTGCCGCCCTTTGAAAACTTTAACATCAGTTATCCATTTTCAAGGATAAAGTGGTCCCGCCTGGATTAAATATGATTCATGAATAGATTTCTCTCACATATTAGCATTTATTCAATAACATGTCAGGCCAGCCATCCATTTTCAAAAGCCAGTTACAAAGTAAATATATTACAATTTTCCTTATTGTTCCTTTAGTTATGTCCCAGAGTACATGTGTCATAAAATTGAGTCAAATCGTGGAAAATGCTCGTAATGTGAAAAGTGGATTGCTAGGTGCAAGTCTTTCATATAGTAGGGGCTTTCCCATTTAATCTAGAGTGACGATTGAAATATAGCTGCATTAACTCCTGCAATGTGGGACATTACCTTACAATCCAGTGACCTGATTTTGGAAGGAGATAAAAAAAGGAAACAACTCTTGGAGGCAGTAAGAGGGATTCCCCGACTGCGCACTCCCCTGGACCAAAATTTCCCACCCAAGCTCAACAGACATTTGAATGATCCACCAAATTTTCTGTCTCACCCGCTACGATTCCCACAACGGATGAGACAAGAGACTTTGGCCAGTAGTTTACCTTGTCGTGTACACAGGTGCAATTGAACATCCATTTTCATCAAATCCACTGCTTTGGACGTTGTTGCTCTGAGACCAATAGTTAAAGCAAATGGCACAATCTGTCACGGGCAACATTATCGCTGAGCAGAGACTGATAGCCAAGTTCCACACACATGAGGATGGCCTCAACTGGGATCTTGGGTTCATGTCACATTATCTGTAACCCCCACGACTTGCCTGGGCTTACAAAATCTCACTAGCTGTCCTGGCTGGAGACAATACACATCTTTTTAACCTGTGCTTAACTCTCTCTCCACTCACATTGTCTGTACCTTTAAGACTTGATTACCTGTAAAGACTCGCATTCCAACCATTTTTTTGTAAATTGAGTTTGTTTCTCTATATGCCCTGTTTGTGAACAGAACTCCCACTTACCTGATGAAGGAGCAGCGCTCCGAAAGCTAGTGGCTTGTGCTACCAAATAAACTTGTTGGACTTTAACCTGGTGTTGTGAGACTTCTTACATTCAATTTCATTGCCATGTGTCTACCCATTCCACCTGTGTCGATGTCTTCTTGAAGTCCATGACTATCTTCCTCACAGTTCACAATAATAGGTTTAGTGTCATCCAAAATTTTAAAATTGTGTCCTACAGATTGAAGTCCAGGTCATTAATATTGATCAAGAAAAGCAGTGCACATATATATGAGGTAAATATCTTTATTGTCACCACTGGTACATCTATTTTCCCGGACTGATTCCAATTACTTGAGAGTGTTGGGGAACAATGTTTAGAAATGTTTTCCCTAACTAGCTCTTGGTTTATTCTTTGTTTCTTTTTGCCTCACCAAAGAGACTACTTGGTTGTAGAGATGGGTGTGAGCTGGATGTGGATGGGGACCAGGGGAGGTGAAGTTATGTCGGGGGTGAGTTAGGGCGATAGGGAGAAAGGAAGAATTGTTTTAAACATTATGGTGTGGGGCAGATTTGGTGGATCAGCTGGTCTTTTCCCCTGCAATTTCACCTTGCATCAATAGACATTTCCACAGAAGACCTAGTTACAACATTGGTAATGGAAGCCTGGCCTCAGCTTAAGGGGAGGCAATGGCCTAGTGGTATTATCGTTAGACTATTAAACTCAGCCAATGTTCTGGGGACCCGGGTTCGAATCCTGCCATGGCAGATGGTGGAATTTGAATTCAATAAAAAAAAGTCTGGAATTAAGAATACTGATAACCATCATTGCTGGAAAAACCCTTCTCGTTCACTAACGTCCTTTAGGGAAGGAAATCTGCTCTACTTAAGTGGTCTGGCCTACATGTGACTCCAGAGTCACAGCAATGTGGTTGACTCTCAGCTGCCCTCTGAAATGGCTTAGCAGGCCACTCTTTAAGGGCAACTTGGGATGGACAATAAATCTTGGTCAGCCAGAGACGCCCATGTCCCACAAATTAATGAAAAAAGAGACATTACAAAATAAGGCCTCAAAGCAGTCACTCATTGTGATAGTCTGTGGCTCTCAGCCAGATAGTCATGCAGCTTTGCATAGATAATGGCTATAATTCCAAACAGTGGAGGAGCACACTCAAAACATGAGTGTTGAGGAACCAAGCAGCGTTTGCAAACAGGCTCAATAAGGCTGAAGCTTTACACTCAACATCAGAAAGAACCTGTGAACTTGTATTTAGGGGAGCATGTTGTGCCTCCTCTAATTTCACCTGCACTTGCTATTCCTGAATTAGGTTAAAGCCTTCAAGTGCTAAGTCCTGAAACTCATCAATTGATTACCCTAGGGTAGTTACATCTCCTGAGATTTAACCATCCCTGCAATTGGAATGCATGATGCTTTGAGTTGGGTTGGGTTCGAGCTGGTCAGTAGACTGTGATGTTATGGCAGGCAATTTACTCACATTGGGCGGGATTTTCTGGCCGCGCTCGCCCCAAAACCAGAAAATCCCACCCAAGGTCAATGGACCTTTGCATGGTCTACTCCCCCCCCCCTCCACGAATCCTGTGGCGGGTGGGATGGGAAATTTCTCCCATAGAGTCAAATGTTGGCATGCTTAGCTTGGCAATCTTGCATGGTAAGAAGTCTCACAACACCAGGTTAAAGTCCAACAGGTTTATTTGGTAGCGAAAGCCACTAGCTTTCAGAGCGCTGCTTCTTTGTCAGGTGAGTGGGAGTTCTGTTCACAAACAGGGCGTATAAAGACACAAACTCAATTTACAAAATAATGGTTGGAATGCGAGTCTTTACAGGTAATCAAGTCTTAAAGGTACAGACAATGTGAGTGGAGAGAGCGTTAAGCACAGGTTAAAGAGATGTGTATTGACTCCAGACAGGACAGTTAGTGAGATTTTGCAAGCCCAGGCAAGTCGTGGGGGTTACAGATAGTGTGACATGAACCCAAGATCCCGGTTGAG
The DNA here is from genome assembly GCF_964213995.1 of Mustelus asterias. Taxonomy (NCBI): domain Eukaryota; kingdom Metazoa; phylum Chordata; class Chondrichthyes; order Carcharhiniformes; family Triakidae; genus Mustelus; species Mustelus asterias. The sequence continues at coordinate 45,894,747 of NC_135816.1, forward strand.
GCCTTCCTCATGTGTGCGGAACCTGGCTATCAGTCTCTGCTCAGCGACTCTGCGCTGTCGTGTGTTGTGAAAGCCGCCTTGGAGAACGCTTACCTGAATCTTGCACGGACCAGCAAGTTTGTGTCTCAGCCCCTCTCAGATTTAGACCACCAACGCAACTAAATTATACATTCTGTCACCTCCATCCATGAGATTCTGGCCCAATTCTTTGCTTCATGATGCCCCCCTTGAAATTAGACCAAGCCTTCACTGCAAGACAAGTGCAGCAGAGCCTCGAAAGCAGAATCACAAAATAAATCTTGTGATTTCCTTTCGCACAACAGTTTAAAGGGCAGAGAGATGCTCGGACAGGAAATCTTGCTCTCAGTCTCTTGATGCTCTAACAGATCATCCATTAAGCGCCAGAAGTGCTAAAAATATATTAGCACAAGTTGGTCTTGTATTGTGATGTTGTTATATTGTCATTGGGCTAGTATTCCAGAGACCCAGGAGACCTGGGTTGAAAACCCACCATGGCAGATGGTAAAATTTGAATTCAATAAACAAATCCGGAAATAAAAGTCTAATGATGACCATGAAACCAATGTTGATTGTTGTAAAAACCCATCTGGTTCACTAATGACCTTTAAGGAAGGAAGTTTGCCATCCTTACCCAGTCTGGCCTGTATGTGACTCCAGACCTACAGCAATGTGGTTGACTCATGAATGCCCTCTGAAATGGCTGTGGCACTCAATTAAAGGGCAATTAGAATTGGGCAATAAATCCTGGCCCAGCCAGCGATGCCCACATCCATGAATGAATGAAAAAAAATGATCAGCCTCTTTCTTGCCCTATTCATTATATAATCCTGGAATAGCACACCCAAAGAAAGGCTACTTGGATGAGTTATGATGGTGTCTGATACTCATGCAATTATTCGAGCAAGATGGGAATGGAAGAAAAAAACAGTCAAGAAAGTTGTTGAGAAATAAAGTTGCAAAGAATAGATATTAAACTTCAAAATGGCAAGTTTCTAGAAATGTAGCCAAACGTCAGCAATTCAGATGAATAATTTCTAAAATAAAACATTGGCCTCTTTCCGTATTCACCAAAGTTCAATTGATTAACATTACCAAGTGTAAGAATTTTCCACTACTGTCTGCATTGTTTTGTTGACAATTAAAAAACAATATTAAGTTTGGTAAACCACATATGCATGCTTTAAAAGATATGTTATTTTCAATAGCCTGCAGTTTAGTTTAGAAAGTCACATCTTTGATTTATCTATCCACTGACTTGGGAATTGAACTTCTTCCATTAAAGCATCCAATTTTTCCAGTTCCTGAATATTTCATGAACTGTTCTTAAGGAGAGAATCAACAATGTGACCAGGTCTAGAATGTAAGCACATTTCAGATAAATCATTTGTAGTTTGTTTGCAGCATCACTGATGGTCTTGGGGAGCCGCTCTCCAAGGTGAAAGTAACTGGTCCTATTTGATCCATTTTATAATCATTTTAAAACATGCAGTGCTATTGTTGGTGAACCAATTGTATAATTTACATCTGAACTTTGTTGCAAACATGTAGCCTGAAAGCCAATGGTAAAGAGATTGATTGTGTTGAGGTTTATATCCCTCTACTGAATGCAAGAAGGTTGTAGTAAGCTTTTAATCACATATTTTACACCGAATAATTTACATTATGCTCCAATGTTTATTGCAGGACAATACATCCACATAGTCACACTTGGGAAAACAATAATAAATCATTTCTGGGGCTTACATCAAGAGGAATTCGTCTTTTAACAAATTTTGGAAAAAATATCAAACGATAAACAAATTAATCGAATGATAAAAGATGAGGAACAGCTCTTCATGCCTGTGCTAGTTGAGTTATTCTGGCAAATCTCTGAGTTAGACAGGATATTAACGAATGCAACATTTTCAGGATAATTCTACAGATAGCCCTGCATATCTGACCCAAGTTTCTGCACAAAGATCGGTGCCGGAAGCATTAGTGGAAGGGCCGGACAACCAAAATCAACCCATTTGAAATTTAAACTTCCCAGGCAATTACCACGCATGAGTGTGTGTGTCAGGACTTCCATGGGGTCCTAACATACATCTCCTAATTTGCATCCAATCTCCTGATACAGCAGGATTTGAGCCATGATGACAAGAACTGTATGCAATATTCTGACTGTGACCTAACTAGTGTATCATATAGTTCAGCATAATTTCTCTACTTTTATATTCTGTGCCTCAGCTAATAAAGTATCCTGCACTTCTTAACTGCCTCATCTACCTGACCTTCTACTTTCAGGGATTATTAGGCATGGGGCAGGATTTTCCGCCGTGCTCGCCCAATACTGGAGAATCCCACCCGACTTCAACAGACCTTTGTATGGTCTGCCCCCCCCCCCCCCCCCTGCCCGCTACGATTCCCGTGACAGGCGGGATGGGAACATTCCCCCCCCAGGAGTCCGTCCAAGTTCCCCCTGCACCTCTACACTTCAGCAACCAACCAATAATTGTGTATTTACTTGTCCTTCTAAACTGAGGTACCTCATATTTCTCCAGATGAAATTCCATTTGCCACTTTTCTGCCCTCCTGCCTTGTTCATTGATATCTTCCTGCAGTCTGCAGCTTTTTCATAGCTATCAGCCACATGACCATTTTTTGTTTAATCTGCAAACTTCTTAACTGTACCCCACACTTAAGTTTCAAACGTTAATATATACCACAAAAAGCAAAGGACCTAATACTGAACCCTGCAGAAACCCATTCAGAACAAACTTCACTCTGCTAGGATATACCAATGATTGGTAGTGGAGGAGCCTGGACCATTGTCTGAAAGGCATGATTCTATGAGTATGACTCTGCCAGACTGTAACTTAATGTAACTAGTCTTGTGGGATAAACCTCCTAATTTTAGCACAAGTTCCAGATGTTAGTGAGGAGGACAATGCAGGATTGACTGGACTGGGTGAACCTTGAGCATGTGCAGTGCTTGGATTGATCCCAGTTTGTCTGGCCAGTTTTATTCCTATCAGACATTTTCTTTTTCAGCTATTTGGTACAACTGAGTGCTTGCTAGACCACTTTAGAGGATAAATAAGAATCAACCACATTGCTATTTTGTACAACTCTGGCAGTTTAGAATTACAACGTAGTGATAAAAGGTAATCTGGAAATAAAAAGCTGCTGTGTGTAAGAATGATCATGAAGCTACTAGATGTCAGGAAAACCCACTGGTCCACTAAAACCTTCTTGGGAAGAAAATCTGCATAACTCACCCTTTTCATTCTATTAGGCCGGAAATTTACCAGCATGCCCACCCCGATTCTGGGGGTGGGTGAGGCTCGGAAAATGGCGTTCTCCATGGTCTCGGGCGGGATCATACAACCCTTGGGCGGACATGCCAGTAAAATTCCGCCCAATGTAACTCCAGTCCCAGACCAATGTGGTTAATACTTAAATGCCTCTGCAGTGGCCTGGAAAGCTATTCAGTTGTATTAATTTGTTACAAAGACTAAACTGCAGCAGGGCTACTGCGGGATGGATGGATGAATGATCAATGTCAGCTTTGCCACTGACTCCCACGTCCAGAGAACGGATTTAAAAAGTACAGCAGATTAGTATGCGTTTCCACATTATTTAAGTTGTTGGTGCCTGCCACTCTCTTTTTTTTTATTTTTAGGTGACAGATGTTCAATTAATAATTAATTCACTGGTGCCTATTGCTAAATTAATTACTTTTCTGTCATGACCACCAGAATTATTAATAATTTATTGCAGCTAGTTTCTTCATTTTATTTATTTGTTGGTGACCACTGGTCTATTTATTTATTAATTTGCTGGTGACGAGTACATTATTAATTAATCTGTTGATTTGTTGGTGGCTGTGTTGTATTTTTTTCATGAATACATTGATTCCCATTGGTCATTGACATGTTTGTGTGCCCACCATTGTGCAAATTTATTCATTGCTGCTTTATTGAATTTATTAATTCACTCATATACATGCAGCCACATTCACTTATCAAACTTCTGGTATCAAGGTATTCTTCATTATTTATTTCTATTCATTCATGAAATATGTGCATTGCTGGCAAGGTCAGCATTTATTGTCCATCCCCTAATTGCTCTTGAAAGGTATTGATGAGCCACCATCTCATCCTCTGCAGTCCATAAGGCGAATGCATTGTCACAATACTGTTAGATGTCAGCAGCCAGGGCCATGTATCTGCTCTCTCAACCATCTGAAGAACCATCCTTCCATTCACCTTCTGGTTTCCAAACTTGCAGATGATGATCGAGTTGTGTACAACAAATGCACCATAGCGAACTGCCATGTGCTGTGTATTGTTATGATTCCTGTCAAGATTGACAACCTTTAAAAAGACATTTGAATTTCCAGTGACTGACCAAAAAGATCACAAGAGTTCAGGTTTTAAGACTTTTACTGAACAAACAAACTAAAAGCAATAGTGACAAAATAATGTTTTTCAACAACTAAAATATAGAAAAGATCTCCCATGTCATTTTTAACATGATACATCATCCCAAGCCACACATATAGTTTACACTGTCCCTTAAATTGATTTTATTCTCCAGAAACCATTGCAAAGCTACTCGCAACTCCTGATGGCTTGCTTCCTTTTTCCTTACCCAGCTCCCTAACATCTAATCCTAAAACTCGCATTCACTGTAATGGTTACACTGGAGATTATTTTCCTTTAATTCAAGCCAATCAAATCTTCAAGCCTCCTTGAACTCAATCATGAACTCAATCGCTTCAATCTGAGCACGAGTTCTCACCCACGTTTTGAACAATAGATGCAGCATTTTCTCTGCTTCAGGTGCAGGACTGGCTGCCTGTATTTCCTGCTCTCAGATAGCTACAGACTGACTTGTGTATGGGAGTGATAGAACCAGAAAAACTGCAACACAACATCATAATGGCTTTCTATTGACTTTTTTTCTTGGCAATGTGAATTATATAGCATTTCTAGCAGGAAACCTGACCTAAGTATTCTGTCAGGCATTGGAGATCCTCTGAATATTGAGCAGTATCTTTTTGTTCACTTCTCTTTGTGTATTTTAATTTGATTTGATGTGCTTTATTATTGTCACATGTATTGGTACACAGTGAAAAGTATTGTTTCTTGTTTCTATACAGACAGAGCATACTTCATAGAGAAGGAAAGGAAAGAGTGCCGAATGTAGTGTTACAATCATAGCCAGGGTGCAGAGAAAGATCAACTTAATGCAAGGTAGGTCCATTCAAAAGTCTGACGGCAGCAGGGAAGAAGCTGTTCTTGAGTCAATTGTTACATATCCTCAGACTTTTGGATCTTTTTCCCATTGGAAGAAGGTGAAAGAGAATATGTCCAGGTGTGTCAGGTCCTTGATTATGCGAGCTGCTTTTCCGAGGCAGCAGGAAGTGTAGACAGTGTCAATGGGTGGGAGGCTGGTTTGAGTGATGGACTGGGCTTCGTTCACAACCCTTTGTAGTTTCTTGCAGCCTTGGATAGAGCAGGAGCCATACCGAGCTGTGATACAACCAGAAAGAATGCTTTCTATGGTGCATCTGTAAAAGTTGGTGAGTATCATAGTGGACATACCAAATTTCCTTAGTCTTCTTTAATGCATCATGTATTCCATTGATCACATCCTGCACACTGAGCAAATCAGGAGAAGTCCTGTGAAAATGTAGTGTTAACTGTGCATTTGCTCCACTGTGAACATGCCGAATGTGATGAAGTGTCTAACCTTATAGAAAAGGGCAGTGTTTTTTTAATGTATCTTCACACATAGTTTTTTTTCCTTTGGCGAATAGTGCGGAAGTGGTAGAAGGATTCCCGAACTGACTATCAGCCCATTGAAATGGGTTATGAACACTCCTTCCATGGCCAACAAGTCCTGCTATTGGACTTGAACCCAGGGTTTCTGATCCTGAGGTAGGGACATTATCATTGTATCATAAGACCTCCTAATAAAGGGCGGTTACCGTCTGTATATAAACCCTTACTGCTTCTTTACTAATCCTGAGATTGCACATGGCTGTCTGTTAGAATTCAAATCCATAAACGCTGAGTGTCTTGGTGGAGTTCATTTCTACAATTAAACTCTGTGCAGCATGTCGACCAGCTATTTTGAGTTATTGCAGAACAACTCACAGAGTCAGTAGATGGCTTCATTTATAAAATGCTTTGTCACATAGTCAACTCCCCAAACACCGCCTGGAATATCAGTTAAGGATTGTATGTTCTCCGAACCAAGTTCTTGCATATTGCATATGGGATGCTGTATTCACAGTGGTGTTTCAGTTTCTGGGCTTCCTCTCTCTGGTCATCTATTTCCTCCTCCATGATATTGCCAAGCAGTGGCTGAAGCTGCAAAAGAAACATTTTATTTCTCAAAAAAAGACTTGAAAATAGCTGTCTGGATCCACAGGATGGGATGACTTAAATGCTTCCTGGTGTAGCTAATTTGTGTCTACTTCAGATGATAATAGGTGGCTGTATGCCTGAAAAGTTGGTTGGTAATTTGAGGAGAGCCATTAAATAAGTGCCACCAAAGAAAATTCACATTATAAATTCACTCCATAACTTGAGTGGGAACTATTATTATGAGCTAAGATACATTGAAACAGTGGGATGATAGACAGTGGGATGGGTATATCATAATTATGCATACAGATCACTTAAGCCCAATTTTCCATAATATATTACGCTACCATACACATCAATATTGGGCAGGGAAAGTTATCTTCCATGTGGTTAAACCACATAGACCACTTGCAGGACTGACAGTCTGAGAGCCTCATAAGATATCCACAGCAGACCTGAAATCTTAACATTTGTATAAGTCACCATCTGCTTTCTTTGCCAAGTTCGGAATTACAATTGTAAGCTAATATACAGCATTCTTGTCTCTGAAATAACTATTTGATGACTCTTTGAAAGTAAAAACAACTCATTTGTTTTTGAAATATTCACCCTTCAAATCAATGAAAGTTGGAAAATTGAAAAAGGTCTTCAAAACGGCACAAGCTGCAAAATCCGATGAACTGGGCTGTTCAGCAAACCTTGCTGAAATCTAATCTTTCAGAACAATGTAGCAGAGGGCAACTTCAAATATCACCATTACAGATGATATTTCATTAAAAAAAGACCATCAAATCAATCTCAAGTCATAAACCAAACGTTGGAATTCCAAAACTAAGCGAAACAAGTAACAGCTAATATTGAAAATGTATTTTTCCAATCTGATTTGCAATGTATGAATGCAAATTACTTGAGTAGCTTTTATGTTTAGGGAAAGGCTTTTATAAAAATTGACTGCTTTAATGGTTTAAATGCTTTGCATATTTATCCAATGGTGTATAAGAAATCAGCAATTATGCAATTTAATTTTTTTTATGTTGGAGCTATTATTTACACAAGATTAAAGTACGCAATTATGTTGCCACTAGCAACAGAGATGAAAAATTTCCAAGTAGGTTTTTGTTTTAAAATTATACAAAATTTTTAAGACATATTTATGGCACATTTATACAAATTAACATGATGTCATTTGTAACATATTTAAGAGTTTATTTGACAAATGATCCATAATATTAAAATCAACAGTAGATGCAGTAAATGATTATGACGATAATGATTGTACTGATGTTCCATTAAAGCAAAGCTACATAACTTATCAATTTATGCTGCATTCGGAAGCATTTTAAATTGACATCTTATTCCAGCTTTTTCAGATTAACTATTCATACACTTTAAGGGTAAATCTTCCAACACAAGACAAAGGCAAGGCTAGACCAGAGAACTGAGGCCGCATTTGACAATATTGCTGGGTTAGTCTTGTAGGACACCCCAAATCTGTTTCCATGGTAAGGTGACATAACATTGAACTGCCTGTGTAACTGTGGAAATAGAGGAGCGTGACCTTGGTTTGAGGAGATGTAAGCAGGTGCCTATACTAAATGTTAACAATTTAACATGTTGAGCAAAAGACAGCTGTCAGGGGCAACACTCTAGCCAATATGGCATGACATGAAAACAGATGCAGAGAAAGATGGCACATCTAAGGAAACTGCCACCATAACACTTTCCAACAGTACCACTTATCTTGCACATTAACATCAATGTGCAAGTTACAAAAGTGTTGCCTGTCAACCTGTTCCAAGTTTAGCACAGGCACATGCCAAGCCCTCACAGAACCTGACTGTTTTTGCATTGCTTAAATTGCATGTTCATACTCCTGCATAACAAGCAATCCATTTGCTCCTCAGAACTAATCATTGATATATACACATCTTCAAAGTTCTTCAGGTCTAAACTCATTCACCTGCACCATCAGTAACAGTGCATCAGTAGCTGCCCACTTGATCACTTGCTGGCATGAAGAACTGTATGCAAGTTGACCACGTGCCTGGCCCTAATGATCACTTTGGGAAAAACATGTGATGTACAATCTTGTCAATCTGCTGTTGCTGCTCAATGGGAAAGATGATGAAACATGTTGGTCTTGATAATCTATGGACCAGTTACCTGCATTTTAATTGATCAATATTATAGAGGGCATCTTGTACTAATCTTGAAGGAATAGAATAAGGATGAAAGTCACCTTGATTCCCACTGGAAATTCTAGCCCGACAGTGCAGGTGTTCTTGTAGTTATTGGTGCTGATCTTCTATTGATTGTGTTTGGATGGAAGGCTTGCAGTGGCAGTTTTATGATTGGAATAAAGTAGATGTGGCATAGCATGCAGATAGAATTGATGGCATAATTGCAGCTGCTGGCACTCCAGTTCTTGTGTCTGTTGATGTCTGCAATATGTCTTCTTTCGTCTTGTACCACTTCAACCTTAAATATTGTATTTCTAGTGGTTCAAGTCAAATCCTCGTATTTAATTTAATGACTTGCTGGTCAGTAAAGGATCTCTGGAATTGCACACCTTGTTGGTCTCCGAGGTCTCATGAAAATTTACATTTTAAAACATTGTTTCCTCATGTCCTTTTTCTCAGCTCTTCCTGTTCTGCTGATACCTTGTAAATTCAGGTTGACTTTTTCTTTAAATTGGAAGACACTAATTCCAGATAAATGTCACATACCATAAGGGGACTTTCTTCATAAGAAACTGAACATAAGAGCAATAAAAAATACTACTAAAACATTATGTAAAACAAGAAAATTAAAAAAAATGCCTAAGGACACTTGAAAGATTCCACTACTTACATAATTTTCTTCAAACCTACTCCACGTAAAGGGACCACGCTGTGCAATCCCATCCTAGATTTAATTTAGTAGCATTATAATATTTAAATACTGTTGTGCCTGATTTTTTTCCTATTCCTTTCACAAAGATCATACTCAGGAGTAAATTGACATAGATCTGGCTACATGTATCGGGGCAGAGTATAGTGTCTTGAAGCATCTGTTCCACTCCTCTGCCACCTGTAATAGTGACTGGTAAACAAAACCTTCAATAAGGTCGTAATGTATTCCCATTATGTAACAAATAGGCACAAGTGATATTAAAATAAGTATTGCTTATAAACAGTTACATGTTGAAACACTAGAAAATAAGAATAATTATACAATATCCACTCAAGTGCATTATTACCTACTTCTTTAAACGAATATACAAAACCAGAACAAAGAAACAACCAATCTGACATGCAAAGCTCCACAAGTGCAACAATGGAGTCAATTAGTTGAGTGCTGCGAAACAATAAAAAGGCTCCCAATTCTTCTTCATTCAAGAGAACTGCAAATTGAATTTAATCGTAGGAGTTGTACACCCCTTCAACATTATCAAGCCTTTCAGAGCCTGATTGTTAAATGTGGTCCATTGTTTAAACAAGTGAGTGATCATCAGAGTGTTCCCCAGGACCTACTCAAAGACTAGAATTTTAACTTCAGTTTATGCCTCTAGTTTTTACCAACTATGAGACAGGCCCAACTAGGTGATTTGGTGCCAGCGTGGCTATCAGAACCATAGCTGACAAGGTAGCATAGGATCCAACTGAAATCATAATAATCATATTATTATAATTATTACATTATAAGATGCATATATAATATTACAATATGATGAGGTGCAATTAAACCGGTTATACTCCTACTTGTGTTGTATATTTTATATATTTGATTTTCCTCCGAGCAATGTAGCAATGACACGAGTTTCTATGCGTGCAACAGAATTGATTTACACGAGTTTCTCAAAAGTCTGAAACTCAAAACATCTATTCCATGTTTCGACTACTTCTGCTAGCATCTTCTCTCTTGTCTGTTTATTATCTCTGAGTTAACACCCAGGCTTAGCAATCAATCAGTGAGTATACATCAGTTACTAGACTCACTGGGCAAGATTTTCCAGACCCTCCTGCTGGTGGGTCATCCGGTCCCGCCAAAATGTCCACAGGGATTTGAATGAACCACCGCATCTGCTTCAGGAAAGCCCACCATGCAGGGCAGGAAAGTCCTGGCGACAGGATCAAACACAGGACAATTGAACCACCAAACACCATCCAGGACAAAGCAGTCTGCTTGTTTGGCACGACAACCACAAACATCTACTCCCTCCACCACCGATGCTCAGTAGCAGCAGTGTGTATTACCTACAAGATGCACCGCAGAAATTCACCAAAAATCCTTAGATAGCACCTTCTGAATCCATGGCCACTTTTATCTAGAAGGACAAGGGCAGCAAATACATGGGAACACCACCACCTGCAAGATCCCCTTCAAGTCACTCACCAGCATGACTTGGTAATATGTCACCGGTCCTTCGCAGTCATTGGGTAAAAATCCTGGAATTCCCTCCCTAACGGCATTATAGGTCAACCCACAGCACGTGGACTGCACCTTTTCAAGAATGCAGTTCACCATCACCTTCTCAAGGGCAACTAGGGATGGGTAAAATATGTTGGCCAGCCAACGATGCCCATGTCCCACGAATGGATTAAATACAATTAGCGTGGGTTGATTCTTCTTCAGCCAGAAACAATCATGTTTGTAATTCACCTTAACATTTATCTGTGTAGTTATTTGAATGTGTGGTTTGTGCAGTCAGTAGCAATGCAATGGCTTTTGCCACTGACTGCATGGAGAGAAATGAATTTATCTGGTTTTGGCTGCAGTGAGAACTTCCTCTTCTTGCTACCACTGGAACTACTATTGGGCAAATAGTGTGGCCTTACAGAATGGCACATTGCCAGCGAAGCCAGATGCCTGCTGGTGAAATCATGATCTGAAGAAGCACCCCTTGACGTCAGTCTTCAGCTCAATGACAGACAAGCTTTTAATGTAACTTTAAATATTTTATGGTGGAGAGGAAGAGGAATTCAGAAAACCAGACCGGGGCAAGGGAGCATGAAGAACTGTGAACCAGAGAGTATGCACGATATTTGCAACAATTGTTAAATTGTCCAAACATTCATTCCTGTTCAGAAAACACTGTAACAATGGTGTTTTTCTTTGAAGTAAAAATAAAATTGATGTAATCACATAACCCTAATCCACCATACAACTTTGTGCTCGTCCATTTTTGCTGATCATGATTATCAGCCCTATCTCCCTGCATATAAAACAATTCAAGCTGTGGGCAAATAGAAACATTTCTCCTACTATTGGCCCTTGCTGCTTTGTATCAGTATCAGAACAGGAAGACAATCAGCATCGGCACCTCAGGTGCATCACAATTTCTGGATTTTGGCGTAAATCAGATCACTGGAAGTTGTTGAGACTCTTATTGCGATTGGGAAAGGAATTCCAGTGTCCTTACATTACCATATGAGAGGGATTTATATTGTTCAGAACTATCTTAATAAATATTGATAAGGGAATTGTTGCTCGTACTTTATCTCAAAACAATGAACATACAACCTTGTATTCATAAAACATTTTCTGCAACTTTAGGACATCTCAAAGTACTTTACAGTTAAAGAAGTATATTTGATCAGCAGTCACTGTTGCGATGTCGGGAAGCAGAGTAGCCAGTTCGTCCATAGCAAAGTTCCACAAATGACAAGATAAATGACGAGATAATCTATTTCATTGACATTGGTTGAGGGATGAGAGATAATTGCTGCCCAGGACATTAGGAGAACCTTCACGCTATTCTTCGAATGGTGTCTGTTAATATCTATTCGAAAGGCAGCATCCCTGGCACTGCAGCACTCCCTCAAGTTCAGCACTGAAATATCAGTTTAAATTACCTGCTCAAGCCTTGAAGTGGTGTTCGAACCCACAATCTTCAGAAATTATGCTAATGCTGACAAGATGAGATTTATACTTCTTTAGTTTCTATATTATTAAAAACATTATTATCAAAACATACTATCACTATCACATCTGGGCAGCCCAATGCCATTGTCAGTAGAAATATTAACTATCTTCTCCAGAGAACAGGATAATGTAGGATTATGATCCTGAAATCTAAGACAACAATGGACCTATTTAAAGTTAATTGGCTGCCATTCTTTGCTGGCCTCAATTGCAATAAACACTAAAGCACTAAAGAAATAATTGGCATCTTTCACTGATTCCCTGAGGTGAATATTATATTTTCTGTATCCTAATTTGCAACCTGTAGATTGTCAACAAGCACATTAAATCAATATAAAATGGTGAGCACTCTTTATTGTATAACACTGACATTTCAGTTGATGTAATGGTATCAGTATTTGTACTCTCATGTTTGCATCAGAAGAATATGGATTCAAACACAGAACATATAGGCTGGTGTTTCAGTGTAGCACTGAGGGAGTGTTGCATATTGGTGAGGTTCTGCATTTCAATTGGACATCAATCTGAGGGCCCCAACTGCCTTCTCACAAAAACACAAAGGACCCAAGCACTATTTGAAGAAAAGTAGGGGATTCTTCAGTAGCTCGGCTAATAACTGATCTTCACCCAACACAATTAAAACGGAAGGATTATTTGGTTATTTAGCTCAATGCTGTTTGTGGGATTGGACTTACTGTAAAGTGACTGTTGTGTTCTGCTGCATTATAATGGTTCCATTGGCTGTGAAGCACTTTGGGACATCCTGAGTTTGTGTAAAGTGCCACAGAAATACAAAGTTTTGTCATGTTCTAATCCCTCCATGCCTTGCCCCTACTTAGCTCTGTAACCTTCTTCAGCCTCCTTGGCTTCTCCAGACCTACGTTTTTACAACTCTCGCCTCACATTCATCTCCCATTTCCTGTGTCTCAACATCAGTGGCTATGGTCTCAAGTTCTAGAAATTCCTTCCTAAACCTCTGAAATGCTCCACATCTCCTTCCTTGTTTAAGATATCCTTAAAACCTACATCTTCGATTAAGCTTCTGGTCACCTGGCTTAACACAATTATACAAACATACGAGTTATGGTACAGGCCGAAATGCATGCATTAGCATTTCAAGTCCATGGTCAGCAGCCAGCGAAAGGTCTGAAATCAAATCCAGGGGATAATAAACTTGTTTGAAGCATGATCAGCAGAGGAGCAGCACCAAGTGAGATGCCTGCAGGCACCAGCAGCACCATATCAGTGAGGCAGCTGCAGCAGAAGAACCCATCACTGCCATGTAGTTGGACAAGTCCTGTGTGTCACTTCCCCTAATTGGTGGACCTTCATATGATTGAGGTTGGCTGGTCCTTTCATGCCTGCTTGAGAATCCTGCCAACTTCCTGGTCCATTGGTGGGACCCCTTTTTCCTGGATTAAATTCTGCCAAGACTAGCAGTGGGCCTTTTGGGGAAAAAGCTCCTATTCCTTGGAATACAAAGATTGCTGTATTTAGTCAGAATTAATGATATGCTATTAAAACCACCAAACACACAAAATGTGTGTGTATAATTTGTACAAAAGCTATTTCATTAGCACTAGCAAAAAATATTAGCCAATTATGATACATTGCCTATGCTCTTTAATGCATCTTAAACAGCTAACAAGCCACTTAACCAAGATAAATGTAATGCATAAGTTAAAGTGCTTTCTGTATAACTCTACAAAGCTTGAGAGGCAGGAGCAGAGGGAGGTGAGTTAGGCCAGAGCGTTTGAAGACTCTGCCATCATTGGTGGAGTGAAGGACATGGAGTGCACAAATAACCAGAGTAAAAGGATCAAAGGGTGCAACAGGAAAAGTATGACTGGAGAAAGTTGAAATAAACTGCGGTAAGGCTACTGAGGAACTTAAACCCAAACATTGGGATTCTGATGTTGGCCAGCATATCCTCTGTTGCATTGTTAATGGTGAATCAATGCAAGTTATAACCTGATGTGATTTTCCTTTGTTTAGCTTTTGAGGAGACAACACTGACAAGGCAATATTTATTGCCTTCCGCCTGTTGACCTGAGGGCATTAAAAGTCAATCAGATTCTGTGGGACTGAACTCAGATGTGGTTCGAATTGAATCAGGAACCAATTGGGTTGTTAGAATAGTTCAGATTTATTGAATTCAATTTGTGAACTTTAACTCACTGGTCCAGTACCCGAACAACTAGGCTATGGCTACCCGAACAACTAGGCTATGGCAACCCGAACAACAATGTATCAGGCAAAAGGGGTTATGAAATTTCGTTGTAATTTGAAGTGAGTTTCTGTCTGGAGCTCATAAAAAAATTGTATGTACCTGCTGTAAGGTTTTGATAATTCTACTATGTTTTAGCAATTGTTGTTTGTCTGCAACATCTATGGATTTTATTCTTTAACCAATTTTTGAATGGTTTAGCTTGAATTTCTGTGACTGAGACATTGAACAGTCAAAGCCGTTGGGATACTTTGCAGTTGTTGTTTGTGAGAAACAGACATTTAATTGTTTTTCAACTTAAGTTGCTTAATAGATGTATTCAGCAGCTCTGTTTCAAGAAATGGCTAAACATAGTTTGTTCCTAGACACATTGCTCCGGCCGTTCATGCCAGCGAGATTCTCCAGTCCCCCCAGCAGCGCACCCCTGTTTGTGGTGGCCTGGGGTGACAACAATGGGAAATCCCATTGACAGCGGAGGGACCAGAGAATCTCACCACAAATGAACAGCATGCCACCTTCCACTACCAGGAAACACGCAACTGGGAGGCTGGAGAATGTCACCCTTTATGTTTAAATAAACCATGCATTGCTTTAATTGAAATGTACCAGAAGGAAACTTTTTTTTTCATGATAGGAAGTGTTCTTAATATTTGTTCTTAATGGCATTAGTGTCTGTGGGGTTTGGGCAAAAATATGTTGACAGGAGGATATAACTTTGTGACTATTATACCAAGAGAACATGTTTTACACACACACAAAAGCAGAAAATGCTGGAAAATCTCAGCAGGTGTGACAGCATCTGTGAAGAGAGAATAGAGCTAACATTTCGAGTCTAGATGACCCTTTGCTCTGACGAAGTGTCATCTAGACTCGAAACGTTGGTTCTACTCTCTCTCCACAGATGCTGTCAGACATGTTGAGTTTTTCTAGCATTTTTTGTTTGTGTTTCAGATTCAAGCATCTGCAGAATTTTGCTTTTGGGGAATGTTTTGTCTTTAGTCTATATGGCTCCAGTTACAGAGCTGGAATGACACAAGGTGACTTGCATCCTGAGCCAATGGTGGAAATGAAATTGGACTATTTCCAAATAAGGAAGGAGAAATAATGAGACTGAGGGATAACAGTTGTAAAATTGTGATATTTGTTACCGTGTTTTTTTTGGTTATGACTCCTCTGGACATAGTTCAATGTCACTTCAAAGAAGGAGAAGAGAAAGACATCATCTGTGCTGGCAACACTCAGCGAATCCTAGGAGCTTGAGGGATGTGGAGCTTCCATGTTATTTTCACTTTTTTGTGTTAAGTATTATGTAAAATCCATTTGATTCATACATACTAGTTGTTCATACGTTGTTAGGTCAAGCACAACTGAGGAACCTAGTGTTAGAATGAGGAATTTGGACCTGAAGAGTTTTTAATTAGAAGGGTTTGATAACTCAAGACCCTAAAATCTTACTGTACCTATGCAGTAATATGATCCATTGGCAAAAGTTTCTGGATTTATGTGAAATCATTCATTCATCATGCAATGGAGTTCTCTTTAATTTGTAGATAATGGAGTATTGATTGGAGACAGTCATCTAAAGGTCAAAGAGAAGTAAGTTGAGCATGGAAAGTCACAGGATAGCTGGGCTGAAGTTAGAGATTTGAGCTGAAATGAATTATCGTGCCAACAATGGTGCAAGATGTGATTGACTGTACATATGTTGCTTTGCAGGAATTGCATGTAAATTCAGAGGCAACCACAAAGAGTTCCATTCCCTCAATGTCCATCTGGTGTGTGATGATTGATACTCAGCCCATAATGCTTGTCAATGATCCTGATAACAGTAAGCTATTCTGCACCAATCTCTATATTATCATCGTTTTAGTCACCATGGACAACATGGGCTATCCACTGACCACCTGGCTTATAACTTTGGTGCACAACCCACCAACACATGGCCAGCCATGAATATTATTCATGCCAGTGGGATTCTCCAGCAGCGCATCCCTGTCTGCGGATTTTGTGGCAGACATTAAGGAGCAGACCATTAAGCTTTTGCTGCTTGAACAGCTCTGGAGTAGCCTCCAGAATATGTGTGATGATTTGTTACATCATCCAGTATCTTACAGAACCTCATCATCATGAGGCCACAGCCTTTGCCATTAGATAAACAGTGAGCAGCTGAGGAAGAGGAAGAGGAGGAAGAACAAGAAGGAGGAAGACATGCAACACACCCTTTTCTGGCCAAACTCTCTGTGATTGGCTTTTCTGAATGTGGTTCCCATCAACAAAATCCTAATTCCCATTCAACAACAGTCTTGACAGACTAATCCCTCTGTTACTGAGCATCATAACATCCACTTGGTCAAAATGCTGAAATGAAGGTCACTACAATACGAGCATTCCAAGCCAATGTTATCAAAGGACCCATTCAATGTTCCATTCAAAAACTAACTTGTCACCCTTGTGCATTCCCTTATTGTCTCTCTTCTGTATGTTTTTCCTTGGCCGAGTGCTCATACACTGTGCTGCTGAGTGCTCCTACACTAACCTTTTAAGGCAAGGATAGGTAATTTTTTTAAGGATAGGTAAAAAAAATTTTAAGGCAAGGATAGATAAATGTTTGAACAGTAAAGGAATTAAGGGTTATGGTGAGCAGGCGGGTAAGTGGAGCTGAGTCCACAAAAAAGATCAACCATGATCTTATTGAATGGCGGAGCAGGCTCAAGGGGCCAGATGGTCTACTCCTGCTCCTAGTTCTTATGTTCTTATGTTCTGTTGCTGCAGTGGCCTCAGCAGAGTTGGTGCATGGCTGCAGGCATTCAAGTTAAAAGTTTATTTACTAGTGTCACAAGTAGGCTTACATTAATGAAGTTACAGTGAAAATCCCCTCTTCGCCATACTCCAGTGCCTGTTCGGGCACACTGAAGGAGAATTTAGCATGGCCAGTCCACCTAACCAGAAGGTCTTTTGGACTGTGGGAGGAAACTGGAGCACCTGGAGGAAACACACGCAGACATAGGGAGAATGTGCAAACTCCACACATACAGTGATCCAAGCGGGGAATCGAACCCAGGCCCTGGCGCTGTAAGGCAACAGTACTAACCACTGTGCCACCGTGCCGCTCATTCAATGGAGGAGACTGCAGTTTTCCTTTCAGGACAACTTGACTCTGCTCTGGCCCTGGAAGACCAACTTTGGTCCGCACCACCTCTGCATGAGCAGCAACTGTCTGGGCTGGCTGGCTGAGAGGCAATAGCGAGGTCAGCAGCAGAGTGGTGTTGATGGGATGATGAAGCTGTCTTTTCAGCGAGACTATAATATTCATCTTTAACATTTTCCACTTCGCCGCTGGTCACATCCTCAGTTAAACGCTTTTCGATCCTGATGAGCACTATCTCTTTCATGATAACATAGAGGGCAGATTCTCCGGCCGTTCATGCCAACGGGATTCTCTGGTCCAGTGGAAGTGAATGGAGATTTAGCCAAGCACCAAATTCCCCATCCTCACTGGCAGCGGCAACGGGGCATGAACGGCCTGAGAATTCCGGCCATACTTGTCCATGTACCTGCTGATTAACTGCTGCTCATTGTTGTCATAGAGAGTCTTAGAGTTATAGAGGTTTACAGCATGGAAACAGGCCCTTCGGCCCAACTTGTCCATGCTGCCGTTTTGTTTTAATGACTAAGCTAGTCCCAATTGCCTGCGTTTGGTCCATATCCCTCGATAGCCATCTTACTCATGTAACTGTCTAAATGCTTTGTAAAAGACCTCTACTACTACCTCTGGTAGTTTGTTGCAGACACTCACCACCCTCTATGTGAAAAAATTGCCCCTCTGAACACTTTTGTATCTCTCCCCTCTCACCTTAAACCTATGCCCTCTAGTTTTAGACTCCCCTACCTTTGGGAAAAAGATATTGACTATCTATGCCCCTCATTATTTTATAAGATCACCCCGAAGCCTCCTAAGCTCCAGAGAAAAAAGTTTATCCAGCCTCTCCTTATAACTCAAACCATCAAGTTCTGGTAGCATCCTAGTAAATCTTTTCTGCACTCTTTCCAGTTTAATAATATCCTTTCCATCATAGGGTGACCAGAACTGTACACAGTATTCCAAGTGGCCTTACCAATGTCTTGTACAACTTCAACAAGACGTCCCAACTCCTTTATTCAATGTTCTGACCAATGAAACCAAGCATGCAGAATGGCTTCTTCACCATCCTGTCCATCTGTGACTCCACTTTCATGGAGCTATGAACATGTACCCCTAGATCTCTTTGTTCTATAACTCTCCCCAATGCCCTACCATTAACTGAGTAACTCCTGCCCTGGTTCAATCTACCAAAATGCATCACCTCACGTTTGTCTAAATTAAACTCCATTTTCCATTCGTCAGCCCACTGGCCCAATTAATCAAGATTCCGTTGCAATCCCAGATAACCTTCTTCACTGTCCACTATGCCCCAATCTTGGTGTCATCTGCAAACTTACTAATCATGCCTCCTAAATTCTCATCCAAATCATTAATATAAATGACAAATAACAGTGGACCCAACACCGATCCCTGAGGCACACCGCTGGTCACAGGCCTCCACTTTGAAAAACAACCCTCTACAACCATCCTCTGTCTTCTACCTTCAAGCCAATTTTGTATCCATTTGGCTACCTCACCCTGGATCCCATGAGATTTAATCCTGTGCAACAACTTACCATGCGGTACCTTGCCAAAGGCCTTGCTAAAATCCATGTAGACAACATCAATTGCACTGCCCTCATCTACCTTCTCGGTTACCCCTTCAAAAAACTCAATCAAATTTGTGAGACATGATTTTCCACTCACAAAGCCATGCTGACTGTCCCTAATCAGTCTCCGCCTCTCTAAATGCCTGCATATCCTATCTCTCAGAATACCTTCTAACAACTTAACCACTACAGATGTGAGGTTCACCGGCCTGTAGTTCCCAGGCTTTTCCCTGCAGCCCTATTTAAACAAAAGCACAACATTTGCCATCCTCTAATCTTCAGGCACCTCACCTGTGGCTGTCGTTGATTCAAATATCTCTGCTAGGGGACCCACAATTTCCTCCCTAGCCTCCCACAACATCCTGGGATACACTTCATCAGGTCTCGGGGATCTATCTACCTTGATGCGCTTTAAGACGTCCAGCACCTCCTTCTCTGTTATATGTACACTCCTCAAGACATCACTATTTATTTCCCCAAGTTCCTTAACATCCATGCCTTTCTCAACAGTAAATACTGATGAGAAATATTCATTTAGGATCTCACCCATCTCTTGTGGATCTGCACATAGATGACCTTGTTGATCCTTAAGAGGTCCTACTCTCTCCCTCGTTACTATTTTCCCTTATGTATTTGTAGAATCTCTTTGGATTCTCCTTTGCCTTATCTGCCAAAGCAATCTCGTGTCCCCTTTTTACCTTCCTGATTTCTCTCTTAACTCTACTTTTACACCCTCTACACTCTTCAAGGGATCCACTTGATCCCAGCTGCCTATGCATGTCATGTGCGTGTAAGGTGAGTAAAGAGATTGAGGAATGGATGATAGTGGTAAATTGAGAATTATGTGAGGCGAGTTGTTCAAATGTAAGAATATGGTGTTTAGAGAAACATAGAAAACTACAGCACAAAACAGGGCCTTCGGCCCACAAGTTGTGCCGAACATATCCCTACCTTTTAGGCCTACCTATAACCCTCCATCCTATTAAGTCCCATGTACTCATCCAGGAGTCTCTTAAAAGACCCTATTGAGTTTGCCTCCACCACCACTGACGGCAGCCGATTCCACTCGCCCACCATCCTCTGTGTGAAAAACTTCCCCCTAACATTTCTCCTGTACCTACCCCCCAGCACCTTAAACCTGTGTCCTCTCGTAGCAGTCATTTCCACCCTGGGAAAAAGCCTCTGAGAGTCCACCCGATCTATGCCTCTCAACATCTTATATACCTCTATTAGGTCTCCTCTCACCCTACATCTCTCCAAGGAGAAAAGACCGAGTTCCCTCAGCCTATCTTCATAAGGCATGCCACTCAATCCAGGCAACATCCTTGTAAATCTCCTCTGCACCCTTTCAATCTTTTCCACATCCTTCCTGTAATGAGGCGACCAGAACTGAGCACAGTAAATATTTGAACATGCAATTATTGAATTGACCACTTGTGGGATCAGAAAACCTTTTATGGAACTGTGTTCAGGTGCTTGGGTGCTTCACGGCTGACATTAACTGTGACAACTGTCTGCTGGTGCAAAAGATTAAATCTCACGGGATCAAAGGTGAACTAGCTAGATGGGTACAGAACTGGCATGGCCACACATAAAGACACATAAAGACATATAAAGACATATAAAGGTTTATTTGGTAGCAAAAGCCACACAAGCTTTCGGAGCTGCAAGCCCCTTCTTCAGGTGAGTGGGAATTCTGTTCACAAACAGAGCATATAAAGACACAAACTCAATTTACATGAATAATGGTTGGAATGCGAATACTTACAACTAATCAAGTCTTTAAGACTTCTTCACAGCACGGGACCTTCAACCGATGCTATACACTAGATACATCGATGACATTTTCTTCCTTTGGACTCATGGTGAACAATCACTGAAACAACTCTATGATGACATCAACAAGTTCCATCCCACCATCAGACTCACCATAGACTACTCTCCGGAATCGGTTGCATTCTTGGACACACGCATCTCCATTAAGGATGGTCACCTCAGCACCTCACTGTACCGCAAGCCCACGGATAACCTCACGATGCTCCACTTCTCCAGCTTCCACCCTAAACACGTTAAAGAAGCCATCCCCTACGGACAAGCCCTCCGTATACACAGGATCTGCTCGGATGAGGAGGATCGCAACAGACACCTCCAGACGCTGAAAGATGCCCTCATAAGAACAGGATATGGCGCTCGACTCATTGATCAACAGTTCCAACGCGCCACAGCGAAAAACCGCACCGACCTCCTCAGAAGACAAACACGGGACACAGTGGACAGAGTACCCTTCGTTGTCCAGTACTTCCCCGGAGCGGAGAAGCTACGGCATCTCCTCCGGAGCCTTCAACATGTCATTGATGAAGACGAACATCTCGCCAAGGCCATCCCCACACCCCCACTTCTTGCCTTCAAACAACCGCACAACCTCAAACAGACCATTGTCCGCAGCAAACTACCCAGCCTTCAGGAGAACAGTGACCATGACACCACACAACCCTGCCACAGCAACCTCTGCAAGACGTGCCGGATCATCGACACAGATGCCATCATCTCACGTGAGAACACCATCCACCAGGTACACGGTACATACTCTTGCAACTCGGCCAACGTTGTCTACCTGATACGCTGCAAGAAAGGATGTCTCGAGGTATGGTACATTGGGGAAACTATGCAGACGCTGCGACAACGGATGAATGTACACCGCTCGACAATCACCAGGCAAGACTGTTCTCTTCCTGTTGGGGAGCACTTCAGCGGTCACGGGCATTCGGCCTCTGATATTCGGGTAAGCGTTCTCCAAGGCGGCCTTCGCGACACACGACGTCGCAGAGTCGCTGAGCAGAAACTGATAGCCAAGTTCCGCACACACGAGGACGGCCTCAACCGGGATATTGGGTTCATGTCCCACTATTTGTAACCCCCACAGAGTTTCACTGGCTGTCTTGTCTGGAGACAATACACATCTTTTTAGCCTGTCTTGATGCTCTCTCCACTCATGTTGTTTTGTTTCTTAAAGACTTGATTAGTTGTAAGTATTCGCATTCCAACCATTATTCATGTAAATTGAGTTTGTGTGTTTATATGCTCTGTTTGTGAACAGAATTCCCACTCACCTGAAGAAGGGGCTTGCAGCTCCGAAAGCTTGTGTGGCTTTTGCTACCAAATAAACCTGTTGGACTTTAACCTGGTGTTGTTAAACTTCTTACTAGTGGTGTTCCGCAGGGCTCTGTACTGGGACCGCAGCTGTTTGTGATATATATAAATGACTTGGAAGAAGATGTAGCTGGTCTGATTAGTAAGTTTGCGGGCAACACAAAGATTGCTGGAGTTGCGGATAGTAATGAACATTGTCAGAGAATACAGCAGGATATATGATAGGCTGGAAAATTGGGCGGAGAAATTACAGATGGAATTTAATCCAGATAAATGCGAAGTGATGCATTTTGGTAGATCTAATGCAGGGGGGAGCTATACAATAAATGGCAGAACCATCAGGAGTATAGACACACAGAGGGATCTGGGTGTGTAAGTCCACAGATCCTTAAAGGTGGCAGCACAGGTGGAAAAGGTGGTGAAGAAGGCATATGGCATGCTTGCCTTTATTGGACGGGACGTAGAGTATAAAAGTTGGCATACGATGTTGCAGTTATATAGAACGTTGGTTAGGTCACATTTGGAATACTGCATCCAGTTCTGGTCGCCACACTACCAGAAGGACGTGGAGGCTTTGGAGAGAGTGCAGAAAAGGTTTACCAGGATGTTGCCTGGTATGGAGGGTATTAGCTATGAGGTGAAATTGAGTAAACTAGGGTTGTTCTCCCTGGAAAGACGGAGGTTGAGGGGCGACCTAATAGAAGTTTATAAAATTATGAAGGGCATAGATAGGGTGAACAGTTGAAAGCTTTTTCCCAGGTCAGAAATGACAAACACAACGGGTCACAAGTTCAAGGTAAGGGGGGCAAGGTTCAATACAGACATGCGGGGGACGTATTTTACACAGAGGGTGGTGGGGACCTGGAATGCACTACCAAGCAAGGTGATTGAGGCGGACACGCTAGGATCATTTAAGACTTATCTAGATAACCACATGAACAGACTGGGAATAGAGGGATACAAACGGATGGTCTAGTTAGGAACACATGATCAGTTCAGGCTTGGAGGGCCGAAGGGCCTGTTCCTGTGCTGTATTGTTCTTTGTTTCTTTGCTCCTACCAACTAGAGGGCTTCCTGATTCCCTGTCCCAGAGGACATCTCTCCTCCTATCCACTTCCTGCATCAAGGTCTACAATGCTGCACTAGAAAACCTTGGAACCTAATCTCCAGCATGTTTTGTCAGTGTCATGTCTTCCCCAGTTGAAACTCACCTGTCCCAGTCAAAATGCAGCTTCCCTTTAAGAGGTGTAGACTGGCTTTACGTGGTAATGGCAAGCCTGAACTCAAGCAAGCCACTTCCAGTTTTGCTTCCCCAGCTCATGTGTCCAGTGATTCCACAGTGTGATAGCAATGATTGCACAAAGTTAGCACTCTGCCTGCACTGGAATGAACAGACGTGGATTAATCGTGCATCGCAATACTTGGGCACACATGTCTCTAATGCTCTTACAATGCAAAAGCGAGTGATGATGTATATACAATTCCATGAAACATCATTGAATAAAATGTTTTCAGCAATGCGTTGCTAGAAATCATCACTCGTGGCAGATTTTCAAACCAAAAATGTAATCTTGCCATCATGTGAGGATTTATAGTTGGCTCTACAGTAGGATCTATAGAGAATCATATGGAATATAATATTAAAATGTTTAGAAATACTGTAGCCTTTTGTTACATAATGGAATGTTTATACCTTACTGCATTAATGATAAATATGAAATTACTAAACAACCACAAGCATACAAGAGATATGAGCATGAGAATACCATAGAGTCTGCTGAGCTTGCTCTGCTATTAACACGACATTGTGATGTGTGCAATGTGGAATATGAATCATTGGTATCATTGGCTGATGTACTCCTTGCTTCCTCCCCATTAACTAGTGCCCAGCTGCATGAGCGTCCATCTTGCCTATTAAACTTTGGTGTGGCACCTTATCGAATGCCTTTTGGAAACCCAGGTATATTACTTCTACTGGTTTCCCTTTATTTAACATACTAGTTACATCCTCAAAAAACTAATAATTTTTGTAAAACACTATTCTTCTTTCCTAAAACCATGTTGACTTTGTCTGATCATACAATAATTTTTCAAGTGCATTGCTATGACTTCTAGGATAATATTGAATGGCAGAGTGGGCTCAAGGGCGTCAAATGGCCTACTCCTGCTCCTATTTTCTATGTTTCTATGTCATAAAGTTTTGTTCAACATCTCTGCCATATCCTCATCCCCCATTATAATCCTCTAGTCTCTGTTTGTTAGTGACATTTAACTCGAGCTACGTTTCCTGAGCAGCTCTGCTGAAACTACCGTTGGGTGTAGCAGTCTCGGACCCTCAGCATAGCCAACTGACCAGGCCCCCAGCGTGTTGCAAGGGATTGCTAACCACACCCCCTCATAATGCAGCAAGACTAGGAACGCCCACTGAGGTTCAGGTTCCAAAAGGCAGTTTTGCATTGAAAACAGGATCCCCTGATCTAATAAGAGGTATGTATTTGTATTTGTATTTCATTTTTTTTGCTATTTCTTTTAGGTAGTCAGTACTACTGTTATTGGCTCACTCATTTAAAAGTTATTTTAATTATTAAACATGAGTATTATTTAATATGTATAAATAAACAAATGTTTTATTTGTTTTAAATTTGTGAAAGTACTATTTAGACTCGTAGAAACATAGGGGTGAATTTATCTGTTCCACCAACCATGGGGATTGTAGCGAGCAAGGGACCGTCCATGGAAAGGTCTGTTGACCTCGGGTGGGATTTTCCAGTTTCAGGGCGAACGTGGCTGGAAAATCCTGCCCATAGAATCCCTGCAGTGCAGAAGGAGGCCATTTGGCCCATCGAGTCTGCACCGACAACAATTCCACCCAAGCCCGATCCCCGTAACCCCGTGAATTTTCATTGCTAATTCCCCTGACTCTAAGGGGCAATTTAGCATAGCCAGTCAACCTAACCTGCACATCTTTGGACTGTGGGAGGAAACTGGAGCACCCAGAGGAAACCCACGCAGACAAGGGGAGAACGTGCAAAATTCCACAGTCACTCAAGGCCGGAATTGAACCTGGATCTGTGAGGCAGCTGCGCTAACCACTGTGCCACCATGTCACCCTGAATCTGCATTGTATTATTATGTAATTTTTAAAATATGTGTGGCATGCTTTTAAATGTGTGTGTGTTTTAATTTAGAATATGTTCAGAACTTCTTGAACGTTGACTTGGATACCTGCATGAGATTGATCAAAGGGGAGTTCACGTTTTGGGCCGTGGAAAATCTAGATGTGTTTATCATTAGTATTCTTCTGCCTTGCTTACTTCATTTATAATTCTCTGTATATTTAACTGTTCTCTATGTTTCAATAAATTTTCTTACAAAATATATTTCTCTAACAACAATCAATAAAATGTCTATACAATAACACCAATTCTGTTGTCTCTAAACAAGGAGGTGAGGGATGGATATGAGGAGGGGTAAGGAGGGGAAGGGGGAAAAGGCTGGAGTGGAAGGAGGGGATGGGGAAAAGGATGGGGGAAGGAGGGAGAGGGGGAGGGAAAAAGGGGAGAGAGAAGGGTTTGGATTTTACGTGTAGCATGACTCTCCCATGACTTCACCAAAGTCTCAAAAAGAACTTCAGTTTAGAATCATGTGAAAAAGCGTAATGTTCCAGAGGTGGTAGAACATGACTCCAGATTCTCAAGCTGCACTGGATTCTGTAATACCGAGTTCACATCAGGAAACTTGCATATGTCATCTTAACTGATACTATTTCCTGAAGCATTTGAACTAACCAAGTTGCATAAGGATCAACGTTGCATCAGGAAGACTCTTAAAATAGGGTTAAAAACTGCTTAAAATCTATTGCAAAATCCAAATGCTGACACTCATCCCAGACACTTCAATCCACTTTGTTATAACATTTTTAATTGAATTAGTTGTCATGACAAAGTTGTAAAAGCAAATTGTTAAATCATTTTTTCAGCTTCTGTGCTTCACTTATATGTTAAACATGTACAAAAGAAAAATAACCAACCCAAAGAATGTCTGCTGTCTCCACGCGCTGCAGTTAGACCACAAAATAAAAGTGCAAATAAATAAGGGCAAAACTCACCTAACAACGGCGCAAGTGTAGGAGGTTTCAGCACAATTACAGCTTCGTGCTTCAGGACCGGCAGCTTTCCGACCCTCGATCGGAGGTTTGAAATTGGCGCATTTTCAGCACACATGTGCAGGGACTTCCGTGATGTCCCACTGCATGTGCAGTGCTTAATCAACGTAACCCCACAGTTCGGGTCGGAGGTTTGCAGGCCAATTATTTGGATGTGGGGACCAATTGTAATATTTCTAAATTTGCTGATGACGCAGAATTAGGTGGGGATGTAATTTGTGAGGAGGACGCAAGGAGGCTTTAAGGGGATTTGGAGAGGCTATGTAAGTGGGCAAGACCATGGCTAATGACATGCAATGTGAATACTTGTAAAGTTATCCACTGTTGTAGAAAAAACACAGAGGCAGAGTATTTCTTAAACTGTGAGAAGTTGGGAAGTCTTGATGCCCAAAGGCACCTGGATGTCCT
This sequence comes from Mustelus asterias, assembly GCF_964213995.1. Taxonomy (NCBI): domain Eukaryota; kingdom Metazoa; phylum Chordata; class Chondrichthyes; order Carcharhiniformes; family Triakidae; genus Mustelus; species Mustelus asterias. Next base: position 45,921,709 of record NC_135816.1, read on the forward strand.
TGCTCGTGAGTCAATGAAAGCTTGGGAAAGTGAATGGAACAGAAGCTCACCAGACTCTCTGGGATTGTCTTCTGGAGAGTAATTGAGGAAACTGCGTCTGTATTCCCCTGAATTTCAAAGAATTAGAGTTGACATCGTTTAAATTTACCAAATTCTTAAAGGGAGTGACAGGAGTAGATGGGAATAGTATATGCCCCCTGGATGGGAAGTCCAGGACCAAAGGGAACTGTCTGAGAATAAGGTGTAGGACATTTTCGAGACAGAGATGAGGAGGAATTTCCTCGGTCAGAAGCTGATGAATTGTCAGAATTCTCTACCCCTCAGGGCTGTCCATGATCAATCACAGAGTATGGCGATAGTGGGGAAAATAGTGTAGAGGTAAATGATCAGCCATGGACTGCTTGAATGGTGAAGGGGGTTCGATGGACCGAATGGCATACTCCTGCTCCGATGTTCCCATGGCCCTAACATCTGAAGCTATGTTGAAGCACATTGTTGGGAAGAATAGAAGATGCTTGTCAGTGCTTGTTCCAGTGCCAAAATTAATTTGGCAGTACTTGGTTCTGCTACCAGGTGCATGAAAGCATTCCATTTCCTATGATATCCGTCACTTTGATCAGCATGAAATTGTGTAAAAAGATGTTTATTTTCTGAATGCTTGAGAAAAACAGTTCCAGAGTCTTACTTATTCAATCATACTTTGTGCGCTTTGATGGCTAGGCCAGCATTTACTATCCAGCTCTAATTACATTTGAAAAGGTGTTGATGCACTGACCTTTTGAACCGCTGCACTCTATGTGGTATGGCTCTACCCACAAAGCTGTTAGGAAGAGAGTTCCAGGATTTTGACAGTGAAGGAACGGTGATATATTTCATATATTATGTCAGGATTGTGTGTGGCTTGGAGAGGAAACCTGCAGTTGGTAATTTTCCCATGCATCTAATGTCATCGCCCTCCTAGGTGGAAGAGGACACGTTCGGAAACTGCTGCTCAAGAAGCCTTCGTGAGTTGCTATATCTTATCTTAGCTGCCACTGCGTATTGGTAGTGGAGAGAGTGAATGCTTACATTGTGCATGGGGTGCCAATCAAATGGGCTGCAGTGTCCTGGATGGTGTTGAGTTGCTTCAGTTTTGTTGGAGCTGGCCAGACAAATGGACAGTATTCCAACACACTCCTGACTTGTGCCTTGTCAATGGTGGACAGGCTTTGTAGAATCAGGAGGTGAATTACTTTCCACAGAATTCATAGTGTCCAGTAGTAGTCACAGTACTTATAAGGCTGGCCCAGTTCAGTGTGGCATAAATGTTACTTGCCACAATCAGCCCAAGCCTGAAAGTTATCCGGGTCTTGCAGTATATGGACATAGACTGCTTTGATATCTGAGGAGTTGTGGATGATACTGAACATTGAGCAACCATCAGCAAACATCCCCAATTCTGACCTTATGATGAAGAGGTCATTGATGAAGCTGCTGAATATGGCTGGGCCTAGGACACTAATCTGATTAACTTTTGTAGCGACATCGCTGGACTGAGATGATTGACTTCCAACAACACAACCATCTTCCTTTGTCCGAGGTATGATTTCAAGCAGTAGAGAGCTTCCCCTTGATTCCCATTGACTTTACTTTTGCTAGGATTCCTTGACACCAACCTCGGTCGAAATGTTGCCTTGATGTCAATGGCAGTCACTCTTACCAAGCAGGTGCCTGAGTGTGACGACTAGGGAATTTCACAGTAACTTCATTGCAGTGTTAATGTAAGCCTACTTGTGACTAATAAATAAAGGTAAACTATTTCCAATATTGTTAAATTTCTAATCTAATTTATAATTTCTAAAATTGTACAATAAATGGCAGAACTCTTAAGAGTATTGATAAGCAGAGTGATCTGGGTGTACAGGTACACAGGTTACTGAAAGTGGCAATGCAGGTGGAGAAGGTAGTCAAGAAGGCATACGGCATGCTTGCCTTCATCGGCCGGGACATTGATTTTAAAAATTGGCAAGTCATGTTGCAGCTTTATAGAACCTTAGCTAGGCTGCATTTGGAATATAGTGTTTGATGCGCGTTATTACACACGAGGCTTGAGATGCTCAAAGAAATAAAGACTTTTATTTACTATTACAATGAAACTACCATATATAGTACACGATCCCAGACTGAGGGGTCCCAGACAGAGCAGTGACCTTTATACCTCTCCCAGGAGGCGGAGCCCGACTGGGATTTACCATAATAACTATAATACAGGTGTAACAACCCAACCCTAACCCCAACAGCAACAAGTAGAACAACCCATCCCTAACCCCAACAGCAACATATATACATACTTGTAGTACTGGCCAGACCCTGGCTCAGTACTACCTAGTGGGAACCAACGATGGTTCACCACAGTGTTCAATTCTGGTCACCACACTACCAGAAGGATGTGGAGGCTTTGGAGAGGGTACAGAACAGATTTACCAGGATGTTGCCTGGTTTGGAGGGCATTAGCTATGAGGAGAGGTTGGAGAAACTTGGTTTGTTCTCATTGGAACGACTGAGGTTGAGGGGCAACCTGATAGAAGTCTACAAGATTATGAGGGGCATGGACAGAGTGGATAGTCAGAAAGCTCTTTCCCAGGGTAGAAGAGTCAATTACTAGGGGGCATAGGTTTAAGGTGTGAGAGGCAAGGTTTAAAGGAGATGTACGAGGCAAGTTTTTTTACACAGAGGGTGGTGGGTGCCTGGAACTCACTGCCGGGGGAGGTAGTGGGAGCAGATACGATAGTGACTTTTAAGGGGCATCTTGACAAATACATGAATAGGATGGAAATGGAGAGATATGGTCTCCGGAAGGGTAGGGGGTTTTAGTTCAGTCGGCAGGGTCGGTGCAGGCTTGGAGATCCGAAGGGCCTGTCCCTGTGCTGTAATTGTCTTTGTTCTTTGTTCTGGATTTGCCAACTTGAATTCTTACCCTACCAAGACCCTGATTTCATTCCAGAGGTGCCATCAAAGCATCATCCTGCAATTAACTACCCCAGATTTAAACAGATTAAGGTAACAGCAATTAAAAATTCCAAACAACTGAATAATTTAAAATGGCATGATCATTTTCAAGCTAGCCGATTGTCAGTATGTCTCATTTTGCTCGTTTCCAAGAATCAAGTTTTCAAAATAATGAAGTTCTAATATTTATGATGGATTTTTGAAGCGCATTTTATAGAAGTTGAAGTTCAGAGAATGTTTTTAATGCATACGTTTAACAAAATCAGCATCAAACAGGTTTGCAATTTTGTTAAACATAAAGTAAAGGGAAAATATTCCCTCCATGGTTTAGGCGATACGTCAAAAATTCTGTTCTGCAATCAACCTAATTTACAAATGTAAATGTAATTAACATCTCTCATGTTTTCTTAACACAGTTCGAATTAGTGAGGATTTATTTTCTAATTACAGAATTTGCAAATACAAATTGACTCTCATTTGTATATCATGGTTGTATATTCTGTTTGATATAGTAACTTCAGGATGGAAATTTCAACTTGGTTCATGTATTTAGACCACAATGCCCTTGCTGTTCTAATGAAGATGATTTTTTATATTTTTTAAAGGGTTAAATAAAGAAATATTCCACAAACCTGTCAAGAATTGTACAGAAAAAAAAATTCTAGCTTTTTTTCATTTTTTGCTAAACTGAGGATATATTTGAATGATTTATGAATTGGTAGCAAAACAAATAGAATCATAGATTTGTAGAATGCTTCCAGCACAAAAGATGGCCAATTGGCCCATTCTGTCTGCACCAGCTCTCTGCAAGGGCAATTCACCTAGTACCACTCAATCACCTTTTCCCTGCAGCCCTGGAAACATTTTCTCTTTAGATAATTATCCAATTTACTTTTGAAGGCTTTGATTGAACCTGCCTCCATCACACTTTACACCTTGTTCTTTGTTTTGGGCAGTTCCCTTCTTTTTGGGGGCTGCACTTCTAACTTTGTCCCTGAGTTTGTTTGATTTAGTCTATTTGTTTGGCAAAAGTGCCACCACTACACTCTCAGGCAGTGAAGTCCATCTCCTAACCACTCGCTGTGTAAAAATACTTTACCTCACGTCACCATTTCTTCTTTTGCCAGTCAACCATGATTGGTGATCTCTGGATCTCGATCCTTCTGCCAACAGAAACAGGTTCTCCCTATCTTCTCTTTCCCGACCCCTCATGATTTTGAACACATCTACCAAATCACCTCTCAACCTTCTCTTCTCCAAGGAAAACAGCTTCTGCCAGCACTCCCAACATTACTTCTACATTCTCATTCCTATACTTCGCCCCACTTCAGAAGCAAAGCATCTATATTTATGTGACTGATTTTAGGAAGATTATGCACCATTTTAATTTTGTTATAAAATATTCTAAAACATCACCAAATTCTGATTGCTATCTTACAAGTTTTAACAAATATTTCTTACTTTGAAGCACAATATGACACTCCAATCTATTCAATGGGTACGGATTATATGCAAACTATGAGTAAACAACATAAACAGTTCAAAAACTGCAGATAAGAGCAGTAGTTCTTGAAGTTTTCACTTGACACTATTACTTTTGCTAATCTCTCCATTGTTCTTCTAACTCATTTATGTAAAAGCTTTAGTTTTTGTTGTTTTCTAGACCTTTGCACAGATCAAATGGTAAAGCATTCTGCACTCATAGGGCCCGATTTTACCATTGCGTCGCACCCGTTTTCGGGCACGAAAATGTGTTAAAGTCAGGTGTGAGGCCATTAACGCGATCCGCGCCCGCATCCGCGCAGATTGCCACTTTACCGAAACCCGGGAATGGCGGCGATTCGATTCGCACCCAAAACGGGCGCAACAACCCACACACATCACTGTCCCCCTTATCAACCCCCAATAATGAACTGCCCGCCCAGCTTTATCAGCATTTCCCCCTTTACCACCGCGTTTGCCAATCCGGAACCGCCCCGTAAGGGACCTGCTAAATAAAAGTCTGAATCAGGCACTCCAGCTTCTGAAGAGGCGGGTTCAGAGCTTCCAACGGCTCTCTGACTCAGATCAGTGGTGGGGGGGAGGAGGGAGGTGGGTCAGATCATTCTCTGGTTGGTGGGGGAGGAGGGGAGTGAGGCCAGATTGTTGTCTGGTTGGCGGGGGGGGGGGGAGGAGGAGGTGGGTCAGATATTCCTCTGGAGGGGAGGGGGAGTGAGGCCAGACCATTCTCTGGGGGTGGGGGGGGGCGGCGAGGGAGGCCAGTTCGTTGTCGGGGGGGGGGGGGTTGGGGGGAGGGGGTGTGAGGCCAGATTGTTGTCGGGGGGGAGGGGGGAGTGGGGGAGTGAGCCAGTTCATTGTACGGGGGGGGGGGGGGGGGGATGAGTGAGGCCAGGCCATTATCTGGGGGGGGGGGGGGGCGGGGAGTGAGGCCAGATCATTGTCTGGGAGGTGGGAGGGGGTAGGCAGATAAGATGTATCTCAGGGGGGGAGGCCCGATCGCTCACTGGTGGGGGGGGCAGATGGATCTCTGGTGGGGGGGGGGCAGATGGATCTCTGGTGGGGGGCAGGGAGGTCCACTGCCACTCTGCAGGCGATCGGTAGGGAGGGAAGGGGGGCAGGGGTGGCGATCGGTCTGGGTAGTGGGGAGGTAGATAAGGGGGACAGTGGTGTGTGTGGGTAATGGGTGGGTGGATAAGGGGGACAGTGATGTGTGTGGGTAGTGGGGGTTGATAAGGGGGACAGTGATGTGTGTGGGTAGTGGGGGTTGATAAAGGGGACAGTGATGTGTGTGGGTAGAGGGGGGGTGGATAAGGGGGACAGTGATGTGTGTGGGTAGTAGGGGGGGGTCGATAAGGGGGACAGTGATGTGTGTTGGTAGCGGGGGTGTGGGTGGATAAGGGGGACAGTGATGTGTGTGGGTAGCGAGGGTGTGGGTGGATAAGGGGGACAGTGATGTGTGTTGGTAGCGGGGGTGTGGGTGGATAAGGGGGACAGTGATGTGTGTTGGTAGCGGGGGTGTGGGTGGATAAGGGGGACAGTGATGTGTGTGGGTAGCGGGGGTGTGGGTGGATAAGGGGGACAGTGATGTGTGTGGATAGTGGGGGGGGGTGGATAAGCGGGACAGTGATGTGTGTGGGTAGTGAGGTGGGTGGATAAGGGGGACAGTGATGTGTGTGGGTAGTGGGGTGGGTGGATAAGGGGGACAGTGATGTGTGTGGGTAGTAGGGGGGGGTCGATAAGGGGGACAGTGATGTGTGTGGGGGTCATCATTCCCGCTTTTCGCTCTTGGGCCGCTTTCTCCGCTTTTTGCAGCCCGGGTGTGATCTGACACGGGCGCGCTTTTTCAAATGTTTTTCTAACTGTGCATGCGCAGTTCAGAGCTCCAATCGTTTCGGCCGCGCTAAGCCCCACCCACAGCGCGAATGGGACTGGAGATGGTTGAGTGCGAATGGGAGCGCCTGAAAGCAGATTTCTAAATTGGATCTGCATTACGCCCAGATTCAGCACTTAGAATGAAAATGGGTAAAATCGGGTCCATAGAATCAGATAATCATAGGATCATAGAATCGCTACAGTGCAAAAGGAGGCCATTCGGCCCATCGAATCTACACCGACCATAATCCCACCCAGGTCCTATCCCCGTAACCCATGCATTTACCCTTACTAGTCCCCCTGACACTACGGGGCAATTTAGCATGTCCAATCAACCTAACCCGCACATCTTTGGACTGTGGGAGGAAACCAGAGCACCCAGAGGAAACCCACGCAGACATGGGGAGAACGTGCAGACTTTGCACAGGCAGTGACCCAAGCCGGGAATCAAACCCAGGTCCCTGGCGCTATGAGGCAGCAGTGCTAACCACTGTGCCACCGTGCCGCCCCAATAACTTTATTATTTTTGTGGCCTTGTTTGAAAATAATTTTAGTTTAAGTTTATTTATTTGAAAATAATTTTAGCTTAAGTTTATTTATTTGTGTCACAAGTAGGCTTACATTAACACTGCAATGAAATTACTGTGAAAATCCCCTCATTGCCACACTCCAGTGCCTGTTTGAGTACACTGAGGGAGAATCTAGCATGGAGCACCCAGAAGAAAACCAAGAAGACACAAGGGGAATGCACAGTTTCTGCACAGACAGTGACCCAAGCCAGGAATCAAATCCGGGCTTCTGGCACTGTGAGATAGCAGTGCTAAACACTGTGCCGCTATGCTGCCCTGGCAATGTTTTAGAACCAAATGATAATTGTCAGAGATAAATAGATGAGCAGATGGGAGCTTTTGTCCATTATGAGGAAATTATACAACTGGCAGTAAGATTATCAATAAGACTACTGAACATGTTTTAGTTTATGGTACAATTATATCACCAGCATTCAGGTTTCAATTCTACTCATTCTTTCCACAATCCTTAAATTGTATAGTTTATACCTCGCTAAAAGTTTTTTAAAAAATGAATCACTGCTTTCTAATTTGCCTTGTTTGTAATTCCAATCTTTGGCGACTCAGGGATTTTCACAGTAACTTCATTACAGTGTTAATGTAAGACTACTTGTGAGATTGGAAAATAAACTTCAATGTTGGTGGGTCTTCATCCATTAGTTTGATTTCTCAATTTGAAAATAAGCAAAATCATGATTAGTTCACTATCGATTCCTAACCATAAATTCAGTATGATAACCAACAGAATTTCCAATAAATACAATGGGAGAAAATGAACGTTTGCCAAATGCTCACTTGAAGCAGAGTGCTGAACCCAAAGTGATTATTGATTGGAAAATTACAGGCAGTGTACTTGCAAGTTTCCAATCCATGATCACAGCTGCCGGGTACCTCAGAATAGGGTATAGGAAAATCGATCTTCAAGTCTCCTCATCTTTTATGTTTAGACATTAAATACTCATTGTTAGATAGGACACTTAACAGAATTCAATGATGTGATAATATTCTATTGCAAAGACATTTTGATTTTATTTGTAAGCATTTTTGAGTTCTGTAAGCTTTGTGCTAGGGATGTTTACCTTACCAGTTCATTTGGGGAAACTACACTTGTCTAAGACAATGGGCCATAACCTTTAAGCTCCCCAGCATTGGATTGGGTTGGGGGGAGTGGAGGGCTACCTCACAGATGCACTGGAGAAGCGCTTTCAGAACCTTACAGGTAAACATTGCATGGCAGTTTTGCTCAGAAGTACAAACTCCACATTCCACCCCCCCCCCCCCCAAATACACACACACACACACAGCTGCACCTCCATCCCCCCATGGATTGTTCTACCTTGATGTGGAGATGCCGGCGTTGGACTGGGGTAAACACAGTAAGAGTTTTAACAACACCAGGTTAAAGTCCAACAGGTTTATTTGGTAGCAAACACCATTAGATTTCGGAGCGTTGCTCCTTCGTCAGATGGAGTGGAAATCCTTTGTCAGATGGTCAGGGCTCCATCTGACGAAGGAGCAGGGCTCCGAAAGCTAATGGTATTTGCTACCAAATAAGCCTGTTGGACTTTAACCTGGTGTTGTTAAAACTCTTACTTGTTCTACCTTGTGCATGGGACTCCACACCACCACACACCACCTCACATGTCTGAATCCCACTTCCCCCCAGCCTGAGGTCCAATGTAAGTGCCACCCTCTCGACCAATCTGGACACCATACCCCGGCAGCTTGCCCGAACCTTCTCCCTGGCCTGCCAACTAAAAAGGACTTTTACACTCCTCTGGTTTACAACAGGAATGCCATAAAAAGGAGCTGTCCTTCAGCCCAATTTGTCTGGACTGTGATGCCGGGCCTCGAGGACTGCAGCATTATTAGATCTTGTGCAACCTAAGTTGGAAAGTGGGGCGAAACACACACAGAATAAATGTGACATAAGTAATTGGGTGCAGAGTGGCAATCTGACGGTGATTACCACTCTGAGGAAGTTACGGCCAGATGTGATTTGACGGATAATTATAAAGAATTGACTTGCTGTGGCCTTTTTAATTGTAGGAACTCCACGTAGTTTCTAATGGGTAACTGGCACAAAACCAAATACATTGCAAGGTGCTGTGCCCGCCTCCCCCCCCCGCTAAAATATCAGGGCGAGAGAGTCCACTCACAATTCCAACCGCTGCCCTGCAACAGTTTGATGCTGGGAGCAGCATCAGTTGCTTTAAGTTGAGACTTCTGCCTCTTTTTCAGGAGGACGTCCGCCTTAGAGAACTGCTGTCCAATCAGATGGCAACTTTGTCATCACAGCAGAACCACCAGGTCTAGTGGCCACTGCTGGAAATGCAGGTAATCCGGTGTGCTGAGGAGCCCAGGAGCTAAGTCCGTGGTCAGCTCTGAGGAGGGTAAAGGGTGAGTGGGGCAAGAGTGAGTTAGGTTCAAGAGGCCTGGGGAGAGGGTCGAAGAGAGAGAAATGACCTATGACTGACCCAGGGCACCTACAAGGGAAGTTCCCTCAACCCTACTCTACACCAGTGCTAGAGATAAAATGCCAGCACCAGCAAGATGAGGCCTTTAAGTATTCATTAATTGGTAACTTAGGAATTTTAATCGGTTCAAGGGTAGGTGGACCTCCCAACGCTTCCCCTGCCCTTTCCATAATTTTTCAGACAGGTCAGGGGTGGGGAAGTCGGCTGTGGGAAGACCAACTTCTGGATTTCACATGCCCTTCTGCTTTCAAATCCACTGGTGGGGAGCAATATAATCCAGCCTAGAAAGCCTCTCACTTATTTTTGTTAGTTTGTGAATGTATTGGATTTTCTAGCGTACAGTGGAGAAGAGCTGGTAGATAACACTGCATGTGTCAGCATTATGTGTGTCCATGATGCTATCACTGCGATGGGAAAGGATAATTGGTCCCAGTGTATCGGACTGGAAGAATAAAGACACAGAAACAATCGCAAAACAAACAAATCATTTTTAACAGCCAAACAGTCATACACCACACAATTTCTATTTAAAAATCATAAAGGAGGCATTACATATGTTTCAAATGAGGGAATTAATCCACATTGTCAGCTGGAAGTTATTCAATTTCTGTACATAAAACAAGAGAAAATTTTGTTATTTTTCAGTTCAAAATAATGATCACCTCTCAAGTGTCTCCAACTGCTTTATGTATAACAGGCCAAATCTCCAGCTATAGAAGCTATTCAATATCTTTGTACCTTTGCCTCTGCTATTCCCTCTTGTTCAAGCTAACAGTTCCTAAACAGGATATTGAAGAACCAGTTGGTCAAGGTTGCATTGGAAACCACTGAGGTGACTGTTGGAAGTTTAAAAAGGAATCAGAGGTCATCTTAAATGTAATCGTTTTGGATAACCGCCTATTTGCATTTTTTATTCTACTCTATTGAGAATTCTTAGTTTCATACCTGCAAAATGGAGTTTCGTGAACAAAGGCCTCATTGGCAGATGGATTCTATTGCTCTGGCCTCTTGGGTTCAGAAGTGATTTATTATTGGTCGAATGAAGAAAATTCCATCTCGCAAAGGAGGTAGACTAGCTGACTAACAATATGCTGAGGACTGCTGCTGGAGTGTGTTTGAGAAAAAATTAGGAAAATCATCGTCACAAAGCAATTAAGTGGTAAAGCTCATGAGTAAGGCACTCTGTACACACTGAAGGTCATTCCACAAAAAAAAGCACTTCAGTACTTAAATTCTAAAATGAGGATTTATTTCAGTGCTGAAGAAGTGAAATGGCTCTTGCTGTTTAATTCTGCTTTCGATTTATTGGTTTCAATTCCTTCGCAAAGGGGAATGTTAAAAGAAGGACTTACTAATCCTCCCTAACGTTGTCGAGGTTGTTTGGGGTGTAACAGTGGCATAATTAACGACGATTACTGGTTGAATATTGCCATCCCTTGACTTGCCATTCAACCTGCAAGTTGCAGAAAAGACAAATTAGGAATCAATCAAAAAGTTCCACAAGATGAAATGGATGACTCGACCTTTGGCCGTGAGTCAGACTCTACTTCCATTAGCAATAATCAAAGTGAAAGGCAGGAACAAAGGCCTAATCCAAATTTCAGAAGATAAAACAGGAGGCTAAAAGGGAATGAAAACCTTCGGGCAACAATCGTCCAAAATAAATCCCAGGCGGAAAGGAATACAAACAACAGTAAGCAGCTCATGCCCTTAAATGGATGGCCAGGTCAAAGAGGGCTGCAATTCTCCCAAATGTCTTTTTATTGCGAGGAAAAGAACTGTTCCAGTTAATGATTGTCGAGTTTACTTCCCTTGTTCCAGCATTTCTTTTAACTATATATCCTCAACTTAAACAATTTCTCAGAAATACATTATTGAGACAAAAAAAATCATATCACGGATGATTCTAAACATAATTATCGATTTCCATCTGCATTTCAAACAGTTTTTGAAAAGCAAAATTTTAATATTTTATTGTTTAGAATATCAAAAATCTTCCTCAGGAATCATGGCCATGATTCTCCCATTGCGACCTGCAACTTTCCTGATGGGAGATGTGCGTCGCCAGCCTTGATTAGGGATTTGCGCATGCGCCGGGAACGCACTGGAAACCGATGGGAAGGCAGGTAAGTAATTTGAATGTATTTTTAATATATTTTAAATGTCATTTAAATCTAATTATTGGGAACTTACCGGTCCCGATTGAATCTCCCAACCCGTCAGGAGTACTTCATCCCGGCGGGGTTTAGACTAGCTCCCCACGTTCGGGGAACTAGTGGGAGACCTCGCCTGAATGAAGGGGGGGTGCAATCAGGGCTCCCCAGGGGGTTGGGTGGCGGGGGTGGTGCCCCCTGGGCATGGGCATCCTGGCACTGCCCAATGGGCAGGGTGCCCATGCCCACAGGGCACCTTGGTACTGCCATTGGGCATCGGGCAGTGTCAAGTGGGAGGGGCTTATTGTGGGCAATCAGTGGGGGTGGGGGGTCCACTGCCACTCTGCAGAGAGGGGTCGGTCTGGGATGGAGAGAGGGCAGCAATTGGGGTGGGCTGGGGGTGTAGTCGTCCGGGGAGGGCTGTCTCTGGGGGTGGGGGTCTGACCCTGGGTGGTCAGCGAGAGGAGGTCTGCCAGGGTGAGGGGGGTGGGGGGATCGCCACTGTTTGGGGGGAGTGGGCTGGACATCGGGGCGCTCCGGGGCGGAGGGGTCAAGGCTGGCCCAGGAATTGTGGGGGCCGCGGTTGGGCCGTGGGGGAGGCTGGAGGGGCAGCATTGTGGTGGTCCCAGTGTGGCCAGCGATCGAGCTGGCCAGCAAACAGGGAGTCTGACAGACTGGGACCACTGCGCATGCGCAGAGTTCCAAACTCTGGCACGAATAGGCTCCACCCCCTGGGTTTTTAATTATATTCACGACTAGGACCTCTGCAGTGCACAGAGTGCTGAGATTCGGATGAGAAGCTGAACTGACAAAACAGTTGGGATCGAGAACAGTCTTCCTGCCAATTCAGCGCTTTTGGGATAATTGAGGCCCAAATTTTTAAATTTCCAGAGATGATTCATCCACATCTAAAATGGGTAAAAACTGTGGAGAAATCTCTGCAATATCTAAGGATCAAGAATAAAATGGAAGAAGAGGAGAAAGATGCTGGCGAAATAGCTAAAGTGATTAAAGTGTAGAAGTCATAAGAAATTGGCAGCATGGATTTCGAAACAATAGACCTCATAGCTCACTATCCTTCTGTATTTATTTGAGGAAATAACTGACTAAAAGAATGAAGGTTGTTACTGTTTACTTAAGTTTCCCCCTGGGGCAAGATGACGAGGGTGGACTGGGGCAGGTGGGGGTCTAAAATTTGGCACGGTGCCGGTATTGCCATTCCTGCCCCTGGTCTCATATGTGCTGCTGTTTTACCAGCAGCAGAGAAGGCGTTGGAAGCCTGCCCTCTCGTGAGCCAATTGAGGACCTTAGGTGGCTAATTATTGACCACTTAAGCACCTCCTCTCACCACCATTGGGATTCTACCTGCCAACTGGGGACTGCCATCAAGTATCTGCTAATTGCATAAACTGAGGTCTAAGGGGGGCACTCATTGGCTAATTACAGGTACTTGTACACCTAGAAAGAAAATCTTATTGGATAGGATTTTCCACGCCCCTGCGACATGTTTTGCCAATGCTGGGTGTCGGGATTGTCCAGTCCCACAGCTGTTGATCGGGCTCCCCAATGTTTGCATCCTCTGCTGTCTGGGAACACACATTGGGATAGTGAGATTGCAAGAGGCATTATGTATAATTGGAGAAAGGAGATGTATAAAGAGGGCTGTGGGAGGGAGGGGGTTTAATGTCTGGTATGCTATTGGTGAAGAGGTGTTGATAGTTTATGATTTCTGAAGGCTTTCATGCATCAAGCGGGAAGGAGTAGCTGCAATGCTGTAAGTTGTAATATGCAAACAGTGATTAACATCTCTTCATGCCTGCAGCGGTGCCAATGTGGAAATTTCTGACTATTTCTCACCTCAAAGGTAGAATATATGGTCTTAACCATCCCTATTTTTGTATCCTGCATAGTCGCAACATTGACTGTGGCTTAAACGAACCCAGAGTGTCCTCTGAGGGAGAAGAGGATGCCTCAGAGAATGCAGCATCACATCCTTATTCTGCCCCCCAGCACCAGGGCAGACACTAGCACCTCAGTGGTGATCCATGCCCCAGAAGTAATGAAACCACAAACTGGTAAGAACACATCATATCACAGGTGCAGCTGCTGAAATCTGAGATGGCACAGGCCTCTGGCAGTCAGAGGAGTGCTGGAGGTGAGCCAGATGTTCAGGCTCTGTCAGATAGTGAGCCTCTGGAGTCATCGGCTTGGAAACTAGATGCTGGATGCCCAGAGCAAGGTGCATGGAGTTGTGGTCCAGGGAGGGGTTGCATGTTCTGGTACAGATTTTGGAGGAGTCCATCAAACCATGAGCACTGCGATCACCCACTCTACAGAATATATGGCTTCCTCCGTTGACAAACTGGCAGCTGTCTTGGAGGACCAAACTCAGCTGGTTACTGAAGCAATTGTGGGTATGCATTCTAACCTGCACTCCATCGCCTTCCCTCTGTGCTCAGGAGAGAGCCAGGGCAATCAGGGGATAGGATGCCTACAGTTACAGTCAACTCCTTGTCTATCTCAGGCAAGTAGTGAGGGCCAGATGTATCTCATGACCGTGGGCGAGCAACAGCTGACACCATCAAGGGCTCCTCTCAGGGCACTTCTGATACAGGGTCCCCTCTGCCTTTGGCCATTGACACAGATACCTTTGAGTACCACCCACCGTGCAGCAGACTCCCACCACGTCGGGCCCTCACGGTCTCAGGTAACCAGAGGATGTCGGGCAAAGTCAGCACAGACAAGGAGGCATAAGGGTCAGGAGCCTGCCTGCACCACAGCTGGCAGTGAGGGAGAAGCATCAGCTCACAAAAAAGACTCAGGAAAACACCACAGTGATCACACTTGAGCGCACAGCGGTGAATTTATGATTTATATTATTTTCGCATGTTAGTGAGTTTCTGTGTACATAAATGATTTGTTATTTCAACATCATCCAGGAGATCACTAGTTTATTCACAGTGTGTGAGGGTGTGATGGATTCTATTGATGGTGCTAATTGAATATGTAATAATGTGTATCTAAATGAGTGACATAGTTTGAATGTATGAATGTGTCCAGGATGACAATCTGGTTTTCTTCGAAGGAACTAGAGTGAGGAAGAAAACAGGCATTGTCACATTTGGATAGACACAATGATTAGAAGATTTCCAGGATTAAAACTCCCCTTGTCTTACGCCCAGCAACATGCTCCCTCGCAGGGTCTGGCTTCCCAGCAACATGCTCCCTCGCAGGGTCTGGCTTCCCAGCAACATGCTCCCTCGCAGGGTCTGGCTTCCCAATAACATGCTTCCTCGCAGGGTCTGGCTTCCCAGTAACGTGCTCCCTCGCAGGGTCTGGCTTCCCAGTAACATGCTCCCTCGCAGGGTCTGGCTTCCCAATAACATGCTCCCTCGCAGGGTCTGGCTTCCCAGCAACATGCTCCCTCGCAGGGTCTGGCTTCCAAGCAACATGCTCCCTCGCAGGGTCTGGCTTCCCAATAACATGCTCCCTCGCAGGGTCTGGCTTCCCAGCAACATGCTCCCTCGCAGGGTCTGGCTTCCCAGTAACATGCTCCCTCGCAGGGTCTGGCTTCCCAGTAACATGCTCCCTCGCAGGGTCTGGCTTCCCAGCAACATGCTCCCGAGTAGGGCCTGGCTGCCCATCAAAATACTCTCTGGCAAAGCCTGGCTAAGGAGCAAGACCCTCCTTGGTAGGACCTGACTGCCAAGCAAGATGCTCCCTGGCAAGGCCTGATTGCCAAGCAAGGTGTTTCCTGGCACGGCCTGACTGCCCATCAAGACGCTCCCTGGTAGGGCCTGGCTGCCCATCAAAATACTCTCTGGCAAAGCCTGGCTAAGGAGCAAGACCCTCCTTGGTAGGACCTGACTGCCAAGCAAGATGCTCCCTGGCAAGGCCTGATTGCCAAGCAAGGTGTTTCCTGGCACGGCCTGACTGCCCATCAAGACGCTCCCTGGTAGGGCCTGGCTGCCCATCAAGATGTTCCCTGGCAGGGCCTGGCACATTGGACTCATCTGATTCTCCATCCTCTTCCTTCAACTCCTCATCTGAGGAATGGTTAGCCGCCAATGACTCATCCTCAAAAAGAGAATTCCCCTCCCTGTTGCACCAGAATCATGTAACATGGCTACTCCTCAGGTATCATGCACAAACCTACATGATTCACTGCGAGTAGCTGCACACTATCCAGATGTTGATGGAGTGGTAGCACATTCTGTTAATAAAGGTTCCCTATCTGCCCGCGAGTGCCTTGATGGTGATGTAGATGCAATCAATAATTATTACAGGCTGCGTTATTCCATTCATATTTCTGCAGATGGCCTGAAATCCCCTGATGTGAAGGTATTTTAGTGTCTCTGTGATTTTCAATGCCACAGGCATTGGCTGGCCACCTACATAATTGAATGCGATCTCTGGGGAATTGCATGTCACTCAGGGATGTCACTGTGGTTCTTGAAAGGTGAAGTCTCTGCAAGCACTGTCTCTCCATTATTTGAAAATACATGATACAGACTGTAAGCACACGAGACACAGGGTATGGCCTTTCCTCACAGCTCTGTGCCTGATGTAGCCTGCCCTCAGCAGCCCTCACACTTCATTGGGTTGTCCTCCATCCTCCATGTGGCTTCTTTCCCTGTTCAGCTGGTCTCCTCCATCATTTTTTCCTTCTCCTTCTCATCTCCTCCTCACTGTCAGAGTTAGCCTGCTAGAGAATACACTACGTCCATAATGGACTCAGCACCACTGCTGCAATGATGTTAGCTTACAGTCAATGATTTTGCGGACATTGTACTTAGTAAGCCAGCTGAGAACTGCCAAAGGTTCATATGCATCAGCATAGTCCAGCTCCAGCAAACTCAAGGAGGCCATTCCCCCTATTTATTTCAATGGCAGCTGTAAAAAGAATAGGTTTAAAAGGCCCAGGTCAGGGAGAAGGTAAATGTCCAGGTAACTGGATGGAATTTGACAAGTTGGGAGGATTGTATAAGGTCAGGCAAGTGTTATGTTGTGAGTTGTGTCAGGTTGGAGGTTTTGGGGAGGTGAGAGGGGGGCAGAAGTTGGGTCGGGTGGTTGAGTTGTGCTGGGAGAAAGGATCAGGGTGGGTGGGTCAAGTCACAAGGGGAGGGTCAGAGTGGGGGCAATGGGCCCGGAAGTTGGGTTGGATCAGGAGGGAAGATCGGAGGAGTTCGGTAGAAAGGAGCGGGGCCAGGCAGGTGGGTCGATATCAGGTTGAGGGGTTTGAGCCAGGGTTGCGGTGTTGAATGTCAGTGTGGGCGATGGGGGGGGGGAGGGGGGGGGTGCGAGGGGCTTCAGAGCCAGGATGACAGGTTTTGGGGATGGTTGACATTGGCTTGGGCTGGGGATACTTTAGAGTTGGAGCCGCAGGATGTGGAGGAAGGGCAGTCCCATGTGGCTGGGGTGAGCGGTGGGGGGATCCCATGGGAACGGAGGACCCGGGGGGTGGGGGGGGTAAGGTGTGGTGGGGTGGGGGAGGGTGTGGTGGTAGGGGGGGTCAGGGAGGATTTTGGGAATACACTAATTAACGAGCGAGGTGATTAGTCAGAGGGTGGGTGGGGGGGGGGGGGGGGGGGGGGGGCGGTTGGTGAGGGTTCCGGAGTGTGGGTGTGTCCCATGCAGAGCTCAGTCTGGGTGTTTAACATATTTACGCTGAAGTTAGAGGTGGTTTTATTTTTTGCCAACTCTTTTAGAGTAACTATTAGCTTAAAACTAACAAAACCATCTGAAGTTAATGATTTAAATGGCTTTGTTGGGTGGTTCCCAGCTCGTGCTACTGGACAATTGCCATGTGAACCCTTACATGAGAACTTCCTCGAGGGATCTTTGGAGTACCCGCCAAATCCTACCCTGGAGAGCCAGGAAGTTAGGGGTCAATATGTGGCCTTTAAGAGCCACATTTCTGAGAACTGATTTCAAATTTAAAGACAGAGGACACAAAGTAATATTTTCTGATATACTCAAGAACAGAGAAATATTCGCCAATTGAATTGTATCATGGCAGCATGGTGCGAGAAAACAAGACCATCTTCATAAGTAACAGGAATGCTTCCAGAATAAAAAAAGAGCAGCGCAGGAGTGAGAAGCTAAACCTAAAGCAAATAAGAACAAGGAACATTGAGACAGAAATTAATTTCAACCAGAAACTGGGGTGGGTGTTGGGATTGGGATTAGGAATTAGGAATTAGTATCTCTGGTTGAATGTTATACCTGGTACAAAGGAAGATACATGTGGTAGTTGGAGGTCAATCATCTCAGGTCCAGGACTGCACTGCAGGAGATCCTCAAGCTAGTGTCCTCGGCCCAGCCATCTTCAGCTACTTAATCAAAGACTGTCCATCCATCATACGGTCAAAAGTGGGGGTGTTCACAGATGACTAACAATGTTCAGCACCATTCGCAACTCCTCAGGTACTGCGAATTGCCCAAATGCAACAAGACCTGGACAATATCCAGCCTTGGGCTGACAAGAGGCGAGTAATATTCATACCACAAATGTACCAAGCAATGACCATCTCCAACAAGAGAGAATCTAACCATTACACCATGACATTCAATGTCACTGCCATTGCTGAATCCCCTATTATCAACATCCTGCAGGTTACCATTAACCAGAAACTGAACTGGACGAGGCATAGACATACTGTGGCTACAAGAGCAGGTCAGAGGCTAGGAATCCTGAGGAGAATAACTCACCTCCTGATTCCTCCAAATCTGTCCTCCATCCATAAGGCACAAATCAGGTGTATGAACACTCTTCACTTGCTTGGATGAGAGCAACTCCAACTACACTCAAAAAGCTCGACACCATCCAGGACTAGGCAGCCCACTTTGTTGTTACCCCTTCTACAAACATTCACCTCTCTACCACTGATGCAATAGCAGCAGTGTGTGTCATCTACAAGATGCACTGTAGTAACTAACTGAGGTTCCTTTCGGTAGCACCTTCCAAATCCACGACCGCTACCATCTAGAAGGACAAGGGCAGCAGACACATAGGTACAACACAACCTGCAAGTTACCCTCCAAGCCACTTACTATCCTGACCTGGAAGTATGTTGCCATTCCTTCACTGTCACTGGGTCAAAATCATGGAACTCACCCTCTAACAACACTGTGGGTGTACCCACAACTCAGGATCTGCAGCGGGTCAAGAAGCCAGCTCACCACCACCTTCTCGAGGGCAATTAGAGATAGGCAATAAAGGCTGGCCTAGCCAGCAATTCCCACATCCCATGAATTAAAAAACGATCGATAGATAACTAGGCACAGAGAGAAACACATGCAAATGAATCGGAAACTAAGGTCGGAATGTTACAGCCATTCATGCCGGTGGGATTTTCCCATCCTGCTGCTGTGTACAGAGATTTGGTGGATGCCAAATTCTCCCACCTCACTGCAAGGGATTGTGGCATGAACAGCCAGTAAGATAACGCCCTAAGAATGTACAGACAAAGGGAAACATTGGAAGGAAGCAAATATAAAAAAAACAATGGACTTTAGCAAGGTCTTTGACAAGGTACCGCATGGTAGGTTGTTGCATAAAGTTAAATCTCACAGGATCCAGGGTGAGGTATCTAATTGGATACAAAATTCGCTTCTTGACAGAAGCCAGAGGGTGGTTGTAGAGAGTTGTTTTTCAAACTGGAGGCCTGTGACCAGCGGTGTGCCTCAGGGATCAGTTATTTGTCATTTATACTAATGATTTGGCTGAGAATATGGGGGGCACGGTTAGTAAGTTTGCAGATGACACCAAGATTGGTGGCATGGTGGACAGTGAAGAAAGTTATCTCCAACTGCAACGGGATCTTGATCAATTGGGCCAGTGGGCTGATGAATGGCAGATGGAGTTTAATTTAGACAAATGCGAGGTGATGCATTTTGGTAGATTGAACCAGGGCAGGACTTACTCAGTTAATGGTAGGGCATTGGGGAGAGTTACAGAACAAAGGGATCACGGGGTACAGGTTCATAGCTCCTTGAAAGTGGAGTCACAGGTGGACAGGGTGGTGAAGAAGGCATTTGGCATGCTTGGTTTCATCGGTCAGAACATTGAATACAGGAGTTGGGACGTCTTGTTGAAGTTGTACAAGACTTTGGTAAGGCCACACTTGGAATATTGTGTGCAATTCTGGTCACCCTATTATAGAAAGGATATTATTAAACTAGAAAGAGTGCAGAAAGAATTTACTAGGATGCTTGATGGATTGAGTTATAAGGAGAGGCTGAATAGACTGGGACTTTTCTCTCTGGAGCATAGGAGGCTGAGGGGTGACCTTATAGAGGTCTATAAAATAATGAGAGGCATATCATAGAAATCATAGAAACCCTACAGTACAGAAAGAGGCCATTCGGCCCATCGAGCCTGCACCGACCACAATCCCACCCAGGCCCTACCCACATAGTCCTACATATTTTACCCGCTAATCCCTCTAATCTACACATCCCAGGACACTAAGGGGCAATTTTAGCATGGCCAATCAACCTAACCTGCACATCTTTGGACTGAGGCATAGACAAGGTAGATAGTCAATATCTTTTCCCAAAGGTAGGGGAGTCTAAAACTAGAGGGCATAGGTTTAAGGTGAGAGGGGAGAGATACAAAAATGTCCAGAGGGGCAATTCTTTCACACAGAGGGTGGTGAGTGTCTGGAACAAACTGCCAGAAGTAGTAGTAGAGGCGGGTACAATTTTATCTTTTAAAAAGCATTTAAATAGTTACATGGGTACGATGGGTATAGAGGGATATGGGCCAAGCGCAGGCAATTGGGATTAGCTTAGGGGTTTTTTAAAAAAAAGGGCGGCATGGACAAGTTGGGCCGAAGGGCCTATTTCCATGCTGTAAACCTCTATGACTCTATGACTCTATCAGATGTATTTCCTGTTTAATCAGCAGATCAGAATGGACACTGCACTTTGGGGCTTAGTTGTCTCCCAGATCATGTGAAACCATATTATTCTTTCATTGTACCACAAGACTCTGAGACTTTCACTTGCTGAATGTTTGCTGAGTCATAAGACTCCTGGGAGACAGCAAACTTACATTGATAAAGTTTAACATGATTTAGGAGGCAGGTACATAATGTTTAAAGGGTGACGTTCAATGAATTTTGGAAGGAACTAAAATAAATCGATTGGGACTCATTACTTCAGTCGAAGGCAACTGGAACATTTTTAGATGCTGAATGAAGAAAATAATTACAATCCCAAAATTAACAAATTCAAACTTCAAGCCTGTGTAACCTAAGTGGATCAGCAATCAAATTAGAAGTGAGATAAAGAGGAAAGATTGAGTATACTAATGCTGCAGGGAGGAAACAAAATGGGTCAACTGAAATAAATATAAGAATTTGCAGCAACTTGTTATAAGAGTGGTCAGTGCAGCAAAGAGAGACCTGAAGAGATGCAGAAGCAAATTGGATGCAGAAACTCAATGCTGAATAATCAAATTTGCGGATGGTATCAAATTGAGCATGGAATTGGAAAAAGTGGCTCAGAAATTACAGAATGAATTAGGCCAAACATGTCAGCGGGTGGTAAAATGGCGAGCAAAATTAAATTCAGCAATATGTAAAATGTTTCAGGTCGGAAGAAAAGATAGACAACACAGAGCAGATGCCATTCAGTTTCTCAGAGGATACAAATTGAACAGTAGGGGATTTCGCAGCCATTTTACCGATTTTCCGTTTCATTGACTTCAATGCAATTACGTTGCGGGCTCCTCAGGAAGTTTACATTAAAGTTCCTATAGTTCTATCACATACGTAAATATCTGTAAATGATTTTTAAACATAAAATGCAAATAGAAGAACATTTCTGCTTTTGTCACTAAAGCAGCATAACATCTGAACAATGAACAGAATACACAATACTGTTGTGTGAAGCCTCGGGGACGATCTTAATGGCTCCTCATGCCAGTCGATCAATGTGGTGAGTTGGTAAGATCGCAAGAGAGGCGACAAACTGAATTCGTGCCCAGTTTCTCGCCTCTCGCGATGATACCAGCACTGAATTGTCGGCTTAATCAGCCTTGCACCCGGGAAGGGCACGAGGCTGATTTATATATTTAAATGCTAATTTCAATATGATTAGTGAGTCTGGGACAGAATCATCTGGGCTCAATTGCCTGAGTGGCCTTGCCGGTGGAGGGCCTCACCGGTGAAGATCATGTTTGGTCCCCAGCAACGGGGACCGGACATGATGGCCTCACCATTGGGACCGGAGGCCAATGAGGCCCCCTGTGTGGTTGGGGGCAGGGGTGGGCAGTGCCCCTTGGGCAGTACCAACCTGGCACTGCCAGCCTGGTACCCTGACACTGCCAGTCTGGCACCCTTGCAGTGCCCACTGGCCACCCTGGCTCTGCCCACTGGACACTGGGCAGTACTAAGGGGCAGTGCCTAAGGGAAGGGGCAGGGCCTGAAGGGGAGGCAGCGTATGGGGAGCTATGCACTTTGCAATCGGGGATCGCCGGGGTGGCTATCGACTGGAGGGGGGGTTGAATGGGAGCGTTGATTGGCTGGGGGAGGGTGAACAGGGACACAATCAACTGGGGGCATGATTGGGGGGGGTTGCAATTGAGGGTGGCAATTGGGAGGTCCATGATTGGGGGGGGCACAATCAGGGGCGATCGAGGGTAACATAATAAGAAAATAAGAACATAAGAAATGGGAGCAGGAGTAGGCCATCTAGCCCCTCAAGCCTGCTCCGCCATTCAATAAGATCATGGCTGATCTGATAGTGGGTTCAGTTCCACTTACCCGCCCACTCCCATAACCCTTAATTCCCTTAATGGTTAAAAATCTATCTATCTGTGACTTAAACACATTTAATGAGGTAGCCTCTACTGCTTCATTGGGCAGAGAATTCCAAAGATTCACCACCCTCTGGGAGAAGAAGTTCCTCCTCAACTCTGTTCTAAATTGACTCCCCCGTATTTTGAGGCTATGCCCCCTAGTTCTTGTTTCCATTGTAAGTGGAAATAACCTCGCTGCTTACCCTGTCTAGCTCCTTCATTATCTTATATGTCTCTATAAGATCTCCCCTCAACCTTCTAAACTCCAATGAGTACAGGCCCAGTCTACTCAATCTCTCCTCATAAGCTAACCCCCTCATCTCCGGAATCAACCTGGTGAACCTTTTCTGTACTCCCTCCAAAGCTAAGATATCCTTTCTTAAATAAGGGGACCAAAATTGTACACAATACTCTAGGTGCGACCTCACCAGCACCCTGTACGGTTGCAGCATGACCTCCCTGCTTTTATACTCCATCCCTCTCGCGATAAAGGCCAACATTCCATTTGCCTTCTTGATTACCTACTGCACCTGCAAACTGAGTTTTTGTGATTCATGCACAAGGACCCCCCAGGTCCCTCTGCACAGTAGCATGTTGTAATTTTTCACCGTTTAAATAATAGTCCATTTTACTATTATTCCTTCCAAAGTGGATAACCTCACACTTACCAACGTTATACTCCAACTGCCAGATCCTTGCCCACTCACTTAGCCTATCCAAATCTCTCTGCAGACTCCCTGTGTCCTCCACGCAATTTGCTTTCCCACTGATCTTTGTGTCATCCGCAATCCGGGTGTTGGGGATGCAATGTCCGGGGGGAGTGGGTGAGTGACAATCTCCCAATGCACTATGTACATGTACATAGTGCCTTGGGAGATCAGGTGCATGCACAACAACGCCATCTAGCAGTCATCAGCCAGTTTCCCAGTGTGATTAGGCTCTGTCCACTGCCCCACTGGCGAGAATCACACTTTGCCTCATTTTTTTCTCGCCAAACAAAAAGGGTCTGAAACTCCTGTTTTTCACCCTCGTTCTTGGCTTGGAATTATTTTTGGTAAAATGGCCCCCTTTATCTCTGGAATTTTCTAGATTGACCTTAGTAACCACTGAAACAGAGAATCCCTCATGTTATCATAAATTTACAAAATATGGATGACCTTAAATAAATTTAAGAAAAACAGGAATAAAAAATAGCTGAGATTAAAAAATTATCTCCTTTTATTGGAATTAAGAATAAGGAATAATTTAATAGAATGCTACATTGAACGAGTGCAGTCTTCAAAAAACTGCATTTAAAAATTTCCAATCTCTGCATAATTTTAATGCTACAATATTTCCGCAAATCAAAGCAGCTTCATTCATAGCAGAATGTACAGGACGGTTTCAATATTAAACATTTCTCCCAGAGAGATGAGAAATGAAATCTAATCAAATATAATTATTGACATGTTTAACATCCTCAAATTTTAATGCAAGATTAATAATTTATTCATTTTAATCTACACCATCCGAATCATTGATATGATTGGTATATTCTTATTACTCGAGTAATTCATTCTATTCTATTTGGGATTTACTGCATGAATCATAAAACAAAAAAAAGCCACTTTAAAATTATTTGTCAAAGAACATGTTTCCACTGACTATGTAAATTATAAAATAACTGACAATGATAAGATCGTTCTTCTGGGCAGGTTTTGTAATCTGATTGTGGTTGTGTTAGATTATATGAAAGATGATGTGGAGACAAGTTGATGATTAATTCAAGGAGTATTTCTATTATGAGTAACTGGGTCATCTGAGACATCAGAAGATGTTTAACCATGCCTGTTGTGAGTCGACAATGTCCCACAAACAGAATTATGAGCCATGGCAATTTTGGAACCATGAGATTGTCAATGGTGATGGTAGAAGAGCTAGAACCTCGTGGAACAATGGCTGCTTACAGGTGCAGAATCCTTTGGGAAGATCTTCTGTGTTTCCTTGAAGCATACAAGAGGATTGGAGAGGGAAACCAGCTTAAGCCTTTCCTTAATCATATTGCTCATTAAAATTGAAAAGATGGAGGCTCTTATGCGCAACTGAAGAGAAAATCGCAGGACTGAAAGGCATGGCAAAATGAACGAGCACCTGCCCTTAGCCAGGTCACTGCTGCATTCTTATTATGTACAATATCCCATGGAAGTGGGAATTGTCCTTCAGGACAACATTGTTATTTGTTTAAATCACCACCCCAACCATTCAACACTCTTTTTTGAAAGCATTAGTTTTAACAATACAAATATTCACTAGGCAGAAACTGTATTCAAAATCCAAACTATAATATCTATGTATTGGATCAAGAGGGGGCACAGAGTGGCAGGTGTATTTTTTTCATTCATTCACATGATATAGACATCATTGGCAAGGCCAACATTTATTGTCCCTCCCTAGTTGACCTGCGTGACTTACTATCCAATTTCACAGAGTAGTCAAGAGCTAACCACGTTTTTGCAGGACTGAAATCACATGTAGGCCAGATGGGCCTTAGTAGATTTCCTCCACTGAGGGACATTGGAGAACCATTTGGATTTTAACAAAGTTTCATCATTACCATTCCTGATACTAGCTTTTTATTCTAGAGTTATCCTAATTAATTAACTAAATTTAAATGCCCTTGCTGTAATCATGGGATTTAAACTTAATCCTTTGGATGATTAGCCCATTCCTCATGATTGTTAGTCCAGGAAAATAACCATAAGACTACCCGCCTGTCGGATTCACTTTGGTCCGCTTGGTTTCTTCATTCATTCATTGTTACTGATTTCAGTTGTTAAAAAAGATGCAGGAACAAAAATTAGGTTCTATGATAGCTAAAAAAAATAGATGTTTCATAGTGCCCACATTTCAATACTGTTAACTCACTTTCTAGCAGCCAAGGACCACTATGTGTCATAGTAGAAGGTCAGCTAATTTTCCTCTCAATGAGGTTTTGGAAAATGGGAACATAAGAGCAGGAAAATGCAACAATATTTTCTTGCATTGGAAAGTAAAATTTACAAGAAACATTTTTGGCACAGTAACATCGCACATAGATATTTCCTTTGGGATACCCATGATAAGGTGCAAAGATTCATGCAGATACCAGCTAAATGTGTTTTCCCAGTGATGTGAGTTCTTTTAATTACAGTGCCCCATATGCCTGACTGTCTGTCAGGTTGTATTGTGCTATGGTAGTTCGTTCTTAATTACATTTCCATTTTTAGGAGTAAGTAGCATGAAGCTGTTCAGTTATCCATATTACAGGGCAACATCATAGCATCAGGGAATCAAACAATGGTACAGAAAGAGGTCATTGGGCTTGTCATGCCTGTGCTGGCTCTCTGCAAGAACTACTGAGCTAATTCCACTCTCCCGCCTTTTCCCCACAGCCTTGCATATTTTTTTCCTATTAGGAAAATTATTCAAATTCCATTTGAAAGCCAATTGAATCTGCCTCCGGCACATTGTCAGTCAGTACATTCCAGATTCTAACTATATGCTGATAAAATAGCTTTTCCTCCTGTCACCTTTGGTTCATTTACCATTCACCGTATATCAGCGTCCTCTGGTTCCCTTCCCCTCCATCAGTGGGAATGGGGCTTCTTCCTGTCTACAGTGCTGAAGAAACATCTAGAAATAATACTTCAGGACAAAATTAAGAGTACATTGGTAAATGCAGGTTAATTAATAAGAAAGCTAGCATGAATTTCATTAGGGAAAGTCATGTTTAACTAACTTGCTTGAGTTTTTCGAAGAAGTAGCAGAGAGGGTTGGTGAGAGCAATGCTACTGGTAGTATTAATCAGTGGTTCCCAACCTTTTCAGTAACATGGCACACTTCAATGAAACAAACAATTCCATGGCATACCCACTTTTTTCAGCTGAATCGATTGCTCATAAATATCACATTTACTTACATTTACTATCGTTATGCTAGGGGTTCTCCTGGATGTTGTCCTATGTAACATTTGGGCCCTGTGTGAATATCAGCACCAGTGTCCACTGGATCAGGGCTTGGTGGTCTGCCATGGTTGCACCGGCACTTTCCAGGCGTGCCAAGTCACCTGGTGGGGTAACACTGGTTTCTTCTGCTGGCTGGAGATTGCAGGTTGGTCACTGGTTCTTGTGCTGCTATCCCGGAAGGTGCCGTACATATGAGGTTCGCTACTGTCATTAATTGATTATGGTTAACAACACCCAAATTGACACAGGAGGTGGTACAGAATGGGAGGATTGCCCAGCAGGAGGCAAATATTGTCCAATTAAGGAAGCCTTTGCAATCACATAAAAGCAAAACCTAGCTGTAGCCATGAGTGAAGTTCTCAATGAATTGAAGAGCGCAAGTATTCAGGAGTGCCCTGGGAATAATGTGGGTGTGTTTACATCTGGGGAATTAAGATAAAAGTTTACCTGTCTCATGTATGCGAGTACAAATAATATGTGGTTGCCGCTATTCTTTTACAAATAAAGATATGAAAAATTAACACTGACCATGATTCTTTTATAATTAAACTGATCTTGTATGAAAACTAAGGCATTTTCCGTTGAACGTCTGAAATTCTAATTTCTTCAGATACCTTTGTGGAATTTAGATTATGTTCACTCGCAACCCATTTTAAAGTTCCTGACAATGGAATATACTTGTACTTTGAGTGAAATTCTCCCTAGCTCAGAGAACAACACACCAAGGCTTGCATGAGCATTCTGATCTGCAATTCACAAAATATATCAAAGTTTTCTGCGGGCACCAACCTTGGAGTTTTCAAGAGGAGAAAATTAAACTCACTGTACAGGTGTCAGTATTCGCATGGTGAAACCCCAGTATACTGGATTACATTGTATATCAGGTGCAAAACATGTGATACTTCAGGTAACATTCGATAATACTTTGAAAGGAAGCTTGTTGGAAATAGATAATTGAAAGTCTTGCAATTTATAGCAATGCCAATGTGCGCTCTTGGTTCATTCATTTATTGATTTAAGTAGTTCGTCATTTCCTCAAGATTCTTGAAACAACTATTACATAAGAATGACACCAGTATTGAATTTTAAATCAGGAAACTTAGAACTAATACGCTGAGGCACTGCTGCGGTTGAGTTTCCTCAGCTGGAGCTTGGAGTGAACCCACGGCCATGGCACATTTGCACGCTTCTTGTGGCACCATACTGGTTGGCAACCACAGTTGTACATGCACTTCCACAAAGTATTTGATACGGTGCTGCAAAACAGATTTTGAGAATAGTTATAACTTGCAGAATAAAAGGAACAGGAACAACATGAATGGGGAATTGGTTGAATGATAGGAAACAGAAGGAGATAGGGAAGAACTGTTCCCACTCATGAAAGGATCAAGATTAAAAGGGCACAGATTTAAAGTAATTGATAAAAGAAGCAAAAGCAATATGAGGAAAGACTTTTCAAGCAGCGAGTGGTTAAGATCTGGAATGCCCCACCTGAGACTGTGGTGGAGGCATGTTCACTTGAAGCATTCAAAAATAAATTAGTTATCTAAAAAAGAAGAATAGGAAGTTTCAGAGGGAGAAAGTGGAAGACTGGCACTAAAATTAATTGTCCATTCAGAGAGCCAGTGGAGCCACAATGGGCCCAACAGTTTCCTTCTGTGCTGTAATATTTCTGCAATTTCAGTGATTGCTGTCCCGACCTCTTGTGGTTTTGACCACCTCCACCAAAACTCCTCTAACCTTCCCTTATCTAAGGATAAGAGACCCAGATTCTCCAGTCTATCCATGTAACTGAAGTCCATCATCTTTGGAACTATTCTGTAATGCCTTCACAGCCTTCCTGAAGTGTGGTGTTCAGAATTGAATACAATACTCCAATTGAAGCCAAACCAGTGTTAAATAAAGAATCATCATAACTTTCATGCTTTTGTACTTTATGCCTCTATTCACAAAGCCCAGGATCCCATATGCCTTATTAACTACCTTCTCAATCAACCCATCTTCTATGATTCATGAACATGTACTCTCCTAGGTCCCTCTGCTCCAACACTCACTTTAGAATTGTATTCTTTATTTTATATTATCTCTTTTTGTTCATCTTATCAAAATGTATCACTTCACACATTTCCACATTAAATTTCTACCTGCCACCTATTCATGTCCTCT
Source organism: Mustelus asterias (assembly GCF_964213995.1). Lineage (NCBI taxonomy): Eukaryota > Metazoa > Chordata > Chondrichthyes > Carcharhiniformes > Triakidae > Mustelus > Mustelus asterias. Next base: position 45,950,224 of record NC_135816.1, read on the forward strand.
TGAAGTCTATCAATATCCCCCTCATGGTTCGCAATATATTCAAATTCTGAGTCATCTGCAAAATTTAAAATTGCGCTCTGCACACTGAAGTCTAAGTCATTAATATAGATCAAGAAAAGCAGTGATTCAATTATAACCCCAGGAAACCCCACTGTAAACCTACTCTCAGCTGAAAAACAACAGTTCATCACTTTGTTTCCTGTTGCTCAGCCAAGCTTGCATCTATTTTGACACTTTCCCTTACATTACCTTTTATTCCACAGGTTTCAGCTTTGCTGATGAACCTGTAATTCAACATTTTATCAAATGCATTTTGGAAATCTATGTACGCCATTTTAAAAAATTTATTCATTTTTACTGGATGTAAAGTATCGCTGGCTGGGCCAGCATTTATTGCCCATCCCTAACTGCCCTCCATTCAGAGGGCATTTGAGGGTTAACCACATTGCTGGAGGTCTGGCGTCACATGTGGGCCAGACCAGGTAACGACAGAAGATTTCCTTCCCTAAAGGACATTAGTGAACCAGGTGGGTTTTTACGACAATCAACAATGATTTCGTGGTCATCACTAAGACTTTTAATTCCAGACTTTTATTGAATTCGAATTTCACCATCTGTCGTGGTGAGATGCTAACCTGGGTCCCCAGAGCATTACCCTCGGTCTCTGGATAACTAGTCCAGTGATAGTTCCACTGTGCCTCTGCCTCCCCAATAACATTATCCTTCAATAACATTACCAACGTCAATGCTAAATGAATTCACATTTGTCCAAGTGACTGTTAACTTCGCTGTGGATTATCCTTTCTAAAAGCTTCCCCACTACTGTAGATAAACGGACCAGCCATTTGTTGCTGGGCTTATCTTAATGCACTTGTTTGAACGAGAGCATAACATTTGTAATTCTCCAGTCCTCTGGCACAACTCCTGCATTTAAGGAGGATTGGAAGATTATGGTCAGTGCCTCTGCAATTTATACCATTAATTGCCTCAGTATCCTTGGGTGCATCTGGCATAGTCATGGTGACTTTACTACATTAAGTGCAGCCAGCTTTTTTAGTACCTCCTAAATATTAATTTTTAGCTCATCCAGTGTCTCAACCACCTCTGACTAAAGGTTTGGCAAGAATTTCTTCCACACAGACAAATGCAAAACGCTAATTTTAGTGCCTCAGCCATCTCTCCCTTTTTTGGTCCTTAATTGGCCCCACTCCTCTTTTTACCACCCTTTTAATATTTATCTACGTGTAGAAGACTTCTACATTCAATTTTGTGTTGGGTGCCAGTCTCTTCTCAAAGGTGGGCTCCCTATCTGCCTGTGCAGCCCGTGTGCCACCCATAAAATAACACAAGCTGCTTAAAATAGCAGTGAGGTTGATCACAGGCACAGGATGGAAGAGTTTCCAATTGATACAAAAATCTGAAAAGATACAGGCTGATAATTGAGAGCAGAAATGCAAAGGTCACATTCTCTTTATTTAAATACTGAGCATTTTTGGGAAACAAGGTGCTTTGTAATGCACAGAAATATATTTATCAGGATTATTCAAACAAAACAGAAAATGGAATTTGTAGGCAATTTTGTCACAGCTTTGTGTCACTTAGCAAACGACTGAGAATATGATTATATTGTAGCCGGTCTGCAAAATGAAAGGCTGCTGGAAAGGTTTCAGCTTAGCCCTGACCGTACACTTGAGAGGGCAAGACAACAGCCAAGACAGATTGAAGCTGTTAAACAGCAATAGGGAGTATTTAGAAAGCAGCTTGATGGGAAAACAAATGTAAATTGACAGAAGGCTCAAGAAAAATCTCAGCACTCTGCAAAGTGAGCTTGCTAAATCATTCTCCAAAGCTAAACTATAACTGGAGAGAGGCAATCACTGAATAAATAAATGTCCCTTGTTAGGGATGGAATTCATCTCTGCAAAAAATGCATCTTATTAGGGATATGGTGCGAAATGTGTCAGACGAAGAGGTATTTTTAAAACGCATGTTGAAAACAGGAAAGCAGCAGCACATGTGGAGATAGATTCTAAATTCCAATCACTCCCTAAATGAAAAGATTTCTACTTACACTCCCTTTTTTCTCACTAAGGCAAAATTAACACTGCTTTGTTGCCAATGTGTCAGCTGATAAAACCAATCTTGCACTTTTTATCCTCTCAATATCCCTTATAAATCGTTAAAATGAAATTCATTTCAGCCTTTTATTCCTGACATTGTTATTGTGAATCATTCTCCGTACCATTTTTACATCTCTATTATCCTTTAATAACTGGTGGCTCAGAGGGGGTTGTGGAGGTGATGAGGGAGATGGGGGAGAATTCCATGAAATGCTCCAAATGTGGCTTAACTAAAGTCTTTCACTGATTGTCATAAAATTCAGAGCGTCATTTAAATTTTTAATGGCCTTTTCCATCTGCACTTCAATATGTGAAGAACTATGAGGAAGATTTTAACTCCCACCACCTAATGAAAATAAGGTTGAAGTGGAGTGATAATGGGCATTGCAATCCTAAATTCCACAACACCCACTTCAGCCCTGGGTCACCCTCCATGATGTGGAGATGCCGGTGTTGGACTGGGGTGAACACAGTAACAGTTTTAACAACACCAGGTTAAAGTCCAACAGGTTTATTTGGGAGCAAATACCATTAGCTTTCGGAGCGCTGCTCCTTCGTCAGATGGAGTGGAAATGTGCTCTCAAACAGTGCACAGAGACACAAAATCTAGTTACAGAATGCTGATTAGAATGCGAATCCATACAACCAACCAGATCTTAAAGATACAGACAATGTGGGTGGAGGGAGCATTAAGCACAGGTTAAAGAGATGTGTATTGTCTCCAGACAGGACAGCCTGCAAGTCCAGGAGGCAAGCTGTGGGGGTTACTGATAATGTGACATAAATCCAACATCCCGGTTTAGGCTGTCCTCATGTGTGCGGAACTTGGCTATCAGTTTCTGCTCACCGACTCTGCGCTGTCGTGTGTCGTGAAGGCCACCTTGGAGAACGCTTACCTGAAGATCAGAAGCTGAATGCCCATGACTGCTGAAGTGCTCCCCCACAGGAAGAGAACAGTCTTGCCTGGTGATTGTCGAGCGATGTTCATTCATCCGTTGTCGTAGCGTCTGCATGGTTTCCCCAATGTACCATGCCTCAGGACATCCTATCCTGCAGTGTATCAGGTAGACAACGTTGGCCGAGTTGCAAGAGTAGGTACCGTGTACCTGGTAGATGGTGTTCTCACGTGAGATGATGGCATCCGTGTCGATGCCATCGTGTCGTGTCGACACCACACAACCCTGCCACAGCAACCTCTGCAAGACGTGCCCTTCGGCCCTCCAAGCCTGTGCCGCTCATTGGTCCAACTAGACCATTCGTTTGTATGCCTCCGTTCACAGACTGCTCATGTGACTATCCAGGTAAGTCTTAAACGATGTCAGCGTGTCTGCCTCCACCACCCTACTTGGCAGCGCATTCTAGGCCCCCACCACTCTCTGTGTAAAAAATGTCCCTCTGATATCTGAGTTATACCTCGCCCCTCTCACCTTGAGCCCGTGATTCCTCATGGTTGTCACCTCCGACCTGGGAAAAAGCTTCCCACTGTTCACCCTATCTAAACCCTTCATAATTTTGTACACCTCTATTAGGTCTCCCCTCATTCTCTGTCTTTCCAGGGAGAACAAACCCAGTTTACCCAATCTATCCTCATAGCTAAGACCCTCCATACCAGGCAACATCCTGGTAAACCTTCTCTGCACTCTCTCTAAAGCCTCCACGTCCTTCTGGTAGTGCGGCGACCAGAACTGGATGCAGTACTCCAAATGTGGCCTAACCAGCGTTCTATACAGCTGCAACATCAGACTCCAGCTTTTCTACTCTATACCCCATCCTATAAAGGCAAGCATACCATATGCCTTCTTCACCACCTTCTCCACCTGTGCTGCCACCTTCAAGGATTTGTGGACTTGCACACCTCGGTCCCTCTGTGTTTCTATACTCTTGATGGCTCTGCCATTTATTGTATAACTCCCCCCTACATTAGTTCTTCCAAAATGCATCACTTTGCATTTATCTGGATTAAATTCCATCTGCCATTTCTCCGCCCAATTTTCTAGCCTATCTATATCCTGCTGTATTGTCCGACAATGTTCATTGCTATCCGCAAGTCCAGCCATCTTTGTGTCATCTGCAAACTTGCTGATAACGCCAGTTACACCTTCTTCCAAATCATTTATGTATATCACAAATAGCAGAGGTCCCAGTACAGAGCCCAGTACAGAGTCACAGACCTCCAGCTGGAAAAAGACCCTTCGACTGTTACCCTCTGTCTCCTGTGGCCAAGCCAGTTCTCTACCCATCTAGCCACCTCTCCTTGTATCCCATGAGCCTTAACCTTCTTAACCAACCTGCCATGAGGGACTTTGTCAAATGCCTTACTGAAATCCATATAGATGACATCCACGGCCCTTCCTTCGTCAACCGTTTTTGTCACTTCCTCAAAAAACTCCACCAAATTTGTGAGGCACGACCTCCCTCTTATAAAACCATGCTGTCTGTCACTAATGAGATTGTTCCGTTCTAAATGTGCATACATCCTGTCTCTAAGAATGCTCTCCAACAACTTCCCTACCACAGATGTCAAGCTCACTGGCCTATAATGATCCGGGTTATCCCTGCTACCCTTCTTAAATAACGGTACCACATTCCTCCAATCCTCAGGGACCTCACCTGTGTCCAATGAAGAGACAAAGATTTCCATCAGAGACCCAGCAATTACATCTCTTGTCTCCCTGAGCAGTCTAGGATAGATGCCATCAGACACCTGGGACAATTCCCCTATTCTTCTTTGTGATAGAAGCATATGATTTTTTTTTACATCTACCCATTAGGGAAGGCATTTCAATGTGTCATTTGAATGTTGGCAACTCGAGCACTGCATCACTTCCTCAGCACTGCAGTGAAGCCGAGGCTTTTATTTTGTACTCATGTCTCTGGACTTGAATTTGAGCCAACTGACTCAGTGGCAAAAGTTCCACAACTGAGCCAAGGCTGGCAGATTAGGCTGACAAAGCTGTTAATAGAACATTTGGTCATTTTGTAAATTGACTGGAAACCATGTTCCTGTATTTGCTTCCTGCTGGACAATCACATGCTATGTTAATTGAAAGTCAATGTCCTACTATAATGGCAAACAGACAACATAGGAAAATTTAATATTTTAAATAGGTTCACTTATCTATTGTAAATGGTGTTGATGCTAGACCAGTGTAGGTAGAGCCAATTCGTCAGGATAGGGCAACACGAACCATTCTGTGCATTACCTGAATCAGTGGGAAGTAAGCTGTTTGGCACAAGTCAGTTTCTAATCATGTTTCACTCATGCTCTCAAATTATTGTCATGTAAAATAAATATACTGCGTTCACTAAATAACTTTCCATATTTATTGTTCTAAATAATCCAACATCTAAGGTCTTTAAGCAGAACTTAAGCCTCTCAACTAATGTGTGGTGGTGTTAAAGAGATTGAAAACATTTTCAATGTGATATCCATGAGCAAAATGTTAAGATGCTTATTCAGAGCTTGAGTAATTGCTATTCTTTCTTGCCTCCTTCAGAAGATGTTTGCAGCAGTACAAAAACACAAAATACATCTCAAATTTCTGAAAGACATGTGATGACTAATTGTAGCCGGAACTGTTCAGATAAACAGAAGTGTCTAATGTAGACTATTTAAAGTTAACTAAAATTGGATCCAATATAGGCAGAAGAGTCAGTACCACTGTTTTCCCTCCCTTCATTCTGGTGGTGTTTTGGAGAATTTTTAAAATATTCTTTTTCATGAGATATAAGCATTGCTGGGGGGGGGGGGGGGGGGGTCAAGGGAAAATTGGAGATGGCCATTGTCTGGTGCTTGTAGAAGCAGGAGTAGGCCACCAGGCCCTGCAAGCCTGCCCCACCATTCAATACGATCTATGCCGGCCTCAACTCCTATTCTATGGGCCATTTCTCCATAGCCTCCTATTCTTTGATCCATCAATTATTTATTCACATCCATGTTGAATACTTCTAATGATGCAGCACCCTTTGAGACAGAGAATTCCAGCGATTCACCACCCTCTGCGAGAAGAAATTTCTATGCACCTCAGTTTTAAATGACCGGTCTTTTATCTTGCAGCTATGTCCCCTTGTTCGAGACTCTCCCATTAGTGAAAACATCTCACCATTGAAGTAGGCAATTTTCCAAAAGCCATATTGGCACCATTCATAACGTGCCTACAATGCAGAGGGGAACACCCGGATGGATATTCATTCAAACCCCCTCTGCACAGCTGAGAGACCTTTAAATTTCAAAGCCAACGAAAGATCCTTATTCTGCCCAGCAACAGCGCGAAGCTGCATTTTAAACCGGCCTTTGGCCAAGGAAGATCGGAATATCTGCGAGTCAAGACCGAGAGTGGGCTATATGGCATAACCAGACTATCAATAAAATATTACAGGAATAAAATGGCCAAGGCAGGCAAAGAAACTTAACAAACTAGGGTAAAAGGAATAAAAGATTAGATTAAATCTCCCTACACACAGCAGGACAAAATGACATTAACACCTAATCTCGCAAGCAGGGAACACAGACACAAAACAATGAGGTCAATTCAGATAAGGGGACACATAGAGGGGATAATGGGAAACACATTAAAACACCGGGGCAAGAACAGGTAGTCCCATTACACAAACACACACCATACAAATGCAAATTGACAAGCCTCCCAGAGAACTTCCTGACCCGACAGACCACTTTATACATATTGTAAAAATGCATAATCAAATGTTCCCGCTCGAATTTGGATCCCTATAAAGATCCAGAGCTGCTGTGAAAGGATTGAGATCAACGTGGCCAAGCCACTGTTTCGGAGCTGGTTACGTTGGTTCTCCCTGGGTTCCCAGTAATTGTACAATAAAGAAAAACACTTTGAACGTTGCCTTGCGACTCGACTTCTTTGAATGCACTGGTACAAGGGATTTTTCCCTACAACACCATCTACCCTGCCAAGCCCCTTCAGGAACTTATATGTTGGAATAAGGTCAGCCCTTGCTTTTCTAAACTTCAAGGAATGCAGACCCAACCTCACTTACTCAGCAGAACCATCATTGAGCCAGTCAATGCCGTTTGATATTGTGAGCCCACTGTTTTGACCAGTTGGTTGGTGCCGTCCAGTACACTTCTGCAGGAGTTCCTGTCACTTTCTTTGTCTGCTACGCTCTCCATAACAAGGCCCTCCAAGGGTGTGGCTCTTGAAGATGCTGTGGCCCTGGAATGAGACACATCATTTGTGGGAGGAGCAAGAAATAAGAGAGCAGGAGACAGAGTGAGATGACGCTGAACAGAGAGATGCCCCTGCTGTCTGACTAGGTGCCGTCCTCCTACCACCCTCCAGGGACCTGATTCTCCCATCGTGACCCACAACATTTCTGGCAGGTCCGGTCCGGAGAATCGCATGTCGGCCATTTCGCGGGATTCACGCATGTCTCCCACAGCCGGAGAACAGTCACAGTCGAGATTGAGCTGGAAACTGGCGGGAAGAGAGGTAAGTCATTTGAACCTGTTTTTAATGTATTTTAAATATATTTTGCACGTGATTATCGGGCCCGGCTCAGAACTTGTCGGACCTGATAGCATCGCCCACCCTGCCAGGAGTACTTCATTCTGGCGGGGTTTAGAGTAGCTCCCCATGTTCGGGGAACTAGCAGGAGACCCTGCCAGAATGAAGGGAAGTAATCGGGCACCCCCAGGGGATTGGGCGGCGGGGAGGTGGTGCCCCTTGGGCATGGGCACCCTGGCAGTGCCAGCCTGTGCCCCCTGGCCAATGGCTCTGACATCCATCATTATGAAGTGCTTCGAATGGCTAGTCATGACACGAACCAATTCCAGCCTCCCGGACTACCTGGATCCACTACAGTCTGTCTGCTGCTGCAACAGGTCCACAGCAGACGCCATCTCCCTGGCCCTGCACTCAACCCTGGAACACCTAGATAACAAGGACACCTATGTCAGACTCCTATTTATTGACTACAGCTCAGCCTTCAACACGATTATTCCCACGAAACTCATCTCCAAACGCCGTGGCCTGGGCTTCGGCACCTCCCTCTGTGACTGGATCTAGAACCTCCTAACTCTCACAGATGATTATAATCATCCTCAACATTGATGCCCCACAAGGTTGTGTTCTCAACCCCCTACTATACTCCTTATACACCTATGACTGTGTGGCCAAATTCCCTTCCAATTCAATTTTCAAGTTTGCTGATGACACCACTGTAGTGAGTCGGATCTCAAACAATGATGAGACAGAGTACAGGAATGAGATAGAGAAACTGGTGAACTGGTGCGGCAACAATAATCTCTCGTTCAATGTCAACAAAACGAAGGAGATTGACTTCAGGAAGCGTAAAGGAGAACATGCCCCTGTCTAGATTAACGGGGACGAAGTAGAAAGGGTCGAAGGCTTCAAGTTTTTAAGATGCCCTGATCACCAACAACCTGTCCTGGTCCCCCCATGCTGACACTATAATTAAGAAACCCCACCAACGCCTCCACTTTCTCAGAAGACTAAGGAAATTTGACATGTCAGCTACAATTAAGGACAAAGAACAAAGAAAATTACAGCACAGGAACAGGCCCTTTGGCCCTCCAAGCCTGCACCGACCATGCTGCCTAACTTAACTAAAACCGCCTACCTTTCCGGGGACCATATCCCTCTATTCCCATCCTATTCATGTACTTGTCAAGACGCCCCTTAAAAGTCACTACTGTATCCGCTTCAACTACCTCCCCCGGCAACGAGTTCCAGGCACCCACTACTCTCTGTGTAAAAAATCTGCCTCGTACATCTCCTTTAAACTTTGTCCCTCGCACCTTAAACCAATGCCCCCTAGTAATTGACTCTTCCACCCTGGGAAAAAGCTTCTGACTATCCACTCTGTCCATGGCTCTCATAATCTTGTAGACTTCTATCAGGTCTCCCCTCAACCTCCGTCGCTCCAGTGAGAACAAACCAAGTTTCTCCAATCTCTCCTCATTGTTAATGCCCTCCATACCAGGCAACATCCTGGTAAATCTTTTCTGTACCCTCTCCAAAGCCTCCACATCCTTCTGGTAGTGTGGCAACCAGAATTGAACACTATATTCCAAGTGCGGCCTAACTAAGGTTCTATAAAGCTGCAACATGACTTGCCAATTTTTAGAATCAATGCTCCGGCCAATGAAGGCAAGCATGCCGTATGCTTTCTTGACTACCTTCTCCACCTGCATTGCCACTTTCAGTGACCTGTGTACCTGTACACCCAGATCCCTTTGCCTATCAATACTCTTAAGGGTTCTGCCATTTACTGTATATTTCCTATCTGTATTAGACCTTCCAAAATGCATTACTTCTCATCAATTTTTATAGCTGCAGTATAGAAAGCATTCTTTCTGGTTGTATCACAGCTTGGTATGGCTCCTGCTCTGCCCAAGACCGCAAGGAACTACAAGAGGTCCTGAATGTAGCCCAATCCATCATGCAAACCTGCCTCCCATCCATTGACTCTGTCTACACTTCCTGCTGCCTCGGCAAAGCAGCCAGCATATTTAAGGAACCCACGCACCCTGGACATTCTCTCTTCCACCTTCTTCCGTCGGGAAAAAAATACAAAAGTCTGAGGTCACGTACCAACCGACTCAAGAACAGCTTCTTCCCTGCTGTTGTCAGACTTATGAATGGACTTACCTTGCATTAAGTTGATCTTTCTCTACACCCCAGCTATGACTGTAACACTACATTCTGCACTCTCTCATTTGCTTCTCTATGAATGGTATGCTTTGTTTGAATAGTGCGCAAGAAACAATACTTTTCAATGTATGTTAATACATGTGACAATAATAAATTAAATCAAATCAAATGGCACTATATCTTCAGGGGGCAATCTTAGCAGCTCTTTCCACCAGTCGATCGGCTTGGCGAGCTGGTAAGATCGGGCAATAGGCGAACATTTGGGTTTGCTCCTGGTTTTTCACCTCTTGTAATGTTACTGGCGAAATTGCCTTGAAGGGCATGAAACCAATTTGAATATGCATTAGCTAATTTAAATGTAATTAGTGAGTCCTGGATGCAATCGATTGGGCTCACTTGCCCTTACCTGCTCATCAGTCGAGGTCCTCACCAGCGAGGATCATGTATGGACCCACCATGGCGGACCAGACATGATGGCCTCATGAGTGGAAAGGGAGGCAATTAAGCCACCTGGGTGGCCAAGACATATTGAGATTCCTGTGTCCATTTAAATTTATTGGGGGTGATTCTCCCAAAAAAATTCTAAGTGTCGAACTTGCATAAAAACTGGAATAAATTATGTTGGTTTTTGCAGCGGGAGTTTTAAAATGAATCTCCCATGCTCTGCACTGCAGATTGCCCCAGCGTAAATCGCTCCAAAAATCAGCGGGTGGTGGGGGCCTATTCCCGCTCGAGAGGCTGGCCACATAGCGCTGAGTGGGCCACTGTGCATGCGCCGATCTGTCATAGCGGAGATCGGAGCATGCTCAGTGGTCCCGCACTGCCAGCCTCCCAATCGCTGTCCAGCTCCATTGTTGGCCAGCCCTGCTACCTCTGCATCACTGCCCCTCCAACCCCCTCCCCCCCACAACCTGATCGCTGGCCCTGCGAACATGCCCGGCACAGACTAGACCTCCACCCTCTCTGCCCCCAGCCTGCCTAGATATTCCCCCTCCTCGCAACGCCAATCTCCCAATCACCGCCCCCCCCCACCCCGATCCCTCCCTCTCCCCCACCGGCAGCCCCAACCCCATCCCCTTCATTCCTGACTCCCCGAGCAAGCTGCCCCCCACACTGATGGCCAGCTCTGATCGCTGTCCTCCCTCCCTCTGTCACTCAGCCCAACTGCAGAGCGGCAGCAGGACCCCTCCCCACCGTTCACTCCCCCAGAGGCCCTGCCCCCCACCCTCCATTAGGCCCTGCCCCTTGGCATTGGCACTTTGCCGCTTGGGCAGTGTTAGAGGAGTTCAGCAAACCCTGGGATTTAAAAACTAATAAAATTATTAAACAGGAGAAATTAACTTCCAATAAGGACCACAATGTGCCTTGTGTAGTTTTGAATGTACTGTACACCTTGGCCAAAGTGCAAACTGCCCTGGAGCATAATGGGAAGAGTAAACTCGACAGGCCACATTCTTTGGGAACAATAAGTCACAGAGTACAGTTATGTTATCAGAAAAGCCATACTCTAGAAAATGAACAGAAGTATTCAGAAAGTATATAAAATATTCAATTCCACTGATTAAAATATTCAATTCTTACTGATAATATGGCAGAATGAGGCGATGGGAATGTCACCTTTCCAGCTTACGGTGAGAAAACAACCTTTGAACCGTACAGATTTATGTAAGTGAGGTTGCTTAGCAACAGTGGGTAGGAACTTCCGGGTCCTATAGACCAATGAATTCCTAATTCTGCTTGGAGGTAGAATACAATTGTCCAAGGTAAATGATGTGTAAATGCGATTGTACTAATGAGAGTAGGCAGGAGAACTGAAGTTTTGAAAATGTATAACCGTTTTGCCATTACATTGTAAACTTCAGGAAGGAGTTGGCATGTCCGGCTGCCTTTCTCCCAGCACATGTTGGTCAATAAAAAACGTCTTTAACCAGCATATTATCTATCATGAGTCTTTGTGTTTAGCTGGGTCAATACTTAGCACCTAAGAGAAAACCCCGCCTCAGGCAGTGCCAGGGGGCCAAGGTTGGCACTGCCTGGGAGCACACCCCCCAGTGCCCAACCCTCTAGGGGGCCTTGATTGTCCCCCCCCTTCACTCCAAAAAAAGCGCCAGCCCCACGCTGAAACACTCCTGGTGGGGGGAGAGGCTCGCAGACTCGGAGATTTCAATCCCAAGCCTGCTAATGCTTAGAGGTCCTGGCACTCAGCATGCATCCCATGAAACGGCCTCTGCTTGGGTCTCCTGGCCCACTGCGCTGCTTTTGTAGTGCAGCGGGCTGGGAAAATTGTCCCTCCTTGTCTTTCTTTAACAAGCTTGACAGTGGAACCACTACAGTATCCAAATTCAGAACGAATTTCTGATAGAATCTGAGCATGCTTATATTTTGCAAAATCTATTGTTTTGCCTTGGGTACTGGAAAATCCAAGATAGCCCCTTTTTTGCTTGTGTTACTTGGCCTTGTCCCTGTGGCCCAAATGAATCACCTTTGCTTTGGCAAATTCATTTTTTGCTGACTTTATGTCCAAACTGTTCCTTTGTAACCAAGCAATTCGTTCAAGTGTTGTAAATGTTCCTCCCAGGTTTGGCTGAACATAACGAGAATCATCAATATAAACCACAGTTGCATAATTATTCAATGATCTTGTTAGTTAACCTTTGAAAAGTTGCATTCTTCATTCCAAAAGCTAAGAATTCACATTGAATTCTTGCCCTATCAGTCCATGAAATTTGTCAATATCCCTTCATTAAATCTATTTTTGTAATGAACCTTGCTTGTCCATTCTTCTCAGTACAGTCATTTAATCGTGGAGTTGGATATGAATTCACCTTTGTTGCTGCATTAACTTTGCGATTATCTTTATGAAACTGCTGTGACCCATATGGTTTCAGTACCATTATAACGAGTGAGCACCAGCTATTGTGACACAGTTCAATAATGTCAATTTCCATCGTGAACTTAATCTCTCCCCTTACTTGAATCAACTTCTCTGGACTGAGTCTGTCAGAATGTTGCTTTATGGGTGGTGCATCCCCGACATGAACATTGTGTATGGCTAAAGAAGATTTTCCTGGCCTAATTACAAAAAATGACTTGTGAGCTTTTAATAGCTTTTGTAAGTACCTTGACAGTTCTCTGGGAGTTAGCATAATAGTATACATAAATTTTTAAGCACCTCTGTATTAACCATTATGATTACTGAAAGGTCAACTTTATAATTTTTGATTTCTGATTCATTCTCGAATTGCTCTGATCTTTTTATTGAACTCCCTACTTCTATTACCACTGTAACCACACCCCTCCCCTGGCTATCTTCCCTACTTTAATACCGCTTTCACCTTTTAACCTGTCACACTTGTTAACTTTTCCTCCTGTCTGGACAATTCACTACGTAATTCACGTCATTGAGTTTCTTTTTGATTTGATAAGGTTCAGTGAGCCTTGCTTTTAACATTTCACCAGAGACAGGTAACAAGACTAATAACTTGGGCCAAATTCTCTCATCTGGGGATTAAAACCCTAACAGGGGGGCGAAAATGAGGAGTTTTTCTTATGCGAAAGCCAGTTGGAAAACATACCAAATCTTCTGGCCCTGACCTCATTAATTATGCAACTGGTGGCTTTGCGCTAATACAATTAGTGGGTTTGACAACTCATTCGCCTGTGCTCAGCCATTCATAGAATTCCAACAGTGCAGAAGGAGGCCAGTCGGCCCATCGGATCTTTACTGACTCTCTGACAGGGCATCCCACCCAGGCCTTATTTCTGTGACCCCACATATTAAACCAGCTAATCCCGCTAACCTGCACACCTTTGGATTGTGGGAGGAAACCGGAGTACCCAGAGGAAATCCATGCAGACACCGGGAGAACATGCAAACTCCACATCGCCACTCACTCACCCAAGGCTGGAATTGAACCCTGGTCTTTGGCACTCTGAGGCAGCAATGCTAACCACTGTGCCACCCTGCCACTCAATATGCCACTGTACCAATGATTCACCTGCGCCTCCCCTCCCCCCCCCCCCCCCCAAGCGGGAACTGCACCAGGTGGGTTTGGATGTTGCTAACCACAAGTGGGGACATGGAGGGTTGGACCCCGAGGTCCCAGGGAAGCACCACCAAACCATCAAAAACGGGCATCCTCCCTTCTTCACTATTCAAATTACGGGTCATCAACGCAGGCATGGGGTGACCCGATCCAACCACCCCCTCAGCCTCCTTCCCCTCAATGGTTTGCAAAAGAGGGTGTTAAAACAGTTGTTCCTTTTTGATGCGCGATTGATTCACACGTACCCGGGCGTACCCGGGAATAAAGGCTTTTATTCACAACAAGATTGGAGCACACTACTTAACAATATTATCCCAGACTAAGGGCTACTAGGAAGTAGCAGTGACCTTTATACTCCTGTAAGAAGGCGGAGCCGAACGGAGTGTACCACATAAACAATAATAACAGGTGGAACACCCCAAACCGAACCCCAACAGTAACAAGAGTAACATATGTACAAGTACCCATAGTAGTAACCATCTATGGTTCACCACACTTTTGAAGAAACCAAAGGCTGTCAATCAAGTTTAGAGTCTTTGTAAACATTGCGGGTTAGGATCAATGGTGTGTGAAAACTGGATTTCTACATTATCTCCCTTCCTCCTCTTCCTACCTAATTTTATGGTCCTGAGATCTTGCCACAACGCAGTCAGGAAACAATCTAGTATTATCTCAGTTTCTTTCATTTCCACTGGTTATTCCAACACCTTTGGTGAGACTAATATTTTAAACCAGTGAGGTCTTTCTCTAAAATAAAGTCAGTTCCTTCTATAGGGATTTGATGCAGTACTCCAACTGCAACTTCACCAGTTACTAAGTTACTCTTTAATCTGACTCTATATAATGGGATGCATTTATAAACAGGCAAATTATATCATCAGCCAGCAAGACTGACTGACTTGCTCCAGTGTCCCTCAATATCTTTATTGGATTGCATCCTTGATTAGAAAAATACATCTCCTCTATAAACACACTCTTTACACTTCTCTATAATTGATTTACTTATTTTGTTGGAGAAGTAAGGGAACACTTCTCCCTTTAAAGCAAAACATTCATAACCTCCAGTTGCCTGACTCTCTTTGGGAGTAATTGAGGAAGGAATTTCTTCATCATCCTGATCCATATCCACCTTCCTAGTGGGTTCTGAAGAGAACTCTATTATTGCTACTGTTGTATATCAATTTATTTTCCTGGTGCAGCCCTCTCTGAGCATTCCTATTATTGCAATAGGTCTCCCACTTAATTTTCAGCATTTAGTTTTAGTATGTCAAGTCTTATTACGGTGAAAGCATGTTATTTTCTTTAGATCACTTTTAGATCCTAGCCTATGTCTTTTAATATTTTGACATCCTTCTGTTTGTTCCCTGGAACAAGTACCTTTTCCATCACCAGATTTGCTATTCCTCCAATTTCTTTGCTGATTTTCATATGACTATTTCCCCACATGCAACTGTATGAGGTATCACAGGTATCAACCAAAACTGTTGCTTCTGAGACCTTTGGCACTTGACTAAGTAAGTTGTAACGGTTACTGGAATACCATTTTTCCAAATTCATGATTTCCCTTCCATTCTCAAAATTTTTCTCTAACCTGAGTGATCAAAAGTATTTATCCCATAGCAGTCCTCTGTAAATGTAAGAACTAAACAACAAATTTTTATTTTTTAAATGAAATACTTCAGCGGAATCAGAATCATCCTTGGAGCTACTATCTCGTCTTTCTTTATTCTGAGCTTTTCTTTGGCCAAGTCATGTTGCCTGAGTTCTTTCTCTCTTTGAATTCTACTATCTCTTTCCTCTCCCTTTCCTCGCTAGCTAACTTCTTTCTCCGAAGTTTCAAGTTTTCGCATTTCCATTTATCTTTCTTTATCTTTTTCCTTTCTTTGAAAAAAAATCTGTCTTTTGCTAATTTGAGATTGTAAATTTGTCCTTCTATTTCCTCCAATTCAGGTTTTTACCATTTACAATTGAATCTGAGCTAATTCTAGCTGTGATATACTAATTGTAGGTGCCTCCTCTTTTAAATGCTAAACGCTGGATAATTATTTTAATCACATCATCCTTTGGAAATCCTACTTTTATTTCTACCTTCACTTTATCTAATGGCTCTCTCAGTTTAGCCTTAGACAAGGATTTCAAAAAATAATCCATTATTACATCTTTTACTCCCAGAAAAGTCCGAGCAACAGTCAAAGCCATTTCTGAATTCCAACCTATGTAATATCTTTTATAGCAAATCCTGTTCCGGCGCACAGTACCTCACTACCTCCACAGACATATTTCTTTAAGCGTTCACAGATCCCATTAAATTCAAAGCGCTTAACTCCCGCAAGAGCCCCCATTTTGTTTTCATCCCAGCTGATGTAAATATGCTGGACAAATCAAATCCCAGAATGAAACTTGGCTTGGTAGATCCTACCTTTTTTTCAGAAAACCATGGAGATCAGTTACTGAACACATACACAAAAGATCTGCCAGCATTTATTGAGCAAAAATAATAAAATGCTTATTAAACAAGAAAAATGAACTATATTATATCAGACAAAAAGTTGGAAAGATTTCAATAGAAATACCAGAAGATGATTCAACCCCATGCTGTTCCTTTTATCTCAGCAATATCTTTACAGACACAAAATCTCTCATGAAAATTTACCACAATCTCAACACCAAGGCTTGGGATGGCTCAGTTTCTAACAGCTTTCTTCCAGCGGACTTCTGAACATTCATTAGATGTCCTTCCTCAATTGGAATCTCTCCCTAAGACACCCACAAATTACACTCTGGACTCACCATTAATTTACCTTCAAAGCAAACATAAGTTTCCTCAACTCAGTTCCCAGCTGTCTGTCGGGTTTCGTCTTGGATGGACTTAGACTTATTGCCCACTCTCTGGTATCCACACACTAACTGATTGAACAGCCCTTCAACATTTTCCTGTGTCTCTATATCTTGGATCCCCCTTGCTTGGCATTAGCACAAATTTTGTTATATCTTTTGATTTTCTTTTAACTTCACTGAACTACTAAGCCCTTAGTAACCCATCTCTTCACTTCAATGGCACGGGCCCCAGACTTCTCAGCACCCAACTCACAAAAAGCCCCATATGAAACTAGACCAAGGTTTTACCTTTCTTAACATACAAATACAAAATATAAATTAAACTTAAAGATATACATTGTTCCTAATATAACCTCCTTTGTTTTTAAACTCACAAAAGGCAGCCACATCAACAGTACGAAAGCATACACCTTCCACATGCAAACATTTTGATCACAGGCAAAGGAAAGCACATAAATCCTGTCCTTGATGGTACAGATCCCAAAAACAATGCCAATTTTAAAATCCAGATACTAGCTCTGTAGTAAACCCGTGTTCTGTTAATTTTAGCCCTGTAAGCAGCCACATGTACAAGGGATATCCTTTCACCAATAGAAATGTGGGGAAATTGTGTTTGAGTGAGCACTCAGTGAATACAGAAGAACTGGCGGCCCGTCGTGCACTGGTGAACACAAGCTCAACTCCACCAGATTGCTGGCATTTTAATAATGGAAAGCTTATCCATTAATCCTGCTGCCGTGCTTTCTGCAGCAGAATAAATAAACCTACACACTATGTGCAAAGTACCATGTACTCACATTTCACCAAGTGAAGGAAGACCACTGAGAAGGTATTTTCAAAAATATATGTCTTTTCTAAATCATTTATTGTGAATTCTCCATTAAGATAGTAGGAGCGTTCCTGTAAAGTATAATGATTTACTTTGACTATTGCTTTTGTAACCACTCTGATTTTGGCAAGATAATGACATTTGCCATGATGGGGGAAGCTGCAACTATATTTTTCGTTTTTGTGTTACCATTTTAAGTTAGTACTTAGCCCTATATAGAAAAGTGACTCCGTTAAAGAATGGATGGTAGCAATCCCGGTGGATGACCTTGGATTAAATAATCTTTGTCAAATGTTCCTGCAGCAATCTTTTTCACACTGTAACATTTTTTTTACAATGGAGGAACGAAGCAAAGCATACAGACTAATTTTTTTTCCATGAGTATCGTTAAGGCCATTCAGCCAGTTAAGGCTGATCAGCCATTCAGTGAGATTATAGCTGATCCGTAACCCAGCTCTATCTGCCTGTCTTGGCTTCATATCCCTTAGATCCTGGCCAAGCAAACAAATTAGTGGTCTGAATTTGCCTCCACTGATTGTTGTGGGGAAGTGTTCCACACTTCTATGAGGACGTATTTCCTAACTTCCCTCCTGAATGGTCTAGCTCTAATTTTAAGATTATGTCCCCTTATTCTAGATTCCTCAAACAGCACAAAAAGGTTTCTACCCTATTATTCCCTTTAAAAATCCTAGAAAGCTCAATAAAATCACTTTATGGCCTTCTGTATTCTCCTATTTTAACGCATGAGACATTAGTAAGATTCTGAAGGTTGAATTTTGAAAGAAGGTGGTGGTCAGGATGGAACCACAATTTGCTCTCATGCCTTTGGAATGCCCTGATCACTTTTAAAGGCTTGCCTGTCCCTGAAAATGCTGGCTGTTACTGTTGCTAGGCAGATTTCTACCATTCAGGCCTTTTTAAAGTTCTTGTTATTGTTGCTGACAGCGTACCTTCCATATCCATTGAGTCCCATAATGGGACTTGGACCCAGAACTACTGTCTGGATGTAGGGACGTTACCACTGCTCCACAAGACCTCCGTGTCCCATTTTATTGCATTGAATGTCACAGTTTTTCTGACTCACAATCTATTTATGATTCATTGTAATGTTATGTCCCTGTCTACACCAGGCAAGACTGTTCTCTTCCTGTGGGGGAGCACTTCAGCAGTCACGGGCATTCAGCCTTGGATCTTCAGGTAAGCGTTCTCCAAGGCGGCCTTCACGACACACGACAGCGCAGAGTCGCTGAGCAGAAACTGATAGCCAAGTTCCGCACACATGAGGACGGCCTAAACCGGGATGTTGGATTTATGTCACATTATCAGTAACCCCCACAGCTTGCCCCTGGTCTTGCATAATCTCACCAGCTGTTCTGTCTGGAAACAATACACATCTCTTTAACCTGTGTTTAATGTTCCCTCCAACCACATTATCTGTACCTTTTAAGACCTGGCTGGCTGTAGAGATTTGCATTCTAATTAGTATTCTGTAACATGATTTCTGTGTCTGTGCACTGTTGGAGAACAGAGACCACTCCATCTGATGAAGGAGCAGCAAGCTCCGAAAGCTTATGGTATTTGCTACCAAATAAACCTGTTGGACTTTAACCTGGTGTTGTGAGACTTCTTACTGTGCTTACCCCAGTCCAACGCCGGCATCTCCACATCACCACTTTGTGCCAGTGGCAGACATGTATATGAATCTCTGGGTGGAATTTTCCATTTATTAGACTAAGGGCAAAAATTTCCAGCATGCCTGCCGCAGGAGTCGTAGAGGGTGAGATAGAAAATTCAGCAGGCTATTTACAGTTCTGTTGGGCTTGGGCGGAAATTTCCGGTCTTGAGGCGCACACAGCTGGAAAATCCTGCTCTGAGTGCATTGGTGAGCGGTTCCAGTGGCACCCAATCTGGAATTTGGGAACCCGTGCCTGATTCCATGCTTGGAAGCTCATTCATTATGCACAGATGAGTGTCACTCCAAATCATCTTGCATTTTGGGAGCTGATTTATCCAACTGCCATCAGCTGATGGGATCGAATGTCCTGGCCCAGATTTAAATGCCAGTCCAACTCATACATCTCACTCTTTCCAATCGACATGCCTTCAGGACAACATACAGAGATGTCTTCCAGCCACCAGAAAATACCTGATAGCTTCAAAAAGAAGGCAGCATCCCACTTCACTCACCAGGCCCACCAGGCTTTGATCAGAGGAGAATGCGTGCGCAGGCATGTCTGGTATCCCAGGGTTGGAGTTTCTCCGCGTTCTGTCTGATGTTGTGTCTCCGACATGTCAGCACCTCAAAGTTGGGGAGATTGGCAACTACCATGGAGAGCTTGGTCCAGCAGGTTCTTGCTAGATTTGCACTGAGTCCTGCACTCTATGGCCACACGCCATCAAGATGTAGGTGATACGGGAACGAGGCATCTTGACCTCCTCCTTGATGAAGGGTCATCCTGACTCAAAACATTGGCTCTATTCTATCTCCACAGATGTTGTCAGACCTGCTGAGATTTTGCAGCAATTTCTGTTTCAGATTCCAGCATCTGCAGTATTTTCCTTTTATCTTGACCTCATGCCGGGCATATCATCTCCTGCACACACAAGGAGGTTGAGCGTCAGCTGGATATTGGGGGCCTCCTCTCAGGACTCTCCATGAGGTGTGCTGTAGCTCACAGTCCCCTCTGTCTTTGCCCCCACCCACTCCAGCTACTCATGCTGCTGAGAGTGCCTCTGTTCCAGAGTAGGAGGCCCTTATCAAGCTGGGGTCCTCCAGGCATCAGACCACCAGAGGTTATCACAGACATCAGGATATAGCAGCCAGCAGGCTGCCTCCACCTCTGCTGTGTAGAGGTAGGTTTAGGAAAGTTAAGAAATTCTGAGGGTTCTTTTGGTTATAAGCATTTTATAAGCATTTTATCACTTGAAGTTTTATTACTTGAAGTAATGAAATGCATTTTGTGAATACATTTGATGGTTGTGGGATTGTTTTGATCAACTGAAGGCATTGTGAATTTCTACATTGGAATCCTCTGTTGTCAGGGTTTATCAGTGATGATGTCCCACTCTGAGATAACATTCGTGTGATGTCAGCCTCAGAGTAACTGGTCTCTAAACCCTTGGGTGATGTTGGGGAGGTGTGTTTAAATCTCTATTTGAAGTGCGTGATGTAAGCATTTCTAACCCTTCTTCCTCAAGGAGCACCATTGAGTGAGGGCAGCTGATCAGCATTGATATTCTAATTTGTGTCTTCTCAATGGTAGTGCCAGAACACAAAACATGCATGGGAGGAGGAGGTCGTTTGGCATGTTCACATCTCAGTCATAGCAGTGCTTGCATCATCATCTGGCGGCGAAAGCATCAGATCTTCACTCCCATCATTCTTGTTCCTCAGTGGACTCACAGTTCGCAGAGTGAGTACATTCACAGGGCACCACGGACTAAAGCAAAGGTCATGGCCTGGTGATTCATTAAGCCAGTACATTGAAGTGTGAATACAGCACTCACTCTCACTGCCAGTGGTTAGACATCCCCTGAATGACATTGAGGGCTCGGAAAAATGCTTTCATTTAACTTTTCTCTTCTTGAAACAATTGAAGTATCACAGACACATCTCACATGTCTTCCTTCCTCCATGGTGTAATCGTGCTCATGCTGATCCTCAGTGGCCTCTTCAGCTCCCTGGCCTCGCATCTTCATCCCCTAATGAGCTCTCATCCTTCTGCAGTTCTGGCAAGGAATCACCTCTTTGCACAGCCAGATTGTGAAGGGCATAACACACTGTGATCATGCAGGAAACCCAATCAGCAGTGTATTGTAGTGAACCACCTGAATGGTCCAAGCATCTGAAGTGCATCTTCAACTGTCCAATGGTCTGCTCCATAAGGGAGCGTGTGGACCTGTGAGCAGTGCTGTACTTCTCCTTGGAATGACTCTGAGGACGATGCTTGAGAGTCATCAGCCAAGGTTTCAGTGGCTATCCCTTATCCCTAAACAGCTATCCCTGCAAATGTACTGGCCCCTTGAAAATCCAAGGGAGTGATTCAGGATATTCGAGTCATGACAATTTCCAGGATATCGTGCACACATGTGCACTTTCTGCTTCTGATGATCACACATCAACTGAATTTACCTTCAATTCCATGAGTTTGAATTTTAGCTACTAGTCTCTTATGTCGGACCTTACTGAATATGAATCTTAACAAATTAATGGAAACTTTTTATTTACATAGAGGAATTCGCACCAAATACTTCTGTCATTTAACTTACTGGAAACTTACATAAATGTTCACTCTGTTTTGTTTTATGAACTTGAACATAGAACATTACAGCACATTACAGGCCCTTCGGCCCTCGATGTTGCGCCGACCAGTGAAACCCATCTAAAGCCTCTCTAATCTACACTATTCCAATATCATCCATATGTTTATCCAATAACCATTTGAATGCTCTTAATGTTGACGACTACTGCTGCAGGCAGGGCATTCCACGCCCTTACTACTCTCTGAGTAAAGAACCTACCTCTAACATCTGTCCTATATCTCTCACCCCTCAATTTAAAGCTATGTCCCCTCATGTTAGCCATCACCATCCGAGGAAAAAGGCTCTCACTATCCACCCTATCTAATCCTCTGATCATCTTGTATGCCTCTATTAAGTCACCTCTTAACCTTCTTCTCTCGAACAAAAACAACCTTAAGTCCCTCAGCCTTTCCTCATACGATCTTCCCACCTTACCAGGCAACATCCTGGTAAATCTCCTCTGCACCCTTTCCAATGCTTCCACATCTTTCCTATAATGCGGCGAAGTAACTCCGTAGAGGCTGGTGTCCTTTCACTCGATCCCCTTTGTTTACAAGCTCAATTCCACTCCTAAGAGTGCTTCAGGTACAAAGTCAGAATCCAGGCCCGAACTTTACCACTTCGCCCGCCACAGAATCGGCACGGGCAAGGGTCTGGCAACAGAAATCTCCGTTGTCCTCGGGCGGGAATCTCCGGCCTCGCTCAAGCAAGGCCATAAAATCCCACACCCGGAGTGTCAGTAACCCTGACACAGGTGAGACTCCCTGAGTGGGCAGGTAATTATGAACTCAATCAGGGAGCTCATACTCCAAGATGCCAACCTCATGGGCCTCATTCAGGTCATTACAGAAATTCAAGTCATCATGAAAGTCTTAAGTATATGGGACCAGACTTCAACCAATTATGATTCAGTAAAACTATATTACAATTGGTAAGATTGAAGATTTTATTGAAGAAAGCTGTTTCTATAATTGAATAGAGTCAGGGATCATTTCCGAGTACGCTGCAATCCACAATGTTAAATTTAAGTGATAAAATAAAAATCTCACTTTTCAAACAGCCTTCAAGCTAGGGCATTAAATTCTGAGACAAACAACAAAATTACACAAAAGTATAATACAACTAGAGCTTCATTTGTTCTTCTGGTTTGGTTTTGTTCTCTATTAAATGAATAACAAGATTGTTGCCTCTAGATAAAACTGGGAGTTTGCTCACATGACAATAATAACATTAAAGAGTTTTAACTCTCAAATGTTTCATTTTAATGCTGAAGCTGCCACACAAATTATTTCCCAAAATACATAAGGAAAGTGAGAGAGGGAATCCAGGGAATTATGGAGGATTTAGTTTCACATCCATTGTTAGTAAACTATTACAATCTATAATTAAGGATAAGATGACTGAATATCTTGGGTGGGATATTACAAGTGGCCAGAGAGATGTTCCCCCTTAAGACCATAAGACCATAAGACATAGGAGCGGAAGTAAGGCCATTCGGCCCATCGAGTCCACTCCACCATTCAATCATGGTTGATTTCAACTCCATTTACCCGCTCTCTCCCCATAGCCCTTAATTCCTCGAGAAATCAAGAATTTATCAATTTCTGTCTTGAAGACGCTCAACGTCTCGGCCTCCACAGCCCTCTGTGGCAATGAATTCCACAGACCCACCACTCTCTGGCTGAAGAAATTTCTCCTCATCTCTGTTCTAAAGTGACTCCCTTTTATTCTAAGGCTGTGCCCCCGCGTCCTAGTCTCCCCTGTTAATGGAAACAACTTCCCTACGTCCATCCTATCTAAGCCGTTCATTACCTTGTAAGTTTCTATCAGATCTCCCCTCAACCTCCTAAACTCCAATGAATATAATCCCACGATCCTCAGACGTTCATCGTATGTCAGGCCTACCATTCCTGGGATCATCCGTGTGAATCTCCGCTGGACCCGCTCCAGTGCCAGTATGTCCTTCCTGAGGTGTGGGGCCCAAAATTGCTCACAGTACTCCAAATGGGGCCTAACCAGTGCTTTATAAAGCCTCAGAAGTACATCCCTGCTTTTGTATTCCAAGCCTCTTGAGATAAATGACAACATTACATTTGCTTTCTTAATTACGGACTCAACCTGCAAGTTTACCTTTAGAGAATCCTGGACTAGGACTCCCAAGTCCCTTTGCACTTTAGCATTATGAATTTTGTCACCGTTTAGAAAATAGTCCATGCCTCTATTCTTTTTTCCAAAGTGTACGACCTCGCACTTGCCCACGTTGAATTTCATCAGCCACTTCTTGGACCACTCTCCTAAACTGTCTAAATCTTTCTGCAGCCTCCCCACCTCCTCAATACTACCTGCCCCTCCACCTATCTTTGTATCATCGGCAAACTTGGCCAGAATGCTCCCAGTCCCGTCATCTAGATCGTTAATATATAAAGAGAACAGCTGTGGCCCCAACACTGAACCCTGCGGGACACCACTTGTCACCGGTTGCCATTCTGAGAAAGAACCTTTTATCCCAACTCTCTGCCTTCTGTCTGACAGCCAATCGTCAATCCATGTTAGTACCTTGCCTCGAATACCATGGGCCCTTATTTTACTCAGCAGTCTCCCGTGAGGCACCTTGTCAAAGGCCTTTTGGAAGTCAAGATAGATAACATCCATTGGCTCTCCTTGGTCTAACCTATTTGTTATCTCTTCAAAGAACTCTAACAGGTTTGTCAGGCACGACCTCCCCTTACTAAATCCATGCTGACTTGTCTTAATCCGACCCTGCACTTCCAAGAATTTAGAAGGAAAGTGGGTATGAAGCTGACCTGCTTCACGCCAGCACACCCTGCAGCCACAATGGAGTGTGGGAAGATGTTGAGAGTGGAAGATTCAGCTGCAGTAATGCCTTTGAATGTCAAAGAGTGATGGTTAGATTCTTCCTTGTTGCAGATGGTCACTGATGGCACTTAAGTGAATGTGCCTTGTCACTGTTAGCCCAAGCCTGGATATGGTCCAGGTTTGGCAGCATTTGTACATGGACTATTTCAGCATCTAAGGAGTCGTGAATGGTGCTGAACATTGTGCAAACACCAGTGAACATCTCCACTTCTATCCTTATGATGGAAGGAAGGTTACTGACAAAGCAGCTGAAGATGGTTGGGCCTAGGAGACTACCTTGCTACTCCTGCAGTGATATCCTGGAGCTGAGATGACTGACCTCCAACAACCACAACCATCTTCCTGCAATCTAGGTATGGATCTAACCAATGCAGAGGTTTCCCCCTAATTCTCATTGATTCCAGTTTTGCTAGGGCTGCTTGATATCATACTTGGTCAAATGCTGCCTTGATGTCAAGGGCAGTCATTCTATCTTCAGCTGTTTGGAGTGTGGACATTTTAACTGTGGGCATGGGGAGTGTGGCACTCCATGAAATTTGAAGAAATACCACTGAGGAATAAAAAGCCTACGCTATACACTTAAGCACTTCTGGTAATTTCTTATAAAAATAAACATTCGTATTCATAGGCCCATATCAAAGCCAGCCAACCACTTGGTAAACACTTGGAGCTGTCAATCAAACTGTGGATTTACAGCACACCCGGCTCCACTCCTACCTCCTCAAATTGATGATAGTTACAAAACTATAAGATATAGGAGCAGATGTGGGCCATTTGACCCATCGAGTCTGCCATTCAATGAAACCATAACTGAACTGATATGATAATCCTCAAGTATACTTTCCCATCTTATCCTGTAACTCTTTATTCCACCATTGATTACAAATCTCTATCTCAGCCTTGAACTAACTTAATGATACAGCCCCGACAGGCCTTTGTGGTAATAGCTTGTGAAAGCAATCAAGCAGAAATAATACAATAATGATAGCACTCAGGCTAAAAAAAAATCTACTGAAATTGTAAGTACCAATTTCTTCTCAACTGCAGACTGGCGGCTTTGTTTTCTAAATTTAAAGGGCTGGGAATTTAAATGACTTGACAACTTGACAGTTCCACAACCATTATCCACTTTTTATACACAGTGATGTCTATCTCTAACAATCTCAAAACAGGCACCTGATCTCTCTCAAAGGGGTACTTGACTTTTCCAAACAGCACTGGTAGGTTTAGACCTTTCAATCAAATCATAAAGCCTACATGGAATGTTTCAGAAACCTGCATAAGTAAAATTGCTTCAGTTTGAAGGTTTAAAAGTGCCGCTGTCTCTGTAAATCACGGATATGTGAAATACATCTTGCCCCCATTTCCCCCATCTCAGCAAAAATGGTGGGGTCGAGGTTCGGAGCAGGTCTTGTGGAATCATGGATCGGGAACCATTTTATTTAAGGCAGGGAGACTTTCCGGTTTATCAAAAGTCCAAGCTAAAGATTGGTAGAAGATTGGAATTCTTTTCCACAAAAGGGAGCTGATGCTGAGCCAATTGTTAATCTTAAATCTGAAACTGGTAGGTTTCTGTCAACCAGGGGTATTAAGCTTGGGCGAAGGTGGAATTAGGCTACAGAACAACAACGATCACAATAAATGGTGAAACAGATTCAAGGTGTTAATAATCTATTCCTGTTGCTATGTTCTTAAGTGTTACAAAGAGAATGTGCCATTTCCAGACAAGATTTTATTTATATTCGATGCATAACACTGCCCTTAACTCACTCATGACTTGGCTGCTTTTGAGGTATTGAGTTAGAATCCCTTGCAGAATACAAATCGTATCCAAATCTCATGGCTGGCCATGATATATCCTTTATCTACATGCATGTAATCTTTTGCTCCAAGTATATTTGGAAAGCTTGTGTATCGTAGGATTTTGCTGCGTATCAGTCTGTGAGAAGCTGATAAACTGGAATTTTCGCATGAACCTAGAATTTTGGTTATAAAAAGTTGGTTAATTCTGATTACATCAGTAATCTGTGTTTAAATCATTCCGTCTGTAAAAATAATTAAATGAACTGATTCACCCAGTAACAGTTTTCAGTTGGAAAATGTCAATTATTTTCAAATTCAAAGGGTAGAATTTAATGTGCTCCGTGTGCACTTTGTGGTTGGAACCAGAAATGGCCGTGTTTCTCGGTCCCGCTGCAATAATTTAGGGATCGCAATATTAGAATCATAGGATAAAATTCCTACAGTGCAGAAGGAGGCCATTCTGCCCATCGAGTCTGCACACACCAACTCTCTGACGGAGTATCTTACCCAGATCCTCTCCCCTGCCCTATCCCTATCCCCATAACCATACACATTTACCATGGCTAATCTATCTAACCTACACATCTTTGGAGACAAAGGGGCAATTTAGCATGGGCAATCCACCTAACCTCCATGTCTTTGGACTCTGGGAGGAAACGGGAGCACCCGGAGGAAACCCACGCAGACACGAGGAGAAGGTGCAAACTCCACACAGACAGTCACCCAAGGCCGGACTTCAACCCGGATCTCTGGTGATGTGGGGTGGCAGTGCCAGTTAAGTGGCAGCCAGCGTGAATCGCGGCTGCATTGGGTAAGCAGGGTTTGCAAGGACAGGCGTGCAGCAGGCTCCATGTCCAATGACAGCGCATTACTTAGTTTAAAGGTAGCACCCAGAGGCTGCTGAAGAAACTGGAGGATGCAGAATGTCATCAGCTGGAAGGCACACCAGGCAGGAGGGGAGATCCAGTGGGCACGTTATCTCATGCTATTTCATGTGCTTCCGAGTCGGTTGCATGCCTGACTGGGATACAGAAATTTCTGCCTTAATTATTCTATCAATAAATCAGCAATTTGTAAAATTAACAAAAAATACTCTGGAGTTGGCACTCACATTTTCATATACTGCAAGTGCACAACAAAGTGCTGATTTGAAGACATTCTCGAACAAAAATAGTTTTGCTGTCTTTGCTGTTCACTCCTCGGTAGTCTTCAAATAGGTGGTCTCTCAAGCATTTCATCTATTTCCAGAGACAAAGCAGGTCTATCACTCTCACCATTATTTCCCCCAGCAATACGACCAATAGTTAATAACATACAGTTCGGCCAGTGTATACAGGAGTATTTAAGTTGTAAGCTCGGAATATAGTATTTCAAGGAGCATGGATAGTGTCTCACTATGGATTTCTATCTGATTCAAACCATCCCTTACAAATAGAAAAGTTTCAGTTTCAAGTCCTCGCATACAGATTATTCATGCCCCACATTTCTAGTGCAAAGATAGTTATCCCCCTAGACCGTAGCTATCCAGGGCAATGACCTTTGTTACTATTATCTTTACAAGGCACAGTAAGCACTGTCAACTAAATATTCCTCTCCTTATTCCATGAATCTTCCTAATGCTTCTTTTACATATCCCCAAAGTCTCTCAGGTGCCACAGTGGATTTGAAATGCTAAGTGACAACCTATTTCTGTTTGATGCATTCAGCGTCCTTCAGCCCTGACTGAAGGATCACTAACAATTGTTTATTGTTTCCTCAAATAAGGTCCATGCCAGAATAGATTCATACCTCTCCGGAGATCCATGGTTGAGAGCAGAGTCAGCCACTGCAGTAAGTTAACTTCATTTTCCTCTACCATGTGTCAGTTCCTGTCAAAGTTAGATTTTATCCATGCACCCTGCACATGTTGGAGAATAACTTATAACTTTTGTATCCCATTCTCTATAGTCTATTAAGCTATAATCCTCGTGTGAAAAAGATTTTGCCAAGAGTTTTAAGTCATAAGTTATTACATTTTCGAGTGTTGCAAGTCTATTTTGGTCTGACCAGATGTGCGCAAGACATTACCTCTAGGCTTGAAGATTAACTAAGAAATTTAGGCTCTGGTTCCTGCTTCTGTATATTTCTATCTGAGTCTAGACTTTAACCACTTTTCAAAAACTGACAGATAATTAATGACAAAGGAGGACAAGAAGATGGTTTGCGGAGCTGCATAATTGATCTAAATGTTCACTTGAATGTATAATAGCTCCCCACTTGCAGGGAGCTGGTGTCCCGACCCCGCTGGAGTGAAGGGAGCCATCAAGGCCCTCCAGTGGGTGGGGGGTAAGGGGAGTTGACCCCTGGACATTTCCAGCTTGGCAGTACCAACCTAGCACTACCCAAGCGGCAAAGTGGCAATGCCCACCAGGCAGTGCCAATGGGGTGGGGGCTAATGGAGCAGGGCCTACTGGGGGCTGGGCCTCGCGGGGGAGATCGGTGGGTGTGGGGGTTCTGCTGCCACTCTTCACTCGGCAGTGACAGAGGGAGTGAGGTCAGTGATTGGGGCTGGGTGCGGGTGGGGGGGGGGGGGTGGGAGGGTTGCCTGCTGGGGAGTCGGGGCTGCAGGTGAGGAGGCTGGGACTGGGTTGGGGGGGTCGGGAGATTGGGGCTGGCGGGGGGGCGGGGGGGGGCAGGGGGGCGGGGAGATTGGGGCAGACCAAGTGGAGGGGAGAGAGAGGGTCGAGGCTGGCCTAGATATGTTTAGGGGGCCAGTGATTGGGGCATGGGGGGGGGGGGGGTCTGTCTGCCAGTGATGCGGGGGTCACCAGGCTGGCCAGCGATTGAACTGCCCAGCAATCGGGAGGCCAGCAGTGCAGGGACACTGCACACGTGCCAATCTCGCCGCTGATAGATCAGTGCATGCGCAGTGGCCCACTCAGCATTATGCTGCTGGTCTCTCCAGTGATCTTTCACGTAAATCACACTAGTGCACTCTGCAGTGCACAGAGTGTGGGAGATTCATTTCAAAACTCTTATACACACACACACACACACACACACACACATACACACACACGCAATTGCAGGATACCAGGAGTGGCAAAAATGAGGCTCTGTCTGGAAGAGAAGCAGGAGATATGTAACCATGTGTGGGAGCTTCCTGAGGCAGTGTAGGATCTTGGGCAGAGAATGCAGGAGTCCATTCAGCTCAAGTCCACCTTCATGGCTCAGGGTTATGAGTGCATGAACTCTCCAATAGAGAGAGTGGCTGCCTTTTGGAGAATCCTTTGCAGCATCACTCAGAGTGCTTGCAGAAAATGCACACCAACGTGAGTATGTGCCACACTGTCCAGCATGGAC
Source organism: Mustelus asterias (assembly GCF_964213995.1). Taxonomy (NCBI): domain Eukaryota; kingdom Metazoa; phylum Chordata; class Chondrichthyes; order Carcharhiniformes; family Triakidae; genus Mustelus; species Mustelus asterias. Next base: position 45,980,030 of record NC_135816.1, read on the forward strand.
TAGTCAGTCCTGCTCAAGGCACACAGATTTGTGTGGTGGGTGGGCGTCTAGTGTGCGGCAAAGGCTGAGAATGTCACAAGATGTCTACCTGGCCCCTCCGACTGAGGGATCATCTGTGCAGCAGAGCCATCTGAAGGAGACTGCTCCTGAGATGATGCAGTTGCAACAGCCTCTGGCGGTGGACCCATGGGCACCTTCATGATGGAGACATCTGCCACATGTGGGCTGTCTCCATCTCCTCTGTGGCCACAAAGGAAACACTGAGAGATGCAGGACTGTAGCCATTTGCAAGGTGCCACTGAGGCCAGCAGCAGATTCTTGAAAAGAGCCAGAAGAAGGTCAAGACCACAATGAGTTTGATAGATGCTGGCAGGGTATGATGGGAGGTCTTCAGCGACAAGAGCATAGATGACTGAGAGCTAGAGCCTGAAGAGTCACACTCTCCTGCGGCACTGGGTCTCAGTCATCCCCAGGTAGCTCCAGCACCACCAATAGATCCAATGCTGAGGGTATCAGCCCTGATGCCTTCCTGCTCCTCTTTCCTCTTCCATGCTCCGCTGCACTTGGTTCCACCATTCCGACAGAAGGTCTGTGGCCCTTTAAGAGCAACACAGCAGAGTGAGGGTCACCATTTGGGAGCAAGCTACAGCCCATGAGGCTGCTGTACAATTCTTATTAATATATACCTTACGTGTTCACTGATGAAGTCTGCGAAAGTGCATCTTTACGAGGTGTCTCTCTGCAGCCGCCTCCATCTGCGTCACTAAAGATTTTTCAGGCCTGTTGCTGCCAGGCCTTCTGAGTACTTTCAGCATTTTCTGTTTTTAATTTCAGTTTTTTATATCAGGTTTTCAACGCCTGGGTGGGATTCGACGGCCTCGCTCGACATTTCCGTTGTCCGCCCCTTGCCCACTCCGCGTCCGTGGCAGGCGGGGCGGTAGAATTCCAGCACTGCAGTATTTTGTTTTAGTGCCACCAGCGAGGACCTTCGGCCTTTTAATGTGTTTGTTGAATTGCAAAGCTGCAAGCAGATAGAATAATATTGAGGTTTCTTCAATAAATCTATGCTGTTCAAAGCAGTTGAACCAGCTGGTGAAAATGGAATTACGCATTGAGTATCTGACTTATCACACATAACTTTATGATCTTGGAAATGTTGTCACATATTGGAAATTCAGGCATGCCAGTGAGTAATTGCAAACCAATTAAATTAATGATCAGAAATCATGTGGCAGGTCTCTGAAATTTTCCATCTGCGCTACTGGTGTTCAAATCTTCTTGTTTGGAACACAAGGCAGGAAATTAACCCATAAGCTTTCTCTTGCAGATATTCATTTTAAGTTGTGCAAATAATTCAAGTTTTGTGGTGTTGATCATATTTGAGATGCATTTAAACTATTGGTGAGAAGTTAATCATTCTCCACACGTAATCAAGCGAAATTATGCTTGCTGTTTCTTCTATTTAATGTTACATTTAAAGTGGTATGATTTGAGTTTACAGCTTGAAATAAAAGCATAGACACTAACAACTCACACTCTGGCACACAATGATCCAGCCAGTGATTTTATTCGGCAGAAAATTCCGCAGGCCTCTGCATCTATCTTTCTGATAATCACTCCTGGCATTTGAAATGCTGTGTCAGGAACTTAAGTTCATAAAGCGAGATAAAGGAAAGGCTTGAGTTTATATAGTGACCACCACAAGCCTCAGGAACTCCCAAAGTGCTTTAAAACCAATGAATTACTTTTGAAATGTAATCATTGTAATGTAGGAAATACAGCAACCAGTTAGTGTACAGCAGGGTCCCCTCAAGCAGCAGTGAAATATTGAACAAATATTCTGTCGGTTATTGGCGGGGAATTCTAGAATCAGGGGACAGAGATTCAAGATAAGTGGCTGAAGGTGTAGAGGGGACATGAGAAAGAGCTTTTCTTATGCGGAGGGTGTCTGGAATTCGCTGCCCGAGTTGGTGATGGAGGCCTAAACTCTTTTTAACAAAAGTTCCTGGATCTGCAATTTAAGAGCTGTAAGCTTCAGGGCTCTGGGTTGAGTGCACGAAAGTGGGATTAAAAAGTGCACCGGGGTGTCTTCGGACTGGCACGGACAAGATTGGCTGTATGGCCTCCTTCTGTGCTGTAACTTTTCTGTGGTTCTATGGATACTAGTCAGGACAGTGCTCTCCTGTTCTTCTTTGAGTAATGTCATGGGACCATTTACGTACACCTTTGAAGGCCATGATGTAACATCACATCTAACATACAGTATTCCCTCTCTACTAAAATATCAGTCCAGATTATGTCGGACTTGAACTCCCAACCTTTGGGGAGACTGTTGCCACTGAGTTAAAGATGATTACACTTTATGATTAGTGTTAAATATCTGTGAGATACTCGGCGGAAATCTACCGCCCCATCGCCACGGGAATCGGAGCGGGCGAGGGGTGGACAATGGGAAGGTCCGTCGACCCCGGGTGGGATTTTCTGATTTTGGGTTGAGCGAGGCCATAAAATCCTGCCTATTGTTTCCCGTTTACAAAATGGTTCATTGTTTGCTTGTTTTTTTGGATTATTCCGCTGTTTAGGGAATATTTTGGTGTGCAGGTAGTGTGAACTTGCCTGTGGAGGTCATTCCTTGCACTGGGCACAAACATGAGGATCTGAAGTGCGACCAAATTATTTAAGACATCTAATTATTTCCTAACAGACCACAACAAATATCTGTATTGACTTTGTCGCCATGACGAAAGTTGAATCAAAGCCTGAGGGATCTATATGAAGGTCTGAGTGTGGAAGAGCAGTATAATGTGCGACGACAAATGCGCACAGACAATAATTCAGAGAGATAGCCGGTGCGGGCCAACTCATAATCATACATTGTGCGAAAACTATACCATAAAAATTCTACTGTTTCTATACTTACCAACCAATGATTACCAGAGTTGTGCACTCTTTCATAGCTTTGATTGCCTTGCGTATAATCTGCAGCCTTTTAAATCACTAGGTTCAGCTAAGAATTCCAGGGTGTAGTCATGGACGTGTGAGTACTTGCAAGTGGTGTCAGATGCCACCCAATGGTGCTTGATGATCCCAGAGTTCTTGCAGAACTTATTGCAATTCCTATTCTCGTTTTTTTTTTACTGATATAATAGAAATAAAGGGAATGCCTAAGGGAATGGCTATGTTCGCAGAGAGTGAATAGGTTCAGAAGATTAAAGTGCAGAAATGCAGCCCCAGGAGCAATACTGAATCTATTAACACAGTGGAAGTGAAAAACATGGCAAAAAAAAAACAATTTTGAGCAGAACTGTTTTAACAGTTGAAATCTTCAGAAGGAGGCCGAAACTAGATTTCTACTTGCCTACTGCTGCTTAGCAACCAGGAACATTGGGCTGGAATTTTTCACAGGCTTTGGGAACCCGATATTGGGACTAAGTGAGGGTCCTGAGCCTGCACAAACTGGCAGTGTGCCTGGCATCGCAATCATCCAGGAGACAATGTCTTCATTGGTAATCCTGATGTCACTAGCCCATCAGGGCTCTGCAGTCTTGGGAGTCCCATCAGGAGAGGTGAAAGGCTGCAGACACAGGTCAGGCTCTCTGAAGGAACGGCACTGGCAGCACGGTGGCACGGTGGTTACGTTTACAGTGGGATCATCAAGCACCATTGGGTGGCACTGCTGCCTCACAGTGCCAGGGACCTGGGTTCGATTCCCGGCTTGGGTCACTGTGCGGAGTTTGCATGTTCTCCCCGTGTCTGTGTGGGTTTCCTCCGGTTTCCTCCCACAGTCTGAAAGACGTGCTGGTTAGGTGCATTGACCCGAACAAGCACCGGAGTGTGGCGACTAGGGGAATTTCACAGTAACTTCCTTAAGTGTTAATTAAGTCTTGCTGGTGACCAATAAATAAACTATAACTTTAGCATGGAGGTGCCCAGGCATTTAAATGACGAATTCTGAAGGGCAAAGCCGCTTGCCTCTGCAGACCAGAGGGGGAGACCCCTTCAGGGGTATCGTTTGGGCTTTGGGTGCAGCCTTCCCTGGCAATGGGTAAAGAACCTCGGGCTCTGATGGTTCCTGGCCTGCCACAGGAAGGCCACCTCCTTTAGGATGGCGGCCTTCATGTGTAGCATTGATCTGCTCTGCCGCCAGCCAAATGCTGGTGGCAATATGTTTGTACGCCTGCAAAATCTGACCTATTTAGGTCAATAATCTGTGTAATTGATTTCCCCACTTCATAGTGCAGGCAGCTGATCTGGGTCCCTGCCAACGCCGCATGTGCCAGGGATCTGTCCTAATGAGGCTCTAATCTATTTTCTTGTCACTCCCCTGCCTCCAATCCCACCACTACGGGGCTCCAAAAATTTAGCTTTTACAAGAGGCATTGAATTTTTGAGGTGGGATACTAGTAGTAGGACACTAGTGCTAATTATCCCTTTAAGGGACATAATCCAGAAGAGTCATGTGACCTGATTTCCCAATGGGGAACAAGCGTGGGGATCTTGGAGCAGAGCGCAGGCTTTTGCAGCCAGGGTGTGTCCTGGAACTGGAATTCATAGAAATCATAGAAATCATAGAAACCCTACAGTACAGAAAGGGGCCATTCGGCCCATCGAGTCTGCACCGACCACAATCCCACCCAGGCCCTACCCCCATATCCCTACATATTTTACCCACTAATCCCTCTAACCTACACATCTCAGGACACTAAGGGGCAATTTTTAGCATGGCCAATCAACCTAACCCGTACGTCTTTGGACTGTGGGAGGAAACCAGAGCACCCGGAGGAAACCCACGCAGACACGAGGAGAATGCACAAACTCCACACAGACAGCGACCCAAGCCGGGAATCGAACCCAGGTCCCTGGAACTGTGAAGCAGCAGTGCTAATCACTGTGCTACCGTGCCGCCCACGGTTAACATCGTGGAAGTACTCTGGCTGGAATTCTCCAACGCCGTACTGCTGCTCAGCCAAATCTCCATTCACTGCAGCGGGACCGGAGAATCCCAGCCGCGAGTGAGGTCAGAGAATTCCAGCCTCTGTATCTATCTGCTTGTAAATAAACTGCTATGGTTTGTGATACTAATTGGTGATCGGAAATCCTTCCAATGACGACAGACGCAGAGATAAAGATAAGGAAATCCAGTGGTGCACGTCCCTACCTAATTTTTCTTCAACTTACCTGCAGTAAGAAGCATTGTGGTGGGACTGTGAGTCTGAGAAATTGAACGAGGATTATGACTATTTGGCAATTGATATTCAGATTCCACAATCCGTTTTCCTCCAGCAAAGTTCGCTGCTCCGTGTTGTTGGGTATTATAGGAAATAAAAATGAACAACTGTAGCTTACCATATTTGTCAAACAACTAATTATACAGTGCTCAGTGTGAAGACAAATAGAGATTAAAGATTTATATTAAAAAATGAAGGTTGTTTTTATCTACTTATCAGTGAAAATTGCATTTGCTTCTGTGTGCTGTGCTCCAGGTTGTTTGTTCTATTATATGTATTTAATATATCACATTTAGTTTCTCCAGTTCCTGATGCTTCACTAATCTAATTATGAGCACAGCGCTGCTGTCGGAGACAGTGCGAATGGCAATTAGTTTCATGTTCCATGACAAAATTATTATTGTATTGATCACTTAAAAGATGCTACCATGTTGATTTCTACACGACGATCATTATTACTTTCCTGGAGTGCTAATTATTCTGAACACCGGGTTATTCAAGAAATTATTTCCACTTCCAAAATGGCTTGACACTGTGGCGGACCTGCATTAACTTGTCTTACATGCATGCAGAAGGTCAGATTTTCACCAGCTCCCTGTGGGTGGAAAAAGGAGGTGGGCATCTGAAAATTATGACAAATAAAATAATGTGGCTTCCAATCCGGTTGACACCATCCTGAAAAGGGACCTACTGCTAGCCTGCCAAACTGCATCAACTGATAGCCTGGCCTCCAGTCACCATCACCTTCAAAGGAATTTACAATTGGGTGGACATTGTCACGCCTGCTTCATGGATTAGATCCTATTGCATGCAAATTGGGATCCTATGATGTATGACTTTTGATTTTTGATTTCCTGTTCAGCGTGGGAGGTTTAAAACCAGGCCTCACTATCTAGCGGGCAGCGTCGTTAGCGGGCAGCGGAGTGAGAGGGAGCTGAGTGAGAACTGAAGGGCTTTGGCTCATCGGGCTTAGGCGGTAAGGGCAGGGCAAAGTAGGTTAAATTCGTAGTTAGTGCCAACGTAATTGGAATGGAGGGACATGTAATGTGCTGTTTCTGCATGATGTGGGAACTGGTGGACCCCAAGGTGATTCCCAGTGAATATATCTGCAGTAAGTCCTGGCTGCTTGAGGAACTCCAGTTCAAAGTAGACGAACTGGACTCAGAGCTTCAGACATTGCGACATATCAGGGAAGGGGAGTGTTACCTGGATAATGTGTTTAAACATAGAGTCACACCCCTTAGACTAACTAACTCAGGCGGGGTTCAGGGACAAGTGGGGGTGGCTGCAGGTGAGGCAGGGAGTGGGGGGAAGAAGGCAGGGAGTGGAGGGAAGAAGGCAGGGAGTGGGGGGAAGAAGGCAGGGAGTTGGATACAGGAGCTAGAGTCCCAAGAGCCTCAGCCCCTGAATCTGTACAACAGGTTTGAGATTCTTGCTACCAGTAGGGACGGGAACGGGGACTGTAAGGAGGACGAGCAAACTGCCCACGGTACCATGGTGCAGGGAGCCGTTGAGGCAGAGGAAGGAAAGAGAAATGTAGTGGTAATTGGGGATAGTGCAGTTAAGGGCATAGACACTGTTCTTTGTGACCAGGATAGAGAATGCTGTAGGTTGTGTTGCCTGCCTGGTGCTCGGGTCCAAGATGTATCATCTGAGCTGCATAGGAACTTGGAGTGGGAGGGTAAGAATCCAGTTGTCATGGTCCATGTAGGTGCCAATGACATAGGCATAACAGGAACAAAGGATGTGCAGCGGGAGTATGAAAAGCTAGGAACCAAATTAAAAAGCAGAACCAACAAGGTGGTAATATCTGGATTACTACCTGAACCACACGTGAATTGGCACAGGGTCAATAGGATTAAGGAGACGAATGCGTGGCTCAAGGATTGGTGTGGGAGGAATGGGTTCGAATTCATGGGACATTGGCACCAATATTGGGGCAGATGGGACCTATTCGGATGGGATGGTCTCTGTCTGAATCGTGCTGGGACCAGAGTCCCGGCAAATCATATAACTAGGGTCGTTGATAGGGCTTTAAACTATTAAATGGGGGGGAGGGTGCAGGGGTATGGGGAATTACAAAATCGAAGGTAAAGGAGAGAGTACAAGTGCAGGTTAATGTTGAGGACATTCAACTAGTTAAAGGAGTAGAGGGCTCGGGAGATGTTAGTAGCGTTTCAACAAACCGGGTCCAGGTAAAGGCTGGCATAAAGACACTTTGCCTGAATGCACGAAGCATTCGAAACAAAGTAAATGAGTTGATGGCACAAATCCATACAAATGAGTATGATCCAGTCAAGTGGCCATCACAGAAACGTGGTTGCAGGGTGACCGGGACTGGGAACTGAATATCCAGGGGTATCAGACATTTAGGAAGGATAGACAGGTAGAAAAAGGAGGTGGGGTAGCTCTGTTAATAAAGGATAATATCAGGACGGTAGTGAGAGACGACATAGGCTCTAAGGAGCAAAACGTGGAATCGTTGTGGGTGGAGATAAGGAATAGTAGGCATGGTCTATAGGCCCCCAAATAATAACTTAGAGGTGGGGAGGGCTATAAACAAGCAAATAATGGATGCGTGCAAAAACGGAACGGCAATAATCATGGGGGATTTTAACCTGCATATTGATTGGTCGACGCAAATTGGATGTGGAGGGCTTGAGGAAGAGTTCTTAGAATGCTGTCGGGATAGTTTCATTGAACAGTATGTTACAGAACCTACAAGAGAGTGAGTTATCCTAGATCTGGTACTGTGTAATGAGATAGGTAGAACTAAGGATCTTCTTGTGAGGGATCCTCTTGGGTTGAGTGATCATAATATGGTTGAATTTCTGATACAGATGGAGGGTGAGAAAGTAGGGTCCCAAACCAGTGTCCTCTGCTTGAACAGAGGGGAGTACGATAGGATGAGGGCGGAATTGGCTAATGTAGACTGGGCGAGCAGACTGGTAGGTAGGACAGCTGAGGAACAGTGGAGGATTTTTAAGGAGATTTTTTTAAGTACTCAGCAAAAATATATTCCGGTGATAAAGAAGGACTGTAAGAAAAGGGATAACCAGACGTGGATAACGAAGGAAATAAAGGAGAGTATTAAAATAAAAACAGATGCGTACAGAGTGGCCAAAAATAGTGGAGAATTAGTGGATTGGGAAAGCTTTAAAAAACAACAAAGAACGACTCAGAAAGCGATTAAGAAAGGAAAGATAGATAATGAAACTAAACTAGCTCAAAATATAAAAAATGATAGTAAAAGTTTTTACAAATATATAAAAAGGAATAGAGTGGCTCGAGTGAATGTTGGACCCTTGGAGGATGAGAGGGGGGATTTAATAGTGGAAAACGAGGAAATGGCTGAGACTTTAAATAAGTTGTTTGTGTCGGTCTTCATGGTGGAAGACACAAATAGTTTACCAAATATTTGAGATCGAGAGTTGGTGGGAGATGAGGTCCTTAATACAATTACTGTTACTAAAGAGGTAGTGCTTGGTAGACTAATGGGACTGAAGGTAGACAAGTCCCCGGGCCCAGATGGAATGCATGCCAGGGTACTGAAAGAAATGGCTGAGGTAATAGCAGATGCGTTAGTAGTTACTTATCAAAATTCGCTGGAATCTGGGGTAGTGTCGGCTGATTGGAAAACAGCTACTGTTACGCCGCTGTTTAAAAAAGAAAGTAGACAAAAGGCGGGTAACTACAGGCCGGTTAGCTTAACGTCCGTAGTTGGGAAGACGCTGGAGTCCATCATTAAAGAGGAAATAGCAGAGCAGCTGGATAAGAATGGTTCGATCAAGCAGACGCAGCATGGATTCATGAAGGGAAAGTCGTGTTTGACGAATTTACTGGATTTTTATGAAGATGTGACTAATGTGGTTGACAGAGGGGAACCGGTGGATGTGATGTTTTTGGATTTCCAGAAGGCGTTCGATAAGGTGCCTCATGAAAGGTTGCTGCAGAAGATTGGGGTACACGGAGTTGGGGGTAAGGTGTTGACGTGGATTGGGGATTGGCTATCTAACAGGAAGCAGAGAGTTGGAATAAATGGGTGCTTTTCTGGTTGGCAGTTGGTGACCAGTGGCATGCCGCAGGGATTGGTGCTTGGGCCTCAACTGTTTACCATTTACATCGATGAACTGGAGGAGGGGACTGAGTGTAGGGTATCAAAGTTTGCTGATGACACGAAGATGAGTGGGAAAGCGAATTGCGTGGAGGACGCGGAAAGTCTGCAGAGAGATTTGGATAGGCTGAGCGAGTGGGCGAGGATCTGGCAGATGGAATATAAGGTTGGCAAATGTGAGGTTATCCACTTTGGAAGAAATAATCGTAAATTGGAATATTATTTAAATGGAGAAAAATTACACCATGCTAATGTGCAGAGGGACCTGGGGGTCCTTGTGCACGATTCGCAAAAACTCAGTCTGCAGGTGCAGCAGGTGATCAAGAAGGCGAATGGAATGTTGGCCTTTATCGCGAGGGGGATAGAATATAAAAGCAGGGAGGTCTTGCTGCAACTATACAAGGCACCGGTGAGGCCGCAACAGGAGTACTGTGTGCAGTTTTGGTCCCCTTATTTGCGAAAGGATATATTGGCCTTAGAGGGAGTGCAGAGAAGGTTCACCAGGTTGATACCGGAGATGAGGGGTATAGCTTATAAAGAGAGATTGAACAGATTGAGTCTGTACTCGTTGGAGTTTAGAAGGCTGAGGGGTGATCTTATAGAGACATATAAGATAATGAAGGGGCTGGATAGGGTAGAGGTAGAGAGATTCTTTCCACTTAGAAGGGAAGCCAGAACTAGAGGGCACAGCCTCAAAATAAGTGGGGGCCAGTTCAGAACAGAGTTGAGGGGGAACTTCTTCTCTCAGAGGGTAGTGAATCTCTGGAATTCTCTGCCCATTGAAGTGGTGGAAGCTACCTCGTTGAATGTGTTTAAATCACGGGTAGATAGATTTCTGATCGATAAGGGATATGGGGAGCAGGCGGGTAAGTGGAACTGATTCGCTTCAGATCAGCCATGATCTTGTTGAATGGCGGGGCAGGCTCGAGGGGCGAGATGGCCTACTCCTGCTCCTATTTCTTATGTTCTTATGACAGGCATGGTAAATTATTTCTCAAGTTGTCTCATTTACTCAGCGAGGACAGCTAAAGCATATTACAAAGCTATCAATCCTCATCCCCAAAAAGCAGAACAAAACCAAATAGTGCCATTTTTTTTAGCCATTATGAGCTTTCCAAATGTAATGCCTAATAGATGTGCACATGCTAAGATAGGGTACGTGCTAAGATAGGGGAGAATTCTAATCAGGGCCGTGCAGCCAATGTGTGTTGTCAAACATAACAATGTAGCATGCTTGTATTCAGTCATGGTTATTCATTCCTCTCCAATCAGGCAATACAGAAGTATTACATTGCAGTGTTGTGGGGTTTGCTGTTCAGAAATAATAATTCATTAAATGCCTCTGTAGTTGAAGTGTCTATTGTCATTCTTTCCTTCACAGTTAATAGAGGCGACATGATTCATGACTCTGATATAATCCCCAAATCTGAGCACAGCAGGAAAACAAAGAAACATCAACATTTGCTAGTTGTTAAGAAAACACAGAGGATATTTTTTTCTAAAAAAAAAACCCTTTTCCTCATTTAAATTTCAAAGTGTTTAACTTGGATCCTAACCATCAGTCAATTCATCGTCTGTTGTAATCTGCAAAATATGAAAATTTGTTACAAAGTTATGTGTTTGAGCTGTCACAGTGCATTGCTAGTCCAGGAAATAGAACAGTAAATAGATCGGATTTTAACTTGGACAGTTCAGCATAAATGAGGAAACTTGAAAATGGCTGACTGTCCCGTTTACATTGACATCTGGCAGCTGCCACCTTCTCAAGAGTCTATAGCTGGGCAGCCAGGTCCCTATTTATTTCCAGTGGCCAACTCTCTATAGTCGTGGGACCAATGGCATACATAGGACCTGCTGAATCGGATAGAATGTACAACATACATATTCTTCTCACTTTCAGTTCATTGTTTGACCAAGTCCGAAAGATGTGCATGTTAGGTTAATTGATCAGAGTGAATTGCCCCTTACTGTCAGGGAGATTGGCAGGATAAATACGTGGGGTTATGGAGATAGGGCCTGGGTGGGATTGTGGTCAGTGCAGACTTGATGGGCCGAATGGCCTCCTTCTGCACTGTAGGGATTCTATGATTCTTTGATTCAAAGTGTAGCTCGGAGTTAAGGTTTTATTTAATTTGGTCGGGACAGGAGGAAGAGGTGTGCACAACAGAGAAGGAAAATACAGAGCAGAAATATACTTCATAAGGTTGCACAAAAGCAATGTTGACTGTTGCTGCACCGAATATCACATCCAGCTGGGTTATTGACAGAGATTCCTGGTGGATGGGATCTGTCACTTCCATCAGGGTCACGGCTCCTCTGTGCATGGTAACCTCCATAAAAAAACATGTATTGGCAGCATATAAGGACATCACTAATCCAGCAAATTTACATATTTAATTCAAATTTTGTAATTGTCTAATATTTGCAGTATTCCATCAATGTTCCAATTTGCTGCTATTGCCACCCAAGTTATTTGATGATGTACATTTCTGCTATTCATTGGTGGCCTTACATGTTTGGAATATTCATCATTTGTTTGTGTTGTCAAATCATTTCTGATATTCCCAGTTACCCGAGCTTCTATATTGTGAGGGGAAACAAATTAGTTCATTCAATATGAGGATGCAAGATAATAATGATTGTGACAAAAAAAAACTGAAGAAAGAATTAAGGGAGAAAATATTCTAAATCAATGCAATTCATTTGTAACTTTCTCTTGTGACACCCTTGATCCAAGTCAAATGGAATTACATGGAACTGCAAAATAAACTTAAATAAGTGACCATAAAATTATTTATCTCATTTTCACAAACAATGAAACTGTAACACTTAATACTGAACAATGAGATTAGCTTGACTGGTTTTCACCCTGGGACTTCTCACAGAGAGTGAATTGGTGTCTTCAGCTGAATAATGGGTAGAATTCTAGACAAAGGAATGATGACATTATCTGATTGCAATGCACATTCTCAGAGGTGATCTGAGTGGGAAACATGAGTGAATTATTTGCCAGGGCAACCATCCTAGTCAACGCAATCAAAGTCTACCCCATGGAGTTGGTACTAAATGCTTTGGCCGTCTTCTGCTATTGTTTATGTGCTGCCGGCATTGTAAATTGCCGATGCAGGATTCCAAATAATCACTCGCTCCTTTGCCTAAATTCGGAAAGAAACTGCTTCTTACTGTTGGTTCTTCAGTCGCATCACATATCCTCTTCCTAAGAGATTAAAGGGCTGCTGGAAAATTTTGGTTTAATTATTACACCCCTTTAAACTACTGTAGATCCTTTTACTGAGCTGAAATTTTCTGGGGATGCTGGTGGTGATTGGGGGGGCGGAGGAGGAGTGGTGCACTGGGTCATATTGCTCACTACGTCCATTAGAAAATGCTGACCCACTGAGATGTTGCAATGCAGTTGGCCTTGACAAAAGAGTGGGATGTCCGCCTCTCAATGGGAGGAAGTCTCACCCTTGAAAGATAACGGCCAATTTGACTAGACAGCAGCTCTTGAAGTCCCAGCAGTGCTACTGAGACTGTAAGCAGTCAGAGATACATTAAAAAATAGGAGCAGGAGTAGGTCATTTGGCCCTTTGAGTCTGATCCACCATTCATGGCTGATCCTCTATCTCAATGTCATATTCCTGCACTCTCCCCAGACTCCTTTATACCTTTAGATGCTAGAAACCTATCTATTTCCTTCTTAAGTACATTCGGTGACTTGGTCTCCACAGACTTCTGTGGAGAAGATAGAGTGCCGGCATTGACTGTGTGGGTGGGGTTTGGGGGGGAGGGGTCCAATGTTCAGGGGAAGGGGGGTAGTTGGTGACATTGACTGTGTGGATGGGGGGTTGTGGGGGAAGGGGTCCGATGTTCAGGGGGAAGAGGGGTAGTTGGTGATATTGACTGTGTGGATGGGGGGTTGTGGGGGAAGAGGTCCGATGTTCAAGGGAAGGGGAGTGTAGGTGCCAGCATTGACTGTGTAGGTGCGGGGTTGGGGGAAAAGGTCCAATTTCTGGTGGATGGCGGGGGGGGGGGGGGGGGGGGGAGGGTGGGTGTCGGCATTAACTGTGGGGTTTTTTATTAACAATTTTAAAATCAAGCTATCATTTATTCAAGGATACACATGTAGCAAAAGTTATCTTCCTACATCAATTGTATTCTATGTATTTTCAGATGAATGTATGCTGCTGCTATCAAAATAGATACAGATAAGGCTACAAGAAGTTAAAGCAGACAAAGAAACTGCACAACTTTATCAAGTTTTGAATAAAGCACAAGTTATCATCAATCCAGCTTTCACCTCTTTTTTGAATGTTGTTAGAGTGAGTTTATGATCACTGGCACCCAATGGATCTATTACAAAATCCATTGGATTTCAAAGCTTCTCTATACTGCCTTATATGTCCTTGTTTTGTAATGTCCAAAGTCCCAAACGCATTGACTCATTGAACAAGCAAGCATGGTCCTTTTCAGTTTGTCTGGCAACCTTGAGTTTTTCCAGTTGATTGATTAAAAGCTCCATTGGCTTGGTGGGTCGCTGATACAGTAACATGCTGGTCAGGTTATCAAGCAGCTCCAGGATCTGATGCTCAGTCAGGTATCCGACCGCCTCCTGCTCCAGGGGAAACTGCATAGTGACTGGAGAGTGCTAGTGGTGGCGGTTGTTGAGGTGGGGTCCAACGTTTGGGGTTGGGGCGGGGGGGGGGTTTGCTGACTCACACTGGGGGAAGGTGAATGCTGGCTTCCTACTGGTTGTCAGGTTCCCAGTTTTACAATAAGTCTTGGACTGTATGATTATGAAGTTAACCTGTCCTGGGCTTCTGTCAATACTGCTGTTAAGGTGGCCACTTGGAATTAGGTCAAATATCCCACAGCATTCCTGTCCTGGTGTGACTCACTTTGTGGGGAACACTTTGCCTTCTTTCTGCACCTCTCCAGATGACAGCCCTGAGGCTGAGAAGTCAGTACACATTAATCTCCATCTGAGCATTCAATGGCCCAGCATATTGGAGCACAGACACACAGCTTCTCTTTACGATCTCAGTTTAACTTTTTGACTTTGTACACATATCTAACTCCATAGCTCAGGGGTTAGACCAGCCATCTTGAAAACCAGGAACTGGGGGGGTAGGATTTCATGGCCTCGCTCATCGCGATCCTGTAAAATCCCATCCAAGGTCAACGGACCTTCCAATGGTCCACCCCTTGCCTGCTCCGATTCCCGTGGCGGGCGAGACGGTAAAATTCCAGCCTATGAGTTCAAGCCTCATTAGGGCCATTAACATTTGTGTGACAGTGGTTTACTGCAGGGAGATGTTATGCATTAAGTGCAGTTGCACCATCCACTGCTGCTGGCTAGCTTACTGTGAAGAGGGAGCCGACTGCACACTCGCCTCTGCATCACCAAGGCCACTCGTCGTGACTTCTCACAGTGATAGGTAGCAACTAGACACCCTGTGGCCCTAGACGGAACTGCAAGGGATCCTGCAGCAACTTTGGTCCCCAGATACACAGGCCCAGCAGCATGTGGACTTGCCCTGACGCCCATCAAACAAGTCCCAACTTTGGATCAAATAGGAGCCATTGCCTTGTTCAAAGTTTAAGTGTTTTTTATTAGTGTCATAAGTAGGCTTACATTAACACTGCAATGAAGTTACTGTGAAAATCCCCTAGTCGCCACATTCCGGTGCCTGTTCAGGTACGCTGAGGGAGAATTTAGCATGGCCAAAGCACCTAACCAGCACGCCTTTCGGACTGTGGGAGGAAACTGGAGCACCCAGGGGAAACCCACACAGACACGGGGAGAATGTGCAGACTGCACAGACAGTGACCCAAGCTGGGAATTGAATCTAGGTCCCTGGTGCTGTGAGGCCGCAGTGCTAACCACTGGGCCACCGTGCGATCCATCTCAGGAGAATCAAGGCCACGGGAGTGGAGTTCCTTATGTGGCTAATGATCCCTTTAAGCAAGTACTTTCCAGTAACTCCTGCAACTGAATGGACTGCAGACATAGGGCCTCCTGGGTTCAGTTGATAAGGCTAAGATGCAGATGTTGGACAAGCCTGTGTCTCCAAATCCTGTCTGGGCTCTGCAGCCAAAAAAACAAGTGGAGAGGACACAGTGAGGGACTCAACATAGGAGGTAGCAGTTTACAAGTTATAAGATCAGCTCAGTTGGTGAAAGGGCACAGTTTCATGTGTTGCCTCTGAAGGTGGGAAGGAAAGTGGTCTGTCACCACCTACCTCAAGCTGGGCAGTTCTCAGCTAACAAGTTACTGATCCACCAATGTGTGCCTTCTTCTAGCGGTGCAGTTTAATGATCCTGACAAGCAGATGGTAAGCGGGTACTCATAAAAACAAAAGGTGAAGATTCTCCAGTTTGGAAGCTGTAATGTCAAGATAATGGTTGTGATTTTGTCAGCTACGTGTCAGTCCCAATGACGTAACCAGAACTGAGTGTCACTTCTGCTTTCCCTTTTTTAGCCTTTTCCCACACGATAATGATTAAAATTGTAAGTGTCAGCAGCGTGTATGCAAATCATGTGTGATATAGCAGTGGAGGAATCCCACCTTTAGCTGACTGTCTGCATTATGGCGCTGCCTTTCAAAGAGCCTCCTGTTCAAACAGGGAAGTGTCACATCACTGCCAGGATGCTCCACTGGCTGAGAGTGCCATATTATTGGAACAGCTGAAGCAGACCAGCCCCACGGTTCAGTGATGCCTTGCTGCATGCTTTCCTTCAGGGGAAAGTGAAAGGTGTCCTCTCTTGAAGGTGGTTTGAAGACACTTCTGTCAGGTTAGGTTGGCTTGGATGGTGCACTGTTTGAGAACAGATATCCACTCCATCTGACGAAGGAGCAGTGCTCCGAAAGCTTATGGTATTTGCTACCAAATAAACCTGTTGGACTTTAACCTGGTGTTGTGAGACTTCTTACTGTGCTTACCCCAGTCCAACGCCGGCATCTCCACATCTTGGATGGAAGTGGCAGAGGAGATGAGCAACCTTGGGGTGACCTGTTAAACCCAGTGCAGAAAACAGGACAACCACCTGCTCCGAACCACAAGAGTAAGTGCTATTGTTTGCATTTTTAACAGGAGTCCCTTTTGTGGTCACCTATATTGCATAAGTGTGAGTGGACAGCTCTGCCACAAGAGTGAATGTATGATCAGCCTTAATGTTCAATACAATTGAGGACAAAGCGTGTGTAAGTTTATCTTTTGCGTGTGCTTGGACACAATGTGTGAATAACTGGTTAGTATGTGTGATGGGGATGCATGCAGATAAAGGGGAGTTAGATGTCACTTAGCATGTCATTAACTCTGCATTTTCTCATGCTGGACCCACAATTCGAATGAGAGGCAATGTATGGGAGGAGGAATTCCGGAACTGAGGCTCCACGCACCCGCCAGGTTCGATTCCAGCCTTGGGTGACTGTGTGGAGTCTGCACATTCTCCCTGTGTCTACGCGGTTTCCTCTGGGTGCTCTAATTCCCTCCCACAGTCCAAAGGTGTGCAGGGTATGTGGATTGGCCATGCTAAATTGCTGCTTAGTGTCCGAAGATAGGTAGGTTAGATGGATTAGCCATGGGAAATGTGTGGGGTTATGGAGATAGGGCAGGGAGAGGGCCTGGGTAAGAAACTCTGTCAGAGAGTCGGTGCAGACTGGATGGGCTGAATGGCCTCTTCTGCACTGTAGGGATTCTATGATTCTAGGAAGGAGCTAATGGAGATGGGGATTGTGCACAATAAGTGTACGATGGTGAGGCTGGACCAGCCAGGAGTAAGGAGGAAAACACAACTATCCTGCTGGTGACTTCTGGACAAACCAGATGGGTGTGCTGAAATGTGAAGCTGTGATGATTCTTAATCGGATTATCTTTCTTCTCCTTCCACAAAGCATTCACATGTAGCTCTGTGAGCACAATCTGGTGAATACTTCACAGGCACATCCCAGCAGCTGAAGGGGGATGTGCAGCTGGGTCCCCAGACAATGAGAGGACTGCTGGGGCTCAGACCCTGCTGAACTCCACTGCTTGAGAGCATTACGTTCTTTGGAGAGATGGGTGATTGCTGAAGCAGACCAGCCTCACAGCCTCTGTTCACAGCCAAAGGAAACCCACAGGGCACACAGCAGAGGCTAGGCGAAAGAACGGAGGAGATGCCAGGGATTCTGTGCAGCGGTCTGTGGGGCAGATGTGTGCCTGACCTCTGCCATGTTCCAGATGTTTGAGTGCATGGCTTCATCCACAGAGAGGATGACAACTGCCACGGAGGGTCAGGTTGAGCATTCGATCCGTATGCTATCTGACCGAAATTTCATTGCTCTAGCCATGAGCTCAGTGCAGCAGTGGCTAGATAAGAGGAGGAAGAGGTTCCTAAATCTCGCTCCAAGGAACCCCTTCCCCTTCGGGAGATGGGGAGGTGCATTTGAACACCCAAATGTTTGAGGAGCATGTGTGCTCGCTGCCCTGGGACTATGTCTCAGGGTTAATGGCACCTCCGCACCCCCTCCACCATTGATCTCAACAGCTCCAGTAGGCGACACCGAGGAGGGCACCCCCAGTAGGTTTTAAAGTTTTAAAGTTGATTTATTAGTCGCAAGTAAGGCTTACATTAACATTGCAATGAAGTTACTGTGAAATTCCCCTAGTCGTTACACTCCGGCGCCTGTTTGGGTCAATGCACCTAACCAGCACGTCTTTCAAACTGTGGGAGGAAACCAGAGCACCTGGAGGAAACCCACGCAGGCACGGGGAGAATGTGCACACTCCGCACAGACAGTGACCCAAGCCGGGAATCGAACCCGGGTCCCTGGCGCTGTAAGACAGCAGTGCTAACCACTCTGCCACCTTGGTGCCCCTCAGCTGCTGATGTCAAGATTGCACCTCAAGGTAGTGCGAGCAAAAGAAAATTGAAAAATGCAGGGAATGCCAATATAACACTGGTATTTTTTTCAGGTCTGTCTCACGTGTTAAAATGTGCACAATATAATTTGTTTTCTATAATTATTCATAATTATTGAGACATTTTGGCACCTTTTTCATGTTTCTCACAATGTGATGGCTAGAGAGAAGAGAAGGAGACAAAAGTTATCCCTGAAAGGGATGTGTTGCGTTCTTCGCATTCTTTATTGAATGTTGATGTGAAATATTACTCCAGTGATGATCATTCCATGGAACATGGCTTTAAATCTAGGCACATCTGGCTCTCCGTCCATGTATTCTAGAAAATGTTGGCACAGATAAACAGGTGCAGTTGTATTCAAAGCACTTGAATGATGATGATGGTGCTGGATCAGAATAATTGGGCAAGGCGGGCTGTGTCCACGTACTCCTGAGATATCCTTGGTACCAGCACTCATTAGTAAGTATGTGTGACAAAGTTCTGCTCCCCAAACTAATCCAGCTGATCCAGGATGCAGGTTTATGGTTTACTCAGCTCGGGAGGATGGTAGGGCTAGATCTACACCCCAGAATGTTGATGGAGGTCAGGGAATGGAGTAATGGTCATGTATAAGTGTCATTGTTGTGCAAACTTTATGTAGATGAGGTTGTCCCTGTTTACACCACATCTCGCCATGGTCCTAGGATCCATGAAAGGCTGAATTGGATTTATGTACTCCTCTGACAAATCCTTCTCATCCGGGGAGGGCTGATCTTCCTTGTACTCTTCCCCTTGCAACATCTATCTTCATTGCAGTACAAGGTTGTGCAGTGTACAGCAGGCCACTTCCATTCATGACACCATCTGGTGTATGTATTGCAGAGCCCCAGCAGACCAGTCAAGGCAGCAGAATTGCATTTTATAAAGCCACATGGTTTATTCTGTGGTGGCTCTGGTGAAGGCACGATTATAGCGTTCCTCTACCTCACCCTGAAGATGTTTCACTGGTGTCATCAGCCATGTATGCAGGGGTAACTTTTAACACTGGTGGGGCTTGGTGGCACAGTGGTTAGTTAAAGTTTATTTATTAGTTTCACAAGTAGGCTTACATTAACACTGCAATGAAGTTACTATGAAAATCCACTAGTCACCACCTGTTTTATTACACTGAGGGAGAATTTAGCATGGCGCCTAACAGCACATCTTTCGCACCTGGAAGAAACCCATGCAAACACGGGGAGAACGTGCAGACTCCGCACAGGTAGTGACCCAAGCCGGGAATCGAACCCAAGTCTCTGGTGCTGAGAGGCCGCAGTGCTAACCACTGTGCCATGGTTAGCACTGTTGTCTCATAGCGCCATAGACCAGGGGCCGACCTTGGGTGACTGTCTGAGTGGAGTTCCTCCACTGAGTGGATTTCCTCTGGGTGCTCCGGTTTCCTCGCACAGTCCAAAAATGTGCAGGTTAAGTGGATTGGCTTTGTTAAATTGCCCCTTAGTGTCCAAAGGTGCGTAGGTTAGTTGAATTAGTCATGGTAATTGGGTGGGGTCACAAGGATAGGGAGGGGAGTAAGTCTGGGTAAGATGCTCTTTTGGAGAGTTGGTATCTACCTGATGGGCTGAATGGCCTCCTTCTGCATTGTAGGGATTCTATGGATTCCCTGGGCTGGTGCTTTAAAAATTTGGGAGCCATGAATTGCATAAGGTGCGTGCATAATTATAGCTCCCTGGGAAACAACCACTCACTTGCATTACATGAACATATGAACATACAAATTAGGATCAGAAGTAAGCCATTTGCCCTTTCAGGCCTACTCCATCTTGTGTTAAGATCATAGTTGGTCTGTTTGTGTTTCTAATTCTACATTCCCAATTACCCTGATCACATTTGATTTCCTTACCAGACAAGAATTTGTCCACCTCTGTCTTTAAAATATTCAATGATACCACCTCCTCTGCTTTCTGAGGCATAGTTCCAAAGTCACACAACCCTCTGAGAGAAAAAAAACTTATTGAGCAGAATTTTATGAGTGCCCAGCTAGCGTGAAAATGGGAGAGTTCCTGATCCATTTTTTGGGTGTGTTTTCATGCCAATCTTACAGGCTTATGCAGACCTCTGTATCTGCACATGCGCAACTGCAACTGCAGAGGGAGCTATTGCGCATGTGCAGACCTCTGAATCTGCACATGTGCAATTCCAACAGTGGGGCCCAGACAGAGAGCTGTCAGGCCCATGCTGCTGGAGCCAGCCTGATCCAACACCGCCCCCTCACAATTGTGGGGCCCAATGCCGATCACACCCCATGGACATCGAACCCCCATCATCATCATCCCGCCCCCGCCGCTGCCCACCCACTGTCCAGACTGATTGCGCCTTCCTTCCCCTGGTCCGATCATGATACAGAGTGCGTAGTGGCCCCTCCTCACATCCCTGCGGTGCAATCACAGGCAGTATGGCAGCGCCCCACCACCACCACCCGGTCTGATCACAGGCCGGGTGGCAGAGGATCCCCTCCGCAATTTGATCGCAGGCTGAGTGCGCAGCGGCCCCCCACCTTCCCCGATCAGGCCACCCCTTCAGGCTATGCCACTTCAGGCCTCACCCCTTCAGTCCCTTGCCCTTATAAGCCACACTCCACAGCCCAACCCCTGCCCCTCATAGGCCCTGCCCCTGCCCCCATAGGCCCCAACCCCTGGCACTGCCCAGTGTGCAATGCCAATGTACCCAGTGGGCATTACCAAGGTACCAGGCTGCCAATGCCCAAGGGGCACCCCCCACCCCCCTTGCTCTCGTCCTCCTCACGGGTCCTCAATGGCCTTCAATTTGACCGGCGGGGCCAACACGGCTGTTGCCCGTTCATGGGGAGCAGGTTTTTTTTCGTTGCCAGACAGAACCTCTCCCGGCGAGACAATAAAGGCAATTAAGCCCAGGCGGTTAAGCACCAGACTCACTAAAGACATATAAATTAATATTAACATACATTAATTTATTCAGCCTCTCGCCCATTTCCGGCAAGAGGCTGATCCCGCCGGGAATCCAGCTCTCGTAATATCGCGTGAGCCGGGAAATCTGGCATGATCGATGGCCCTTAAAATCCCAGCCCTCATCTCTCTCCTAAAAGGGTGATCCCTCATTTTAAAATAGTGCCCCCTAGTACTGGACTCACCCACAGGAGGAAACATCATTTCCACATTACCTTGTCAATACCATTCAGGATCCGATATACTTTAATCAAATCGTCCATCACTCCAGTAGAAACAAGCCCAGTCTGTTTAACCTTTCCTCATAAGGCAACCCATTCATTCCAGGTATCAGTTTAGTAAACGTCCTCTGAACCTATAATTGCACACCAGTTGCACATTCAAGGGCTAACATCATTTCCGAGGTGGTGAGGCCAGAGTGCAGAAAGAAGAGAATGAAAAGGTCTCAAGTCTGGTGCAAACCACTGAGCAGAATGGTGACACATGTCATCGAGGGATGAGAAGAGGAATTGTGAATGCCATGAACCAAATTCTTTGTGTTCTCTAATGCAGGTTCTCACATTCCTGAGGGACAGCCTGCTCCATTATCCACAACCCTGCTGTCCACCTCTGAGGAGTGGGGGCAAACCATCACGTCCTTCCCCCACCCAGCGAAGATACAGTCACCTCAACTGGGATGTGATCATGGTTAGAATTGGGGTCACATTCTTATGCCCATATCACAGAGAATGCAGAGTAAATGATGGAGGCTGTGACAGCTGAGGAGCTTGACAGTCAAAGCACTGCTGGAGGCCAGGCTCATGCTGAGCTGCAGACTGAAGATGGGCTTTGGTCAGGACCACACAAAACTTTCTGGAAATGCATATACAGACAGGGGAACATTTGGCAGCACTGTCAGAGGCATTATGCACACAAGTGCAGATGATGGAGGAGTCCATCCAGTCCATGATCTCTGCCAAGTGTCAGGTGGGTGGGTGCTTGTCTTCCTCCATGTAACGTCGGCAATCACCATTTGGAGCCAAGTTCAGCAGCGGCTGTCAGGAATGGACTCAGAGACACATCGTTCTGGCAATGGGCTGTGTGCAGCAGTAGCTGGGCTGGAGGGGGACAAGATGCCTGAACTTCCCGACGGTGCTTCTCCTCATGCAGAGTGACAGAGGTATCATTGCAAACCAACAGGGAAGAGGAACTATTGGCTGCCTCTTCTGGGGGCTCCTCTCAGGATGCTTCAGAAGCCCCTGAGAGGAGCCCCTCTGTCACTGACCCCTGTGCCTCCAGTAGGCGAGGTTGAAGAGGATGATCTGCATTCATGCAGGAGTCCCTCAGCATGCCTGGACCCTTTGGGTCTCGGACCATCAGAGAACGACTGCCAAGTCCACTTCAGGCAAAGGGGCATCACTCCCAGCAGCCTGCCTCTACATCAGCAATGGGATCATGGGTCACACCATGTCAAATTGACTGTTGGCATGTGTGGATAGTCTGGTTGTTGGGATTTGGTTAGCAGTGTAACCTCTTGCAGAATATGTTGCAAGCCTAAATGGGTAAAAGAAAAGTATTGACTTCTCTGTGATTTGAGTAGCAAGGATGGAGTAGCTTGTTAGGGTTAACTGGTGAATTGCTTTTGGGTGGAGGTGCAGAGATTCAGTGGCTGTCAGGCCTAGAGCCAATTGTGATGTAGAAAATTGCATTGTGCATTTTGTTCTTTCGGCTACACATGTACTGGCAGAGTGTAGTATCTCTGAGAATAATATCTAAGACTAGTATTTAGTAGAAAACGATAAGAATAAAGAAGGATCAACTTTTAGCAGCATGAGCAATTCTAATTCGGAATGCCTCTGGCTGAATATATAACTGTTTCTGTCACAATGGCAATGAGGATGGTGAAAAATAGGAAATGTTGCTTTCAGGTATCAGACTTTGGAAGGTATTTATCTACTTGCTGCAGAGGTTGGAGAGAGGCTGTGTTAGATACACATAAGCGACAAAGCGACACTGCAACTCGGAATTGGCAACAGGAAAGATTGCACAGTGCACACACACTGATTTGCCAAAATAACCATTCAATCCCAAAAAAATAATAATCTCAGATCATTGCAAAGAAGTTTTATCACCACATTGCTTACGGATATGGCATTGTTTATCCCCTATCCACAACCTTTGGCCATGCATTAAGAGCCATCATCTGTCTTCCTATATTGGCAAAAGTAGCTGCAATGTTGCAACAGCATGATGGCAGGTTTTGCAATCACAGATTACAAAAGAAAAAGGATCTTATTTCTCTTCTGTGGTATTGAAGAATTGGAAGATAGTCTGAGACACTTACGCCTGAGAAAAACTATAGCTCAGCAAAAAAAAATGCACTAACAATTTATTTCACACCCAAGAAAAATATAATAGATGAAACAATTGTCTTCTGGCACGCTAAGCATGGAGGAAACAAGGCAATTGACCAATACTGTATGTGATTGACACAACTAGCAAATGTGACAAATAATCAAAGATTGTCTCGCTCAGTCAACTGCGCCAAAAAGCACTCATGAAAGACGGAAAGCTGTTAGCAATAGCAAGATCACTATCCCTTTCAGAGTCCACAGCTACTGGGACTGAGGCTGCCAACAGTAATTACCGCACTCCAAGTTCAACTCCTGTGAAAACTATTCATCACTCACATGTCAGGGAAGCACCAGCAATAGTCTCACAAACCAGAATTGCGACTTGTCCAAAGAATGATTCCACTGTGGCGATGCTTATCCACACTGGACTGAGTGACCTACTACTGCCCAACAATGTGAAGATTGTGGAAAACCCAACCACTATCCTAGTGGCGTGTCACTCATCAGCAAAAATCAAATACCAAGACTAATACCAACACATACGTACCACAAAAAACGGGCAGAGAATGTAGCCAACATAGGGGTAGATGATCCTGAAAATACTTTTGTGCTCTCTTTCAGATACAGCAACCAATCACTTGCAACAGTGACCATTGACTGTTCGAACATAGCTGCTGTCACAGATACAGGAGCATCTGTTAATGTCATGGAAAGCAAAATATCGAATCAGGGTTGCTCCATTTTTTGCAAAGTGGAGGATACAAAAAATCATAAAGTTCTCAGGACTTGTGAAGGCACTTGAATTGATGTTTTGTTCTATGATGTATCGAAGCATGTAATACACTTAACGGTTTCCACACAGCAACACATTTGCGCATGATTACAATCACGTAGGTGGTTCCTACATATGCTAATACATTCTCACTTCACTGGTATCGACAAATTGAAAGGTGTTACATACAAGCTTGTATGTAGACCTTAATGTGGTCCCAATCATGCATCAATACTATTTTATGTCAGAAAGCTGGCAGGGAAGGAACGTCAGAGCCTACTTGACCGTGACATTATTAAGAAAGTTGGGGATGAGCCTACCCCTTTGGTCTCACCCATACAATTCATCAAGAAACACAAGAGTGAGAACCAGATTGAATCCAAGTTGATTTATGATCACCAAACCAAGCCATAGAGTGAAAAAGACAGCATAATGCCAAACCCTTTGCTAAATTTGACCTCAATACAGGGTAGCATTAATTCTGAAGAAGTTTGAAGAAGATTCATATTGGACTTGAAACACTGAGCAAAATCTTATGAAAAAAATGGCAGAGTGTTGGTTCTGACGCGGCTGTCTGTGTGGAGTTTGCACATTCTCCCCATATTTGTGTGGGTTTCCTCTGGGTGTTCCAGTTTCCTCCCACAGTCTAAACATGAGCAGGTGAGGTGATTTGTCCATGCTAAATTGCCCAAATGTGTAGGTTATGGGATTGAATGTGTTAGGTTGCAGGGATAGGGCAGATTGAGCCTCGGTAAGATGCTCATTTGGAAAGTCAGCATAGACTCAATGGGCCAAATGGCCTCCTTCTGCACTATTGAGATTTTATGATTCTATGATTCTACGAACAATTGATCATGGACCACTAGTAAGCTTCTTTGAAAATTCACATAACAAATCTTTCACTCAAGTGGAGGGTTGGATACTCACACTACAAGAGTATGAATTCCATGTTGAGCATCATCCAGGAAAGTTCAACCCAACTACCTATCTTTCACAACGTCTGCTGGCAGTCATGAGGAAAAAGTTGACAAACAACATCTTAACTATGTAAGCCTAATCGCTGCTTCACCTGAGACGAGTGTTATGCCCTTGGGTGGTAAGCAGGGAGGAAGTAAAGGGGCAGGTGTTGTAGCTTCTGTGATTGCATGAGAAGGTGCATGGGCAGGGGTGAGGTGTTAGATGTGATGGAGGAGTGGACCAGGGTATCCCAGAGGGAATGGTCCCTGCGGAATGCTGACAGTGGGAGTGAGGGGAAGATGTGTTTGGTGGTGGCACCATGCTGGAGTTGGCGGAAATGGCGAAGGACGATCTTTGATTGCGGAGACTGGTGAAGTGAAAAGTGAGGACAATGGGGACACTATCTGGATTCTAGGAGGGAGGGGAGACGGGATTTCCTGTCCCTGAGGAGTGGAAGTCCCTCTCTGCACTAATTAAGGTCATCACTGATGTATTATTAACGCGGAGCAGTTGGATTTTATGTTGGCAAAGAACTAATCTACATTTAGGTCTGGAGAACAGGTAATCAAAGCGCCCTTAAAATCCCCCCCTTAGAGCAAACATGCATGGATTAGGCAAATAGGGAGGAATTGTTTCTGATGGTAGACAAGACTGGGGTGACAAATTTAAGGCAGTTAGCAAATGAACCTGAGAATAATAGATTTGTAGACCAGCAAAAACTTAATCTACAATTCTCTTGGTGGACAAGAGATTGAAGTATCAAAGTATAAATGCTTCTACCTGCAGCGAGTCCCAAGATATGTACGACTGACTTTTAGAAGAAGGACATTGAACGTAATAGAAACTGAAGAGTGTGTAGTTTTAGATTGGGTTTTTGTGTTTTGAGAAAATTGAAAATTAGGAATGTGCTTCCGAACAGGTGTGGAACAGATTACAGATGGACTTGGGAGACCACTTTTAAAATGTGCCATGAGGTTATTAAATCCGAGCTCCAGGAATAAGAGGTAGTCAGAGGATATAGATCACTGTATTCCCCGCAAAATGTGTTAACCGTCTCTGAGATCCATTTCGGTCTCTGTACATTTTCTTTCTCTTTTCATATTGTTTTTCCCTTGGTGATTCTTGCAACAGCATATTGTAGATGGCAGTAAAACAGCCTTTATACTGACAAGTCTGCCAAGGGGGAGGGAAAAGAGATCAGGTTTGGTTTAATTATTGTATGCAATGCATCATTATGATGATATAATTATCATAATTATTATATTTATAAAGATATTATGGCCATTTATATCATGACCTATCTTTATTATGAGCCTTATGGCTGCCCCCCTCCCCACCCCCCCCACCCCCGTCCACCTGCTCCCTACAATTTCCATACCTAGATGTGGCCCTCTGGCTGAAAAGTTCTGATCAATTCTGATCAAATAGAAACAGTTTGCTCTTGAAGAAGTTTGTTCTTTTGAAATAAACTGGAACTGGCTGTCAGAAAAAGACACCTCAGTTAATAGATTGCCACCAACTTTAAGAGTGCATACCGCAGGCTTGCTTTATGGAACAGTTAAATTGCAAAACCCCTTTTGAAGCTATTCTCTTGTTTCTGAAGGTATTACCAGTTTTAATTGCTGATGGTTTAAAAGCCTATTTTCAAAAGATTGTGCACCTTATTAATATTGCATATATTCTGCGGTGAATATGGTGACATGATCACCACAAGTTTAGAGAACATTGAAATCCGATTGGATAATGCTGGTTGAAATAAGTTTGCTATCCGTGCGAATGCTGGCAGGGGTTCAAAATCCAGAAGTCGCAGTTCTCGCTGGCAAAAAAAGAGCTTCAGATCTTCCCCACCCCTCACCAGCAATGTCATCAGGTTTACACCCATAGTGGGTGTGAACCTGCTGTGCATGTATTAGCATGCATTTTAATTATATTAACCCGCCTCCTCTGTCATATCTTGACCCCTCGTCAGATAGTGACACTGTGCCGACGTGACGTCACATTGGGACGGGTCACAACAGATTCACACAATGTGAACCTGTTGTGGGGGGTCTCCCAGGGATTTAAAGATAAGTATAGCCCCCAGGGGATAGGGACATGTCCAGGCAGTGGCCTGGCAATACCCCTTGGCAATGGTCCTTGGCACAGGCTGGCACTGATAGCATGTCACCATGAGCATGTCACCCAACAATGCCAACCAGGCAGTGCCAGCCTGTGCCAACAGCATGCCCCAGTGAGCACCTACTGTGCTTTTGGGCTGACGGGATGGGGGGGGGGGGGGGGTGGGAGGAGAGGTGGTGCCACATGTTGGCAAAGGCCACGACAGGGTGGGGTGGGGGAGTGTTGTGGTGCCGGCACCAAGCATAGGGGGGAAGCAGACAATGATCATGGAGAGTTGAGGCAGAGAAGGGGCCGATGATCACGAGGATGGAGAGAGAGGGCGGCACGGTAGCACAGTGGTTATCACTGCTGCTTCACGGCTCCAGGGACCTGGGTTCGATTCCCGGCTTGGGTCACTGTCTGTGTGGAGTTTGCACATTCTCCTCGTGTCTGCGTGGGTTTCCTCCGGGTGCTCCTGTTTCCTCCCATAGTCCAAAGATGTGCGGGTTAGGTTGATTGGCCATGCTAAAAATTGCCCATAGCGTCCTTAGATGCATAGGTTAGAGGGATTAGTGGGTAAATCTGTCAGGATCTGGGGTTAGGGCCTGGGTGGGATTGTGGTCGGTGCAGACTCGATGGGCCGAATGGCCTCCTTCTGTACTGTAGGGTTTCTATATAGAAGGGCAAATGAAGGCAGATGGGGAGTTGGAATAAAAGCTCGCGTTGATTGGTGGTGCGGAGGGGAGCCCCTAGAGCCCCGGTGGTGGGATGGGGGGAGTTGATAGCAGTTTTGATCGGGGCGCCCTTTAAAGATGACGCCCAGGTCTCTGAGCAGTGGGTTTTGCCAGCATGTTTAAGCCCCGTCCACCTGTATGATGGTGCGAATCACACACCCTGACTTTTTTTTGGCAGTGTGGTAGAGTCTGGAGAGAAAAAAACGATTGGTTTCTCTGGAGAGAAACACCCAGTTTTCTCACCAGACACAGCAGGATGGGGATGGGGAGGGGGGTGGGGGGGAGAGGGGGGCGCGAAGGGATGGGGTACTAACAGGATGGAGAACCAGCATGGAACTGATGGGCAAAAAGCCTTTGTCTATGCTGTAATGCTCCTCTGACATAATCCCATTATGTTCAGCCAAAACTGCACCACCAAAACTTTCAAACATTAATGTCTTTAAAATAAGTTGTTGCCATCTTAAGATTTAAATATTTTAAATTTTTCAAATCAAAATGAACTGCAGTTTATCAATTGTCTTCTACACTAATAAAGAAAGCAAAATACTGCAAATGCCGAAAATCTGAAATAAAGACAAAACAATTCTGGGCATACTCAGTCGGTTAGCACTGCTTGCCTCACAGCACCAGGGAGCTGGGTTCGATCCCTGGCTTGGGTCACTATCTGTGCAGAAACTGCATGTTCTCCCCGCGTTTGCATGGGTTTCCTCCGGGTGCTCTGGTTTCCTCCCACAATCCGAAAGACGTCCTGGTTAGGTGCATTGGCCATGCTGTATTCCCCTTCAGTGTACCCGAACAGGTGCCGGAGTGTGGCGATTGGGGGATTTTCACAGTAACTTCATTGCAGTGTTAATGTAAGCCTACTTGGGACACGAGTAAAATAAACTTAAACTTAAACTTAGGTCAGACAGTGTCTTTGGAGAGAAACAGTTAACATTTCCAGTCAAAGTGGAGTTCTGATGAAAGGTCACTCGACCTGAAACACCGACTCTTTATCTTAAGATGCTGCCTGACCTGCTAAGTTTCCAGCATGTTTTTTTGGAATTATCAATTTTCTTGTTTGTTTTTGGTATATTGCTGTTGTCATAAATTGAAGAGCAACTGGAATCTTAAAATGTAAATCTCCATTTGCTACGGCAATAGGAGCAACACACAGTAATAGAATCTTGAGCATGCAGAGGTACAAAACACCCATGACCTAAATTGATTTTGTGACTGAAGTGACTTCCTATGTACCACATAATCACTGATCACATTCCTGAAATAAAGCTTCAAAATGAATAACCACTATCTCCCGAGCTATCTAAGGTTAATTTTGCACCATGGAACAAAAGTTAAACATTCGGCAGAATCTTCTCTCCCATCAGCTGCAGGAATTGTGGTGGGCAAGAGAATGATGATAGGGGAGGGGTAAGACGGAGGCTGGACTGGGGTGTACAGTCCACATTAGAGGGCTCTGCGTGGCACACATGACAACACACAAAGGAGGTGAGAGATGCCAATTTCATTGACGTTCAACATCACGTCCAGTTTTGCATGGATGAAGCAAGCCACGCTGCTGGATTCGTAGTGATCTCAGGTTTCCACCAAGTGCAGGGCACTAGCAATGGCACACATGTGCCCTTGAAAGCTCCCTGGCAGCAGCCAATGAGATTCATAAATTTAAAAGGATTTCACTCTCTAAACATCCAGCAATTTGGGAACACAGAAAGCTGATCATGGATGTTTGTGCTAGGTACCCAAGGACCTCTCACGACTCTGACATGTTGACGCATAGACAGGTGCCATAAACCTTTAAGGCACTTACAGGGCTGCTTCCTTGGGTACAAGAGGTATTCCCAGAAAACTTGGCTGATGATGCCCATTCACTATCCACATAGTGCTTTTGAGCAGAGATACAATGCTGCAGATTCCTGATAGTGCAGATAATTGGCCTCCTGAAGATTAATTTCCAATGTTTGGACTGATAAGGTGAGGCACAACCACGTGCTGCAAAGGGGGGATGTGTTACCTGAGGGAGAAATAGAGGAGCGAGATGTTTCCTCAGATGAGGAGGGCATTGAAGGGGATGGAGCTGAAGAGGGCAAAGATTTGTTGGGCAGCACGGTGGCACAGTGGTTAGCACTGCTGCCTCACGGCGCCAGGGACCCGGGTTCAATTCCGGCCTCGGGTCACTGTCTGTGTGGAGTTTGCACATTCTCCCTGTGCCTGCATGGGTTTCCTCCGGGTGCTCTGGTTTCCGCCCACAGTCCAAAGATGTGTGGGTTAGGTTCATTGGCCATGGTAAATTGATCCTAGTGTCAGGAGGATTATCAGGGTAAATGTGTGGGGTTATGAGAATAGGGCCTGGGTGGAATTGTGGTTGGTACAAACCCGATGGGCCAAATGGCCTCTTTCTGTACTGTAGGGATTCTATGATTCTATAATGATTTTAGGTGAATCACAAGATGAGGCCATTACATGGGTATGTTGTGGCAAACATGCCCATGGCAACTTGATGATACAAGATTCCAGGAGGAGTAAAATGCTGGCAAATTATTTGTTGCATGGAATGCCCATAATCTCAACAAGAAGATCACCTGAAATCATATGGAAATATCAATACTCACTGAATGCTGTAATGATGGGATCATCCTTGGAATGAATGAAACCACACCTAATTGAGAAGCTTTGGTAATATTTGTTTGTCCACTTACTTAATCCATCCATGTCCCTTTATGAATTTGGTGAAAGGCCCTAGATCCCTGGGGAATACCAATAGTCATAAACTACCAACTGAAGCACATACGCAATATTCCCACTTTCAGCATCATACCTACCAACAATTCACTAACCATGTTAATAAAATGTCTTTCCTTCAATATACTTCAATTTTTCCCAATACTCTTGTGTAAAACCTTTGAATCATAGAATCCTACAGTTCAGAAGGAGCCATTTGGCCCATCGAGTCTGCACCGACCACAATCCCATCCTATCCCCATAACCCCATGCATTTACCATAGCTAGTCCCCTGACACTAAGGGGCAATTTAGCATGGTCAATCCACCTAACCCGCACAAATTTGGACTGTGGGAGGAAACCGGAGCACTTGAAGGCTGTCTCACTAGATGTGACTCTTCAAATGCAGATAATAAAAAGAGAACAAAACTTACTCCAACTTATAAATCAAAGAAAGGGTTTAATAAAGAAACATCATAACTCCAAACTTGGAGCCACACCCTGGGCCACTCCAAGCTCCACACAATTGCAAACAGGTTCTTATCTATAGTGAGTCAGCTGACTATTACATCATTCATGGTTTACTGGGTCAGCTAACCCAGCTTGTTACCATTGGTCACATTACATCCAATACAAAGTTGTCACCAGTTGCATTCTAACAGAGGAAACACAGGGAGAATGTGCAAATTACACACAGACCATGACCCAAGCCAGGAATTGAACCCAGGTCCCCAGCACTGTGAGGCAGCAGTGCTAACCACTGTGCCACCATGCCGCACCTTGTTGAATGCTTTCTAAAATCCCAAATAGGTAACATCCATAGATATTCCTTCAGCCACCATGCCACTGACCTCCAAAAACAAAAATCATCCGGGTTGTCTAGATATGATTTACCCTTTAGAAATTTGTACTGTCTGACTGCAATCAGTTTACATTTATTCAAGTGCTCAGTCACTCGATCACTACTAAGATAAAAGCAAAATACTGTGCATACTGGAATCTGAAACAAAAACAGAAAAATACTGGAAAATCTCAGGAGGTCTGACAGCATCCTGGAGAGAGAATAGAGCCAACTTTTTGAGTCTGGATGACCCTTTGTCAGAGCTACTAATATTGCATTAACTTCTCCAAAAGAGACATTAGACTATTGTCAGTAAATACTGGATTTTTGCCATAAACATTCTGGATATTCTATTCCAAAGTTGAGTGTTCTGATTCAAGGTATTGTTATCAGTGTTGATAATATTTAAATTGAATTTAAGAAAGATTTAATTACATTAAAATTAGCCTGCAGAAGTCAATGGCAACCATCAAAGTACTTTGCCAAGCCTAATTGTGGACCAGTTCAATGGGAGTCCACGGTCAGCAACTCCCTCTTCAGGCGTGGTACCTGAAGGATGAGGAGAAAGATGTCAAGTCCATAATAGAGCATTTGGAGTATCCCATGAAGCCAGTGATGTCATACTGCCAGTTGAAGACTTCAATTCACCACCAATAGCTGTGTCCATGTCAGGCATAAGACACTCATTATTGTTTTAAGGGATGTTTGGCAGATCCCAATATACTAAAACCATCTGTCTGTCATCAGAAGAGATTAATTGACATGAGTTTGACTCTACAATTATTCTGAAGTAATTGCGCATGTAATTTCCTTATTGAAATTTATGAAAAGCTTTTTCCGACAGAACAATAAAGTTGATGCAATGTGTGAGTCCTTTCCTGAATTCTATAATGGCTATACTATAAAAATGATCGGCTATTTTGAAACCTTTTCCACAAATGGCCAAAGAGACAGCTATTTCAGATCACTACACAGTCACGCTGAAGCAGAAATCTGTGCCACAGGCTCACAGGTTGTGTCAAAATATCAAGTTTTGCGGCAGTTTAACACATTTTTATATCATGTTAATATGCTATCAATAGGTCTAATCGTACTATACTTTCTGGGCGGGATTTCCTGGTTGCTCTCACCCCAAGACTTGGAAATCCTACCCAAGGTCAATGGACCTTTGCATGGTCTGTGTCCTGCCTGCTACAATTCCCATGGTGGGAGGACAGGAAAATTCCATCCTCTAAGTGCAATGTTAGGACTTCCTTAATAATAGATTCCAGCACTTTCCTGATGATTAATGTCCGGCCAACTGGTCTTAATTAATAAACTTCCAGGATTGAAAAATAGTTGGTAAATGAAGTTCAACACATATAGTATTTTTTGGTAGGAAGAACACGAAGGTCATTTATTAGTTGGAGGGCCCCGGTCTGGGAGGAATAGACTTGCATAGAACCTTAGAGCATCTGGTTGATGTAGTTTTCTTTCTGGTTTAAACCTGGTCTTGAGTAACTATATTCTCACAACACCAGGTAAAGTCCAACAGGCTTATTTGGAATCATGAGCTTTTGGAGCACCGCTTCTTCATCCTGATGAAGGAGCAGCGCTCCGAAAGCTCGTGATTCCAAATAAACGTGTTGAATTCTAACCTGGTGTTGTGAGACTTTTTACTGTGCCCACCCCAGTCCCATGCCGGCATCGTCACATCTTGAGTAACTATAGGTTCCCTCAGTTGTAGAGGGTAAGGGGTCAAATTGTAGGATTACAATGTTCTGCAGGAATTTTACTGGCTAAATAAATATCAGATGAATGTTTGGAATTAGTGAAGAATGGGTCAGAATTCAGAAGTCTGACCAAAACTAAAAATAAAACAATCATATTATATTGATAACTCTCAAAAGACTAAACAAAAACAATAAATGACCTAGTAGAGCAAAGTCAAGGAATTACATTTTGTTTCATATATACTATTGATAAATTCAAGTATTCAAACCTTATATTTTCAAGTATGATGGAGAAATCCTGCTGAGTTCTCAAGGGAGTAGGAAGAAAGATAAAAGTCAATGTATTAGACAGGCTGAGATGTGCAATATCTTTGAAGTTCTGTGACCTCTTTATGGTTATTTTTGAAGGTGGCTGCTTTTATTCTGCTGATCATGTCAGATAGGAAATTTACATTGAATTTTCCACAGACCTTTGCACATATTTCTATAAAAGTCATGAATTAAGAATGGAAATTGTAAATGTCTTTTGCACTATGTTCTGTTTGCAATAACTGCTTTTACTGTCATTTAAATGGTATTGGATTGAAACCTATGATCTTATGATTTTGTTTATTCATTCCGAGACTATTCGTTATGGATAACGGAAGTATGAAAGACAGACAGACAGACAGACAGGAAGGAAGGAAAGAAGGAAGGCAGGAAGGAAGGATGGAATGAAGGAAGGAAGGAAGGAAGGAAGGAAGAAAGAATGACCGACTTGTACATATGTAGCACCTTGCCGGACTTCATGATGTCTAAAGACCAACAAAGTTCTGTTCAGGTGTACCATTGTAATGTAGGAAACACAGGTCTCACAAAGAGCAATCTGTTTATAATGATACTGGGTGAGGAATATATATTGGCGAGGGCACGCCTTTTTGAAATAGCACCATGGGATATTTTATATCAGAAGGAGGGTGTAGTTGGGGCCTCAGTTTTATGGAATCATAGAATCATTACAGTACAGAAGGATTTGGCTGATCAAGCCTGCACCAACAATAATCTCACCCAGGCCCTATCCCCGTAACTCCACATATTTATCCTGCTCGTCCCCCTGACAATAAGGGGAAATGTAGCATGGCCTATCAATCTAATGTGCACGTCATTGGCATGCGGGAGGAAACCGGAGCACCTGGAAGAAACCTACGCAGACAGAGGGAGAATGTGCAAACTCCACGCAGACAGTGACCTGAGGCTGGAATTGAACTCTGGCCCCTGGTGCTGTGAGGCAACAGTGCTAACCACTGTGCCACCGTGCCTCCCACCTGACTCAGTTGAAGGTATGCTCAACAGTACCGTATCCTCCCAGTATTGAGCTGTAAAAAAGGTGCCAATTTACATATTTTCAGTTAAAATGCATGATATATGAATGCCACTCGAAGCTTATACTTCACCATAGATATGAAAGTGTTTTGCTGTCAGTTGGTCCATATTTTCTGGGCAGTGATCTTGGTTGAGCAGATTTAGCCAGGTGTTCAGACATCACTATATTCTTAATACAGTAAATGGCAGAACCCTTAAGAGCATTGATAGGCAGAGGGATCTGGGTGTACAGGTATACAGTTCATTGAAAGTGGCGGTGCAAGTGGAAAAGGTGGTCAAGAAGACATACGGCATGCTTGCCTGCATTGGCTGGGACATTGAGTTTAAAAATTGGCAAGTCATGTTGCAGCTTTATAAAACCTTCGTTAGGCTTCACTTGGAATATAGTGTTCACTTCTGGTCACCACACTACCAGAAGGATGTGGGGGCTTTGGAGAGGGTACAAAAAAGATTTACCAGGATGTTGCCTGGTATGGAGGGCATTAGCTATGAGGAGATGTTGGAGAAACTTGGTTTGTTCTCACTGGAACGACGGAGGTTAAGGGGCGACCTGATAGAAGTCTACAAGACTATGAGGAGTATGGACAGAATGGATAGTCAAAAGCTTTTCCCCAGGGTGGAAGAGTCAATTACTAGGGGGCATAGGTTTAAGGTGTGAGGGGCAAGGTTTAAAGGAGATGTATGAGGCAAGTTTTTTACACAGAGGGTGGTTGGTGCCCGGAACTCGCTGCCGGGGGAGGTAGTGGAAGTCACTTATAGTGACTAGTGACTTTTAAGGGGTGTCTTGACAAATACATGAACAGGATAGAAATGGAGGGATATGGTCCCCGGAAGGGTAGGAGGTTTTAGTTCAGTCGGGCAGCATGGTCAGTGCAGGCTTGGAGGGCCAAAGGGCCTGTTCCTGTGCTGTAATTTTCTCTGTTCTTTGTTCTTAATGGCACAGATTCCAATGCACTGAATAAGAAAATGCAATTTTGTTTCATAGAATACTGAGAACTAGTCTTTTTAAGTATGCGTGACAGGTAAGAGTATTCTGAATCAGCTCAAAATCATAACTCAAATATTCCTTTAGTTAGAAACTTTCCCCAGGGAATAAAGATCTACTGAAAATGCAAAACAACAAACTGCATTCAAATAATTTTCAATAATCATTGTAATGCAGTTATGTAATAACTTTTGCTGTATTCATCCATCATTATTTTGTTCTATATAACCACAAGTTAACTTTCAAGCAGGGTGCCTGATAACATGAATCGACAGTGAAAGATATGCCATGAATGTACAATTAAGTAGAAATTCAGTTATAAATACTAATGGGCTGACTGCATAAGAAAATGCATATGCCATAATTAAGCTAAATTATACATCATAGTCATGTAAATAAATCAACTACAACTGAAATGTATATTGGTAAATGTTAATCGAAGGGTTACTGTACTTGGGGGCAGTTTTACAGTGGTACAGTTGTGGTACAGTTACTTGTGGGTGGTACGGTGGCAGAGTGGTTAGCACTGCTGCCTCACAGTGCCAGGGATTGATTCCCAGCTTGAGTCACTGTCTGTGCGAAGTCTGCACGTTCTCCTCATGTCTGCATGAGTCTCCTCCGGGTGCTACGGTTTCCTCCCACAGTCCAAAAAATGTGCTGGTTAGGTGCATTGGCCATGCTACATTCTCCCTCAGTGTACCCGAACAGGCGCCAGAGTGTGGCTACTCAGGGATTTTTACAGTAACTTCATTGCAGTGTTAATGTAAGCCTACATGTGACACGAATAAATAAACTTTAAACTTTAAACAGTACCTATATCTTATGCTGAATACCAAATGTGGAGGCCATTCCAGGGCACTTCAGGACCTCATACGTACTATTAGGCTAATAAGGCACTCGGTCCTTCTAATATTGGTATGTCAGACCAAATATATCTGTCTAAAACCAGAAGATATCTTCTACTGTTTTGCATATGCTGGAGCTCTGTTCTAAGACATCAAAACAACGTAGTCTCTATTACATTACATTCAGATTCCACTTGGAGAAGGAGCCTGCTCTTAAATATTAATCTACAGCCAGCAGTAAAAACTAATTTTTTTAACATAAGATGGCTCTTCAATCACTTGTAGTGTTACAGTCCAAGCATGTAATATATTCATTCATTACAAAAAATGTAAAGCACAAAAGTGCTTAAATCAGTGCAGTCATATGCCAAGCTATTGAGTTTATTATTTATGAATTTAAAGACTTCTTGACTCAGCATCCCTGAATTTGAGTCAGAAGGTTGTGGGTTCATGCCCCACAACAGACTTGAGCACATAATCTAAGCTGACACCTTGGTGCATTAGTGAAGGAATGCTGCACTATCAAAGATTCTGTCCTTCCCATGAGGCATCAAATGTAGACTGCTACATTCCTGCTTAAATCAATTTAAAAGATCTCATATGAACTTAAGAACTCAAGAACTTATGTTCTTGAATGAACAATAAGTTCTCCTTCATACTCTGGCCACCATTCTTCAAGTAACACTGATAAAAGCAGATTACCTTTTCATTAGCTCATTTGTGAATAATGTGACCTTAGTTCGCATAAACTATCCAATATCCAATATCTCACCATACAAAAGTATGACTCAGGATGCAACAATGGAAAGACTTTTATTCTCTGCTGGATACTTAGGACAGTCCAACAAAGCACTTTGTCCAGCTATGAATGCTTACGCTCTTTTGTTTCACAGTAAAGCAACATAGAACACGTCAGTTATGATCAGACTTACTTAATCAAAATAACTTGCCTTTGCGTGGCAATTCAAAATAATGCCAATATCATACTTCACCAGATGCTTCTCCACAGATAACGTAACACCTCAGTAGCCTCCTGTGCCTGATAGTTCTTGTCTTGCAGCTTTTTGTTTCAAAAACTCGATTAATTGTGAGCTGGCAGAATGATACTCGTGCCTGGCACTCAAAATTACAGAACTCCTGCTGGCACTACTTGTTGCTTCATCAGTCTGTGTCACTCAATAGTGAAAGTGATCCCAATGTTTGTTTTATTCAAAAGTGTCTATGTACCAATTCTTAATGCAACTATTTTTTTCCTCAAATCCATCCGATGAAAATGAAATCAAAAATCCTGAAATGTGACAGTGTTCGATAAACCCTTCCTTTGAGAGCTCTGCATCCATTCAATGATCTGTTGCTGATAGCAAGAACTCCCAAGTAAGTCTAATTCATACAAACACAAAATCAGATAGCATGCTCAACTATAGTGGCTTATATATAACATGGGGTCAGCAACATTGGGCTAAATCTTACCACAAAATGGCAGAGTGTTGTTTCCAGCAAGAAAGCTGGCGTATTTTTCTCCAGGGAAACTGGTCCGTTTTCTCTCCTAATCTTACCACACTCTGCCAAAAAAAATCAAGGGGGGCATGTTTCATGCCGTCATCAATGGGGGCGGGGCCTACCACACTGGCAAACCGGGCTACACAGAGATTGGGGCGCCATCTTTAAAGGGCACCCTGATTATAACCTGTATAAACCTCCCCCCAAACCCAACATGGAGGTCTCAGGGACTCCTCTCCCCACCCCCGATTGGAGCCAGCCCCTTCTCCTGCCCCCCCCCCCCCATCTCCCCCGGTCATCGGCCTGTTTTTCCCATCTTATCCCTGATCATCGGCCCCTTCTCTTCCCCAAACCCGTATCCCTCATCATTGGCCCCTTCCTCCTCGCTACCACTCTCTGAGCCAGTACACAATCTCCCCTCCTCTCCACTCCCCCCCAGTGGCCATCATCGGCATCCCCAGCTCCTCCATCCATTCCCAGCCACCACCATGTCTAAATGAAACCCCCCTCCCCCATGAGGCACCCACTATAC
The DNA here is from genome assembly GCF_964213995.1 of Mustelus asterias. Lineage (NCBI taxonomy): Eukaryota > Metazoa > Chordata > Chondrichthyes > Carcharhiniformes > Triakidae > Mustelus > Mustelus asterias. The sequence continues at coordinate 46,018,625 of NC_135816.1, forward strand.
AGGTTGGCACTGCCAGGTTGGCATGGGCATAGTATCAACATGGCAGTGCCAACCTGAGCCAAGGGGCAGTGCCAGGGGGTTTCGCTAGGACACTGCTTGGCCATGTCCCTCTCTCCTTGGGGCTATACTTACCATTATGCCCCTAGTGAGATCCCCACGACAGGTTCACATCTGCTGAGTCAATATCTGCTGAGGGGGCGGGTTAATAACATTTAAATCTATTCAAATGCATGTAAAGCAGGGTTAACACCCATTATGGGTGTGAACCTGGTGATGTTGTCAGCGAGGGACAAGGTAGATCCAAGATCGAGTTCTTGCCAGCAAGAACTGCAACTTCCGGATCTCGAGGTCCCACCGGCATTTGCTCGGATGGCGAATGTGAGCTCTAAATTGCCCCAATTGGGTTGAATATTCATTTTTGGGCAGGGAGTGTTTCTACGCCATGACCTGGCACCACGCTGCTTCCTGACACTCGATACAGTTTTCAAGAAGAAAGCCAGATGGGACATTTGTCATTCAATTAAGGATGTTGGGCAAGATTTTGAGGCTGGAAAGCCAATAGGAGAAACCCTCCAGCGTGAATGAACTGTAGCTCCATCACCAGAGGTACAAGCTGCCAATGTAGGAAGAGAACAGGAGAATACCTCATGATAGTTGCTCCTCTGATGAATTTTGAAACTTTACGGAAACAAAGAGGCTATAACTCCCAGGTTGTCATTGTGGAGGGGGAGCCCTCAATAGGAATGCCTCTGGCCACAACTGAGGCCCTATAACAATTGTTGACGCTGCAGATGGGTTGCCCCAAATTGCATCATGGAGTGCTGCCATCAACGTACCCCACCCCATCCCCATCCCAACCCCAATCTGACACCGCAATATCACCTCTACTCATTGGCTGTGTTTTGGCTTCAGCAGGGGGCCCACACGCTGACTAAAAGATTTCAGTCAACGTCAGGGGAATGGCCTTGATAGGGCCTTCATATGGCCTTATTAGCTTTCTGGCCATTTACCAGAAAGCTAATTATCCCCACACCCTTCTCCCCTCCATCCCCACAATCCGCTCACACCCCTGAGACCCTCCCCCACCCCATACCCCCGAACTAGCTATTTCCAAAATAGCCAGAGGACGGAACGTGCCAGAAAAACTGGCACGCACTCTTCAAGGGCTAACTGTTGTAAGGTTGCCTCCAGTCCTGCCCTCTCACACTAGTAATAACTCAGGCCATTATTTCACAAATATTGTTGAACGTCATGGCAATGATCTGTCAGCTGGTGGAAATACGAATAAATTAAATTAGTGGCAGTCTTTAAAGCCTGTCAACAGTAACCAAAAGTCACATGTGTTAAGATTGCTTCATTTGTCACATTTTCTGGAAATAAACTGAAGGTGACTAACCACAGAAGAATACTTTTCAAATCAACAAGTCTTAAAGCTCCTTGGTGTCAGACTTGCATTTGATGGAGCAGCTGAATTATATAAATAAGTCTCACACATCACAAACTAATTTTGCTTTAGGTAACAAATATGTTACCCCATATTTGCTGCAGCAAAGAGGTCACAAAAGTAATGAAAATTGCTTATTGGCCATTATGCCAAAATTAGGCTTTTTGCCTCATTTCATTTTCTGCAGAAGAAAATTGCGTTTTGATTATCATACTTCTATGTCATTTTTAGTAGATCATTCCCTTCATTATCACTGTATGGTATTCGTATTTCAATTATCCTAGTGCCCTACTGATGTACTGCAATAAAACTAATTCAACACTGAGCTTGCCTGAAGGTCCCCTTAGATATATATACTTTAAAGGATATCTGGGTGACATTGTAAAGATACGATTCACAGCCGGTAATAGCATTTGAACTCAGTAATCTGTATAAATCACACCTTTGATGTGCAGAATTTCTTTTGATAATTAGATAAAAAGCAAACTAGAAAATATGATTACAGGAATGCAATAGACTGAAACTCAAATTTATTCTGAGAACCAGTTAATGCTTCTCTTTGTAAAACGATCATCATTCTGCAATCCTACTGCATGAAATAGGTCAAGAATGTCAAAAATATTGCATAATAAAAGGACTGGCTGTGCTCTATTCTATTTGAAAAGGAAATTATGAAATGGTCGCAATTTAACATATCAATAAATTGCAAGGAATGTATATCACAGTGACACCCTCGTACTAAAAATTATTTATCATATTTTGTAATATGAAAGGTCAGATAATCAAACATTACTTATGGTCTACTGGAATATAGGAAGCAGCAAATTCAGGTAGAGTCCTGTAGCTTACTCAATTAGGTATTAATTCAAAGGGGGATTCAATGAGGTTGATACTGTTTCCGCAATAGATCAGGAATTGGTGGATCCACCTTTGATGTTGTTGCCTTGAACAATATTGTGTTCAGACCTCATTTAAATGTAAGTAGCCAGTTTCCAGTGCTAATCACGCCGCTTCTTGAAAGGTCCACATTTTGGATGGCTTAAAATATGGTCATTTCTTAAAGCCAGTGTGTAGCTCTTAAAGGGGCAGCGCTGCTTTTTTTGGTGGTCAGTGAAAACTATGGCCTGCTTTCTGCGTTGGATTGGTCAGTCACCCATTGGCCTGCCTGCATTAAAACTGGAAATGTACAGGTTCAAGGCAGGTTGGTTCCTTGTTCCAGATTTTTAATTTTTCAACTTCCTGTCTGGGGTAGCGTGGCCCCTTTAAGGGGGCGATCCTTGAGAGCCACATAATCAGGCCGGACTCTGTGTAGCGGCAGCGCAGGAAACTGAGCCAATCGGGTGCAAGGGTATGCATCTTGGATCAAGGAGGATCCTCGGTTGAAGCCAGGAGGAGTGGAAAGTAGTCATGTGTTCAGTTCTGTCAGACCCTTATTTGTATATATCTATTTATCATTGTTAATAAATTCTACAATGGCACGGTGGCACAGTGGTTAGCACTGCTGCCTCACAGTGCCAGGGATCCGGGTTCGATTCCTGGCTTGGGCACTGCCTGTATGAAGTCTGCACATTCTCCCCGTGTCTGCGTGGGTTTCCTCCAAGTGCTCCGGTTTCCTTCCACTGACCAAAAGATGTGCTGGTTAAGTGCATTGGCCATGTTAAATTCTCCCTCAGTGTACCCAAACAAGCGCCAGAGTGTGGTGACTATGGAATTTTCACAGTAACTTCATTGCAGTGCTAATGTAAGCCAACTTGTGACACTAATAAATAAACATAAAACTGTAATAACTTCAAAGGTAAACCACAATGAGTTACCTTTGAAGTTATTACACTGCCTGAACCCAAATCATTCTATTTGGAGTTTAAAGTACCTCCTATGTTTCTGAGGCAGCAGATACAATAACCAGATTAGTCTGATTTTCAGAAAATACAAGGATAATATAATATTGTTGAACAACAGTTACATGGGTAAGATGGGTATAGAGAGATATGGGCCAAACGCGGGCAATTGGGATTAGTTTAAGGGTTAAAAAAAGGGGCAGCATGGACAAGTTGGGCCGAAGGACCTGTTTCCATGCTGTAAACCTTTATGACTCTATAACATAAACCAGAAGAAGGTCCTGTTTCTCTCACCAGAATTCAAAAAACTGTAAAAATGCAGAAATAAGAATACTGGTCCGAACTGGTCTTGTATATCTTACATTGGAACACCAATAAAACTGAGAAATAAGAATGCGTGTCCAAACTGTTTTCTTTCATTTTGGGAAATCAGTCAGCACACAAGGAATGAGCTGATCAATAATAGCAGCATCACTCCCAGAAACTGACTGCAAAGCAAGAAAAGATTTTTTTTTTTTCTGGATTTCCAAGGTGAATTTTCTCTTTGCATCTCTGCTTTTTATCTCCGAATACAGCTGACACTTATTCCAGAACTGTAATTTTTTCCTTATCTACACAACCCCACTTTGCTGCTCAAAACTTATCTCAATTTACATCACACACCTCCATCTGCTCACCCACTCCTGCTCTCAAAACTGACACAACAACATTTTGCTTTTATTTTCTTTGGAATTGCATTAATTCACACATTTCAGTTAAATATTTGACGAAGAGGGCTATATCGTTGCCACGGAGGTGGGAAACAGAAGCCAGATTTGCTTTCGGTTCAGAGACTCATCTCACGTCGGAAAAAGATTTAAAAATTCAGATTTTCATTGAACGAAACCTCACAACAACATCTCCTGCGTGACAAGGTGGGCCATGCACAAGCAGTTCTTAAAGATCCAGGCACTCAAATAAAGGTGTCATTTTTAAGAACGGCTGCAATAACCATAGTATCATAGAATCCTTAAAGTGCAGAAAGAAGCCATTCGGCCCATCAAGTTTGCATCGGCTCAGCATCCTACCCAGGCCCACACATCTCACCCAGACCACTGCCCACCTGATCTTTACTACAGGGCTTCGACTGTATCACAACTGGAATGAAGCCAGAAGCCTTCTGCAAACAGGAAGCCATTGTGAATCCATAATCGGAAATTCCTGAACTCCATTACTTCAGTGAACCAAAATGAATCACCAGGCCTTACCGAGGCGTGTGTGTCTGTGTTTGTGTGTGTACATCTGTGTGCATGTCTGTGCATGCATGTACATATGTTTGTGTGTGTTTATCTCTCTGTGCATGTGTATGTCTATGCGTGCCTGTGCAAATGTGTGTGGGTGCTATTATAAAAATATTTGGGTGTTGAAAATAAACACTTATCCTCCTTTTTTTAAACTTAGGAGGAAACCTATCTTGTGTCTGTTCTTTTAAATTGAAAGGCTTTTTCTTTAAAATGCTCTGACCCCAGTCAGTTCAGAGGTAGAAAAGTGGGGAACTATCATTTCACCTCTCCCTTCTCCATAACACTCTCACTCTTCCTTCCCAGAAACCTGCGGCAGGGCAGGGGTCAGTTCCTGGGTGCCTCCAAGCAGGAAATCAGAATGGAGATGTTGGGGTGAGGGAAGGGGGATGGAATGAGAAGCTTCCACACAGGTAAGAGAATGAGAGTCCGTTGGGAGTTAAGAAGAGACAAGAGACAAGAATATAGTTATTAAATGTCAATATTCTTAGTGATGCCAAATGACACTGGTTCCATTGTAGATGATATCAGGGATTGTCCTGATGCCTTGCTCAATGCAGAGGTATATGGCTATGCAAAGAGGACAACAGCAACAAAGAAGATGTTTGCTACCATCTTATCGTCAAGTAAGTTAGTTGTGTAGAACTGAATTTGCTCGTTTTCTTCCTCTAACTTAACCGATGTGGGCGAGTCATTAATTGCAAACCCCATCTCCAGAAGATAGGGCAGATAGATTTTTATCCCAAAATAAAAGCAAGATACTGCAGATGCTGGAAATCTGAAAGGTTCAAAAAGCCGAATGGCCTATTCCTGCTTCTAGCTTCTATGAAATAAAGCAGAAAATGCTGGAAAAAAAAAACTCAGCAGGCCTGGTAGCATCATTGCAGAGAGAATAGAGTTAACATTTTGGCCAGAATTCTCCCATCCCACCCGCCACTAGAATTTTAACGGGCAGGTTGTGGAGAATGTGAAACCCCATTGACGGTTGGGTGGGAATTTCTGGCTTTTAGACCAGCATGGCCGGAGAATTCTGCCCTTTGAGTCTGTATGACTCAGAGCTATGGAGAGAGAGAAATATGATCGATTTTGTACTGAGGAGCAGGTGGAGTGGAAAGTCAAGGATAGGTGGGAACTAGGAGAAATGGACACAAGACAAATGGACACAAGACAAAGGGAGTGTTAATGGTAGTGTTATAGACTAAAGAAGGTGCTGATTATGATATCAAGGAAAGGTAGCAGAATGTGTTAATAGCAGAACAAAGGACAGCACTCTGTGAATGCAAAACTCAAGAACAAGTGGCCGATGGTCTGTTGGGAATGCAGGGGTGCATTGGGACAAAAAAGGAATTAAAAAGAGGTCAAGATGGATGAGAGAGTTCATCATCTGAAGCTGTTAATTTCAATATTAAGTCTAGGAGACTGTAAAGTGCCTAATCGGATGGATGAGATGCTGTTTCTCCAGTTTGCGTTGAGGTTCACTGGAGCATTACAGCAGGACATGTGGATATGAGAGCAAGATGGCAAGCAACAGCAAGGCCGGGTCCATGCTTGCGAACTGAGCAAACGTGTTCCTCAAAACGGCCACTCACTCTGCGTTTAGTCTCCTCAATATGGAGGAGGCCACATTGGGAGCAGTGAATACAACAGACCAAATTGAAGGAGGTGCACATGAAACACTGCTTAACCTGAAATGAGTGTTTGGGCCTTTGGAATGGGAGGCGGGAGGAGATAAAGAGCCAGATATTCTGCGATTGCATGGAAAGGTGCCACAGGAAGGGAATGACGGGCTGTGGTAATGATGCGCGATTAAATCACTCGGGAGGCTGGATCGTACCCGGGAAATAAAGGCTTTTATTAGTAACAAGAATGGAGCATACTATATAACAATATAATCCCAGACTAAAGGGTCACCCGGCAGTGCAGTGACCTTTATACTCCTACAGGTAGGCGGAGCCAACCGGAGTGTACCACAGAACAATACCAACAGGTAGAACACCCCAACCCTAACCCCAACAGTGACAACAGTAACATATGTACAAGTACCCATAGTGCTAACCATCTATGGTTCAGTACCCATAGTGGTAACCATCTATGGTTCACCACAGGTAATAAGCGGTGGACCAGAGTGTCACGGGGGTAGTGTTTCCTGCAGAATGCCGACAGGGGAGGTGAGGGGAAGATGTGCTTGGCGGTGGCATCATGCTGGTGTTGGCAGAAATGGCAAATGGATATTCAATTGATTGTTTGAACAACACAGGTTTTCCATTTCAGTTGGGAGTTTTTGACTAAGTTTGGGAGATATCTTCCATGGAACTTATCATTCCACATGCACTCTATCCTTCTTTTTGTTAAATCTCTCAGTACTGAGGCTTCTCCTCAAGAACTACTCCATAGCCAGGCATTGGGGAACACAGATCTTTATTCAGTCTATTTACTCCACACTCCAAACGTAGACTGCTCACTCAGGGCTGTTACCAACCAGCTAACCCCACACCCCAGGTCACATAACCTGTTCCCTTGACGGGGCTATGCCCCAACATACAGAACACCTTTCAATACACAAAAACACACAAATTTGCAAAGACTGTTGACCATCTGTAAGAAAAGCATAGCTGTGACAAGAAGTTACCTTTTTATACAATTATCATCACTTGCAAGTGAATGTGGAATTTGACAGTCTCAGTGGAGATTTTAGTTCGTTAGCAAACTGACAACAAACTGATCTTCTTACAATCTCCAAAAAATAACAACAAAACAAATGTAGGACATGTTCATGATAATTTTGCTGGCTACAGCTCTAATGGATATTCTCAGCTGTGAACAATTGAGGTGAATAAACAATTAACCCTGTTCTTGTAGTGATGGCTGCTGGTGTTAGTCAAAACACAAAGAGAGTTTTTTGCTTTTCATTTATTGCCTAGAGATGTTTACTGTCAGCCTTGAGCTCTTCGAAGAGAATGTGCCTTGATGTAACATCTCATTGAAGAATAGCATCTTTGACAATGCGGAGAATTTTATAGCTCCCCATGGCGTATTTGAAAGTGAGGGAAACGTAAAATAAAATTGGTGGCCAACCCATTGCCTTCCTGCCTATTCCTGAGCGGAGGTGAGGTGGGGGTGTTGGGGGTGGGGGGGGGGGGGGGGGGGGGGTGAGGTGGGGGTGTTGGGGGTGGGAGGAGGCAGGGTAAGGTGTCCGGCAGACCACCCACCTCTAGGCCTATTGAGGCCCTTAAGTTGTCAATTAAAGGCCACTTTAGAACCTCATTCCACTTCAACTGGCATAATATGTTGGGTGGAGAAAGATAAAAGGATGGTGGCCAGTCCACTACTTACACAGCTCAGGCCAGAAGGAAAGGGTGGGTCCCCTGTGCCTAGATGTTACCCACCCTTTGAACCTCCACCTCTGGAACCCAACCCCCAGCAGCCCTTCCCCTCACTCGGGTCACTGATCCTTCCTGAACTATAATCCACAATGAACGTGAAGAACTCAGAACTCAGCAGTAGTCCCAGCAGTGGACATTACTGTGTTATGGTGCTGCACATTGCTTTTATCTGATTATTCTATAATCAAATTAGTCAGCAGCTCTTGAGAACATGGTTTCCTGTGCCTGAGGTCAGCCCCACTCAGTTTGTTAAGGCCATCCACAACATATTATCACTGCGGGGCAGTCTTATTCAGCTCAATGTAACACACCCCGAGCTTAGTTTTACAGTGGGGTGGTCTGTACCTGCATACTGCTCACTCCCCCACCCTGGAAAAAAAGTTGGCTCAAAACTGACCGACTTTACATAAGACTGACCTAAAGACCCTAGCCCCTCACTGGCAAAACCCACTCAGCATGCTGGCCTCAGCATGCTGAGGGTCAGACTTTCATTGTCAGTGGGAGGAAGTGAGGTTACGGGTGGGGATGTCCGTGGAGCCTATGGAGGACAATGGAGGTGGGGCATGGTTTTGGAAGCCAGGGAGGGAAGAACAAAGTGGAGGTAATGTCTTGGGTGGAGGAATGCATTTGAATGCATTTAAATTGAATTAATGGGCTGCATGCCCGGCTTTACCAGTACTTCCCCCTTTACCACCGCTTTTGTCAATCCTGAATCAGCGCAAAACAGACATGCTCCATAAAAGTCCGATTCGGGTGCTCCATCAGTGAGGGTTAGTGAGGAGGTAAGTGCGTAACTCCCAATGGCTCTCTGCAGCTTACGGATGTCCTTTCATTGCAGCCATTTTCTTTCCCGGGTCGGTGGTGGCTCTGTGAGTGTGTGGGGGGAGGGGGGCTGTTGCTCTGCAGGGTCTCCAATGTCCGATTTGCAGCACGGACCCGGGTCTCAGCATTGACCTCGGGTCTTACAGTGCTGCTGGGTCCTAGTGCACTCAGCTCACTTCAAGCTGAAGGATGTGCTCAAAGCCCTTGCAAATTGCACTGCTGCAGCCTCTCAGCTTTTCAAGGAGCTGTGATTGTGGGGAGCATGTGGCTGGGGGAATTGGGGGGACTGTGATTGTGGGGAGTATGTGGCTGGGGGAATTGGGGGGACTGTGATTGTGGGGAGCATGTGGCTGGGGGAATTGGGACTGTGATTGTGGGGAGCATGTGGCTGGGGGAATTGGGACTGTGATTGTGGGGAGCATGTGGCTGGGGGAATTGGGGGACTGTGATTGTGGGGAGCATGTGGCTGGGGGAATTGGGGGGACTGTGATTGTGGGGAGTATGTGGCTGGGGGAATTGGGGGGGCTGTGATTGTGGGGAGCAGGTGTCTGGGGGAATTGGGGGGGCTGTGATTGGGGGGAGCAGGTGGCTGGGGGAATTGGGGGGGTATGGACAATGACTGTTGATGGGCTCGGGGCAAGCAGCATTCCTTAACCTCTAACCAAAAGAGAAAATGCTGGAAAATCTCAGCAGGCCTGGCAGCATCTGTAAGGAGAGAAAAGAACTGATGTTTCGAGTCCAGATGACCCTTTGTCAAAGCTTCCTTAACCTCTACATGTGTTCTTCTCCATCTCCACCCCCCCCCCCCACCGCCCCCGCCCCCCCACCCGCCCACTTCAGAGTGATGAGATTGCTTTTGTGATGTAATCAATCAATCTTGCTGCTGGAGCTGAGGAGAAGGAGTAGGAGGAAGAATTGCTGGCACAGGAGGCCCAGGCCTTACCACTTGCAGGATTAGAGAGAGACGACCACCAGAGGTAGGAGGTGGCCGCCAATCATCCGGGGGGGTGGGGGGGGGGGGGGGGGTGGCAGGAGAAGGAGGGAGCAGAGACCCAAGCATTTCCATGCAGAAGTGTCATTTGAACAGATGTTGGACACCGTGTGCTGCCGACGTCTCTGTCTCCGAAAGGAGACAGTGCGACACCTGTGCCACCTGTTGCAGCACCTGGCACCTAGAGGTAGAGGGCGGGGGGGGGGGGGGGGGGGGGGTGGTGGCGCCCACTCTCGGTGGCTGTCAAATTGACGGCCGCTTTGAACTTTTCTGCGACTGGCTCCTTCCAGACCCCTAGCGGCAATGTCTGTGACATTTCCCAGTCAGCTGTGCACACCTGTGTCAAGCAGGTCACAGAAGCCCTGTGTGCCCGGGCTGGGCAGTACATCAAATTTAACCTGGAGCAGGCCCATCAGGAAGCCTGGGCTGCAGGCTTCACAGCCATTGCAGGGATGCCTAACGTACAGGGGCCATCAACTCCACCCACGTCGCCCTTCAGGCCCCCCTACAGAATCTGTGAAGATTCACCAACAAGAAGAGGTTTCACTCCCTGAATGTTCAACGAGTATGTGACCATAATATGAACATTATGCATGTCTGCGCAAATCATCCAGGTAGCGTGCATGACAGCTTCATTATCAGGGGCTCTCAACATCCCGGAGGCATTTCAGGAGGAGCCCAGGCTGCGGGAGTGGCTCGTGGGTGAAATGGGTTACCCGCTTCGGACATGGCTGATGATACCTGTGTGGAGGCCTGTGACTGAGGCAGAGACCCGCTATAATGAGGCCCATGGAGCCACCCGCGCGAAAGTGGAGAGGTGCATTGGGCTCCTCAAGATGCGATTCCGGTGCCTGGACCGATCTGGCGGGGCTCTCCAATACATCCATGTGATCTCTTCCCGCATAGTGGTGCTGTGCTGTTCCTTGCACAATCTGGCTCTACAGAGAGGTGACATATTGGAGGAGGAGGAGGAGAAGGACATGGAGGCTGACCAGCTGCGCGTCGCTGGGGAGGATGACCAGCAGGAGGAGGAGGAAGAGGAGGAGGAGGTGCAAACGAGTCTGACTCCTATCTGAGCTCTGCATGCACACTGACACCTGGGACCACGTCTGTGTAGTGGGTAACGGATCTGAAACCCCCATACAGGGCGCTGGGGCGGGTGGGGTGGTGGGCGGGAGGGAATCACTCGTGGGGTCTGGGGAAACAATCTCTTTCTTTCCTTAGTGACACGCCTTGGAACAATACCCAGATGTTGGAGGGCTGGCAGCTCAAATGAGGCATGCGAGAGGGCAAGGGAGGCCCTGATCACCAGGCAGCTCAGTCGCTAGGGGCTTGTGTCTGTGGGTTCCATCCCCCCCCATACAAAATTCCTTCTATATCCTGCACATTGTCACACCAGAGTGGTGGACCTGGGTACTCTGTGTTAGTGAGTTTTTTGGCAGGCAGGAGGGTGATGACGACTCGCTAAGCACCATTATGATGAAGCCCTGGTGCAAACGAGTCTGACTCCTATCTGAGCTCTGTATGCACACTGGGACCTGGGTCCACGTCTGTGTAGTGAGTAAGGGATCTGAAACCCCCATACAGGGTGCTGGGGTGGGTGGGGTGGGGGACGGGAGGGAATCACTTGTGGGGTCTGGGGAAACAATGTCTTCCTTTCCTTAGTGACACAGCATTGAGGGGCCTCCCCAACTGACATCAACATGAAGCATCGTTCCGGCGATCATCAATGGAAGAAGATTCCTATTCAAGACAAATCTGAGACAAATTAGTCACACGTGGGTGGTGAAAAAACATTTAATTGCAATAACGGTGTCTAAATAAGTTGTTGTAACATAAAAACTTGTGAACAGAAAATGTTAAGGTGCTTAAATATCTTTCTAACTAGTGCAGCCCTTCACCCGTGCCATCTCAGTGCAACTACAACTTCCTAACCTTACGTGGCCTACCACTACATCTCAGTGATTCCACAGAATGTACATCGAAGGTGGAGGGGGTCAGCTGCCTACCTCGCCCCGTTGCCTGTGATGCGCATGGCGGGTGTCCTCTGGAGCCCCTGGACCTTGAGGGCCCTGGCCTGTTTCCAGGTGTCTGGGATGTTTCCATGCCACCCTCTTCATCCCGCTGCCCCTGTGATGCCCCGGTGTCAGGAAGGGGGGAGTCAGAAGGTGTAGCCACAGCCACAGTTCCCTAACTGGAAGGCCCCAGCATGGGCTCGAACCCTTCCTCCTCTCTTGGGATTCCTGTGGGCCCTTGGGTGTCACCTGGCACTGCCAGTCCTGGAGGACCACCTGCGTCCTACCCATGGTGGTCGAGCCCTCTGCGATGGCCACTTGAGTTGGGGGCCATATCCCAATGGCTGCAGCAAGTGCCCTCTGAGACTGGGCCATGCTCTGCAACCTCTCAGCCATGACTCTCTGAGACTGGGCCACTCTCTGCAAGCCCTCAGCTGTGGTCCTCTGAGACTGGGCCATGTTCCCAAGGGCTGCTGCCATAGCCTGCTGCGTCTCAGCGCTGTCCCACTGGGTTTCCTGCAAGTTCTCGAGCCTCTCAGCCATGGGCCCCGCAGAACTTTAGAGTCCTGTTCAGTTCCTCAGCTGTGGCCCGCTGTGACTCAGCCTCGGCCCTCTGGGACTCAGCTGTGGCCTGCTGTGACTCGGCCATTGCTTGGAGCCTGCAACTCATGGTGAGGATACCGTGCCCCAGGCTTTCCACTGCAGACGCCACCCTTGCAGTGATGGCCTGAGAAGCACGCAAGACAGGCAATAGCTGGTCCACCTGAAAGCTTTGGAATTCCTCCCAACAGCCTTGCAGTTGGTCCAGTGTGGCCGCCTGCCTCCTGCATTCCCTGGCTCTGTTGCTGCATCTCCAGCAGCTGAGGAGGAAGTGATCTCAGAGACCTAGCATGTAGCCTGGGGCCAGCTGAGTCCTCGCCTCCGGCAGGCCCCCACATGGCAGAGGCCTTGGACGTTCCCTCCTCCACCAGATGTACATTATCAGATGTGTTGTGCTCACCAGAAAGTGACCCAGAGGCCTCACCGCTAACTGGACCCACCGATGTGTTAATATCTGGGATGGTGAGTTGTGTGGTGGAAACTGACACCAGAACGGTGCCATCCTCAGAGTTCCCTTCAGCCATATCCTCCGAGGACTCATCCGAGCAGCCTGGAACAGGATGGGCAGGAGCTGCAGTACGGACCTGGAGTCCAAAAGGCCCTGGAGCATCCGGATGTGTCCCTGCAACACAGGACACAAGGTTAAGTGCAAGGGAGGGAGAGGAATCCAGGATGCAAAACACATGATTCACATTGCTCCATTGAACATAGAACAAAGCACCAAGACAATTATATCACAGGAACAGGCCCTTTGGCCCTCCAAGCCTGTCGCGACTAGGCTGCCCATCTGATTTGTAACCCTCCAACCTTCTGGGGACCATATGCCTCTATTCCCATCCCATTCATATAGCTGTAGAGACACCCTTTGAAGGTCACTATCGTATCTGCCTCCGCGACCTCCCCCGGCAGTGGGTTCCAGGCACCCACTCTCTGTGCAAATAAATATGCCTCGTACACCTCCTTTAAATCTTACCCCTCGCACCCGAAACTCGTGCCCCCGAGAAGCTGCCTCAAAGTGAGTGGAGGAATGACAGGTGCTCACGTCTTGACGGCAGTCCATGCTGTCACTGACAGCCCGCATCTCCCCTTCTCTTGAGAGCTCCAGCACCCGCTCCTCAAAGTGGGGGAGGACCCAGAGGTCTGGCTCACCACCCCCTGTCTTCGCCCTCTCACAGGTGTTGTGGTTGGTCTTCTTCTGTGGAGAAACAAGGAGCCATGAAAGAAATGGCGGCATGACTCCTGCACAGTATCAGGTGGTGGCCCTTAGAGGGCAAACACAGTGGGCCCTTGGGGGCAATAGGAAGGAGCTGCTTGGGGGTCAGGGGCTGGAAACATGTAGGGTGCTGGGGATGGGAGGATCTAGGGGAGATACGGGGGAAAATGCAAGATGGGGTTCAGCACTCACTCTTGCTGCATGGATGAGGTCATTGACTTTTTTCCGGCACTGCTTCCTGGTTCGGGTGGCCAGTGCCCGGGCACTGACTGAGCTGGTGACCTCCTCCCAGACTGCATTTCCATCAGAGCCCCTGGGTCTGCGTCCTCCTGGGGGGAAGAAGGTGTCCGCCTCGCCGCTGCTGCACCCAGCAGCCTCCCCAGTTCACCGTCAGTAAATCGGGGGCTGGCCGTGCGCACATTTTGTGCAAGAATGCCTGCCTGCCTGTCCATTCTTGAGTTTTTTATGGAGTTGCCCCTCGTTAGGGCAGATCAGCTGCATGCAATTTGGCCGAGCATTCCAGCAAGTTCCATGCATTTTGCTTGTTAGCATTGAGGGTAAGGCAAGTGAGCACTTGCAGTTGTGCTGATGGGGTAGGGGGTGGTGGATCAGTGCCTCAATGGTTGGGGACAGGGGAGAGAGAGGGAGGTGTCACACAGCCACCGGAGTCCGGAGGAGATGGGGGCCTTGTGTGGGAGGGTCCGGGGTGGGGGTGAGGGGGATCACTCTGCCTGAGATCAGTGGGGGGGAAGGGGGGGGTCCACTGCCACTCTGCCTGAGATCGGTGGGGGGAAGGTGGGTCCGCTGCCACTCTGCCTGAGATCAATGTCTGTGGGGGTCAGAGGGAGGCATTATCAGGCCCGGGAGTGATGTGGCAGGAGAGCGTTATTCTATCATTTTTTTTCTGTGCATGTGCAGTTAGAGGCGCCGATCAGAGCTGCAGGATTTTGGGCATTAAGCCCCGCCCACAGGCTTGTGCAGCACGATTCGGAATGGCTGATATCTTTGCAGGCAGAGTGTGTACGGGCGTGCCTGAGAACAGGTCTAAAAGTCGGATCTGAAACACCCAGTTTCAAGTCCGCCCAGCACTTAGAATCAAAATGGTAAAATCGGACCCTACGTTGACTTCAACAACTGTAGGATGTGAACTTTCCCCATCAACTTGACTCCCCCTTTTTGTTTTCCGTTATTCAGTTCTCCTGGTTTGTCCCACTCCTCCTCCACATGGCCACTGCCCCGGGTTGTTCAGTTTTTCTCCCAGTGAGCACTGACCTCCGCTTTCCTATTAACACATTCTACTATCTTACCTTTGCGGCTATTACCACTCTTCAGTCCTTAATGGCACTAAATATAAACATCCGCTTTGTCTCATGCCCATGACATCTTTGTCAATCTCTCCTCAGCCCCCATCTGTATGGTTTGAACATACGGTGAGGAGAGTCAATGTATGCTGTGTTTAATAAAATGTAAATTTAATAAAATATATTTAAATCCAGTTCATGCCCATAATGGGCGTGAAGCTGATTATGACACCAGTGAGGGGTTGTGAAAATTGGAAGTCGCAAATTCTCCGATAAGATCCGTGACCTCGGGGATTTCGCCGAATATTGAGCACCCATCGCCGCTCCCACAGACGACGAGCGAGTTGAATTGCATATGTGCATATGAGGGGCGGCACGGTAGCACAGTGGTTATCACTACTGCTTCACAGCTCCAGGGACCTGGGTTCGATTCCCGGCTTGGGTCACTGTCTGTGTGGAGTTTGCACATTCTCCTCGTGTCTGCGTGGGTTTTCTCCGGGTGCTCCGGTTTCCTCCCACAGTCCAAAGATGTGCGGGTTAGGTTGATTGGCCATGCTAAAAAAAAAATTGCCCTTAGTGTCCTGAGATTCGTAGGTTAGAGGGATTAGTGGGTCAATATGTAGGGATATGAGAGTAGGGCCTGGGTGGGATTGTGGTCGGTGCAGACTCGATGGGCCGAATGGCCTCTTTCTGTACTGTAGGGTTTCTATTCTATTCTATTCATGTGCCGACCTTAAGTTCCCTGAGGATTGTGGATATGTTTATGCATGTGACATCCTATTGTTTATGGCAGCCATGTAAATTGGGTGAATCACAGTTATGACTATGTGGATCTAGTTATCTCTAACAGTGGTGGTGGGGGGAAGGAACCGTTATGGCAAGACTTTATGGATAAACTTCCATTAATACAGTTTTGCTCTCAGTTAAAATTTATATTTTTTTCATTTTTTCAAGAGAACACACTGCAGAACTATTTCAACATCTGCATTTTAAAAAAATACTTTGAAAAGGTGCTGTTTTGATGGAAAACAAATAGCCTCAGAACACATTTATTATTTCTCCTTAGTTGGCATGGTTCCATTGTCTTCTGTACCTTGTCGAAATGACTATTATCTATACTCAAACCTGACGGTGTGTGTGTGAGAAGTCAAACCCAATTGATCCACATCTGCAACAGTAACGCAAGATCATTTTCGGCCATGATAGCTAAATAATGATCAGGAATAGAACAGACAATTTTTCCCTAACTAACCTCATTGCACTAAGGCCAACTTCTCTGTAGCTGAATTATTTTACCGAGTAATGCACTGATGCATAAAGCAGGTGATAAATGCTTTGTGAGCCAAGGCTAACTCTTTCATTACTTTTATTTTTTCCTGTGGAAAAATAGTTAGTGGCATGACAGAGCACTGTACTTTTACCATGTGGCAGCCTTTCCGAATGCAAGGCATTATTGATGGCAAGCAGCTGGCCATGAGGCTTGGGTTTCTTCTCTTCTTCTGGCACGAATACTTACTCCTGTTACATGATGACCAATCCAGCACTATCCTTTGATGCACGATAACTGCGTTTTCTAGATTACTGATCGATCTATGCACTGAAGAAAGAGCAGGAAAGGTTTAAAAAAGAAGGCAAATAATTGCTTTTGTTGAGGGTGAAGTAGACAGCACAAGTTTGCCAGTTCATATTGGGCACAGGAAATGATCCGTTGCCAGGACAGCTAGATCTGAGATACACTCAGGGCCTCCAAAGGCCTCGGATCTCATTTAAATTAATTGTGGACATCTGCTGTGGCAAAATTCACTACTGGATGTAAGACAAATGCTATTCCTGTTGCTTGGTTATCTTGTTTCTGTGTCAAGGAATACGATGCCATGCAATTCCTCAAGCGAGCATTGTCTGAATATTAGGAGAAATGTTAGCCTCAGATAATTACATTAGGGGCAAAATAAAAGAAGGAAATGTTGGTAAAGTGGGATGAAGTAAGGTGTAAGAAGGCTAGCGTGGAGCATGAACACCAATGTATACCTGTTGGACTATCTTTGCCTGCGTCTACGCTGTAAATGTTAAGATGCTAGTCTATATTAACATATTTAATTTAATATCCATATCTCTGTGTTTACCAAACTATCTTGTCATTCAGCTGACAATAAATTCAATTTTTCTGACCTTGTTATTCTTTCTGTAAGAGGTCCTTCGGGTTACAGGGATGACACTCAAACCAGCAGCCACCTCCTTTCCCTTAAGCTTTGCTGTTGCGTTTCATGGCTTCTTCACACCTATTCCAATATTCTGTGCTTCCTCACTTCCTCTGATTTGTGATAAGAAGATTTCAGTATCAGTTGTGAAAAGCTTAATGCTCACTTTTTCTTTCCCTTTTTGTACATCCTGTTGCATTCCCTTGAGCCAAAGTCCGCTCACACATATAAACTGATGCTGCCCTTAAAAAAAGATGTGCTATTTGATGCTATTTCCCACCCATCACTGATGATATACATAATCTTACTCTGCCCAACAGTCATAACTGACCCCAATAGTGAGCATTCTAGGATGTTGGTTGGTGGAAGTCTCAGGACAAGACTTCCACCACCACCTTTTCTGCTCAGTTGTGTTACTTTTATTGATAACATTTGCTGGAACTGGGCATAACCACATAAACAGCACACAAGTTTAAACTCAGATTATATTTGCTGCAATTGGAATTTCAACAATCCATTGTGCCAGTTCAAAATTAATGCCAGAAGCGAGCGCAGCCCAGGATGAATGAATCATCATTTGGAGCTTTCATTAACTAACCTTCAAAACCTAAAAAATAATATCCCAATTTATGGAATAAGAGTATCAATAATAATATATAAATTGCACCATTGATATCAAAAAACATCCAGAAGGAGCTTCAGAGGGGAAAAAAATGGAAGATATCTCAAAGAGGTGACATTAGGAGCAATAACAATATTGGGCCAATGAAGTGAGGTTTAGTGAGGTTCTAGAAGATGAAAACAGAAGTTGGGGAGCCAAATAGACCAGGGAGGCAATTCCAGAGAGTGGGCCAAGGCAATTGGAAGAAAGACTGTCAATAGTGTAGCAAAGGGAGGAGGCAGTGCAGATATGAGTTCAAAATCAGAATGGAGAATTCAGGGAGAGAGCAGGGATTCTATTCCTGATCCTGATTTCCTGATTTCTAGAGAAGCAAGGCCAGAGATGGATTTAACAACATGGAAAAATAAATTAACCCAGATGTTTGGGGATCACAAGGTGTCAGTGAGGATAAGGTGACAGTGAAAGCCTGGGAATTAACATCAATTCATGGAAAGTGGTGAATGGGGAAGCTGGAATGAAAGCATCGGAGTAGTTGAGTCTAGGTATGGTTAAGGCAGGAATGAAGGTTGATCTAGAGGTAGAGGCAGGAGATTTTACAACTGAAATTGATGGTCTTTTGTAATTTCCATGTGAGATTAAAGAGAATACTGAAGTAATGAACATGCTGGTGTGGAGTGAGATGGTGGTGAGGGAGAGGACAGTATCAGTGATGAGAGGGTGAGGCTTGCAGTAGAGAATGAAGACAAAGGCTTCAGTAATCGCAATGTTACCTGGCAGACACTAAAAGTCATCAAAATAATTAAATCCCTTTACATATTCACAATAGCCCAACAAGACTGTTCCATATAATTAACTGTGCTTTCTGCATTTGGGCCCAATTAACTGCTTTATCAATTAAATTGAGGTCAGCTGTCTCTTCTCACTGTGTATATGAAGTGATGCAGCCCCGAAAGCGTTGCAGCAAGACTAAATATTCAGCAGTACAATTTTTAAATTCTGTGCTGCTGCCATTGACTTTTCCAGTTCAAACACAGGATATAAAATACCTTCTGTTTGCTATTTTTAACCAACTGGCTAAAGCATTTGGAAAAATCCCATTCTGTATTACTGTACTTTAAAGTGAGAACTTCATCACGGTGGCACAGTGGTTAGCACTGCCGCCTCACAGAGTCAGGGACCTGGGTTCGATTACGGCTTGGGTCATTGTCTGTGTGGACTCTGCACATTCTCCCCGTGACTCCGTGGGTTTCCTACCACAGTCCGAAAGACGTGCTGGTTAGGTGCATTGTGTGGTAAACCACTGTTATAGAACAAAGAACAAAGAACAATACAGTACAGGAACAGGCCCTTCGGCCCTCCAAGCCCGTGCCGCTCCCTGGTCCAAACTAGACCATTCTTTTGTATCCCTCCATTCCCACTCCGTTCATGTGGCTATCTAGATAAGTCTTAAACGTTCCCAGTGTGTCCGCCTCCACCACCTTGCCCGGCAGCACATTCCAGGCCCCCACCACCCTCTGTGTAAAATACGTCCTTCTGATATTCTTGTTAAACCTTCCCCCCCCTCACCTTGAACCTATGACCCCTCATGAACGTCACCACCGACCTGGGAAAAAGCTTCCCACCGTTCACCCTATCTATGCCTTTCATAATTTTATCCTCCTCTATTAGGTCACCCCTCATCCTCCGTCTTTCCAGTGAGAACAACTCCAGTTTACCCAATCTCTCCTTATAACTAAGCCCTTCCATACCAGGCAACATCCTGGTAAACCTCCTCTGCACTCTCTCTAAAGCCTCCACGTCCTTCTGGTAGTGTGGCGACCAGAACTGGGCGCAGTATTCCAAATGCGGCGGAACCAACGTTCTATACAACTGCAAAACATCAGACCCCAACTTTTATACTCTATGCCCCGTCCTCTCAAGGCAAGCATGCCATATGCCTTGTTCATTATCTTCTCCACCTGTGACGTCACCTTCAAGGATCTGTGGACTTGCACACCCAGGTCCCTCTGCGTATCTACACCCTTTATGGTTCTGCCATTTATCGTATAGCTCCCCCCTATGTTAGTTCTACCAAAATGCATCACTTCGCATTTATCTGGATTGAATTCCATCTGCCATTTCTTTGCCCAAATTTCCAGCCTATCTATATCCTTCTGTAGCCTCTGACAATGTTCCTCACTATCTGCAAGTCCAGCCATTTTCGTGTCGTCCGCAAACTTACTGATCACCCCAGTTACACCTTCTTCCAGATCGTTTATATAAATCACAAACAGCAGAGGTCCCAATACAGAGCCCTGCAGAACACTACTAGTCACAGGCATCCAGCTGGAAAAAGACCCTTCCACTACCACCCTCTGTCTTCTGTGACCAAGCCAGTTCTCTACCCATCTAGCCACCTCCCCCTTTATCCCATGAGATCCAACCTTTTGCACCAACCTACCATGAGGGACTTTGTCAAACGCTTTACTAAAGTCCATATAGATGACATCCACGGCCCTTCCATCGTCAACCATTCCAGTCACTGTTATCTGTTATCTGTGGTGGTTAACCACTGTAGTTAGTATTTCTCATTACCTGTATATGTAGTACATCCCTGTCGGTTCCGCCCAAGACTCCTCCCCCTGGTCCGGGTATAAAGGCGGTGGCTCCTCCCCCTGGCCTTCAGTACAGACCAGATCACCAACAGGGATGGCTCCAAGTTCTTGCTAATAAAAGCCTATCTGTCTTGCTTACAACTAGTCTTGGCTCGATTGATAGTGCATCACATTGGCCATGCTAAATTCTCCCTCAGCATACCCAAACACACATCAGAGTGTGGCGACTCGGGTATTTTCACAGTAACTTCATTGCAGTGCTAATGTAAGCCTACTTGTGACACTGATAAATAAACTTTAAACTTTTCATCAAAATAAAGGAATTTCTGAAGTCCACTGAATAAAACTCCAGTCTGTCATCACTTTGAAGATATAAAGCACTAAGCATTAGAACCACAAGTTAAGCAACAAAGTCATCTATTTCCAATGATTACATGAACAGGGGCCCATAAGTATTCTGCCTTCATTTTATTTCTTGCTCTTTTACCACACGACAAAATCCAGATGAACATGCATATGACCCATTCAGCAATCTCTAAAAGCAAAGGTCATACAAAGTATCAGGTACTCGGGAGATGGTGACATAGCGGTAATGTTTCTGGACTAGTAATTGAGTAGCGCAAGCTAATGCTCTGGAGGCCTGTGTTCAAATCCTATTATGGCAACTAGTGAAATTCAAATTCAATTTTAAAAATCTGGAATATAAATCTCGGGCAGCATTTTCTGGCCCTTCCTGCCAGTGGGATCTTCTGGTCCGGCCAAAGGTGACCCCCCCCTGACAACTGCCCCCCCCCCCCCCTCACCTGCCCCCCGACCCCCCACCTCCCACAATGGATTCCCCGGTAGGCGAGCCATAAAAAAACAGCATAGACCTCGACAGGACCGGAAGATCCCACCAGCAATCAAAGGCAGGGCATCTCCACCTCCGGAAAACATGTAATATTTGGGCAGGGGGAGTCCCAGCCCTAGTCTCAGTAATGGTAGTTGTAAAATTTTAATTAATTGTCATAAAAATCCATCTGGTTTACTTAGATGATGGATTTTATTTCTTCAACTTTTTAGGGGAATATGGTGGTGTTCTGTAAAGAAGGCTGTTGGCTCTGACAAAGGGTCATCCAGTCTCGAAAAGTTGGCTCCATTCTCTTTCCACAGATGCTGTCAGACCTGCTGAGATTTTCCAGCATTTTCGGTTTTTGTTTCAGATTCCAGCATCCGCAATATTTTGCTTTTATATATGTGTGTATGTGTTTGTGTCCATGATTAATTAAACTGGTGGAAAGTTAATAGAGACAACTTGTAGGTGGGAGCTGGGAGATAAAAGGATAACGGTGTAAGTTTCAGGTATTTATAATGCGATGTTATGGTGAGGTTGGGTTTACAAGTAAATGGGTTGGGTTTAAGGTTTGCATTATGAGATAAGGAGGGACTTGACTTTTCAGCTGTTGAATTTCCATGGGAATTTCCAAAGTAACAAAGAACTTACATAAATTACAAAGGCGTGATAAATAAACAGGGGAAGGCATATTAAATGTTATTGATTCAAAACTGGAGGCAAAAGGAAAATATAAACTTTTTTTGGAAAAGTTGAATTCAAAGAGGTGTTCAAGAACATAGAATCTGAGATGAAAGAGAAAGGATATTTAAGGAAATATGCCTTGAAACAAGGTCTGAGCTAGGAGACGGTGTGAAAGTTGTGAATTTGAATCAGCCATTCAGCCAAGCCAGAAAAGTATTGTCTTTCGAAAGCAATCTGTTTCTGAATGTTTCTTTTGGATTTCCACATCAAATCAGAAGTATTTGAGGAGTTGTGTGGTGTGCCCTGCTTTTGGGATCAATAGATTTTCCTCTCCATTTTCAAAATACAAAAAAATGCTTAAGGCATGTTTCCCTCTGGGATCTGGCTTAACAACAGCTGTGGTCGTAACATTAATAATGTCCTTTAGGGATGGAAATCTATCATTTTTGCATGGTCTGGTAACATGTGACTCCAGACCCACAGCAGTATGATTCTCTCTTAACTGCTCTTTGAAATGGCCTAATATAGAACCGCTGCAGAGCAGAAGGAGGCCATTCGCCCATCAAGCCTACATCGACAACAATCCCACCCAGGCCCTATCCCCATAACCCCACGCATTTACCTTGTTAATCCCCTTGACACTAAGGGGCAATTTAACATGGCCAATCAACCTAACCCGCACATCTTTGGTGTGTGGGAGGAAACTGGAGCACCCGGAGGAAACCCACATAGACACGGGGAGAATGTTCAAGCTCCACACAGACAATCATCCGAGGCTGGAATTGAACCTGGGTCCCTGGCGCTGAGGCAGCGGCGCTAATCACTCTGCCACCGTGCTGCCACACAGTTTAAGGACAAACGGGAAAGGGCAACAAGTGCTGGTCTAGTCAGCGTCTGCCACATCCCATGGAAGAATAAAGAAATATCAGATAGCAATGTGTTGAAATGAAATGAGACTTGATGCAAATTTTTCCAGAAGGATATGTTGACAGAACTGAATAACAGTTTACATTAATTTTGCTGTCATCAAATGAGTTTGTCACGGCAGACCACAAAACTTGTTAGTGACCTTGCATTTGAAATATAATTTTATTTATCTGCTGTAATATCAGAACTTAGCTTCAACTGGCAGAAACTTGATGCAAACTGAACGAGAGCTGCAAATGAACACACTCACCAATTATTCAGAGATAGCCTGACATTATCTGACAATATTATTGACAATGTTTATTTTTATCTTTCAAATTATATTTTGAAGAATCTCAAATAAGACTTGCTAAAACTGAAATATATAACACGTAACGGGAAAATAAAAATCACAAGACAGTGTTTTCCATCTTTTCCTGAGCACCAGGAAGTAACTCTTTGCACTGCATTACCACTCAATCAATATTATTGCTCAGACGGGAATTGGGAGATTTTCAGGATGTAAAAGTTACAAGCATACTGACAAAAAAAACAAAGTAAGAAGTTTAACAACACCAGGTTAAAGTCCAACAGGTTTATTTGGTAGCAAAAGCCACACAAGCTTTCGGAGCTGCAAGCCCCTTCTTCAGGTGAGTGGGGATTCTGTTCACAAACAGAGCATATAAAGACACAAACTCAATTTACATGAATAATGGTTGGAATGCGAATACTTACAACTAATCAAGTCTTTAAGAAACAAAACAATGTGAGTGGAGAGAGCATCAAGACAGGCTAAAAAGATGTGTATTGTCTCCAGACAAGACAGCCAGTGAAACTCTGTGGGGGTTACAAATAGTGTGCCATGAACCCAATATCCCGGGCGCCAACAACTGCCAGTTTCCAGATGCAATTTTACATCTCATCCGCTTCATCCTGGACCACAATATCTTCACCTTCAACAACCAGTTCTTCATCCAGACACACAGAACAGCCATGGGGACCAAATTCGCACCTCAATATGCCAACATCTTCATGCACAGGTTCGAACAAGACTTCTTCACCGCACGGGACCTTCAACCGATGCTATACACTAGATACATCGATGACATTTTCTTCCTTTGGACTCATGGTGAACAATCACTGAAACAACTCTATGATGACATCAACAAGTTCCATCCCACCATCAGACTCACCATAGACTACTCTCCGGAATCGGTTGCATTCTTGGACACACGCATCTCCATTAAGGACGGTCACCTCAGCACCTCACTGTACCGCAAGCCCACGGATAACCTCACGATGCTCCACTTCTCCAGCTTCCACCCTAAACACGTTAAAGAAGCCATCCCCTACGGACAAGCCCTCCGTATACACAGGATCTGCTCGGATGAGGAGGATCGCAACAGACACCTCCAGACGCTGAAAGATGCCCTCATAAGAACAGGATATGGCGCTCGACTCATTGATCAACAGTTCCAACGCGCCACAGCGAAAAACTGCACCGACCTCCTCAGAAGACAAACACGGGACACAATGGACAGAGTACCCTTTGTTGTCCAGTACTTCCCCGGAGCGGAGAAGCTACGGCATCTCCTCCGGAGCCTTCAACATGTCATTGATGAAGACGAACATCTCGCCAAGGCCATCCCCACACCCCCACTTCTTGCCTTCAAACAACCGCACAACCTCAAACAGACCATTGTCCGCAGCAAACTACCCAGCCTTCAGGAGAACAGTGACCATGACACCACACAACCCTGCCACAGCAACCTCTGCAAGATGTGCCGGATCATCGACACAGATGCCATCATCTCACGTGAGAACACCATCCACCAGGTACACGGTACATACTCTTGCAACTCGGCCAACGTTGTCTACCTGATACGCTGCAAGAAAGGATGTCCCGAGGCATGGTACATTGGGGAAACTCTGCAGACGCTGCGACAACGGATGAATGAACACCGCTCGACAATCACCAGGCAAGACTGTTCTCTTCCTGTTGGGGAGCACTTCAGCGGTCACGGGCATTCGGCCTCTGATATTCGGGTAAGCGTTCTCCAAGGCGGCCTTCGCGACACACGACGGCGCAGAGTCGCTGAGCAGAAACTGATAGCCAAGTTCCGCACACACGAGGACGGCCTCAACCGGGATATTGGGTTCATGGCACACTATTTGTAACCCCCACAGAGTTTCACTGGCTGTCTTGTCTGGAGACAATACACATCTTTTTAGCCTGTCTTGATGCTCTCTCCACTCACATTGTTTTGTTTCTTAAAGACTTGATTAGTTGTAAGTATTCGCATTCCAACCATTATTCATGTAAATTGAGTTTGTCTCTTTATATGCTCTGTTTGTGAACAGAATCCCCACTCACCTGAAGAAGGGGCTTGCAGCTCCGAAAGCTTGTGTGGCTTTTGCTACCAAATAAACCTGTTGGACTTTAACCTGGTGTTGTTAAACTTTTTACTGTGTTTACCCCAGTCCAACGCCGGCATCTCCACATCAAAAAAAACAAATACAGGCGAGAAAAGTATTTTCTACTAGTGACATTATTTTGAAAAGTGAAATGATTCAAGCACCACAGTTAAAAGCATGAATAAATACATTGTTGATTAGAGTGAATACGTCACTTTTTATAATGCAATTATTGGTGACTTTCTAATACAGACTGAACCATTAGAATGGATACGGGTAAAGAACACATGCCTCCCTTAAGCTAAAGATTACAATACAATTGCCTATAATTAAAGACATAGGGCAGAATTTTATGGCCCTTCCCGCCAGTGGGATCTTCTGTTCTTGACGAAGTCGACAGAGTTTTAACATCTCACCGCAATTTATGGCCCCACCCCACCGCGACTGGACTCTAAAATTCCACTCACGGTCTTCAGATTTATTGGAGCCGATTGCATGATTCTGATAGAGTGCCCCAATGAATTGAATTCTCTGTGATAATGCAGGGTCTGTTCCTTTAGATAGCTTTGTGCTATCCCATAGGGGCATGTGATGAAAGGATGAATCATGAGAAGGGGAGACTTTTTTCATTTCCTTTGTGTACCATGAACTCCTGCATACTCTATCCTCCGGTGCCCATTTACAATTTTCTTTCCTTATTTCCCATGAGTAGTACGCATATTTTGTCTATTTTGCCAGATCCTCAATGGCAGGTTATATTCAAGATGCTGAGAGAGGAATTGAACTTTGTTATGCCCATTTTCTGAGAGTAAAATGAGGATCGACTTCCAGTGCAATGCTCCATACCCAACCGGCACCTGTGATAGGAGGGATGCCATGTTGAATATTGCGTGACGTCTGAGTGAAACAGGTGTTAGAGCTCATGCAATATGAAGGTCAATGGCTTAATGTCTGTTTTAGCTCCAAAAATAATTTCTAGCAGTCAAACCTGAGGCATGCAAAGATAAATACTGTTTTGGAAAGAGCCTGGGTGCTTATTGGTAATATTGCATTGAGTCCTGAGGCTCATTTCTGTTGGGCCCTGGGCTTCCCAGTCCAGGAATGTACTGGAAACAATTTGATAATTTAATTTCACTGTGGTGGAGTTGGGAGATCGGGTTGTGAGGTGAATTTGGGTGTCATGAGCACTCAAGTGAAAACTGATACTGATTTCCAGATGATTCTGCCGGAAGGCAACATGCAGATGGGAAATTGGGGGACACCAGAAATACCTGTGTGGTTGGGGAAGGGAAGCCATTGCAGGTGATTCTCTGGTTAGGATTTAATCAGTGATGTCTGGTTACTGACCCAATTGTCATAGGAAACATTTTCCTCCTACTGGCTCTATCAAAACCATTGTACATTTCAATAACTCTATTACATCTCCTCTAATCTTCCCTGCTCAAAGGAGAACAATCATAATGTCTCCAATCTATCCATTCAATGGAATTTCCTCATCTCTGGATGACCCTACCGCTTACTTCTTTCCAGTCAGAAAATTTCCATTTTTCATTTTTAACCTTTAACCAATTATGCACCCAAGTTATTATTGTCCCTTTGATAGCATCTGCTTGTAATATTATACAAAATACATTTCGATAGTCCAAATAAACTACACCTGCTGGACCACCTTCATTAAATGTTACTTCATGCATGAACACCAACAGGTTAGTCATAATCAAACTATCTTTAATAAATCCCCACAGGCTGCCCCTTATTGACCAATGCTTCTCAAATTGAACATTATTTTTTTCTTTGAATATGGCCTCAATTCATTTTCCCACCATTGACATTAGACTGATTGGCAGCATGGTGGCACAGTGGTTAGCACTGCTGCCTCACAGCCCCAGGGAGCCGGGTTCGATTCCAGCCTTATGTGGCTGTCTGTGTGGAGTTTGCACGTTCTCCCCATATCTCTGAGGGTTTCTTCCATGTATTCTGGTTTCCTCCCACAGTCCAAAGATGTGCAGATTAGGTAGACCAGCCATGCAAAATTACCCCTTTGTGTCCAAAGATGTGTATCCATGATATGGAGATGCCGCCGTTGGACTGGGGTGGGCACAGTAAGAAGTCTCATAACACCGGGTTAAAGTCCAACAGGTATATTTGGAATCAATGGTGAAGGAGCAGCGCTCCGAAAACTCGTGATTCCAAATAAACCTGTTGGAATTTAACCTGGTGTTGTGAGACTTCTTAAAGATGTGTAGGTGAGGGGGATTAGCAGGGTAAATGCATGACACTACGGGGATAGGGAAGGGAGTGGGCCTGGGTAAGATGCGTTGTCGGAGAGTCGGTTCAGACTCAATGGGCTGAATGGCCTCCTTCTTCACTGTAGGGATTCCATGATTCTATGATTGGCCAGTAATTACCAGATTTTTCCTCTTCCCTTTTTGTAAATGGGGTAACACTTGCAACCTTCAGTCCTCTGGCAACACCCCCATATCCATGAAGAATTTAAATATTGTCACCAGGGCTTAAATTGTTTTCACCTTTGCTTCCCTAGCAAGCTAGAATATATCCTACCTGGATCTGATTGACTTGTTAACTTTGAGTGATACTAAAATAATTTGCACCTCCTTCCAATCTTTGCTCCTATTTAATATCTCCACCCTACCCGTGTAATGTGACATGAGAAGGCAGAGATAAAAGTACTTATTTTGTACTTCAGTCATGCCCTTAGCATCCTTATGAGCATTTTATTTTCTGGCCCTAATTAGCCCCACAATTATTTTAACTACTTTTCGACTTGGCATATATTTAGAAAATATTTTTGTGTTCTCGTTGATGCTAATCATTAATATTTTCTCAGATTCTCTCTGTGTCATTCTTATATCCTTTTAAAAAAAAAGAATCCCCACTCTGTATTCTGACTGATTTTTAACTTTGTTCTCTGCCTGATTTTTATCATAACCCTCCCTCATTCTGTTTATTTCATGCTCTATTCCCTTTGTTATCTGAGAGCTCTGGATTTGGATGCTAAACCAAAGGAATAAGCTTAATCTCGACCAAAACTATCCCCACCTTGAGGGCCTGGCATTTCTTTCACCATTTCTTACATTTTTCAGGCATGCATCTTGCTAGCTTCAAAAACCATTGCTTTTCATAAGATGATAGATCACTGTTTCAATTTTCATAGGCAGAGACTCGCATCCAGCATTGACAAACTACAACAAGTCACAGCATACATGCACAATCTAACTGAGTGGATCCATCATTGTTATCTGTAGATCAAGTTAGCAAAAACTGGTACTACGCTCCCCCCCAAAATATTTTCAGAAGGTGACATGGATAAAAACACAAGAACTTCACGTTCTTGTGGCTGTGCTGAAGAACACACGTTCCTCATCATAAAATACTAAACAGAGAAATAATGCAAGTTTTCTGCAAATGCAGTTAACATTAAAATGAATTCACAACCTTGACGATATGCACTTTGGAAGATTCTACATATATTGACTTTAAATGAACTGGGATGCAAGTGAAAGATGAGGCTTATATATCCCACAAATGGCTATATACTGTAATTACCATTTAAAACATTGAGCGGTACAATACCTCCATTCTTCAATCAGAAATGCATTTGTGTTCGACAGCCCAATAAACATAAAGAAAATAAGTTTCAATCTCTTGCCAGAGATATAGTGCAGCTCTCACAAATTACAGCTATTCACTTATTTTAATATTTACAAAATAATGCATTGAATATACTGTTTGTTCAAGTATATGGTTGATGTCAGGTAATATTTCATGTTATTGAATTCCAGTTAACTGTAACATTTGCTTTGATGACAAATCGGTTCAGCTTGTTTACAGGAAAACCGCGTGCAACTGTGTACTTAAAATTCCGCAAGCTGTGATTGCATATCTTTCAGAATTATGATGTGAGATTGATTTTCTGCTGACTATGTTTAATGGGATCTGCATTTATTTACCCTGGGTGGAATTTTCCCAAATTTTGGCAAAGTGTCAGTCTCGGCGTGAAAACTGGCGCGTTCCCCATCAGCTCTGGCGGTGCGATCTGGACCACAACTTTCAAGCACTTTTGAGAAAATAATTTCCCCACTTGAAAAATGCCACGCTTGAAGCACACAGCATGTGATTCGACCACCCCCTGGGGCCATCTGAGCACTTTCATCAAGGGGACGGGATGCTGCACTTGCTCTCATTCAAGCCAGAAGGATGGCAGTGAGGAAATCTGTTCCTCGACTCACCTGAATGCTGGATGCTGTGGAGGAGAGACAGGCAACAATGTTTTTGATTCTGATTTGATTTGATTTATTATTGTCACATGTATTAACATACAGTGGAAAGTGTTGTTTCTTGTGTGCCATACAGACAAAGCATACCGTTCATAGAGAAGGAAATGAGAGAGTGCAGAATTTAGATTTACAGTCATAGCTAGGATGTAGAGAAAGATTAACTTAACGCAAGGTAAGTCCATTCAAAAGTCTGATGGCAGCAGGGAAGAAGCTGTTCTTGAGTCGGTTGGTACGTGACCTCAGACTTTTGTATCTTTTTCCCAACGACAGAAGGTGGAAGAGAGAACGTTCAGGGTGCGTGGGGTCCTTAATTATGTTAGCTGCTTTGCCGAGGCAGCAGGAAGTGTAGACAGAGTCAATGGATGGGACGCAGGTTTGCGTGATGGATTGGGCGACATTCACGACACTTTGTAGTTTCTTGCGGTCTTGGTCAGAGTAGGAGCCATACCAAGCTGCGATACAACCATAAAGAATGCTTTCTGTGGATCTTCAATGTACCCTCAGGCTTGCAGGAGACCCTCCAGCAAGATAACAAATCCCATCTGGGAGACGGTTGCAACACTGATCAGTGCCAGCAGCCTGCACAGGGGTGCAATGCCACAAGATGAAGATGAACGATTTATTCCATTCTGCCAGGGTAAGTGCTTCCTGTCTCCTCTCTGCACTCCACCTTTCTGTCACCCTTCAGAATGTCACCTGGACCCCACCTGCTGCCACCTCACAGGGGCTTCGCACCCGACCTCCCACAAGCCTCATACCCACTGGCACTGCTGTTCAGAACCCCTCCTTGTTTACGCGCAGTGCCCATACATGCCAGGTACCAATGACATCCGACTTGCCAGGCAGCCAGCTCACATCATCCCCATTTGTATTCTTGCAGGATAAGCTTCCCCACAACCCCCGTGAGCGAAAGAAGACAGGCAGTGGGATGCCCAGGCTGAGGGTCCCGACTCCTTACGAGGAGAGAGTCCTGAGGCTTGCAGGGGAGGAGCAGAAGCGAGCCTGTGCTGAGAGCAAGGTGGGTCTGCAAGTAAAACTATGGAGCCACTACACATATTCATTTAGATGACCAATCTCAAGTGAGTTCTATGTACCCCAGGCCATTGACTTGGCCATGTATTAATATCATATCCTTTTCCTTACAGGAACATCACCCCATCAGCCTGGTCCATCCACAAGCAATGTTCCACTGCTCACTTTTGACATAACCTCGGAGAAGCTGTCAAGGTGGACAGGGAAAAAGTGTCATGGCTATCACCTGCACCGTCCACCAGCGCAGAGCTACACACATCAGTGGCAATCTTAGCAAGCAGGCATCTGGGTCACAATTTGGTGAACATCATACTGCTTCTGATGCACATCAGGAGGAAGTAGTAACATCCCAAGGACTGGACAACCGGAGGTCTGCTGGATTCCAGGACACAGCTATGCCCCAGCCAGCCAGCTGCTGAATGTTGCTGCTGGAATCTGTGATAGCTGGCTCTATTGACTCCATCCCAGTATCGATTGGAATCCTGTAAGGAATGAGAGAGAGTCAGGTTGGTGTCACAGCTCCTGAGCATCATTATCTCCCCTGGCCCTTTGGCCTTCCTGACCTGGAAGCAGCCAGTCCCAGAGGCTCCGCTGGCAGCAATCACACATTCACAGCTCAGACGCCCTCACATCTCCAGAGTGTGAATGCCCTCAGCCTATGCCCTCGCCCACTTAGACTCACCTGTAGCTTCCCCTCTGGATTTCCCATCTCTTAAGTCCACTACCACTGGGGGTTCTTACCAGAGGGTCCTGTGCTCATTCATCCTGAATGGCCAAGATCAACTGGACGATTATAGCTGCCCTGCGGGGAGATATAATCTGGATTCTGGATCCTGACTGCCAGGCTTTGGGCTCCCGGAAGAGAAGTGACCCCGTCGCCTCTTGATCCTGTGCCATCAAGCTTTGAGCCCTGAACCCTGAGGATTTGTCCCATTCTTTGACTTGGGGACCGTGGGGAGCTGACATTGCTAAGGGTTATTCTTGGTGGCCAGTTAGTGTCATGAGCATGAGTCTCAGGAATGTTGGAGGGGACAATTGTTTTCTGCTTCAGGGAGAGGCAGAGCTAATAGGCATTCTTCTTAGTCAGGCTGCATCATTCAGAGATCTCATTGCTGTCATGCCTCAACACTTAAGCCTCCTCGACAGCTATTGAAATCACTGGAAGGTGTTCTATATCCTACAAAATGATGGCAGCCCCACCTCGAGATGAAGCACCTCCTGGTTGACTGCAAATATCAACCATAATCTGGTAACTAATCCAAGTGTTGAAGTCCCAGGAAATCTAGCCGGGAACAGTTAAATTTAAATCAGACTCCCAAGTGCGTTGGTGTAAATGTGATAATGAAGACAGGGCCCATGCATTTCGTATAATCTGCTGACAAAACTGGCATGTTTATAACAGATAGAAGACACTTTTCTGTCTTCAATCCTCTCCTTTCTGTGCCTGGAGGGTGGCTGGTTAATATTAAGGCCTTCTTCATGGGATATGGGCATCACTGGCCAGG
Source organism: Mustelus asterias (assembly GCF_964213995.1). Taxonomy (NCBI): domain Eukaryota; kingdom Metazoa; phylum Chordata; class Chondrichthyes; order Carcharhiniformes; family Triakidae; genus Mustelus; species Mustelus asterias. Next base: position 46,050,598 of record NC_135816.1, read on the forward strand.
CCAGCATTTGTTGACTGGCCCCATTTGCCCTTGAACTGAATGGCTTCATAGGTCATTTCAGAGGGCAGTTAAGAGTCAACCACATTGTTGTGAATTTGGAGTCACATGTAGGCCAGACTAGGAAAGAATGGCAGATTTCCTTCCCTCAAGGACATTGGTTAAGCAAATGGGTTTTTAAACAATTGGTGACACTTGTCATGGTCACCATTGCTGAGACTATCTTTATATTCTAGATTAATTGTTGTAAAGCATTGATAGTTAGTATTCCAGGAGCATGAATGTGGTTCCCCATAATAATCATTGACAGAAGGTTACAAAAAAACCACAAGTAGGTAATACCTACCACTTATTTTTTTCCTTGTAATCATATATAATAAACTACAGTTGATTCAGGTGGTACTGGAAGAATATGAAGAACCCAAAGGATTGTTGAGTCGAATTAATTTCCCAAAGATATTGCTGGTCTGCAGATTACCACAATCTCTCATTTAAATGTTAAACTAAATTCAGTCCAGTCTATTTGAATTCTGCATACAAATTTAATTGAAGTTCCATGCTGAATCATGGGAAATGGTTTCAAAACTCCTGCTCTTGGACAGGTCCCGGTTCCTGACCCTTTCCAGTCAGAAGCAGTATCCCAGCTTGCCATTGACTAACAATGAACTATCCCCAGTTGATCCACTGTGTATTAACATTAAGGGACAAGATGCTTCCTCAGGGTCTATGTTCAATTTACTAGCAGAAAGGAGCACAAAGTAACACAAATGTCATTTATGTGTCACTACGAAATTGACAATTAAAACACCAAAGGAGCCATAGTGTAAAGAACACCTTGATTCTGTAACAAATAGATGGAAGGATAAAGCACACTGGTGGGATATAACTATGACCATACCTGGTGGGCAGTCCCTTTCCCTACCCCACCCATCTGACTGCCTGAGGGTCTGTGGAGTGGCTAACAGTGGGCACTATGGAGACACCACATTTTCTGGTATTGAGCTGTATCATTCTAAAGAGCAGAAACATCAAGTGAGTTCCTTTCTTTATGGTGTAGTTCCAGTAATAGATTATGTTTTCCTGAGGCAAAGTGTGCAGGAGTCCACCATGAACTTTGAGATCATGCTCAAAGCATTTGACACCTAGTTTGGCTTGAAGCAAAACCTATTAGTCGAATGAACATGTTTTAGCCAGAGGTTACAACTGACCTATATCATCTTTCTAGTTATGGGGCACTGAAGGATGAGAAATCTGTGATTCTATAGTCATGAGTGTCCAGTATGAATAGCTCTCTGACTTTCTACAGACCCCTTACTTTAGACCAAGCAGATCAGTATGCAAGGCAGGCGGAGATTAGAAAATTTAATTGGATGATAATTTTGCACGACTCCAGGCTTCACATAACTCCATTGACTGGGTATGTTTATGGGGGGGTGGTCCCACCCACAAAAAAGCCTGCCGAACCAGGCAAAAGGGCAGGAAACTGAAGTATTTGCATTGTGTGGTGAACCATCGTTGGTTCCCACTGGATAGTGCTGAGCCAGGGGCTGGCCAGTACTACAAGGATGTACATATGTTACTGTTGGGTTGTGCTATTGTTGCTGTTGGGGTTAGGGTGGGGTTGTTACACCTTTGTACTGTAGTGTTGTGGCACATCCCAGTCGGGCTCCGCCTCCTGGGAGAGGTATAAGAGTCCCTGCTCTGGCCGGGACCCCTTCAGTCTGGGATAGTGTATATAAGTTCTGGTAGCTTCGTTAACAGTAAATAAAAGCCTTTCATTTACTGAGCTTCAAGCCTCATGTCTGAATAGCGCATCAATTTTATTTACTGTCGTTAAACTCTCGTCGGGAAAAAAAAAAGAGAGTATGGAGCAAATTCTGAAGCCGGAAGGCCTTACGCTAGATCCACGTGCGGTGGGTGCTTCTAACACCTTCGACCACTGGCTGAAGTGTTTCGAAGACTACCTGGCAGCCTCCGCAGCGGTCACCACAGATGATGACAGACTCCGGGTCCTCCATGCGAGGGTAAGCGACACTGTCTACCTCGCGATCCGTGCAGCCACCGATTATCCTAAGGCCCTCGAGCTTCTGAAGAAGTGCTATCCCAAACCACCTAATGAGATACACGCTCGTTACCTCCTAGCCACTCGACGACGGCAGTCTGGCGAAACGATGGAGTACTATGCGAACGAGCTCCTACAGCTAGCCAGGGGCTGTGACTGCAAAGCTGTGTCGGCTGAGCAGAGCATGTACGACCTCGCCCGAGATGCGTTTGTGGCCGGGGTCGGATCGTCGTACATTCGACTTAAACTGTTGGAGAAGGGTAACCTTAATCTTACCCAGGCCATCGAGTTAGCAGAGATGCTCGAGTCGGCCTCCAAAAGGTTAGTATAATATCCGGAGGACCATGTGGAGACAACGTGGCAGGAGCAGTCGCAAATCCCTCCTCGTCCCTCGGGTTTGAAATGCTGTGTAATGGCGTGCTCCCATTCGGGCCAGACGACGGCAGCAGCCCCGGGCGGCCCGCGGTGCTATTTCTGCGGAGGAGCGAAGCATACTCGGCAAAAGTGTCCCGCTAAAGCTGTGTTGTTCACCGCATGCGGTAAAAAAGGGCATTATACAAAAGTGTGCCGATCTAAACCCAGGAACGGCAGTGCGGCCTGCGATTCTTCAGAGCTCGGGTCTTCGTTGTCGAAGTCGTCGCAGGGTTCGTCCACGTGCGAGACCAGGACGACGCCATTACGGTCGACGGAGTCAGAGGAGTATGACCACCAGGGGTCGCTGAGTTTGGCGCCCTCACCCACGTGCGACTCATGGGGGCAGCCATGTTGGTCGACACTGACCACGAACGACCAGCAGGGGTCCTCCTCATCGACTTCAGCTGCCTGCAGTGGCGCTCATGAACCAACGGTGGCGTCGATCATCCTGGACCAGGCCAAGCCTCATAGACTTGACAAATCTATGATGAATATCCAGGTAAATGACCACGTGATTTATTGTCTGTTTGACAGCGGGAGCACTGAGAGCTTTATCCACCCAGACACTGTGATGTGGTGTGGACTCCAGATTCAACCTGCCAAACAGACAATCTCTATGGCATCAAGGTCCCGGTCTGTTGCCGTGCTAGGGAGTTGCGTGGTAACCTTGAAGGTGCAAGGCACAGTTTACGAGTGTTTCAAGCTCCTTGTGTTGCCGTATCTTTGCGCGCCAATACTTCTCGGACTAAACTTCATGGTCCACTTGAGGAGTGTAATCCTACAGTACGGTGGGCCACTCCCTTCACTGGCAGTGGGAAAACAGCAGCAGCCTCCAAATTGCCCAACGCGCCCCGCCTGCAGCCTCTCGACGCTGAAGATCACCACACCCTCCTTGTTCCAGAATCTTGTGCCAGGCTGCAAGCCCATCGCGACTAAAAGTAGGCGTTACAGCACTGAGAATCGGATCTTCATTAGATCTGAGGTTCAGCGGCTCCTCAAAGAAAGGATCATACAACCCAGTGCTAGTCCGTGGAGAGCGCAGGTCGTGGTGGTCAAGAGCGGGAACAAACCCCGGATGGTCATTGACTACAGTCAGACCATTAACCGATATACGCAGCTGGATGCGTATCCCCTTCCGCGCATATCTGATATGGTCAATCAGATTGCGCAGTACCGGGTGTTCTCCACCATAGACCTCAAGTCTGCCTACCACCAACTCCCCATTCGCCCAGAGGACCGACAATACACGGCTTTTGAGGCGGATGGTCGCTTGTATCACTTTCTCAGGGCTCCCTTTGGTGTCACCAATGGGGTCTCGGTCTTCCAGCATGCTATGGACCGAATGGTGGACCAGAACGGGCTGCGGACTACCTTCCCGTACCTGGATAATGTCACCATCTGCGGCCATGACCAGCAGGACCACGACACGAACCTCCTGAACTTCCTACGCACTGCATCTCGCCTGAACTTGACCTACAACAGGGAGAAGTGTGTGTTTCGTACGCGCCGTTTAGCCATCCTAGGATACGTGGTGGAAAACGGGGTCATTGGCCCTGATCCAGACCGTATGCGCCCCCTTTCTGAACTTCCCTTACCTGCTAGTGCAAAAGCACTGAGAAGATGCTTAGGCTTCTTCTCCTATTATGCGCAGTGGGTTCCTAACTACGCGGACAAAGCCCGTCCGCTCATTAAGTCCATGACTTTTCCCTTAACGCCAGAGGCCCGATTGGCCTTCGATAAATTGAAAGCCGACATCGCGAAAGCTACGATGCACGCTGTAGACGAGTCCATCCCCTTTCAGGTGGAGAGCGATGCATCTGATTTCGCCCTGGCCACCGCACTTAACCAGGCGGGCAGTCCCGTCGCATTTTTTTCCCGCACCCTCCAAGGCCCCGAAATTCGGCATTCAGCGGTGGAAAAGGAGGCCCAGGCCATTGTGGAGGCCGTCAGGCACTGGCGCCATTACTTGGCGGGAAAACGGTTCACCCTGATCACGGACCAGCGGTCCGTGGCGTTCATGTTTAACAACACGCAGAGGGGCAAGGTCAAGAATGACAAGATCTTGCGGTGGAGAATTGAACTCTCCACCTATAACTACGACATCATGTATCGTCCAGGGAAACTCAATGAGCCCTCGGATGCCCTCTCACGTGGAACATGCGCTAGTATACAGGAGGACCGTTTGCACGCCCTCCATAATGACCTGTGCCATCCTGGGGTCACTCGGCTCTACCACTTTATAAAAGCCCGCAACCTGCCTTACTCGGTGGAGGACGTCAGGTCAGTAACAAGGAGCTGTCGGGTTTGCGCGGAATGCAAACCGCACTTTTACCGACCTGACCGGGCACATTTAGTCAAGGCCACTCGTCCCTTCGAGAGACTGAGTGTCGATTTTAAGGGCCCCCTTCCCTCAACAGATCGGAATGTGTACTTCCTCAATATCATTGACGAGTACTCTCGGTTCCCTTTTGTTGTTACCTGCTCTAATACATCCGCTGCCACGGTTATCAAGGCATTCCGTGATCTCTTTACCCTGTCCGGGTACCCCGGCTACATCCATAGCGACAGGGGCTCGTCGTTCATGAGCGATGACTTGAGGCAATTCCTGCTCTCCTACGGGATTGCCTCTAGTAGGACCACGAGCTACAACCCGAGGGGTAATGGACAGGTGGAACGCGAGAATGCTACAGTCTAGAAGGCTGTCTTACTGGCGTTGAAGTCAAAAGGTCTTCCAATCTCCCGTTGGCAAGAGGTGCTCCCTGATGCGCTCCATTCTATTCACTCCCTCCTGTGTACGGCAACCAATGCTACTCCCCACGAGAGGATGTTCTCATTCCCTCGGAAGTCTTCCTCGGGGACCTCATTACCGTCTTGGTTGACGTACTCAGGACCCGTCCTCCTGCGGCGACATGTAAGGGCTCGCAAGTCCGACCCGTTGGTCGAAGAGGTCCATCTCCTCCACGCCAACCCTCAGTATGCCTATGTGGCATACCCTGACGGGCGAGAGGACACGGTCTCGATCTGAGACCTGGCGCCAGCAGGGGACGTAGCAACCCCTGTCGCTCCCATACCCCCTGTAACAAACCCTTTATCTCTTGTTTCTTTCCCGGACACGGCGCGGGCAGCATCGGGACCATTGCTTAACCATTTTACTCCCATGTACAGCTTGCCTGAGCCCAGAAGATGGTCGCCACTGCAGGGCGTGTCAGGATCCCCTGGACTACCGTCACCTCAGGGTCAACCGGCCTGTGAGTCCGTGGAAGAACAGCTGGACGCCGCCTTGGGGAGAACGCCACCGCAAGTGCCTACTCCGGTGTCACCGCCGGTATTGAGGAGGTCACAACGACGGTGCGGTCCCCCTGACCGTCTGAACTTATAGACTGCTGACACTTTATTCTGTTTTTTGTACCCCGCCGGCCTTTGTTCTCAAAGGAGGGGTGAATGTGGTAAACCATCGTTGGTTCCCACTGGATAGTGCTGAGCCAGTACTACAAGGATGTACATATGTTACTGTTGGGTTGTGCTATTGTTGCTTTTGGGGTTAGGGTGGGGTTGTTACACCTTTGTACTGTAGTGTTGTGGCACATCCCAGTCGGGCTCCGCCTCCTGGGAGAGGTATAAGAGTCCCTGCTCTGGCCGGGACCCCTTCAGTCTGGGATAGTGTATATAAGTTCTGGTAGCTTCGTTAACAGTAAATAAAAGCCTTTCATTTACTGAGCTTCAAGCCTCGTGTCTGAATAGCGCATCACATTGTGACTTAAAAACCCAACATAGGTGCCAGGACTGACCAGCAGAATGTTTCAAGTGCAGCAAAACTGAATTGCCGAAGTCTTGCTGCCATTTACGTCAGTGCGATCTTATAGTCCCGCTGATGGTGCACCCCTGCCGTAGGTTTTCGAGCAGTGAGGGGTGTGTTCAACAGGGAACTTTATTGACAATGGTGGGACCATAAGATCCCACCACCAGTGAAACAAACTACAGAGAGGGAGGAAATTCCCATCCACTATTTGAAGCATTTCTGCAAACCCAGCTTTAACTGAGGTTGGAGATGAGAAAATATTTATGAAAAACACTCCATCCAGGAAATGGGAAATCAAGATATAGATAAAAATACGGAGTTCTTTGGGGGGAAGTTGATAGTCTTCGTCCAAACTATTGGTCAGTTACAGCACAAGTTCAAGTCTTCAATACCACCTTTAAAATTGACACTGGGATTGCTGTTAACATATTAGCAAATGATCTTCACTGGCTTCAGCCAATGCGACTTTAATCCATCAAATTACAAGGTCCAGGTGGCGCAGATCTTTCAATTAAAGGCAGGATTGTTGCTCCTCTTCATTACAAGGGGCTGAACAATTGTTGATTCTCCCTACGTTCAGTTCAGTCAATACTGATCCTTATTGATTGGTGATGTTGCATTGTTTTTCAGAATCCTAAAAAAACTCGCCGATGCCCAGCACTTGAATGACTCACTGCTTTTGATGTAACAACCTTTAATCTTTTATTTCAAACTGCTGGAATTTTAGCCTTGAGCTGCTGGGGAAGTTTATTCAATCGGCAGTCAGTTCCTTTCTTCTGCAGAGAGATGGTGGCACAGTGGTTGGCACTGCTGCCTCACAGAGCCAGGGACGGGTTCAATTCCGGCCTCGGGTTACTGTCTGTGTGGAGTTTGCACTTTCTCCCCGTGTCTGTGTGAGTTTCCTCCGGGTGCTCCAGTTTCCTCCCACTATCCAAAGATGTGCGGGTTAGGTTGATTGGACATGGTAAATTGACCCTAGTGTCAGGGGATTAGCAGGGTAAATATGTGGGGTTATGGGAATAGGACCTGGGCGGGTTGTGGTCAGTGCAGACTCGATGGGCCAAATGGCCTCCTTCTGCACTGTAGGGATTCTATTCTATTTCGGTTCTTCATGAAGCTAGTCAGAGGTGGCGGATTCAGAAGGCACTGCAGCAGACCGTGGCCTTCCACATGAAGAGTTGCTGGACCTGAATTGGCTCTTCCTTGAAGAAATTGATGAGGAAGAAGCCCTTGCAGCACTAAGTGATCTGTTAGAGGTTGAGGTCCTCGAGGATTTGTCTTTCCAGTTGATAGACGTACCATGTGAAGTCTCTGTTGTCAGAAGTCTGCTGTGTTTCTAGTGGCTCAGCAGCATTCAGATCTTTGTTCCACCAAAGCCCCCAATGTATTGCCATCTTAGTCTATCTTCTGTTGTTCATGAAAAGCCCTCCAGAGAGGATGCCTTGCATGAGTCATGTCAGAGTCTATGGAGGCTCACACTGCCAAAGAGCTGGTCACTTCCAGGGATGAAAGTTAAGTGACCCCATACTTCATTCCCAGGTGAAAGTCTCCTTCCCTCTCGAGCTGGAAATCAGCGTGCTTAGCACTTCTAAAGCTGTAGGATTCTGAACTGCAATCTTGTTCCTGAGTTAATTGTCTACAAGAAATCCATCTCATTACAGATGATGCTGTCTTGTCTCAATACCCTCATCAATTCTTCTCAATTGCCCAGAGTGGAGCAACTTGACACCAAGAGAAGTGTGGCTTTCTTACCACTGGCTACAAAAAGTAGGCAATTCTTCCAAAATATCACTGAGAAATCATTTCTTCTTTTCCTGACAGGTTTGCAGGGATTTTGTCATTTTTTTACCTTTGTCATCTAAGTTCAAAGAAATCCCGAATCTTCAATCTCTTTTCAATCGTTGATGCTACAGAAAATGATATAGTTGTGAGAGTCTTCCCTGGAATTGAAGATCATTCTCCTGAAGCACTTTCCCTGTGTGCTTTGAGGGAGCAATACATTCCTCAGGAAATCCTGAGTTCTTCTCTTCTAGTTCCAGGCAGTCCAAAGGTTGATGCTCTTCAGTCTTCTCTCTTGGATCAGTCTTTCATTGAATAGTCCTCGTTGCCCTTGCTTTTCAGTCATCCTGAAACCCAGACTCTGTTTCCCAGCAATGCTGCTAAATTTCTACTGCATTCTGTGGATGCTGATGTCTTACCAGGTGCAGAAGAAGCCCCACATCTCAAAAATGTCTTGCTTCAGGGTTGAGAATATTGTGGAAGATTGAATCCCTTAGGACTGTGACTTGGAAGGGGGAAGTGCAGGAATTGGAGTTGGGTAGAATCTGTAGTTGTAAAGGAGTTACTGAAATGCAATGTAAATAGTTAAAGATACAGGCCAGGAAAAGCCAGCCAAGTCAATGGAAATCCCAACCACAGTTTCATATTGTTGTTGAAAATGGAATTGTATACATTGTGGAAGGAATAATAGAAAGGGTTAACAGAATGTATATGTTAATGCATGACATCGATAGATGATGAACCACTGATAGTCAGTCATGTGTTAGACTCTTGAGAGAGAAAGAGAGAGAAAGGCTGGAACACCATGCCTATGAGTGTTAGAATGTAACCAATGATAACATTGCATCTGTTGTAATGTGACCAATGGTAATAAGCTGTAAGGGTCAGATGACCCAGTGACAGAATGATGTAATGATCAGCTGACCAGCTGACTCAGTATAAATGAGAACCTGTTGGGGATTGTTGAAATTTTTTGGAATGGCCCAGGGTGAGGCTTCAAGTTTAAAGTAATGAAGTTTCTTTATTAAACCTTTTCTTTGATTTATAAGTTGGAGTAAGTTTTGCTATATTTTTATTGTCTACACTGGAAGAGTTCCTTCTGGATCAACAATGAGCAACACACCTACTCGGTAACCTGTTGAGATGTCACACTAATAACCGAGTGTTAAGCAGATACCAGAGTTTGACTACAGTCTGTTTACTAATCAAGTCCCACATCTAAAGTTCATAGGCAGAATGACCATCTCAGAACACATTTCTAGCAAGGTGGGTGGGTGGATATTCACCAGGGTCAGTCATGCAGGCCCACAAAGAGGAGGGGAGTTTTGGCGAGGGTGAGGGACTCGAGGTGTTTCCATGGCAGCTGCCATTATCATGGAGACCCTTCTGTGAGACACAGAGGGTAGGAATGTCTGGCCGCGCTTGCCCCAAAACCAGAAAATCCCACCCGAAGTCAACGAATCTTTGCATGGTCAGCACCCCCCCGCCTGCTACAATTCCCGTGGTAGGCAGGTCGGAAATATGCCCCCCAGAGTGTCTGATTAGGAGCATCCATGCACCACCTCCTCACCTTGGTGTGCAGGGAGTCAGAAAAGGCCCATAATGGGCCACTTACTTGAAAAAAAACCCACTACCTATAGGCTCCCTTCCAAGTCACCCACCATCGTGACTTGGAAATATATCGCCATTCCTTCACTGTCACTGGTCAAAATCCTGGAACTTCTTCCCTACAGCACTATGAGTATACCTAGACTTCAAGATTACAGCGGTTCAAGAAGGTAGCTCACCACCACCTTCTCAAGGACAACTAGGAATGGGCAATAAATGCTGGCCTAACTAGCGATGCCCACCTCCTGTAAATTAATTTTAAAAACTTAAGTGGCATAATTGGTCTCTGGACAAGAGGGCCATCTACACCTTCTCTGGCACAAGCAACCTACTTTGGTAGTTGTTCAAGAAAAGGCACAAAGCATTTCTGCTGCACTTCAGAGGGATGAAGGAAGTACCATTACCCTGTAATGAGTGAACATTGTGGAAAACTGGCATGCCTTGAATATGAAGTTATGCTGTATAACACACATGGAATGAATGCACAATCCAATTTCATAGAGAGATTGAGATCCCTCAGCTCATGTTGTGGTTTGGAGGTTCACATGTGGGATGGCAGGATTTAACATCCTCTCCTTCAGCTGTCCCTTCAACAAAAGCATTTGCTTTGAACGAAATGTAAAAAAATCAACTTTGACAAATGTTAATTTAATTTCATTCTGTTCATCATCAATCGACATTTTCTAGCTGATAAACTATTCAATAATAAAAGTGTTAAAAGTTTCGTTTAAATCTGAAGCATGTTAGTAACAGTTTAGAAGATATACTGCTCCACTTTGAGCAACTCCTGTTAAATTCCATGGACTTTGAAACTGTGAATTGTTCTCATTTTATATTTGAGGATGTTGAAAAAATGCAGGATCATACAAGAGCCAATTATGTCTGAGGAAAGCCAGAGACTAAGGCTGGAATTTTACCGGCATGCCCGCCCTGGGCTAAAATCAGGGCCTAATTCTCCGGCCTCCTGTTTCTCAGCAGCAGGAGGCGGTGCGCTATTCGCTGGTGGTGGGATTCACTGGTCCCACTGCTACCAATGGGATTTCCCATTGAAGCCACCCCATGCTGCCGGGAAACCCATGGACGGGGGTGTGCTGCCGGTGGGACGAGGGAATCCCACTGCCAGCGAAAAGCCGGAGAATTCCGACCATTCTTAGCCCTTGATTTTAATTCGGGGCATGTGAGAAGCTCCGATAGCTGAGTTGGCACTGGGCTGGTGCCCTTTTTAACTCCTGTGCTTTCAATTAATTTTTCCGATGAGATCATTATCCAAAACTGATGGAAATGATGCGATGAGCAGCAGGAAATCACGTGAGAGCAGCCTGTCACCAGGTACTCAAAGAAATGATTCCCTGTCGGGTGACAGCGAGCTGGATGTGGAGAGGAAAGAAGAGCCGGGTTATCAGTGGTGCACTGTGTGAAAAAATAAAAGTTTACCCCTAAAGTCAATCTGGGAAGAAACTGACATGCATTCAAAGAAATTTCTGTTTGAATAAAGATACAACATTCAGCTCAAACTATACTTGTTCATTGTTCCTTAGTTTGAATTTTATTTTTGTGTCTTTTTTTTTCATAGACCTTTGCTTTTGCATGTTGAGCTACTTATATGAAAATTATTTTCTGTCCCTTCCTTGCCCATCAAAGACATTGATAGAAACCCAAAGCAATCACAGAAATACTGATATGATAACAATTTGAGCATGAGAATACCATAACATAGATATTGGTTAAAGGACAGCAGCAATGGGGACATATAACCTTTACCAAACCTTCAAAAACCTTGATATTTGAGCTGTAAGTGGCCTGGCCAAGCCGACTGTACTTGATAACGATGCGTATTAATTAGAATGAACAGACATTTACTTTTATGTCCATTTAGGTACAGGGAAGTGCTGTGCCTTAATTAGGGAATGCGTCATCCAGAATAAAATGAAATACCTGAGAGCTGATTTTTAAAATTATTTTCTGCAGTGCTTTCACACACACGAGACATTTGCACAATGCAACATCTTTTGAAGGGATTGTTCGTGTCATTAGAGACTTGACGGTAATCTTCCACAAATTAACTCTTACATATCCTAGGAGAGCGTTTTCATTCTTTGGCTACTAGCTAGGGTTGAAATTTGACCTTATTAAATGCCAGATTTAAAGGTGATTTTAAAATGATCCCCTTTTTTGCCACAGTTTGCACCTGGTCCTTAATAAAGAACGTACCGACCGTGTGTTCAAGTGGGTGTTCCAGAATGGTGACCTTTACGTATTAAACCTTGGCCTCTCTTTCACTGATTGCAAGAAACGCTTGCAATTTTATCGCACTTTATTATAGTTCCCAGAAATCTAAAAGCAATTTACAAGCTGTTACCTTTTTTGGGTTCAGACTATTTTTTCTCAGGTTCAGCATCACAGGCTGTTCTGAATGTCAGCTCTCACTTCTTATAAACAAAGGTGTGCTGTTTGTTAAAAGCAAATTACTGCGGATGCTTGAATCTGAAACCAAAAGAGAAAATGCTGGAAAATCTCAGCAGGTCTGGCAGCATCTGTAAGGAGAGAAAAGAGCTGACGTTTCGAGTCCAGATGACCCTTTGCTGTTTGTTATCCAAATTCCAGATAATTGTAATGAGAGTCCAGAGAGACAGAGAGTCATTTCATTTATTTTGGACAGTACGTCAGATGTCAGTACATCATTTCTATGGCTTTAGAATGGTGAAAGAATAATGGGGCGGCATGGTAGCACAATGGTTAGCACTGCTGCTTTACAGCACCAGGTACCTGGGTTCGATTCCTAGCTTGGGTCACTGTCTGTGTGGAGTTTGCACGTTCTCCCTGTGTCTACGTGGGTTTCCTCCAGGTGCTCCGATTTCCTCCCACATTCTAAAAGACATGATGGTTCGGTGCATTGATCTGAACAGGCGCCAGTCTGTGGCGACTAGGGAAATTTCACAGTAACTTCATTGCAGTGTTAATGTAAGCCTTACTTGTGACTAATAAATAAATAAACTAACTTCAAATATTCTTTCAGACCTTGGCTCAAGCTATAAATTACTAGAAAGATTTATTAAACAGTGAATTGATAATTGAATAGTGAAAAGAACAACCAAATGATTCAGAGGCTAGGAATTTGTGGCACTCATCGTAGATGTCAAAAGAAGCTGCCCACAAATATCTGGCAATCAATTGTGGTGATCTCCCTGATCCCGGCATGAATTTAATTCTGCCATCAGCTACAGGGGGAGGGTCACCAGCAACACTCATGACATCACGCACCCTTAAAAAACCAATCACATCGAAGAATTCTCACAGGCAGCAAAATAGGAAGAAAGAAATACAGATTATCCTTCACTTTTTAATGATTTTTTAGATAACAAGTTGACAATTGGCATATACATGCGGGGTTAAGTTAGATCTTAAAATTTTACTTTAACTTTTCAAAAAAAGCAACAGAAACCTTTGACCATTGTTGTCGTGCAAGGTAACACAGAAAGCCTTAAATTGCAATGATGATTTATTGAACCATAGTTAAAACTACATACAAACAAGCTCAGAACAGATGCCTACCTAGTCCCACCGACTCCCCGATTCACACAGCAGCTTCAACCCACCAGGTCCCGGTGGATGCGGTGTTTTTGGATTTCCAAAAGGCATTTGATAAGGTGCCTCACAAAAGGTTGCTGAAGAAGATTGGGTCACACGGAGTTGAGGGTAGGGTGTTGGCGTGGATTGGGGATTGGCTATCCGACAGGAAGCAGAGAGTCGGAATAAATGGGTGCTTTTCTGGTTAGCAGATGGTAACTAGTGGCGTGCCGCAGGGATCGGTACCGGGGCCTCAACTATTTACCATTTATATAGACGATCTGGAGGAGGGGACTGAGTGTAGGGTAACAAAGTTTGCAGACGACACAAAGATAAGTGGAAAAGTGAATCGTGTGGAGGGTGTAGAAGGTCTGCAGAGAGATTTGGACAGGCTGAGTGAGTGGGCGAGGATCTGGCAGATGGAGTATAACGTTGACAAATGCGAGGTTATTCACTTTGGAGGAAATAATAGCAAATTGGACTATTATCTAAATGGAAAAAAATTACAACATGCTACTGTGCAAAGGGACCTGGGGGTCCTTGTGCATGAGACGCAAAAACCCAGTCTGCAGGTGCAACAGGTGATCAAGAAGGCAAATGGGATGTTGGCCTATATCGCAAGGGGGATAGAATATAAAAGCAGAGATGTCTTGCTGCATCTGTACAGGGCATTGGTGAGGCCGCAGCTGGAATACTGTGTGCAGTATTGGTCCCCTTATTTGCGGAAGGATATATTGGCCTTGGAGGGAGTGCAGAGAAGGTTCACCAGGTTGATACCAGAGATGAGGGGTGTTGATTATGAGGAGAGACTGAGCAGATTGGGTTTGTACTCGTTGGAATTTAGAAGGCTGAGGGGGGATCTTATAGAGACCTATAAGATAATGAAGGGGCTGGATAGGGTAGAGGTGGAGAGATACTTTCCACTTAGAAAGGAAGCTAGAACTAGAGGGCACAGCCTCAAAATAAAGGGGGGTCAGTTTAGGACAGAGTTGAGGAGGAACTTCTTCTCTCAGAGGGTGGTGAATCTCTGGAATTCTCTGCCCACTGAAGTGGTGGAGGTTACCTCGTTGAATATGTTTAAAGCGCGGATAGATGGATTCCTGATCGGTAAGGGAATTAGGGGTTATAGGGATCAGGCGGGTAAGTGGAACTGATCCACTTCAGATCAGCCATGATCTTATTGAATGGCAGGGCAGGCTCGAGGGGCTAGATGGCCTACTCCTGCTCCTATTTCTTATGTTCTTATGTTCTTATGACCCATGCACGAACACTTAAAAGTCTGAGATTCACGCCCTCTGTTCCGATAGGCCCCAGGAGAGTCATGTGACTCACAAACTGTCGTTGCCCTTGAAGGGGCCACGCTATCATATTCTTCCCACCTCCCCTACAGTCATACAAAATAAAGCTCTAATATACAACAATGTACCGTCAAAACAGAATCTACAAGCAGGGGGCCATTTAACCCTTGCAGAACTTTGCAAAGTAAGGAGTCTAACAACACCAGGTTAAAGTCCAACAGGTTTATTTGGTAGCAAACCCCACTAGCTTTCGGAGCGCTGCTCCTTCGTCAGGTGAGTTCAAACCTTTTGGACTTTAACTGGTGTTGTTAGACTCCTTACTGTGTTTACCCCAGCCAAACGCCAGAATCTCCACATCAGAACTTTGCAAATCCATGGCCGGGTTCTCCAAGTTGGAAGTATCAGATTCTATGACTGTGGGAGGTGGATTGACAGATTCTGACATTTAGCCAGGGCCGGCACCTTCCGCTGAGAGACAAGATTCTCCTTGGAAAGCACGAGGTTCTGCCAGCACCGACTCAGCTGCTGACACACCGGACTCTCCTACTGGGTCCAGCCAACCGGTGGTGGGAGCTGCAGCTTCCTGCCTTCTAATGTGATTGATATGCTTCCACACTTCGCAGCCCTGTAGGTCGATGAGAGAAGATACGGAGCCGGTCCTTCCAATTATCTTTTGGGTACCCAGGCTGGTCTCCCCTAAAGTTTTGAGCAAAAACTAAGTCATTCACTTCAAGTGACCAGTCTCCCTTAGCTAAATCATAGTACACCTTCTGTGAGGGTTGCTTAACATTCACCCTTCCTGTCAAATTTGGGAAAACAAGGTCCAAGGCGTTGGCCCCTCAACAATTCAGCCAATGTAACCCCTGTGGTAGCATAGAGGGTCATTTCATACAATAGCAGAAAACTGGCTAACCGGAGGAATAGTGGTCTGTCAGGTTGTTTCTGCACTGATGCTTGAAAAGTAGGGGTGGACTGACCATTATTTGAGGGGTGGGGGGAGGATGCCCCTCTTTACGGAGGGGTTGGTGGTGCTCTCCTGGTCGGTCGGGTGAGGGAAGGGCTTGGTCAGGTCGGGTCACCCTCATGCCTGCAAGGTGTGGAGGTGGGGTGACCATTATTTAAATAGTGGGAGGGGAGGATGCCCCTCTTGATGGAAAGGTTGGTGGTGCTTTCTTGGAACTTCGGGGGCCAACATGCCAGGTCCAATCTGGTGATTACCAGTATCAAAGCCCATCCCGTGCAGTTCCTGCTTGGGGACCGGGTGCATGGTGAGGGGGCCGATGAATGGACCATCAAACCCACTAATTGTATTATAATTAGTGGCCTTGCATATTAACTGGGTAGCCACACACTCTGGGCAGGAACCTGGTCGGGGCCCCCAGCGCGGGTTGGGTGAAGCCCGATTGCCTTGACGCCCGTCAGAAATCCTGATTTTTGACCCATGCCCGTTGTCGTGTACAAGTTCGATGGGCCGATTGGCCTCCTTCTGCATAGTAGGAATTCTATGATATTGGGCAGAGGTTTCTCAAAATATTCTAAGTGTTGTAAGTTTTTCGGGCAACTCAGGCCTTTTTTTATGAGCTGGGAAAAGGACTTGAACCCTAAAGAACTGTGAAAGTGGCCACACTTGACTGCAGGACTTGACCTGGTCAGTGAGCCCAGCCAGCCTGTGTGTGTGTGTGTGTGTGAAGGGGCCCAGTCCAAAAATTGCAAGCAGCCAGAAACCAGACAGACTGCTGATTAGGTTATCAGCAGCACAAAAAGGACCTGACGACCTCACCAGACTAGGCCGGCAGCAAGACAATGCACCTGGTCTGGACACAATACAGGTGATAATGGCCTTGTCCCAGAGCGAGGAGAAGCCCATTTCCCTAATGGGAAAACAATTAAACGATCTCCGATGGAACAATACAGGACAGCAAGGGACCTATCACCTGGGATGGGACCATCTGGTCTCTATGGATTGTAAGATCGCAGCTGCAGATAACCCTAGCAAGCCTTTGTCTGTGGAAACTGCCGGTTGGAAGGGGGGCGGAGTTGGCTGGAAAAAGAATTCAAGTTTACAATATAAAAGGATGGTCACGTCGGCCATCGCTCTCTTTTCTCTTCGGACCAGCATGACAGCACTCTCCACTCGGTCGTCTCCAGTACGCAGCCTGAAGCCACTGAGCAATTTAAACTAGGATTGTGAGTATCCCCTGGTAATTCGCGAAGTTCCCGAGATCATCATAGTGGATGAGGCTTTGGGGAAAGTGGGGGGGCTTTTGCATGCACCTTTCATAGTTTAAGACACTGGTAAACTTGTATAAAGTAAGAATTCCGAGGTGTCCGTCTTAGTATTCCTTCCATAGCTTATAGTCTTATAGAGCATAAGGCATGGTGTGTTGTTTTCCTGGTGTTTGGCGACCTTTGACCTTGATGTTTTAATAAATATATATATATATATATCTTTGACTTCCGTTGGAGTCCGTTTTGATCTTTTCAATTTCTCACCAATGATCTCTGACTAAGTCACAATATAAATATTCCTTACCATAATTCCGGAGTCTAGAACTGAGGGTACCCTGGGCGCTTCGAAACCGCCCACTCAGGAAAGGCTGCCAGGTAGTGGATAGGCAGCAGTTTCCTTTTCTCTCTCTTGGGAGCGCTACTCTAGTGAAGTAGACGCAAGGTGGCCATTGTTTCATCGGCAAGAGAGAGAATCACTCGGGCATTGGTGGGGTTTGGGTGACGGAGAACCCAACCTAAAATAAGCCCAGTGGAGTTAAAAAGAGGGATCCCGCTACAGTGTAAAATGGATGAGAAAGCAGGATGCTTTTCTCAGCGAGGTAAGTAATGCTAATCTACGGCACTCTGTGCATTACAGAGGCCAAAATGTGAATCTCGCCAGTAAGGCAACCCTACATCACTGGCCCTCCACCCCCCCAGGGGCAAATTGCTGCCCCCCAAACATGCCAGGCCCTGCCTCGACACCCCCCACCCCTGCAGCTCTAATGATGCAATGGTGCGTTAACATGCATTGCAAGGGGATTTGATTACAGGACTGAAGACGTCAGGGGTGATTATCCCATCCCAGTGCGCTGATTTTTTTTAGCGCAGAGGGCCGAGAGATTTAGGCAGCGCCGATTGGCGCGATCCATGCTGGGTGTCCGGCCCACCCAGCAGGCTTTCCCGCACCCCCCCATCCTGTGATGGCCAGTCCCGATCACTGACCTCTCTTCCTCCCCCACTGATCCTGACTATAGAATGGCAGTGGGACGGACCCCCCCCCCCCCCCACCCATACCGATCTCCCAAATCAGACCCCACTCCCATTAGCCCCCCCCCCCCCCTTATTCCGCACTGCCATTAGGCCCCAGCCCCTTGGCACTACCCCATGCATGGTGGGCAGTGCCAAGGTGCCCCCTGGGCACTGGCATTTTGCCCCTTGGGCAGTGCCAGGGGGCTCAAGCTGGCTCTTCCAAGGTCCCAATGCCCAATGCAGGCACCATCCCCCTCCCCACCGCCCAACCTTCTGGGGGGGGCCCCGATTGCCCTCCCTTCACTCCAGCGGGGTCGGGCTTCTAGTTCCCAACAAGTGCGGAGCTATAGTAATCCCCATTGGAGTGAAATACTCCTGGGGGGCGGGGAGAGGCTAGCGGGTCTGGAGACTTCAGTCCCAGGCCCGCTAATGTCATTTAAAACAGATGCAAATGAAGGGTTGATATATAATACAGTTCCACGCCTATTTCCAGCATGGAGCTAACGGAGCCAGAAACTCAACGCTGGGAGACACACTTGGGGCTGGATGCCCAGTGCGGAGCGCGCTAATCCATGCCACCTAAATCCCCTGGCCCACTGCGCTAAAAAATCGGCGTGGCGGGACGGGAGAATTGCCCCCGACATCTTCACTCCTGCACTCAAATCCCCTTGCAATGAAGGCAAACGCACCATTCGGCCTTTTGGCTAAGATCAAGTGTAGTATGGATCGCCTGCACTTGGTTGAGGTCATTAGGTTACGCTGAGGCTTCATATGTTTCATATGAAGCAATTTTTAAAAGCGGCATCTCGGCCTTTTGGCTAAGATGCAAATGAGCTCAAGTCTTGGAGGAGGATCCTCCCCCTTCTCCAATCAGCTTGACTCATGTAGATCAGGCCCAGGACAGGGTGGTTTTAGTCTCCCGTCCTGTCTTGTCAGCCTGGATCTGAAATGTCTCAACTTGTTGAGACTCTGAATTGGATTTGATTTGATTGAATTGGAAAAGTATTTTTAAAAAAAAAATTCCCTTCCGAATTGCTAGCTGCACTTGCATGCTAGTCTTTAGTGACTCATGAACAAGGACACCCAGGTCCCTTTGGACAACACTTTCCAACATAATAATATTTAAGAAATATTCTGTGTTTCTGTTTTTTCTGCTAAGTGGATGACTTCACACTTATTCACATTACATTCCAGCTGCTATGTTCTTTCCCATTCACTTTGTCTGTCTAAGTGCCCTTGAATCCTCCTTGCATCCTTCTCACAATTTACATTTCCACCTAGTCTGGTGTCATCAGCAAATTAGGAAATGTTACATCTGATCCCCACATCCAAATCATTCATATTGATTGTGACCAATCATGGTTCCGGTACTGAGTCTTGTGGTATTCAACTGGAGAATAAATTGTGTTTTCAGAGGTTTAGTGGGAATGGGGTTAAATGAAAAGGAAATGAGTGTCATGGGCTAACAAAGTTTAGAAAGGCCATAATGAAACATGAAGGAGGAATTCAAGAAAGATGTAGGTTCAGGAATAGGTCCGGAGGAAGCGTGAGATGGAATCAGAAAGGAATCACTTAAACCCCAAGGAGAGAATCCAGTTTCTCTATCATGCAGCAGCGAGGAGGAGGAAGAGAAGGAGGCCAAGGAGGATCGTCACCAGGCAGAACTGGAGGACTTGCCATATGAGGAGCTGGAGGATGGAGGGCATGTGGTCATGGCAGGGATCCAGCAGGGCAGGGCAGCAAGGGAGGCCCGGATAGCAGCCTGCTTTACCTAGCTGGTGATATCCAGTGTGGGGGCTGCTCCCAACACACATCTACCACACCCCAGGAGCTACTGCAGCTGCCACCTTCCCACAACTCAAAGTTGGCCACTCAAGCCACGTGACCCTTCCCCTTCTCCATCCCCTCTCAGCCCACACCACCCCCCCCCCCCCCCCCAACCCTTCCCCACCCTGTCTCAGCCCACCCCACCCCTCAACCTTGAGAAACATCACAACCGATTAGTGGGCCTGGGCTGGCACTGGTAGCAAGTCTTTGGTGAAGGCTGGAGGATGATGACGGCTCACTGTAAGGTACATTGGGATCCTGCCCCTGGTGCCACTCAAGTCTGACTCCTACCTATTCTCCGAATGGACATTGCCACCTGGGCCAGCGTAGCAGTAAGTGTTGGGAACACAAGTGGGTGCGAGAGTGAAGGGGAAGATAGGGGGTGGTGTGTGACTAAGGGTTTGCTGGGGCAAGTAGGGCAGGTGGTGTTAAACATTTGGCCGAGCGGCTGGTATCATCTGTGCCTCATGGGATTGGGGAACACTCAGCTTTATTGGGGGAGAATCAGTGACAGATTAGTCACAGCTGTGAGGTGAAAATAATAATTGTGAGCTTAACATTTCCCAAAACTTAACACTGACAACTTTTGCCCTCATAGCAAAACTACAACTTTCTAATTTTATGCAGCCTACTGCTTTGTCTTGGTGCTCCCCCAGGATGCACATCGGAAGTGGAAGTGCCCAGCTGTGATCCGTGTCCCGTTCCTGTGATGGCCTTGGTGACCGTCCCCTGGGTGGCTGAGACCCGGAGGGCCCCGGCGAACTTGGGAATGACACTGATGTCTCTGTACCACTCTGTTCATCCAGCTGACCCTGAGATGCCCCTGATGTGAGGAAGGTCTCGGGGTGGAAGGCCCCGGCGTGGGCTCTAGCCCTTTCTCCTCCCTCAGGATGCCCACAGGCCCCGCGGACACTCCATGGGATGCCAGGGTAGCTGGATTGAGGTCCAGACATTCTGGCATCACCTGGCTTTGCCAGTCCTGGAGGCCCACATGCATTTGCTCTGGCCCTCTGAGACTGGGCCAAGCTCTGGAGCCGCTCCGTTACAGTATTCTGTGAGCAAGCCAGGTTCTGGAGCCCCTAAGCATTAACCCTCTGAGACTGGGCTAAGTTGTCGGGGCTTACAGACAACTTCTGTGTCTCCAGAATGCCAGTGCGAGTCCCAGTAATGGCCAGCAGTGTGTCCAATATACTCCTGACACCCGTGGCCACGGACCGATGTGCCTCCATGATGCCGGCGACACCTGTGGCCATGGCCCGCTGTGTCCCTGCCATGGTCCGCTGTGTCTTCAGGATGGCCTGGAGCCTATCACGCATGAGGCCAGATCCCTGACCCAGACTTTCCACTGTGAACGCCACCCTTGCCTGGTTAACATGCTGCGTCGGCACCATCTCTTGCAACAGCACTCTGTTTGACTCTGCTAAACAACCTTGCAGTCACAGCATGGTTGCTGACAACCCATCCACAACTCCCCAGGTTTTCTGATGCAGCTCCACCGGCTTA
This sequence comes from Mustelus asterias, assembly GCF_964213995.1. Lineage (NCBI taxonomy): Eukaryota > Metazoa > Chordata > Chondrichthyes > Carcharhiniformes > Triakidae > Mustelus > Mustelus asterias. Next base: position 46,071,692 of record NC_135816.1, read on the forward strand.
GGGACAAACGAAACCTGAGGCCCGGCATCTGGCTTGGGGCCAGCTGATTCCTCGCCTCCAGCAGACGTCCATGTGCCCAAGCCCTTGGATGTGCCCGCCTTCACCCGATGTTCGTCACTGGCTATGATGAGCTCACCAGTAAGTGGCCCAGAAGCCTCAGCACTAACATGACCCTCCGCCGTGATAGTCTCTGTGTTGGTGGGTTTTGTGGTTGATGCCAGAGCCGATTCACTGGTGCTGTCCTCGGAGGAATCTTCAGGGCCTCCCTCCGAGGTGTCGTGCGAGATGTCCAGGGGGCTGCGTTCAGGAACTGAAGCCGACACCCGAAGGGCCTGGTGCATCAGGTTCGAGCAAAGTAAAAAAGAGCACACATTAGGGGAAGGGAAGGAAAACAGCCTATGTAGCATGTTACCTACTACAAAGAAAACTTCGGAATAGGGTTCAGCTGATGCTCACTTGCATGCCAGACGCCAACCTGGCTGCCGGTTCCCCCCCCCCCCCCCCCCCCCCCGCTGCTAGCTCCAGGGAACACAGTGAACATCCACAGCTCTGGGACACCCCCACCAATCTTCTCCCTCTCATGGCGGTTGTGTGCATTCTTCTCCTGTGGGGACGTTAGGGGGATTGAAAGCATGATGTATGGAAGGGCATGGGCTGCAATGTGTGTTGGGGTTGAGGAGCTTGGAGGCCGTTACTGGAAAATTGATCCTCAGTGGGGTGGGGCTGAATTGGGTGGGGCTGAATTGGGTGGGGGGGGGGCGAGTGGGGGGGTTGTCACAGGGGTCGGAAGCAGTAGTAGGGGGTTGGGCATTGGCAGCTGCTCTTGGATATTTTAGGCACAGCACAGGTACAGGTTTCAGAATGGGATGCACACTCACCCTTGCAGCCCAAAGAAGATTGTCCACTTTGTTGCTCTCCAGACAGAGGAGTCAGTGTCCTGACATTTACCGATGGCGGCACCACCTCCCATGACGCGCTTGCTGCGTGACCCCTTGGGCGACGGCCCTGAGTGGGCTAGAGCAGCTGGCGCCTCTCCTCCACCCCATCTAGCAGGCGGGCCTGCTCCCTCTCCATAAATATCGGTGCACTTTTCTTTGAGGCCACCTTCCTGGCATCACTGCCTGTTACTGCAGTTTATATACAGCTCTGGCTTGTAAAGGGAGTTCAGGTGCAGTCAGTTTGGGTCACTCGTGGGCCCGTTAGATAAATTTCCTTGAGAATTACGTACATGCAACCTGGTTACAATAGAGAGTGAGCCATCTCCAAAGGTGCTAATTGGGTTAACTCAACAAGATCCTGTCCGGAGGGCGGGGGGACGGTGCAATGCTCAAGGCTCTCACTCTACAGGTTACTGTGTCCGGGGGTGGGGGGGTGCAATGTTCAAGGCTCTTACTCAACGAGGGGAAATGCTTGCAGGCAGGGGGTGTGCATGGCAGCACAATGCTCTGTGTGTGAAATGTGGGGGGGGAGGGGAATGGGAGGCCGGCAGGCCAGCGATGCCTGGGTCAGTGGACAATGAGGAGGCCAGCGATGTCCGGGTCAGTGGGGGATGGGGAGGCCAGGAGGCCAGCAAATTGGTGGGAAGGGGGTGAGTGGCCAGCAACGTCTGTGAGGGGTTGAGGCCAGTGATTTCAATGCTGGAAGGACTTGTTTAGCGATCTCCCAGAGATGTGCGCATGTGCGGGGACCCGCTCAGCATGCTGATTTCAGCCTCTTCAGAGGGAATAGGTCCCTCCCACCACTTTTCAGAATGATTTATGCTACTGCCCTCTGCAGGGCACAGGGCATGGGAGATTCATTTTGAAACTCCCGCTGAAAAAACCAGTGCGATTTATATGCGAATTAGAGACATTTTGGGGAGAATTCCACCCAATGCTTTTCACTGCATACTAATACATGTGACATTGATAAATCAAAACAAATTAAATCCATGTGGAAAGGATAAAAAAATGCTTCCTACAGTCAACTAGATAACTTCTCATAATTAAACTTGTCACATGTACTTTATTGCAGGGGAATTCTAATTATGTGATTCATTTGTTTGCCGACAACAATTTTCACGCTGTTGACTTTCCTTATTCTCTTCACATGGGGCTTTGGTTAGTCTTCCTTTGTTCTTTCATTCTATTGTTCTTTTTTGCTCCATGCCTTTGCATGTTATGGGAGGGTGATGGTGGTCGAGACCTAGGTTTTGAGGAATGATAATGTACCTTTTTATATCAACTTCTCTAATTGTCCATTTAATTATTTAAGAAAATAATTTTCAGGTAGTTGTTTTCTTTAAATTTCCCAGCAACTGACATTCAGAAAATGTGTAAAAGTAAACAAAATGGATTAGCAATGACCAAAAACTGAAACACAACAGGAGAATCATGTTCGCTGTCTTCTGCGTCAAATAGTGTGTCGATCTGTGAATTAATGATAGCATGTAAAAGCTTTTAGATGCTCATATTAATTTACAGATTTACACACTATTTGAAAGAACTAATGTCTACATTGAAGCAAGATATGTGGATATGCAGCTCCAAACCTGCATTTGAAATATAAGATTCAGGCAGGTGGTACATCAGGAGACTGGTGCTCAAAATGCCACTACAAAACATTCAGCAAAATGCTTTTGCAGAAGATTTGTTCAAATCTTTATGAAATTGAGCTGCATTGAGCTAAGTAAGCATCGCAAAGGTTAGTTCATTTTTTCAGATGCCAATATTGGAAAAGGCTAATATACTGACATAATCATTATAAATATGGAAGCCTAAGGCATTGCATTAGGACCTGGGTTCAATTCCTGGCTTGGGTCACTGTCTGTGTGGAGTTTGCACATTCTCCTCGTGTCTGCGTGGGTTTCCTCCGGGTGCTCCGGTTTCCTCACACAGTCCAAAGATGTGCGTGCCAGGTTGATTGGCCATTCTAAAATTTCCCTTAGTGACCTGAGATGCGTAGGTTAGAGGGATTAGTGGGTAAATATGTAGGAATATGGGGTAGGGCCTGGGTGGGATTGTGATCGGTGCAGACTCGATGGGCCGAATGGCCTCTTTCTGTACTGTAGGGATTCTATGATTCTATGATTCATTATTTTTCCCTGATCTATTTCCATTCCTTTTAAACATGATTCAATCTTGCATTCAGGTTGTTCATAATTTCCAAATAAATTTCATTTTACACCAGTTAACATTTTACTCCCTCCATCTGAATTCAGACCTCCTTTGTTCAGATGCTGTATCTTCTCTTATCCTCAGTAAGAGCCTTGTTATTGTTCCTCCCCTAAGAACATCCAAAGGGAGCAGGAATAGGTTATCTGGCTCTATGAGACTGCTTTCCCACTCAGTAAAAATGTGGCTGATCTTAGGAACATAGGAACATTGGAATTAAGAGCAGAATTCGGCAAATTCAACCCTTCGAGCCTGCTCCGCCATTCAATCAGATCATCGCTGGTCTCAAATCCACCTCCCCACCTGTTTCCATATCCTTTTATCCCTTTTTTAAAATTTAAAATATATCTACCTCCTTCTTGAAACCATTCAACGATTCAGACTCCATCGCGCTATTGGGCAGCAAGCTCCACAAATTCACCACCCTCTGCAAGAAGTAGTTCCTCCTCATCTCAGTTTTAAATCTACCAACTCTCAACCAATACTGGTGACCTCTTGTTCTAGATTGCCCCGTAAGAGGAAACATTTGGTCTACATTTACTTCATCAATCCCTTTTAAAATTCTATATAACTTGATCAAATCCCTTTCATCCTTCTAAACTCCAGCAAGTATAAGCACAAACTGCTTAATCTACCCTCATACATCAACCCTTTCAACCCTATATTGCTGACTACTCTTTCCATGGGGCTTTTATTTCTTAATAGAATGCATACCCATTGCCAATTATGAATTATATCTTGCCATTGCCTATCCACTGTCATATCCTTTAATCTAGTTTCCCAATCTATCCTTCCAATACAAAGCATCTTAAATATGGAGCACATATTCACTTTTCAGAAAACTGAATACATACCAAACTTCAGAAAACTCTCATTCAGATAAAGCAATTTCATATTGGACATGGACTCAATTTCCTTGCAAAGGCAAATGTTTTTATTTCTTGAATTCCATACATAACCAACGAGGATATAGAGGAAAAAGTAATACAGTCTGTTTTTCAGATATCTGGCTATTTCCTTCAGGTTTTGCTGCTTGTTATTCATGTAGTTACTCTGTGTGGCTGAGGTCATTGGAGGTTCACTAATACACTTCTGTCCCATGGATGCAATGCAGACAAGTGGAACTTGCTTCATGGCTGGGCTTTGTCAATTTACACAAATTGAGGAGGCTTTAACAAAGATGCACCATTTCACATTATCAGTAAATCCAAAATGCTAAACGAAAAAGGATTCTATTCCCTGCAAAATGCACCAGAGTCACTTCAATACATTGAGAGGGGTTAGTGGATCTCATTGCCTCTCACTCTGTCTCAGTCCTGACCACTCTGCATAAACTTATCTTGGTGCATGCATCTGCTTGATGGCTCATTATGTTGAAGAGGGAGGGCTGCAATCTCGGTCATTATGATGGGGAACATATCCAAGACTATTTTTTAAAGGATGAAACTTTCAGATCAGAACCAGGCTGACACTGCAGGTTAGCTGAGAATGTGACAAAAACAGTGGACAGAATTTTCTATTTCTGGGGCTAAGTGCGGTGGCAGGCAGGTGTCACGTTACATTTGCCACTGGGCCTAATTTTGCACTCGGAGGTTCATTAATTATACAGAAGCAAGTTTCTCTCTGAATCATCTGATGGGTCTGTAATAAGTCTTCGGAGGCAGAAGTCCTTTCACCAAAATCCGTTTATTTACAAACTCTAACAGCAATACACAGAGTGCTAGTAGTTAGCAGTCTATCTCTGGGGGTATCGGAGGAACTGACTCTCCTGGTTCCGTACAAAGAAAAGACTCCCTGATTAGCCCATCAATTGGATTCTTAATCAGGGAGTTTATACTCCAATAGGCCAACCTCAATGGCCTGATTGAAGTCATTACAGGGTCAGGAACTGAGTTGTTTGCCCCACCATCACCACAGGGGCTCAAAAACCCGGTGCCATAATTAAACATCACTCTCAGTCTCTCCAGCCCTACTTTGAGAAGAAGACATCTCAAAATAGCTGCGGCAAAGAAAAGAGCTGCTCTAATGTTTAATAATGACTCCCTGGAGGCACTCATCAATGGTGTCCGACAACATCAGGATATCCGTTACACAGGGATAGTTTGAGGAAGCCCACGAACCTCAAAGCTCGTGCTACCAAATAAACCTATTGGACTTTAACCTGTTGTTGTGAGACTACTGACTGTGCCCACCCCAGTCCAACGCCGACAACTCCACATCATTGCCAGGATGATCAGCGCATTGGGCAACCACTTTAGAAATACCCATCCAATGTAGGAAGAGAATGATTCATCTCATTTGCTCCACCAGGGTAAGTCAGCCTTTTCACTCCAATCTCACACTCTCATAATGCCATCATGCACTAAAAAGGTTACACAATATTAGCGGGAGACACATCACAACTTGTTGTTTTATGGGCACTATAACATAACCAGCATCTCATCACTCATGCTGCATAAACTCCATCTTCGCACCTTACTGGGAAGGGATCAGCACACACATCAGGCATACCACACTCCTCCATCTCTTCTCACATTCCATCAATTTGTCTTCATCCAGGTCAAGCATGTGCATAAGAGAGAGATGCCAGGCCAAAGATGAAAGGGCTATATCGTGGAGCTCATCAAATTTGAGGAGCATGCTGCTGAGTGGCAGGGAAGGAGAGGGATGGCTCCTGAGGGGAAGGTGAGATCAGCCCTTTCCCAGCAAACCAGTATGGATGAACCGTCTATGGTTGATCACATCCTGATGTTCTCAGTGAGTGACGTGCAATGTTGTATTCAGTCTGGTCACAAACTACATCTATTTGCTCTCTCTTACAGGCAGCAGGAAGTCCAGAAACACCTTTAGACGCAATGTAAGTCCCAACACCCGGTCACCTCAGATGAGGAAGCTGAGGATCTATTTGAAGAATACCCATCAATGCATTGAACCGCACCCTCCACCAGCTCAGAAATGCACACCTCAGTGTGACCTAGTTATTGAGTTGACTCACTCCGGGAAGATCGCACTGTTACATCTCCATGGCAGTCGGAGACAGTGACAGCCCAGGTCTCTGGCACCCAGAAGACTGCTGGAGAACAGGCAGCCAATGAGTACAAGTATGATGGTGCACCTCTGGAAATGGCAATGTCAAATTTGATGGCAGCGGGAAATCAGATAAAGTTGGGAGAGATAATCAACAAACTAGAGCAAAGGATAGAGGAGTCCTTCCCCATTCTATCTCTTGTTATGACTCTGAGATATGAGTGTCTTGAGGTCACCAATGGAAGAGTGATGAGCACCTTGGAGACCCTGGTCCAGCAGATCCTACTAGATTGGTGGGATCCATCAGTGGGCTGGATGAAAGGTGTGGGACACCTTGACCTCTTCCCAGGTGCTTTTTCTCCTCAAGGAGTTAGGGAAGGGGCTTTGGGTACCCACAACCCAGGGCCATCCATCAAGGTGACTTGGAGAGCCCAACCAATCTCAATCCCCTCTGCCTGTGACACCATCACCTCCAGTGTAGAGGCTGAGGAGGGTGTACCTGCCCCAGAGCAGGAGCCCCAAAGCAAGCCGGAGCCCTCAATCTCTCGGTCCTCGAGAGGAATCCCACCAAGGTCTTGAAAGACAACAGGGGCTACCAGCCACCAGGTTGCCTCCACCTAAGCTGTAGATGTTGTGGATGCACCTGGACATAGTGGTTGGGTTAGAAAAATTAAGACTCTTTGACATCACTTCTGGTCATGAATTTTTAATCACTGTTTACATTTTTTAAAAATTTGTTCATGGGATGCAGGCATTGTTGGCTGGTCCAGCATGTATTGCCCATTCCAGAGGACATTTAAGAGTCAACTACATTGCTGTGGATCTGGAGTCACTTGTGGTCATCATTAGCCTTTTAATTCCACTTCAATTGAATTCAAATTTCACCATTTGCTATGGATAGATTTGAATTTGGGACCCCAGAGCAATATCCTGAGCCTCTGGACTATTAGTCCCGATACAATACCACTATGCCACTGCCTCTTTGCACCTTTGTAAATGCATTTGCTGTTGATTAGAATGGTCTTATCATTTGATGCTGTGCATTTGCATTTGTGTGCCCTCTTAATGTGAGGGTGATCGATGTTTCCATTCAGTGTCCACCTCCCTTTGTGAGCCTCACATTCATATGATGTGTAGCTGGCATGTGATACTTAATCAACCTTGGTGTATGCCAGGGAGATGTGTGAAACACTTTATGGAATCATCTATAAACTGCATTAGAAACTTAACTCCTTACAAGGAGGAAGTGTTAAATAGACTATTGGTACCTAAAGTTGACAAGGCACTGGGACTGGGTGAGATGCATCCAAGGATATTGAAGAAAGTGAGAGTGGAAATTGTAGGCCAGAATCTGGCCAAAATCCTTCAGTCTTTAGACTCAGAGGAGGTGCCAGAGGACTGGGGAATTGCAAATGTTACTCACTTGTTCAAAAAAGGCTTGTAAGGAAATCCCCAGCAATTACAAGCCAGTCAGATTGACATCAGTGGTCAGGAAGCTTCTAGAAACAATTATTTGGGATAAAATTAGACTCGTTGGAAATATTGATTCGGAAGAGCTAGCATGAATTCCTAAAGTGGAAATCATGTTTAACTCACTTGCTGGAGTTTTTGAGGAGGTAACAGAAAGGGTCAATGCAGGTAATGCTGTTGATGTGGTGTACACAGACTTTCAGAAGGCATTTGATACAGTGCCACTCAACAGACTTGTGAGAAATGTTATAGCTCATGAAATAAAAGAGACAGCAGCAATGTGGATACAAAATAGGATAAATAATAGGAAGCAGAGAGCAATGTTCATTGAATTTTTTTTGGGCTGGAGGAAGGTTTGTAGTGATGTTCCCCAGAGGTCGGTATTGGGACCCTTGATTTTCTTGATATACATAAATGATATAGATCTGGTGATGGCAGACAATTTCAAAGTTCGCAGATGACACAAAACTTGGAAGGCTTTTAAACTGTGAAGGGGACAATGTAGAACTTCAAAAGGACATAGACAAGTTGGTGGAGTGGGCAGATAGGTGGCAGGTGAAGTTAAAGGCAGAGAAGTGTGAGGTGATGCATTTGGTAGGAAGGACATGGAGAGGCAACGGGTGGAATTTTACGACCTTATCGTGCCTGTTTTGCGGTGGGTGGGAAAATGTCATAAAATCGGGCATGTTGAACGAGCAGGTATGGCATCCATTTTCACGCCCATTCCCATTTTACCAAAATGGGTGAAATGTCAATTTGCATTATTTTGCATTCATCACAATATAATTAGTGAGCTTCACTCCCAATCGTCCCAGCTCACCTGCCTTAATGACCTCATTCGCTACAGCTGGATCGTCACAAAAACACCTCAAATATAAAAGCTGCATTCAGGCACTTACACAGTGAGGGTGAGTGAGGAGGCAAGTCTCTGCTTTCAAACTGCTCCATGCTGCTTAGGGGAGGTTGTTTCATGGCGGCCATGTTGCGTTTCAGGTTGGGAGGTGCCTGCGAGTGTGTGTGGGGGGGGGCGGGGGTCTACTGTTGTTCACGGGGTCCGACTTCGGTCTCTCAGCACGGACCCAATCAGGGCCCTAACCTCAGGTCTTAGCACTGACTCTGGGTCCTAATGCTGGCAGCAGCAAGCACTGTTGCTGGTGGGAGATGGGCTGGAAACTCTCTGAAATGGCAGTTCTGCAGCCTCAGGACCTGTCAAGCAGCACTGTCTGTGATCACCACTGCATGGGTTCTGGGTGTGTGCTTGTGAGTGGGGCGGGGGGAATGGGAGGTGCTGTGTTGCCATTCTGGGGAATTGTGGGGGGATATGTGGAGTGTATGTTGCTGGGGGGCTGTGGGGTAGAATGTGGGGAGTGTGTGTTGCTGGGCTGGGGGCGAGCAGAGTTCTTTAACCTCTCCCTCTGTCTCTCCCCTTCCCCAAATTCCCCCCTACTTCTTCAGATGGACGAGATGGGTTTTGCAATGCAACCAATTGATCTTGCTGTTCTTTTGGTTGCTGCTGGAGCTGAGGAGGAGGAACTGGAGGAAGAATTGCGGGCACAGGAGGCCCAGGCCTTACCACTTGCAGGAGTAGAGGGAGATGGCCACCGAGGCAGGATGTGGCTGCCATTCACCCTGAGGTGGGAGGCAGGAGAAGGAGGGAGCGGGGACCCCGGCAGTCCCGAGTGTCCTCTGTGCAACTGTCGGACATCGTGTGCTGCCGACGGCTCTGGCTCCGAAAGGAGAGAGTGTGCCATTTGTTGCAGGACCTGGCACCACAGGGCACGGGAAAGAGATGGCCGCTTTAAACATTTATGCCACCATGTCCCTTCAGACTGCCAGTGGAGACCTTTGTAGCATCTCACAAGTATCCATCCACAAGTGTGTGAAAGAGGTCACGGATGTCCTGTGTGCCCAGGCTGGCCAGTATATTAAATTTGACTTGGACCAGGCCCAGCAGGAAGCCCGGGCTGCAGGATTAGCAGCCATTGCGGGGATACCAAATGTGCCACGGACTATAGACTACACCCACGTTGCCCTCAAGGCCCCAGTGAAGAATCCAGGAAAATTCATGAACAATAAGGGCTTCCATTCAATAAATGTACAGTTGGTGTGTGACCATCAGCTGAACTTCATGAACATCTGCGCCAGACACCTCGGCAGCGTGCATGACAACTTTATATTGAGGAGCTCCAATGTCCTGGAAGTCTTTGAGGAGGAGCCCAGGGTGCAGGGATGGCTCGTGGGGACCTGGTGTACCTGCTTCGGACTTGGCTGATGACGCCCGTGTGGAGGCCAAAGACTGATGTAGAGACCCAATATAATGAGACCCACTTTGCCACCCGTTCAATGGTGGAGCGGTGCATAGGGCTCCTCAAAATGCGGCTCAGGTCCCTGGACCACTCTGATGGGGTCCTCCAATATAGTCCCATGATATCTTCCTGCATTGTAGTCATGTGCTGTGCCCTACACAACCTGATGGAGAGGTGAGGAGACCTTTTGGAGGAGGAGGAGGATGTGGAGGCCAACCAGCCAGGCATCACTGGGGAGGAGGCCACCCAGCAGAAGGAGGAAGACAAGGAGGAGGACGACGATGATGAGCAACACCATCGTGCCATGGCAGATGCTGAAAGTCGCTGCCAATGCATGTCACCCACTGTAGCCAGTGAATTATTTGAGCACCTTGATTTTCTCAGTAGCAGTGTGTTGAATGGCCTCCCCCACTGACATCAATGTGCAGGGTCCCTCTGGTGACCATCGGGGTAAGTTCATTCCTGTTAGAGGCTAATCAGAGACAAATTAGTCACAGGTGTGCGGTGAAATAATATTTATTGTTGCCAATAAAAGTGCCTTCGAAATAAATGCTAATAGAACAACAAGTGAATGTGACACTTTAAAGTGCCCAAATATTCTATCTAACTCGGGTTGCCCTTCACCCGTGCCATCTTAGTGCCATGTCGCTACATCCTCTTGACTTTACGTGGCCTATCATTACGTATCGGTGTCTCCCCAAGATGTATCGTGCCTCGTGGCCTGTGATGCCCTTGAAGATCATCCTCGGGAAGGCCTGGAACTTGAGAGCCCAGGCTAGCTTCCAGGTGTTGGGGACATTTCCATGGCAGCCTCTTCATCCCGCTGCCCCTGGGATGTCCCAGTGTCAGGAAGGGGGAAGTCAGAAGGTGTAGCCACAGCTGCAGTCTCCTGGGTGGAAGATCCCGGCATGGGCTCGAACCCCTCCTCCCTTGGGGTTCCTGTGGGCTTCTGGGTCATGCCATGGGATGGCAGTGCTTCTGCAGTGAGTTACTGTAGCTTCGGCATCACCTGGCCCCGCCAGTTCTGAAGGACCATCTGCGTCCTACGCATGGAGGTCGAGCTCTCTGCAAAGGCCACCTGAGTCGGGGGCCACCTGTCAATGCCAGCAGCAAGTGCCCTCTGAGACTGGGCCACGCTCTGCAGTCCCTCAGCCATGGCCCTCTGTGACTGGGCCACATTTTCAAAGACTGCTGCCATAGCCCGCTATGTCTCGGTGCTGTCCCACTGGGTCTTCTGCAAGCCCTCGAGCCTCTCAGTCATGGGCTGTAGGATCTCGAGAAGCTTGTTGAGGCCCTCGGTTGTGGCTTGCTGTGACTCGGCCATGGCCCAATGGGACTCCACTGTGGCCTACTGTGACTTGGCCATCACTTGGAATCTGCCTCTGATGGTGAGGATTTCCTGCCTTAGGCTTTTCCCCATGGATGCCAGCCTTGCAGTGTTGGCCTGGAAATGATGCAAGACAAAAAATAGCTGGTCCATTTGAAAGCTTTGGGACTCCACCCAACAGCCTCGCAGTCGGTCCAGTGTGGCAGTCAGTCTCTCCTGCATTCCCTGGCTATGTTGCTGTAGCTCCAGCAGCTGAGGGAGAAGTGATCTCAGAGGCCCAGCATGCAGCCTGGGGCCAGCTGAGTCCTCGCCTCTGGCAGGCCCCCGCATGCCAGCGGCCTCAGGTGTTCCCTCCCCCACCCTATGTACATTAGCAGATGTGTGGTGTGCACCAGAGAGTGACCCAGATGCCTCGCCACTAACTTGACCCACCAATGTGAGAGTCTCTGGGATGGTGAGTTGCGAGGTGGAAGCTGTCGCAAAACCGGTGTTGGCCTCGGAGGTCCCTTCATCTGCCTCCTCCAAGGAGTCTTCCGAGCTGCCAAGGATAGGATGGGTGGGAACAGCAATGGAGGCCGCAGTGTCAGATAGCCTAGGCGCATCGGAGTCCCTTCTTGCAATGCAGGACATAAGGTTCAGTGCAAGGGAGGGAGAGGAATCTGGGAATGCAACTTGAGATATCTCCAACAAGTGGAGATTTGGCAGGTGCTCACTTCCATGCTCCAGCACGACTATGCTGTTGCTAATGGTCTACGCCCTTCTCTCCCGCAAGCTCCAGTGCCCACTCCTCAAAGGGGGTGAGGACCCAAATCTCGGGCACACCAACCCCTGTCTTCATCCTTTCCCGGCGAATATGGGCATTCTTCTCCTGTGGGGACAGAAGGTGCCATGTAAAATCTGATGGCACAAGTCCTGCAGAGTATCAGGGAGTGGCCCTCAGAGGGCAAGTGTTGTGATACTCTTGGGGGGAGGGGGGGGGGGGATGAAGGAGGTGCTTGTGGGTGGGGAGAGAGGGGGTCATGTCAGTCAGCTATCGGGGCCGGGGGGTGATGACAGAGACATGTGAAAGGGGGTCTGGGGTTTTGGGAGGGGTAAAGGGATCAGTAATTTTGGGGGGGTCATCGGTGTCCATGGGGTGGAGGAGAAGGCTGTATCTGGCCTGTTCTGTCAGGAGAGCTACTTTTCTTTTAGCTTTTTCCGCGCATGCACAGTTTGTGGCTCCGATCTAAGCTGCTGGCTGTCTGGCGAATTAAGCCCTGCCCACTGCCTCCAGTGGCTAGAAATGGTCTGGCCCATTTTTTTCAAAGACTGCATAAGACTCGGCATGAAAACTCGCCCAAAAAACAGATCAGGAACTCTCCCGTTTTCAGGCTAGCTGGACACTGAGGAAAAGATCCCGTAAAATTCCACCCAATATTAAAATAGGGGTAAAATTCTTGAAGGGGTGCAGGAGCAGAGGGACCTAGGTGTATATGTGCATAAATCATTGAAGGTAGCAGGACAGCTGGAGAGAGCAGTTAAAAAAAAATCTAACATTCTGGGCTTTATATCAGGGGCATAGTATACAAGAGCAACGAGGTTATGCTGAAATCTTACAAGACACTGGTTAGACCTCAGCTAAAATATTGTGTACAGTTCTGGGTGCCACATTATAGGAAGGATGTGAATGCATTGGAGACAGTCAGAAGAGATTTACAAGAACATTCCAGGGATAAGAAACTTCAGTTATGAGGATAGATTGGAGATAGATTGGGGGTGGCACAGTGGCACAGTGGTTAGCACTATTGCCTCACAATGCCAGGGACTGTGGTTCAATTCTGGCCTCGGGTGTGTGTCCGTGGGGAGTTCACACATTCTCCCTGTGTCTGCGTGCATTTCCTCCGGGTGCTCCGGTTTCCTCCCATAGTCCAAAGATGTGCAGGTTAGGTTGATTGACCATGTTCAATTGCCCCTTAGTGTCAGGGACTCTGGGGAAGCCTGAAATATCTTCATACCCCTGAAATTTAGCAGCATCTTCATTGAACGTGAAATTGATGTAATGATGAAACTGTGGAGGGCATTTGTCACCTGCTTGATACATTTATGTGGTGAGGATTGTGAGATGCCACAAAGGTCCCCTGTGGATCCCTGGAATAACCCCACGATCCAGTCTCTAATATTGGGCTCCAGCTTCCCCATTCCCGGTGTCCCCTTTGCCTGTCATTGTCTTCTCCCGCGCCGCCTCAGCCCGCCCCCTCGACCCCCCCCCCCCCCCCCCCCCGCCCCCAGCTTCACCATAGCTAATTGTCCCCCATGTTTCCATCTTCCTCCCCCACCCCACGCCAGTTGGAATGCTGGCTTCTGTCTCGTATGCAGCCCTGTCAAGCCCCGCAAAAGAGACCCTCTCAGAGAAGGGAGGAAGCCAGTGAGCAGAGTAATCCTACATCCACACCAGTGTGGTGTCACTGTAATTGGGAGAACCCAGAATGGTGCTATTGCAGATAGGGTTTGCATGTTGCACTCACCTCAAAGACGCAAGCAAAGTGAGAGCCACCAGCTGCATGCCATTTATATTTGATTTGATTTGATTTATTATTGTCACATGTATTAACATACAATGAAAAGTATTGTCTCTTGCGCACGATACAGACAAAACATACTGTTCATAGAGAAGGAAAAGAGAGAGTGCAGAATGTAGTGTTACAGTCATAGGTGTAGAGAAAGATCAACTTAATACAAGGTAGGTCCATTCAAAAGTCTGACAGCAGCAGGGAAGAAGCTGTTCTTGAGTCGGTTGGTACGTGACCTCAGACTTTTGTATCTTTTTCCCGAAAGAAGAAGGTGGAATAGAGAATGTCTGGCTGCTTTGCTGAGGCAGCGGGAAGTGTAGATAGAGTCAATGGATGGGAGGCTGGTTTGTGTGATGGATTGGGCTACATTCATGACCTTTTGTAGTTACTTGCAGTCTTGGGCAGAGCAGGAGCCATACCAAGCTGTGATACAACCAGAAAGAATGCTTTCTATGGTGCATCTGTAAAGGTTGGTGAGAGTTATAGCTGACATGCCAAATTTCCTTAGTGTTCTGAGAAAGTAGAGGCGTTGGTGGGTTTTCTTAACTATAGTGTCGGCATGGGGGGACCAGGACAGGTTGTTGGTGATCTGGACACCTAAAAACTTGAAGCTCTCGACCCTTTCTACTTCATCCCCATTGATGTAGACAGGGGCATGTTCTCCTTTATGCTTCCTGAAGTCGATGACAATCTCCTTCATTTTGTTGACATTTAGACCAGTCTAACATCCTGCTGATGCGACGCTAGATTTGGAGGGTCTATGTGATTCTGACGAGTGGCATTTATAATGAGCATTAATGGCCCAGTGATATCGGCAAATGAGGTTGCTACCACAGATCAGCAGGAAACTTGTCTACCATCAGCTTGCCATGAAAGTGGTGAGGGGAAAATGACAAATTGTTTTCCTGCTGGCAGGTTTCAAATTTTTGACAGCTCTCTGAATTTTCCAGTCCCACCTGCCATGACACCCGTCGCAAGCTGGAGAGGAAAATTCTACCCAATAATGTAATATGGGAATTTGGATCCAACAGAACAGGTTTCCTCCATGCATGCTCAACTCATACACTGTAAACTCCAAGAAAGTCAATGAACAATTCCAAAATCCTGGCTTCATTTTAATAAATGGAGTTTGTGTAACAAGTACTACAAGGTGACAGATCCACATCTCCATGAGTCTGTCTTTGGAATGACACTGTCATTTACACAGAAAAGACTCTGAGCCTGCCTCCATTGGGAAATAACAGCTATTTTTAGAAAATAGACGCAAGAATAAACATGGAAATGGAAAACATAAAAAAACTTTGAAGGAAAAATATGAAAGGCAAAAGCAATCAAAGCTTATCGTGATTAATCAGCTGAAACTTAAAAGAAAAGATATAATGGGATTGTGGAAGAACTGTATTCATAAGCATTCCTCATAACATGGGGGAAAAAAACACTAAAAGCTGATTGTACCTCTGCCAGTGGCCTTCCATCAAACTGATGAAGCACAAATGTAATCACAAGCGTATGAATCGGAGATTGCATAGAATGAGTGGCCCTTCAGTTTTCCTAGCTCTTTTGATGAACCTGCAGCAGCTGGGTGATTTTACTGCACTGTAAGTAGCACATTTAAGGTCAAGTAAAACAGCAGTGAAGAATTAGGCAATTGAGCAAGAGGAAAGGTAAATCTTTGAAACAATCAAATATAACACTGGAAAGCAGATTAAGCTATTACCTTTATCTATGCGTGTTTTTCTACGATAAAGTGCCTCAATCAAAACACAATTAGTTTTAAGGGACAGAATTGGAAAATTAGGTCAGGAACGAGAGGGGGTCAGGGTTGTAATGCATTCTCTGCTGAAGGTATTGATTTGTGTTGAAATAATGAGGGGAAATGACAGGGAATTAGTGGCACTTTAACTTGCAACAGGATTACGAAAACTGATTTATGCTTTTATTTACCAGTGCAAGAATATGGAGACGGCTTTGATCACACTTATTGCACTTTACAAAAATTACATTGTATTATCTATCAGATTTCTGATTTTTATTTTGAATGTGTTGGAGCTCTCGGTGTCGATTATTCACTTACAAAAAGCAGTATATTCTTTTAAATATATTATTATATATTACTATACAAAAATTATTTTAAAGTATATTATTTTTAAATGCGGTGTCATTGTGTTGCCAAGTTTTGTAATCTAAAATCTGTCTTGCATTGGGCAGTTTAACAGCAACAAAACAAAAGATTTTACCTTTGTGAATTACACGAGATAGCTCGGTTCAAGTGTCTTAATATTTCAGTTAAAATGTAAAAGCCAGTATATATAATGGATCTTCTATACAATTTTCGAAAGCTGGTGACAAGGAACTGTGCATTTGATTATAGTGTTGTGGCAATAATGGTTTTGAATTTTGCATGAATGAATCAGATAAAGGAAACTTATGTACCCTGCAAATAGAACATTTCCATTTATATTGGGTTGGAAACGAGAGGATCCAATTTACTTTTAGTCTATTGGCAGTGTGTTAAATGAGAACTAAATTTACTTTCTTTTTAAGAAGCAAATTCAGAATATACCAGCAAAACTTTAAGCCATGGGTTAATTATGGTATGTTGTGGATCAGTACCAACCAAGAACCCAGCACAAAAAATATCAACAATACAATTTTGCTGCCATCATTCACTAATAATCAGACTTGGTACATAAGATGCTATTGCAGCTATGAAATGAGCACATTAGAGGAGTTATGAATGCAGTAAGGCACAGATAGATGTGAAAAGCCCTTTGCAGCTCTGAAGATCCTATTAAAAATCAGTAGGCAGGGCCTAACCCTGTTGGAGAGGCCGGCCACACAGCGCTGAGTGGGCCACTGTGCATGCGTCGATCTGTCAGTGCCGAGATTGGCAGTGGACTCGGTCTGCCGGCCTCCCAATCATTGGCCAGCTCCACGACACCCGCAATGCTGGCTCTCTCACCACCTCCCATAGCCCGATTGCTGGTCCCCCGACAATGCCCGGGCCAACCCTGACCCACCCCACCCCCACACCCCCGGCCTGCCCCGATCTCCAGCACCTCCCCCCCACACCCTCGGCTTGCCCCGATCTCCAGCAACCACCCCCCCCCCCCACCCCAATCCCCCCCACCGGCAGGCCTGAAGCCCACACGCAGTGCCGAACCCCTCCAAAGTGCTGACCCCACCTCCTGCGGCCCCGTCCCCCCCCAACTGGCTGTACCCACCCACCCCCTCCACCCCAATGGCCAGCCCTGATCACTGGCCTCCCTCCCTCCATCACCGATCCTGACCATTGCTGACTGCAGAGTGGCAGCAGGACCCCCAACCCCCAACAGGCCCTTCCCCCATGAGACCCCACCCCATTAGACCACTACCCATTAGGCCACACCCCCATTAGGCCCAACTCCCTTGGCATTGCCCCAAGCCCAGTGGGCAATGCCAAGGTGCCCCCTGGATGTTAGCACTTTGCCCCTTGGGCAGTGCCAGGGGGCCAGGTTGGCACTGGCAAGGTGCCAATTCCCAGGAGGCAGCCCCCCCCCCCAGCGCCCAAATCTCTAGGCGGGTCCGAATTGCCCCCCGTCACTCTAGCGGGGTCAGGCTGCTAGTTCCCTGCAAATATAAACTCTGCTGGAGTGAAATACTCCTGGCAGGGGAGAGAGGCTAGCGTGCTCCTAGACTTCAGTCCCGGGCCCACTAATTATATTTAAATGATAATAAAAGTACCATGTGCATGCATTATGCAGCTCTGTGCCTATTTCCGACGTGGAGCTGACGGCGCTGGAAATCTGGCGCTGGGAGATTGGGGCTCGGGGCCGAATGCCCAGAGTGGATCATGCTAATCTGGCCCCAAATAAATCTTCCGGTCCGTTCGCGGATGTGGGCAGGGAAAGCAGCCTCCGCGGCCCCTGCAGCTCCCACGCTTGTGTATTTCCATATT
This sequence comes from Mustelus asterias, assembly GCF_964213995.1. Classification (NCBI taxonomy): domain Eukaryota; kingdom Metazoa; phylum Chordata; class Chondrichthyes; order Carcharhiniformes; family Triakidae; genus Mustelus; species Mustelus asterias. The sequence continues at coordinate 46,089,460 of NC_135816.1, forward strand.
GTAATATATAATATATAAATAACAAATATATAAAAATAATATATATAAATAATAGCGAGGCTGATTACATCAGAAAGCATGGCCTGGGAGACCCGCGATTGGCCGGATGCCGGTGATGAGTGCCACTCCAGGCCCCCCGCTAATATCTCCCAGCCTGCTGCACCACTCGAGCAGCGCAGCGGGCCAGGAGGAATTGCCCCCGGGAAATTCTCCAGTTCCCTGGCACTACAGTGGTATCTCAAGGTGGATTCCACTATTACGGCCATGAAGTTTTTATTTCACTCAGTGTACATGGATGCATCCTATTTGTTCTGAGTGACTAAATCACATTTAAGTACAGCCAGCCTTTCTAATACCCGCTCTTTATCAATATTTAGCCCACGCAATATCACAACTACCACATCTTTCACCATAACTTCGGCAGCATGTTCTTCCTTGGCAAAGACAAATGCAAAGTACTCAATTAGTACCTTAGTTATGCCCTCTCCTATCATATATACAGATCCCCTTTTTGGTCCCTAATTGGTCCTCCTTTTCCTATCTCTTTACTATTTATATTCCTACAGAAGACATGGGAGGCATTCCAGAGATTTCCAAAAAATTTTTTTTTTTTAATGTAAAGATAAAATATTTCATTTCTCAGCAATATATGGGTTGAATTTGTAATAACATAACTTGCCAATAGAACATTGCTAAACAATAATATCAGTGGAAAAGCAAGGAGATAGCAGGTGGTAGGCATTCTTCGCTGATGCGTTTCAGTAAATACTTTTAAATTGACTTTAGCATGATATAAAGAGTAGCACAAAAATAGACAGTAAAGAGATTGGAGAAGCATCTGCTATGAAAATAAATGCCAAGATGTTGCTGAGAAAAATATGCATGAATTCTTTTGATTCAATGCTTGCTGTTCCAAAGCTATTTCACTCCACAACTCACTAGCAATATGGAACATAACTAGTGCAGCCTTCATATCTCTCTTTATGGCCAAACTTTAAATATTCAGTTGGTAACTATTGTTACAAAGTGATGCTTTATAAAAAGACTGTACATTTCCTGGCTGGAAACAGCTAATTGAATTTTTAAAAAGACTAAAGCCACATTTCAATGTCTTGAAATCAAAGTCAAAGGTGCATCACTGTGTCTTCTACATTCCAAAGCAATTGAAAGTGCGACAGTCTGCACCTGGAAAAATTGCCTTGACGGAGTATGAATGAGAATGATCTCCTACTCACTGGCACAGCATCCAGATGATTGGTTGGGCACTCAACTGGTGGAGACAAACAGTTGGACATAATTACTTGGACAATGGAACTCTGGCTGTAAAAAGAATTTGTGCAGGCATCATCGAATCGTATAAGCCATGCACACGGAATCTGCTATACCTCAACCATATTTGGGGTAACTGGACAGCGGGGGAGAGAGGGTTGTGGACAAGTCAACCAACCCTTTGTGACGTTAAGTACCTGTTCTCTCTGCAGACCAGAAGAAGCAATTGAGGTGTTGTGTGTGTATGTATGTTTCTCTCTCCCTCCCTCCATCCAACCTGCAGGTTTGAACCCTATCTGCTAATCTTGCCTATCCATGTGTGCGTGTGTGTGTGCCTATGTGTGAGTGTGTGTGGATGCGTACATGTTTATACCAGTGCTGGGGTGGCAGAGACTATGATACAGAAGCAAAAATCCAGCCAGAAGCTGCACCACCCCTGCGGAAGCCAGTTGCAGATATATCCCTATCTCTCTCTCTCTTTCATTTTTGAAATAAGCAAAGTCAGCAAAGGCCACAGCTAAAACATATTTACTTTGGACTCAATTCCCACTTCTAATCTGTATGAATGCATGTGCATGTTTTATTGTTTTCTTGCCTTAACCCACTCAAGACATCCTGGTTAAATTGTTTCCTTTTCAAATATAAATATTGGGAATGGGAAAGGGGATTTGCGAAGGGAAGGATCCTTTTTAGATTAATCTTGTGCGACCAGCAAAGGAGTTTTGTCAGTTTAACCCTCCCTCACCTGGGGCAGAACAGCTTCAGGTATTCCAGCCAGACAGTAATAAATTGAGTGATCTCACCTGGATTAACACATTAGGGAGGTTCACCTGGGGACTGGCCGTAAAAGTTTGTGGTCATAACATGTAAACAATTCAGCACTCATTGAACTGGCAAGCGTATCTTTTAAAAATACACCCTGTTGCAGCTAAGTGAGGAGTGGGAAAAGGGAAAAACCATTCGACACTCCTTACCTCATCATAACGGTGTTTCTTTCCAACAGAAAGTGTTAATCTGCACTGCAGCAGTGTCATCTTTTCACTTGAAGCAATAAATCAATGGATCATATCAAAGCTCTGCAGTCCTGCCACATCTAGTCATGAATAATGATGGACAATTAAACAATTAACTGGAGGAGGAGGCTCCAAAACCATCCCTCTCCTCAATGATGGAGACCAGCAAACACCAAGCATTTGCCAGAAGGGCCAAGTGGACGTCCAACTTGAGTTTTTCAAGAGGTCACCACCATCATAAATGCAAACTTTCAGTCAATTCAATTCACTCCTTGTCTTATTAAGAAATAGCTGTCAACATCGAAGAGAGCATCAAATAACATAATAATCTGACAACAGCCCAGTGATAATACTGACAATTTTATTTTATTTATCTTTTCATGGGATGTGAGGATTGCTAACGAGGCCAGCAATTGTTGCCCATCCATTATTGCCCTTGAAAAGGTGGCAGTGAGCTACCTTCTTGAGCTGCTGCAGTGCATGTGGTGTAAATACACCCACTGTGCTGTTTAGAGGGGAGTTGCAGAATTTTGACCTAGCAACAGTGAAAGAATGGCAAATATAGGTCCAAATCAGTCTGATGTGGGGCTTGAAGGAGAACCTGCAGGTGTTTGTGTTCCCATGCTTGTCCTTCGAAGTGATTTGAAGGGCCTTGACAAAGGAGACCTAATGAATTGCTCCAGAACTAGCTGTGTCATTAGCTTAGCTGTTCCAGTGCAGCTATAACATTGGCAGCTATCTGATAAAGTGAAAAATTTCCCAGGTAGGTATTGCCCACAATGAGCAGAACGAATCCAATCTGGCCAATTATGTCCCATCAGTCTACTGTCGATCATCAGATAAGTGATGAAGGTGTCCTCGTTATGCAATCAGGTGACAATTCCTCAACAATAATCTGCTCACTGATGCTTAGATTGGGTTCCGCCAGGTTTACCTGGCTCCTGATTTCATTACAGCCTTGGATCCAATATGGACAAAATAAATCTGAATTCGAGAAATGAAGTGAGAGTGACTGCCCTTGACATAAAAGAGAACATGTGACCAAGTGTGGCATCAAGGAGCCCTAGGAAGCTTGAAGTCAATGGAAATCAGAAGGAACATTCACCACCGGTTGGAGTCATAACTAGCACTAAGGAAGATGGCTGTGGTTGTTGGCGGCCAATCACCTCAGCCTCAAGACATCACTACAGGACTTCCTCAGGATTGTGTCCTTAACCAAACATCTTCAGCCTCCTCATCAATGTCCTTCCCTCCAACATTAAATCAGAAGTAGGAATATTTTCTGATGATTGCAGTGTTTTGTTCCATTCAGAACTCCTCTGATACTGAAGCAGTACATTCACTTTGATAAGATTTGAATGTTGGAGAGCTGGTCAGAGTGAAAACACTCAATGCACTCAACAAAAGTCAGTCCACTTGGCAACTTGAAACCTGTATAAAGCAGTTGTTATCTCGATCATCTACGTTGAAAGTAACGACCAGTGAGATCGTCGTAACTGCAGACATATCCATGCAATCGGAGAATCTGCTCGCTGATATCAGGCAGCTGATGAGGAAGAGTTAATTTCACCAACTGAACAAGGAGCAGAACAAACATCAGTCCCAGAGGTCACCTTCTCCCCAACAAGGTATTGACAGATATACCCCACATACACTCTTCAAAGATGTTCAGGTTAGGTGGATTGGCCATGCTCAATTGCCCCTTAATGTCAGGGAGATTAGAGGGATAAATATGTGAGGTTATGGGGGTAGGGCGTGTGTGGGATTGTTGTCAGTGCAGTCTTGATGGGCTGAATGGCCTCTTTCTGCATTGTAGGAGTTCTATGATTCATAATACCAGAGTAAATGGAGGAGTTAGTGGAATAGGCGGACAACTGGCGGATGAAGTTGAATGCGGAGAAATGTGAAGTGATTAATTTTGGAAGATGGAGAGACTATAGAAAATAAAGGGGACAAATTTAAAGGGGGTGCAGGAGAAGAGGGCCCTGGCCTTATATGTTCTTAAGTCATTTTTGTTGGAGGACAGGTTGAGAGTGTGTTCAATAAGACAGACAGCACCCTAAGCTTTATTAATAGGGGCATAGTGCTCAAGAGCAAGAAAATTATGTTGAATTTGTATAAGTTCAGCCTCAGCAGGGAGTATTGTGTCCCGTTCTGGGCATTGCACTTCGTTTAACTTAATTTATTAGTGTCACAAGTAGGCTTACATTAACACTGCAATGAAGTTACTATGAGAATACCCTAGTCACCACACTCTAGCACCTGTCCAGGTATGCTGAGGGAGAATTTAGCATGGCCAATGCACCTAACCAGCACATCTTTTGGACTGTGGGAGGAAACCCATGCAGACAAGGGAAAAACATGCAGATTCTGCACTCAAGCTGGGAATCAAACCCCGGTCCCTGGTGCAATGAGGCAGCAGTGCTAACCACTGTGCCACCCTGCCACCCTTAGGAAAGATGCAGCGCATTGAACAGAGAATGCAGAACAGATTCATGAGGATGGTTTCAGGGGCGAGGAATTTCAACTAATAAGATAGATTGGAGAAGGTTGGACTGTTTTCCTTGGAGAAGAAAAGGCTGGAAAAGATTTGATAGAGATATTCAAAATTATGAGGGATCTGGACAGAGTAGGTAAAGAGAAACTGTCCCAAATCTTGAAGGAATAGAGAATGAGAAGGCACAGATTTGAACTAATTGGAGAAAAATGGTTTCTGCATACAGATGTTGATGAGAGACCCAGGCTTATCTGAAACATTTGTGTTAATTGCTTGCTCTCCACAGAAGGATTAAAGCCCTCCTCATCTTCAGCCTGTTGTGTGTCTTGAGCCTGATACGTTAAGTTCTTTTAAGCATGTAACCATACCATTATTGCTCCATGTACAACTCCGAGTAAATACAGTAAAACATTATTATTATAGTCTAAACATCTGAAATGCTGCTTCATAGTCCAAAGATAAGTTCTGTAATATTTCCTCTATAATACGCAAGTAGTACTCCACAGAGTAATTGCCAACATGTTTTGAGAGGGTAACCCATGTTTCATGTGAGCCTATTTTATATCAATTTTCATACTGAAATAAATTGCAGAACCCTTAGGAGCATTGACACACAGAGGGATCCAGGTGTACAGGTCCACAGATCACTGAAAGTGGATAAGGTGGTCAAGAAGGGTTACAGCATGCTTGCCTTCATTAGTCAGGGCATCAAGTATAAAAGTTGGCAAGTTATGTTACAGCTGTATAAAACTTTAGTTAGGCCACATTTGGAATATTGCATGCAGTACTGATCGCCACACCAATAAAAGGATGTAAATGCTTTGGAGAGGGTGCAAAGAAGGTTTACCAGGATGTTGCCTGGTCTGGAGGGTTTTAGGTATGAGGAGAGGTTGGAGAAACTCAGATTGTTTTCACTGGAAAGATGGAGGCTGAGGGATGACCTTATAGAGTTCTGCAAAATTATGAGAGGCATAGATATGATAGATAGTCAGAGGCTTTTTCCCAGGATGGAAAGGTCAACTACAAGAGGGCACAGATGAGACAATATAAGTTTTGGGGAGAAGTGCGGGAAAAGCTTTCCACACAGAGGGTAGTGGGTGCCTGGAATGCACTGCCAGTGGAGGTAGTGGAAGCAGGAATGTTAGCAACTTTCAAAGCATATCTTGATAGACACATGAACAGGAGACAAACAGAGGGATACAAACCGCGTATTGGTGCAGGCTTGTTCCTGTGCTGTATTGTTCTTTATTCTTTGAAATAGTGATCCCATCAAGCTGTGTGGCTGGAAGCTGAGCACTCGCATAATTATACATCAGTAATTGCATCCTTATATAAGCTGACCATATATTCTGTTCGCAAAGGTATATCTAAGTATAATCATTTTTTCTTGAACTGAGCAAACACCATACATCTGAAAAGATTTGTTTCTCTTGTTACCTGCTGCTCTATATGTTTGCTGAATGCTATTATGATGAAGAATAGTGTTAGCTCCCTAACCATGGTTTCCTGTTGTTTATTGGTTCTATCCTCCATCATGTCCAGCCCATGATATTAATTCTGCACCCATGCAATTTAAAGTGTCTTATTATCAATGTCTGAAAGGTATGTGCAATTCCTTTCACCAGTCTAACAGCTCCTAGAACTACTCCAACTACGGTCTTGAATGAGATTGAAGAATTAGTGCAATAAAAAGTTAATATACAGAATTTTGTAGTTTATTTCTCTTTTGTTATGTAACTAGCAATGAATCTGGAAAACTAGGTTTGTGAGCTTTTTTAATCATGGGGTAATTTCATGAGTGTGTGCTAAATGTAAAATTAATGCAATTCACAAATTTACTCTTCCATTGCCACACAATCTATCGCTAAATAAATTAAACTCTGATTTTCATCAGGAATTTGCCATGGTATTTAGTTTTACAGGGAAAGTTCATTGTAACTAATGTAATTAATTCTACTATAACACCACATTTATGTTGTGGAACATTTAATAAATTCTATTTTTAAACAAATTGTGTTATGAATCCAATTACAGTAAAAGATAAAGAAATAGCACAGTTACATATATTACAATCAGTTTAGTAAAAATAAATAAATTAGGCCTGAAAGTGCTTTCAAATCATTATAATGGCTATTTCAACATTTGACTCCTCACTAACATAGAGAGATTTTACTTAATAATAAAACAAAGTATTACAATTAAATGGAGCAGATGTTTCACAGATTTATTGTTAATAATGACAGGACTTGTTTGACTGTGATATATTTGCCTAATTCAGTAAAAGGCCTAAAAGGGCCCACTGTGCAAAATAATTTTACAGCTGAATGTTCTTATTAAGATAGAATAAAGGTCAAAATTAGCATATTCTCAACCTGGTCATTCAGCTGCGGAACAATATCTGCTCGTGTGTTTAGGTTTTCAAAATGAATGTTTTGTGATACACTGGATCTATCTGATATGTTTAATACAGTGGGTGGACTTGTGATACAGTGAGTGGAATCGTAATACAGTGAGTGTAATTGTGATACGGTGAATGAAGATATATCCGCAAGCATTGATCTTCGTGTTTTCATTGGGATCGCACCATTGTTAATTCTGTGGAGTTGGTGGGATCAGTAAGATGTTAATGTACAGATATAAACATTATCAGGCAAGAAAAAAAACAGTTGGTCCAACATAGCATGAGCGGGATTTTCCAGTTTTGAGGAAAATTGGAAAATCCTGCCCAATATGTCTGAGGGAGCATAAAGTTTTGAAGGCAATCTCTGAAATCATATTGATCCTTACGATGGAAATGCTTTTTTGGATATGGTCTCCACATGTGGAAACTAAGAGCCCGATTTTACCATTTTCATTCTAAGTGCCGAATCAGATCCGACTTGGAAATCTGCTTTCAGGCACCCCCATATGCACTTCGCCTGAAAATAAAATGGCGGGTCTGAATCACACTGTGGGCGGGACTTATCGAGCCTGAAACGATTGGAGCCCTCTGAACTGCGCATGCGCAATGAGGAGAAAAATTTGAGAATCGCATCGCTGTCACATTGCTCCCAGGCCGCAGAAAGTGGATAAAGCAGCCCGGGAGTAAAAAGCAGGAGCGATGGCCCCACAGACATCACCCCCACCCCCACAACATAACTGACCCTCTTATCCACCCACCCCCCTCCTACCCAAACCGATCACGACTCCTCTGCCCCCTTTCCCCCCCACCGATCACCTGCAGAGTAGCAGCGGACCCCCCCCCCCGCCACCCCCCACCAGAGATCCATCCGGCCTCCCTCCATCTCCACCCCCCACTCCCCCCGCCACTCCCCCACCCACTCCCCCCCCTCCCCCCCCCTCCCCACCAGAGATCCATCGGGCCTCCCTCCCAGTATATTTCACATACTCACAGCCAAGTACTTTGACAGTTTCTCTCATTAAGTGCACGTGCACTATTATAGCTGTGGAATTCCTTCTCTCTGCTGCCTGTACTTGCAAAATCCACCCAGGTACATATCCAGGCCTTCATTGAAGTTGTGTAATGAAACATATAGGTGTGTGTACAAATAACCGTTGCTTAATTCAACAACCTTTGCAATTATGTTCAGCAACAGCCAACTTGCAGTAAATTCTAAGAGCTGCATTTCCAAGTTTAGAAGATAATTTGGGAAATGGTGATAAGATCATTTCTACTTCTTCTGAACTTGCTGGTGTAGGGGGAAAAAACAACATTCATGGCAAGTGAAATATAATCTAAGTAGCATTTATAACAGGAATGATCAGAATTAGAAATGTGATGGGGTAGAATGAACTCCCCCCCCCCGCCCCCCGCCTGCCCCCCACCAGAGAATGATTGGGCTTCCCCCATCCCACCCCAGGAGAAAGTTCAGGCCTCCCCCCCGCGCCCATCAGACAACGATCTGGCCTCCGCCCCCACCCCACCAGACAACGATGTGGCCTCCCTCCTTCCCCCTCCCCCCCCCCCCCCCCCCCCCCCCCACCACCACCACCACCAGACATCGATCGGGCCTCCCTCCCTCCCCCCCAACCAGAGATACATCTGATCCGCCTCCTCCTCCCTCCCCCCCACCAGAGAACGATCGGGCCCACCTCCCCTCCCCCCCACCACCAGACAACAATCGGGCCTCCCTCCCTCCCCCCCACCACCAGACAACAATCGGGCCTCCCTCCCTCCCCCCCATCCACCAGAGATACATCTGACCCGCTTCCTCCTCCCCCTCACCAGAGATTGATCTGGCTCTCCCTTCAACCACCCCCCCCCCACCCTCCCCACCCACCACTGAATATCTGGCCTGCCTCCCTCCCCCTCTCCACCACCGATCTGAGTTGGAGAGCCGTTGGAAGCTCTGAACTTACCTCTTCAGCAGCTGGAGTGCTGAAACAGACCTTTGCCGAGCAGGTCTGTTTCGCGCCCAACTTGGACGCACGAACGCGATGGTAAAGGGGGAAATGCCAATAAAGTTGGGCGGGCAGTTCATTAATTCAATTTAAATGCAATGGTCAGATGGAACACTGTAGCACCGAATGGACCACTGGGGCATCTTTTTGTTGTTTATGTGCACTATTTCTCTTTCTTATAATTTTATAAATAAGTGCACTTCACACATTTGAGATTCCTTTAATTGGTGGTCTGACAGAAAAAAAATGGGAAGTGATGGTAAAAGAGATCAGGGTTCTGATCAAATGGAGGGGGAAGACTCTGGGCTTATTTGTATCCTTCATTGGTGGTAAGAGTGAAAATGTTCCAACCTTCTTCCAAACTGAATGTGCCACAGTTGTGCCATGTTTCCTGTAAAATACATTAGCAAGATGGCCGCTTTACTTTTAAAAGGCAGCAGGAAATATGGATGGTTCACCTTGACAAAATGGACCCCAGAGAATCAGAAGACTCCTTTTATATTTTCTATACGGACAAGGATTCTATCATCAAACAAGAAAATGCTGGAAAATCTCAACAGGTCTGGCAGCATCTGTAAGGAGAGAAAATAGCTGACGTTTTGAGTCCAGATGACCCTTTGTCCAAGGTTTCAAGCATTTTCCAACATTTTCTCTTTTGGTTTCAGATTCCAGCATCCGCACTAATTTGCCTTTACCTAGGATTCCGTCATGTCTGAACTTGCCTCTGGAAAGTCATTAAAATGTAAATGTCCTTTTTAGAGGACTTTCCATTGATGGGATGTCAGGATGCAGGATTGTTTGTAGAATTTACAGTTACTTTGCCTGGATATTTATAGAAACTAAAATACAATGGTTATCCCCTGACCTGGTATCTACAAAGTTGAAATCTAATAAAGAGTATTAAAAAAATCACTTTATCACAATCAGGTACAAATTATGTTATTCATTCCTCATTGTGTAACAATAACCTCTGCCATCAACACACTGTGTGGACTATGGAAAACATAGATACTGTTGTCAAATGACAGAAACTGGCTAGTTATAGCAAATATCGTATTTATTCTAAAAACAGCCCAATAAAGGATAGTTTGATATTTGAGGACAGGAGGGAGGCCATCTCACACAGCATGAGACAGAATCTAGTAAAAAAACCCTCCATTGGCAGAGAGGTGGGGCTAATTTGTTTTATATTTGTATTTCTTCACAATAGAAGTTTGACCACAATTTTGACTTAAAGGCCCAAAACTTCTGGCTTTCCTCCTTCTTCTTCAGTGAATTTCATGGGTCTGTGGTGTTGCTGGCAAAGAAAACATTTGATGTCCATCCATAATTGCCTTTGAACTGAATGGTTTTCTAGGGCATTTCAGAAGGAAGCTAAGAGTCAATGGCATTGCTGTGGATCTGGAGTCACATGTAAGCCAGACCGGGTAAGAACAGCAGATTTCTTTCCAAAAAGGACATTAAGGAATTAGATAGGTTTTACAACAATCATAATTTCATGATCACCATCTCTGTGACCAGCTTACAATTCTACTGGCTTCCAGCATTGGATTTGATCCCATGTTCTCAGAATATTAGCCTGGTCCCTTTGATTACTAATCCAATGATGCCACTGCCTCATAAAGAGAATTTCCAGGCCGACAATGCTTTTAACAATTTTCTTGGTGAAATGAAATAATATTAACTTTTGGGATTTTTAATAAAATAGGTGCATGTTACAAAGAACAAAGAACAAAAAAGATTACAGCACAAGAACAGGCCCTTCGGCCCTCCAAGCCTGCACCAACCATGCTGCCCAACTGAACTAAAACCCCTACCCTTCCGGGGACTATATCCCTCTATTCCCATCCTATTCATGTATTTGTCAAGACACCCCTTCAAAGTCACCGTCGTATCTGCTTCCGCTACCTCCCTCGGCAGCGAGTTCCAGGCACTCACCACCCTCTGTGTAAAAAAATTTGCCTCGTCATTGCCTTTAAACCTTGCCCCTCGCATCTTAAACCTATGCCCCCTAGTAATTAACTCCTCCACCCTGGGAAAAAGCTTCTGACTATCCACTCTGTCCATGTCCCTCATAATCTTGTAGACTTCTATCAGGTCTCCCCTCAACCTCCGTCATTCCAGTGAGAACAAACCAAGTTTCTCTAACCTCTCCTCGTAGCGAATGCGCTCCATGCCAGGCAACATCCTGGTAAATCTTTTCTGTACCCTCTCCAAAGGTTACATGTTTAGAAATCATTTTGAGCATGTGTGTGTGTGTGAGTATGTTTCTCAGTGAATGAAAAATATGGCAGTGTTTCTGAGTGAATGATGAGAATGGCAGTGTTTTAATCTCATTTGTTAGGAAATGAACATATTGTCCAGCTCTGGCAAATTGAGCATTAGTGATCAATGAGATATCATGATGTGCTTCCATCTGTGCAATGCCACAAGATCCATAGCCAACCACTGGAAAGAACCAGAGATGAAGGAGTTCAAGGCCACAGTAAATTTGACAACTACAGCAGGACACAAGGCAAGCAATGCTGTGAGCTGTGACATTCTGAACAACAAAGGCACAGATGTCTGTAACCAGGACAGTCACATCTCCTGAGGCATTGTGTCTCGATCATCTCAGGTAGTTCCATTTTGCTGGTGGATCACTCCTGAGGGTATGGTCTTCTCGTCCTTGCTGCCTCTTTTCTCTCTCCTCTGTTTTCCACATGCTCAGGACTCCACCCTTTCTGTGAAAGTTGTTGCTCCTCATCACCACTGGTCCCAAAGTCTGAGAGGCGTGTCTTATTGTTAACTTCTCTTTTCTCAGTTGATTGCAAGGGTGCCTACTGCTGCCGAGCCCCTGCTTTTCTGCTCCTGAAATGCTAGAGGCGTGAATGTTGCTTGATTACATGCTGCCCACTCTCTCTGCTGCATACGCAGCACTGTGATCACCTCTTACCCAATATCCCAGTCCCCTCTGCGCCATTGAAACTTAATGGCTTTGGATTAATAGGGTACCATGCTTGGCTTCCCATTTGTCTCCTTTCACCTGGTTATTTCCAGACAGCACATGTAGCCTGCGCTGCTTGTGAAACTCTCAATTTCTAATAAACTCTTACTGAGTTCTCGAAGTATCTTAATTGGCCATAATGGAGAGGTGGATGGGATCATATTCCTGCTCCCCCTGCCCGACAATCAAAGCCAGCAACAGGAATGACATTGCAAACCTGGCACACTGACCAGCGCTGCTATTTTCAGGCACTATCCATCTCCATTTCCACATTCTTGGCACAAATCAATACCAGCCTCTCAGACTATCTGGATCCACTACAGTTTGTCTACCGCCGCAACAGGTCCACAGCAGACGCCATCTCCTTGCACTCAACCCTGGAACACCTAGATAACAAGGATACCTATGTCAGACTCTTATTTATTGACTACAGCTCAGCCTTCAATGCCATTATTCCCATGAAACTCATCTCCAAACTCCGTGGCCTGAGCCTCGGCACCTCCCCTCTGCGATTGGATCCTGAACTTCCTAACTCGCAGACCACAATCAGTAAGGACAGGCAACAACACCTCCTCCAGGATCATCCTCAACGCAGGTGCCCCACAAGGCTGGGTTCTCAGCCCCTTACTATACTCCTTTAACACCTATCACTCTGTGCCAAATTCCCCTCCAATTTGATTTTCAGGTTTGCTAACAATACCACTGTAGTGGGTCGGATCTCAAACAATGACGAGACAGAGTACAGGAATGAGACAGAGAACCTGGTGAACTGGTGCAGCAACAATAATCTCTCCCTCAATGTCAACAAAACGAAGGAGATTGTCATCGACTTCAGGAAGCGTAAAGGAGAACATGCCCTGTCTACATCAACGGGGATGAAGTAGAAAGGGTCGAGAGCTTCAACTTTTAGGTGTCCAGATCACTAACAACCTGTCCTGGTCTCCAAATGCCGACATTATAGTTAAGAAAGACCAACAAAGCCTCTACTTTCTCAGAAGACTAAGGAAATTTGGCATGTCAGCTACAACTCTCACCAGCTTTTACAGATCATAGAAACCCTACAGTGCAGAAAGAAAAAGAAAAACCTTTATTAATTTTTATTTCTTACATTGGAAGGATGAAGGCGGGGGGGGGGGGGGGGGTGGTTAGCCTTGTAGACCCTGATTATCCCTTGACTAAAATAACCGGTGCTCTGAATGGGGTCAGGGAACCAGCTGACCAGCCTGCATTAGCATTTTAGGGGTATGTTCGTCTCCTTACACATCCTTGGTGGGGCCCCAAAAATTCACCCAGCGAGTGTGCAAAAGTATCGCAGCTGGATCTCAATATGGGGAATTGTGACATTGTTCACTTTGGAGAGCAGAAAGAGGAATCAAAATATTTTCTTAATGGTGAATGACTGGGGGCTGTGGAGCAGCAATGGGTTTAGGTGTCCATGAACACAAATCATTAAAAAGTAGTTCACCAGGTACAAAAAGCAATCAAAAAGGCTAATGGAATGCTGGCCTTTATCTCAAGGGGATTGTAATACAAAAGTGAGGATGCAATGTTTCAGTCACACGCCTTGGCCAGACCTCATTTGCAGCGCTGTGTTCTGTTTTGAGGATCGAATCTCAGGAAAGATATATTAGCCTCGGAGGGGACAAGGCGGATTCACCAGATGATTGCAGTTCACAAAGGGTTAAGTTCCGAGAACAGGTTGCATAAAGCTGCCATGTGTCCCTTTGAGTGTAGAAGACTGAGAGATGATCCGATCGAAGTATCTTAGAATGATGTAAAGGAATGGACAGGTTATATAGGGAGGCCTAAATATTCCGATCCCACATGGGAGTTGATGCAAACGAAATGGATAATTTGACGGACTAGCAAACCATCAGTTGACCTTGGGAATTTTCGGTGCTGGGACTGGTGTGACAGGAAAATTTCCCCTCCACCACCAAGGAACTGTTTCCTCTGATGAAGGAATTGAGATGATGTGGAGATGCCAGCGTTGGACTGGGGTAAACACAGTAAGAAGTCTCACAACACCAGGTTAAAGTCCAACAGGTTTATTTGGTAGCAAAAGCCACTAGCTTTCGGAGCGTTTGCTGCTCCTTCATCAGGTGAGTGGGAGTTCTATTCACAAACAGGGCATATAAAGACACAAACTCAATTTACAAAATAATGATTGGAATGCGAGTCTTTACAGGTAATCAAGTCTCAAAGGTACAGACAATGTGAGTGGAGAGAGCGTTAAGCACAGGTTAAAGAGATGTGTATTAGCTCCAGACAGGAAAGTTAGTGAGATTTTGCAAGCCCAGGCAAGTTGTGGGGGTTACAGATAGTGTGACATGAACCCAAGGAATTGAGAACAGGGGACCATAATCTTATAAATTGAGCACAACCAGGTAGCAGTGAAGTCAATTAACATATTTTCACATAAAGGGCTGTGGAAACGTCAAACTCACTCTGCCAAAAAGTTTAGTTGAAAATTTCAAGACTTACATTAACATGGTACCTTTGCATATTCAATCATTCCTGGCACTAATTGTATGATGCCATTATACATTTAACGAAAAGAAAAAAATGATACCGGAGCCATCAACGGGATTCATTCCATTTCTCTCACCGGAACCAATGCTTTGCCAAACTCCGGTAAGATTGCCCCTATTATGTTTTTTTAAGGTGACTTTTAATTTACTGTTTAAAAGACACGTTTTTTCTTTTAACTTACCGTTAATTCAGTTGCAGCACTTTGGAGGACCTTTATTAAATTCTGAAATGGTGATTTTTTATATCTTTCTGTCTAGAGGAATGGGATGAGGTTGAAGGAATGCTTTTGCTCACCAGTGGCAATAATGATTTTCTAAATACAACTAAACTTTACATCGACCACAGCCAAAAGGCATTTGGGGAGTGATTATTCATACAATCCACCCATACAAGGCCGGAAAATAATGTTTGATTCAATTTTTTTTCACCCGTTATTTGGCAGTACAATAGTAACACACAGCTTCTAATAATAGTGGTAATGGTGACTATTATCTAGAATAAGTTTCAAAAAAAATTCTGATACCTTATGGAGATAGGGACGGATTTTCTCATTCTGCCCACTACAGGAATCGTAGCGGGTGAGGGACGGTCCATGGAAAGTTACGTTGACCTCGGGCAGGAATTTCCGGTTTTGGGGCGAGTGCGGCTGGAAAATCCCGCCCACGAACTTCCACACACATGGTTGTTTAACATGAATGTTTGGAATTTTCATCTTCAGCGCCCTTGCCTTCACGAGTGTCTATGAAATCTTTGCAGGAATGGCTTGTTACAATAAAATGTACTAATACACAAATACTCTGCATTACTTTAGAAGTATTTGCATATCGGCCTCATATTTATGGTGAGCCCACTGTGAAGTATTTTTGATTAGAGCTATAAGAAATATATTTTATGTTTAATTAACATCCAGAAAACATACAGTTGAATTCACATGATGACCTGCCTCATATATAAATTGAACGAATTGGAGTAACTATATACACTGTATCCTCAGGTCACCCGACAGCTTTGTGAAAAATAGATTATTGATCTGAAGTCATTTCTTGTTTACTATATATCTAGTGCATTGTGTGAGTGGCAATTTCATGTCCACTCTATATTTTCCGTGACAACTCAGGAACTCAGGAATATAATGATTGGGATTATTACAGACATTGCAAATGATATATGGTTCAATGTAGCCTCTTCTAGCTATACATCACCATAAGTTTACACCAGAGGAATAAATAGGTGTCTGGGCTGGGTCTT